>NW_004955437.1:3149664-3178884 GCF_000276665.1 Chinchilla lanigera
CGGAGAGGGGCAGCCCTGCGCGCCCGCAGGCGCCGCCGCTGGTCCCGGTGGCTCAGAGCCCTGAGAGCACCGGGGCCCCTCGGCCCAGCGCAGCCCGCGGCCGCCTGCCAGTCACACTTACAGCTTTAAGTTAAACCCGTGCCCATAGCTCTGGATGGTACATACATGCCTATATCGGTCACGTCACGTGCTTTTAAAACTTCATTGGCGTTTTCTTTTCCTTTTTTCTCGACTTCCCCACTGCCGAGTCCAGGTAACCTAAGATGTAGGCAACCTAGAATGAACTAGTCTGTGTATATTTCTCCACCTTCTTGCAAACGCATGCCAAGAGCTCTCTGTCAAGATGATTTCACTGTCACTGGGATCTCCTTAGACCTTGTTCTGTATCTCTCCCTCTTTCGTTCATATCTCACAGGAAGAGGTGTGGTTGTATAGCAGTCTTTTGGTTTTTAATTCGTGTTATCAGCCCAGGGGTGATACAGCTCCCGCCTGTAACTCCTGTACCATGAGAGGCTGAGGCAGGAGTATCACAAGTTCTAGTCCTGCCTGAGCAGTCTCAAAATGTAAAAAACATTTTAAAAGGCCTGGGGATGTAGCTCAGTGTGAAGGTCCTCGGTTCAATCCCTGCACTGGGGGAAAAAAGTATTCTTTACTTACAATACACTTTAGTCATTTTAAGTGTCTGGTGGGATGAATTCTGCTAATAGCATACAGTGGTGTAGCCACCACAAACAACAGTCTCTCAACCGAAACAGCCCTTCTGCTCTTGGTGGTGCATGGGCTCTCCAGCCCTGGCCAGGGGCCGTTCTTACTCTGCCCAAAATCTTGGTGCTGGTTGCATGCGCTCTGTGGTGTACACAATTGATTCAAATGCCCCCTCGAGACAGGCGTCCACGGTGTTTCCTTGAGCTATGTGCAGCGGTGTGATAAAAATCTTTGTCACACATTGACATGTTATTCACAAGTTAGATTGCTGGGCCAACCTGTTCCTGGATTTGATTTTAGAAATCTTGCAGATTGTGTGGTAGGTGTAATGCACCCCATCCCATCCCTGCCGACGATAAGCGAGGGCGATGTTTCCCCCGCACCCCAGCAGCCCCGCTGGGCTGGCACAGCCCCTGGTGATTTCTAACATCTGTCGAATTCCCCCCTCGGGTGTCTCCCTGTTGCTTTCATCTGCACTTCTCTGACCCTTGAGTGAACCTGAGCATATTTTCATCTGTTCGGTGGCCACTGTGCTCTGCTGTTCCGGGAACTACATCCTCCTGGTACATGTTTATGTGCTTGAAGCATAGAAATTCCTGTGCACCCAGAACGCCGGTGAAGGAGGTGCTTGGAGTTAATGGAACGCTCTGGAGTTAATGGAGAGTTCCCTCATTTGTCACGCTCAATTACGAGCTTTCTAAGATGAGGCCACAAGCAGATATATGTAGTAATAGAACTGAACAAATATGAGAGGTATGTGGAGAATGAAAGCGAGTGGGCTTCGGGGTCACTTAATAGCTGCGTGCTGTAGGGTGAATCACCTGACCCTTCGGAGCTTTCCTTTGCTCAACCGTGAAACACCGACAATAGTGGTTGTGCCACTCACCTCTTCACGGCGATTGAAAAGCTCAGCAGCGGTTCATGTAAGGAACCGGGACCCGGTAGAGGATCGCTGTGAGGTACCAGAAAGCATGGTTTGCACTTTCTTCCATGGTTGGCAGGGCTTTCGGAGGCCTAGGTGTAAGCGCGAAAATCACTCTCCACTGCATGGGTCTGAATGAAACTTGAATCATTTCAGCTTGCTGTGTGCCAGTTGCAGAACTCAGGGTCCCACCACCTCAGAGAATTTATTCTATTTTTTTTTGCTGGTTTTTTTTTTTTGTTTGTTTGTTTTTCTCCGGTACCGGGAACCGAACTCACGACCTTGCGCTTGCCAGGCAGGCGCTTTTGCCGCTGAGCTAAATCCCCAGCCCCCACCTCAGAGAATTTATTGTGGTGAGGGACTGCCTTGTGTTTTGGAGGATGTGTGGCATCATCCTAGATCTCTACCTATTAATAGCAGATAGCTAGATAGACGGACAGAAAGACGCACACACACCCCAGCCATAAGGACCATAGATGCTCCCACGCCTGGGTACATGTCCTTGGGACAGAGCCCCTCCTCCATCTCACAGCCCGTATTCCTCGGCTCCCAGGATTCCCAAGCAGAGTCTCCAGGAAGGCCAGGTCCGAGCAGGCCCCAGGGGCAGGGTACAGCGGGGAGGGGATGACTTCCGTGATGTCAGAACCCAGCCCACAACCCCACGGTGCTCACAGGAGGTCCCTTAGGTGGGAGTGCATGTCTGCCCTTGAAGGTCGGGCAGTCTCCAGGCTCGCTGAGCGACAAGGGAGGATCAAGGCCTGCAGCCTTCTTTTCAAAGGATCTTCCCTTTCATTCATTCCCAGGTCTGGTCACGGGCTCTCACTGGGTCCATGGTTCCCTCAGCCTCTGCACTGACCACAGAGCCCATGGACTGCGCTCCCTCCCAACATGTGCCTCCCCTCCTGCGTCCTCAGGGCCAGCTCGCGCCCCGCACAGCTCCTTACCTTTCCTTCCAGTGCCACTGAACAAAGATTAACAAAACCTGCTGGTTGCTTCCCACTGTCTGTCCTTCCTTTCTTCCTCAGTAACGGCCCCGGACAACAAGCCTAGCTAAAAACCCTGCATTTGCCGGTCTCCCTTGCAGCTTGGTGTAGCCATGTAAAGCCCTGTGACTAAGTTTTGGCTACTGAGACACAAGCACAAGGGTGGCAGGGGATTTCTAGGAGGATTCCTTGAAAGGGTGGGAATCCTATGCCCTTTTGGTCCCGCACTCATTTTTCAATGACTTCCTGGAATTCAGATGTAGCAAGTGGAATTCCAGTAGCTATTTTGAGCCAGAAGGAGAATTTAAAGATGATAGAGCGAAAGACAGCAATGTCCCAAGGGCAGCAGAGCTGCTAAACTAGCCCTGGAGCTACAGACGTACGACTGTGAAGTCTTATACAGACTTAAACACTCACGTGTTTAAGCAACCCTGGCTGGACCTTGTTACTAGCAAACACGATTCCCGAGGCAAGTTGCGTACTGCTCCATTCCAGACCCGTACTTCTGTCTTTGCTGTTCACCAATTCTCCTTGTTCTCAGGCTGAATACTTTGGAATCCTCACGGATGGGTCATTTACTGTTTCTCCAGCCAGTCAGCCACCAAGCCTTGTCAGTTTTCTGACGAGTACCTCTTTGCCTCCCTCTCTTGTCCTCTACCTCATTCTCAGCATGGTACCATGAGTGGAGGGTTGGCAAGGGTGGACAGGACTCAGAGACTTGTGGGATTATTGTCACCCAGCTCAGCAAGAGACACCATTAAGAGGCAGGCCTGGGGGTAAAAGTTACTTTATCAGGTAGGACATTTGGTTATGCCAATACCTCGTAAGCAGTCAAAAATAGATCCGGAGCGGGTGTCACTTAGCTGATGAACTAAAGCTGCGTATGCACACACCTGCCTAGGTCAGACCTCTATTTTCATCATCCACAGAGGTACACATTACCTTTCATTACAGAAAAACCAGGTTACAGAGAAAACCCTCAAGAGTTTGCTGTTGACTTGAGCCGTGTCATTTGCACGCAGGACAAAATATGTCTGTGGTCAGCTCGCATCCCAGGCCTGCTACTAGAAATAAAATGACCCCTTGTTCCAGTCGCACGGGAACATTGAAGAAAGGGGAGGGGGCACCGCGGCAGGAAAAATGCCTGAGAGCTTACACAAACTGGGTAAATGGAATCACAGGATGGGCAGCCCCAGGAGTCCAGGAATTAATAGCCCCACTGAGGCTCCAGGACTCCGGAGATGGAGCTATTTAAAGGCAAGAAAGGTCATTTCCACCCGCAGAGGCTGCCCGGGCTGCGTTATCTGGACCGTCTTCAGCCCGGTGTTCTGGCAGCCTCCCCGGCCTGACCTCCCTGTGGCGGAACCACGGGGCTCACGGCCAGCCTGTCGTCATGCTCCTGGGAGGCGGGCTGACCTCAGCCTCTCCGGTTCCTCTGCTTCCTCTTCTCTGCTCAGGCCCCAGGAGAGGCTGAGTGGACACTCGGGACCCACCCAGCCCTCTGCAAGGGGTGCTGAGCTCTGGCTGCCGCCGCCCGAGTAGAGAGCCCACGCGTCCAGCGGGGTGGGCTGAGGGCGGGTGCGGGACATGGGGTCTGGAGAGAGACAGAGGCCCTTGTCCCACGAGAATCACACCTGTCCTGCTGCGTGACCTTGTTCTCAGAGGGAGGGTCCTGGGGGGGCATCCTCCCCAGGTTCTTGGTGTCCTGAACAAAGACCTGGACGAGACGTGCAGAAAAGGCTGCGTTTGTTGAATGTGGAAAAGCAGGACGCCCTGCAGGGCGAGGGTGGGCTGCTGAACAGACGCACAGCAGCCTGGAGGATGAGGGAACCGGGTCTTTGTATACAAAATTCCTGGGCTGGCTTCCCACTAGATGTAAATGAAGGCTTGAAAACAACACTTTTGCTGCGACCTGAAAGTCTCACTTCCCGAGGGGTTTCATGTACAGTGCACAGGAGCAGGGGTGTCATTTGGGGGCCTGTGTGTTGAGCAAGTCTGTTGGGTTTTTATGACCTTTGACACATTCGGTCTTGTGGTTCGGTTTGGTCCAGTGTGCCCCAGCCCTAATCTACCTCAACCTCAGGCCCTTTGCTCACTCTCTCTGCCCCCCTCCATTTCCTTAACTGGGGAACGGAGTCATCTTCCCCTAGCTTTATGTCTGGGGAAGATCAGAGAAGGGAAGTCTTTTGAACCTTTAGGAAGAAAAGCACCTTAGAAATCCAGGTATTACCTGCAACTCCTCCTCCTCGCCCCTCCAGGCAAGGTAATCCAGAAACACTTCCCCTGCATGGGCAGAAGGCAGGAAACTGGTGTTTGAAGTGCCACTGGGCTCCAGACTGTGACACAGACGTACAGCCTCCTGCTCCCGAGAGCCCAGGCTCACATTCTTGCCTGGCACCCAAAGCAAGAGCTTCCTCACATCCTGTCTGCTCTGATCTTCCGCATCTGCTCTGGCTGAGGTTTCTGCCGCTTAGGGGGATTGGGGGACTTGAAAGCCCAAGGAATGTGCCAAGACCAGGTCTGCCCTGCAGGTGTCTAATGTCTGGGGATTGTTCTCTGAACCCGAGACCTGGCCCGGGGAAAGCACAGTGGCGCTAAATGAGTTTCTAAGGGAGGGATGATGAAATGCCTGGGGCGCCCAGCCTGAGGTTCCCCCAAATCCACTGCTGGCTGCTACCACCCAAGGGGTGGAAGGAAGCTAAGAACTATTTTGTTGTTGCTGTTGTTGTTGTTACGCAAACAACTATAGAAACGAAGCCTTGCAGGTCTTTCCATCCTCCTGTACCCCGTCCTCTTGTCCTGTTTCAGAACTTGCCAGGAAAGCATATGTGTTTGAGGGGCGACAGGCGAGAGACCAGTACTGCAGGTGGTAAAAAGAATTTACCAGTAGCGAAGGAATAGAGAAAACCTGAGTTTCCTCACACGCGGCTAGAGAGACACTGCTAGAGAGTAGTGGGTGAGTCCAAGAGCAGACCGCACCGTGGGTGTGAAAGGCTTAGATTTTTATGTTTGATTTTAATGTGAAGAGGGAGCCCGGAAATGTCACCCAGGAATGTTTTCATCAGGTCATGGCGGTTTTCTTGTCCATCCATCTCAATTCTAAGGACAGCCAGGTGTTGTTTTGAAGACTGGCACAATGTGTTTGGTTGATAGGGTCCAGTGCCCTTGGTGTTGCTAGGCACGGCCCTTCCAGGTAAGATTAATTGACAAATGTGTAAAGATTGACTAATGTTAGTGGTTAAGGGGATTAGAATAAAATATATGTTTGTATGTGAAAGGGATTTTTGGCATTATATGGGTTAAAGGGAGAAATGGTATTCTGTAAGACATAACGTGTGGTTAGATATCTAGCGATGGGTACAGAGCTCACAAGGTGGAAAGTTAATGTTATACTGCAGGTTCCTTGTTCAGCTGCAGTGTGGCGTCTCATAAAAAAAAAAATGGTAAAATAGCCATGATTCCTTCCCCACAGCGCAGATATTTTCCCTACTTTGATTTTTTATGCTTTGTTTTGTTTTGCGGTACCAGGGATTGAACTCACGACCTTGCGCTTGCCAGGCAGGCGCTTATGCCACTGAGCTATATCCCTAGCCCCCTACTTTGATTTTTAAAATTAAGATATTCTAGATACAGTAAATGTGTGTATCGATCAGAAGAGTCTAGACTGTGCCGCAGAAACAAATGGCCCCAATGTTTCAGGGGCTTAATACCTTTCTGTTCCTTCTCCTTGCTGCTTTTTTTTTTTTTTTTTTTTTGAGACAAGAGCTCACTACGTAGTCCAGGGTGGTCTTGGACTCACTATGTGACCGAGGCTGACCTTGAACATGCAGCCATCTTCCTGCCTCAGCCTCTTAAGTGCTGGGATTACAGGTGTGCGCCACCACACACAGCTTCCTTGTAGCTCCTTGTTTCCGTTACATGGTCCTCCATAGTTAAGTAGGGCTCTGTCCATCCCCAGTCGAGGTCAAGAGCAAAGAGAGATCTGGAGGGTCTCAAAAACACAACTCAATCCCAGCATTTGGGAGGTTGAGGCAGGAGAATCACTGTGAGTTTGAGGCCAGGCTGGGCCACAAAGTGAGTTCAAGGCCAACCTGAACTGCATAGTGAAACCTTGTCTCAAAAAGACAAAAACACAAAACAAAAAACCCACAACTCATTAACCTGAACTAGTCACAGGCCCCTCCCAACCACGAAGGACCAGAAAGTACAATCGTGTCATTGTGCTTAAAGGAGAAGGACCCACAAAGGCTTGGCGAACAACAGTAACGGTGACCACAGAACGATTAGATCACACACACCCTGTACCTGCCACCCGGGAAATGACGCGGTACCCCAGATACCCCTGACTCAGTGCTTTCCCTAGTGGGGTAACCATTCTCTTGAATCTTGTTGCATCCCTCCCTAAGTTGAGTTAATATAGTTTTGCATGTACTTAAAGGCCATATAAAGTGGTATCATACTGCATGGGTTCACCTGAAAGCTTCTTTTTCAGTCTAGTGTGTTCCTGAGAGCCGTCCATGCCGAGGAGTGTGACTGATTCTGTACTCGCAGAGTCTAGGGCTTCTAGCTTTTTGTGATTACATATAACACCACCATGAATATTGTTGTGTCTTGGCCGGGGATATAGCTCAGTGGCACAGCACCTGCCTGGCAAGCGCAGGGTCTTGAGTTTGATTCCCGGTACCAAAAAAAACAAACAACAAACTGTTGTCTTATTGTGCATCTATGAGAGATAAAGACTTAGGAGAGGATAGAGGCCAAGTCCTTGGCTAGCAAATGCAAGGCCCTGGGGTCCATCCTCAGTACCACAACAGCCACAACAACAATTTAGGAGGGTTTGGCTGTCACTAAGTCCTGCTGTATCCGCTGCATATAAGCCTTTCCAGTCATTCTGCATCCTCGTGTTCCTTGGTTCTGTCTATGAGTGTGGGGTATCTCCCCCATGGTCAATTAATAAAATTGAGGAAATTAATTCAATCCATAAACATTTACCAATCACCATCTATGCCAGACACACGACTAAGATCATAAAGACGGGTTGAACTCAGTCCCTGCCCTCAGTGAGCTTGCAGTCTGGTGGAAGAAAACAGACACATTCACTCAGGAGCCATCAGGATGGAGCAGGAAGCATTAAACAAAATAAAATAAAAATCACTCCACTACCTCACTATGCACAGGAAACCACTACCTGCTCATAAGCTTAGGCCTGGAGAAGCCAGGTGTAGGGCTAAAAGATAGGACTGAGCAATAAGATCCTGTAATGAGACCCCTTTTAGCCTTAGCTTAGGCAGCATGGTGAGAACCTAGGCCGAAGGCTGGTGGCCCATCAGGCAGGGCCCGCTGCAATGTAGATTCTGGAACAGGGCAGCCGGGAGGCTTAGAGCAACAGTTGGCACGACAGGGCAGAATGCCCATGTAGAGAAGAAGCAAAATCACATGGTGCTGGTAACGGCAATAATCGTATCCAAGCAGCACTGCAGGCAGGCAGGGGAGGAATCAAGTGTGGGACTGGGACTGGGCCTGAGCCACTGGGTGGGGGACCAGGCTGGAGGCAAGGCCAGGGAATGGAGAGTTCTGTTTCAATGTCACGTGTGAGGAGCCACGTGAAGTCACGGTTGGGTATGCAAGCTAAGGTGGCTATAGCTTTGGGTACAGCTTAACTCAATAAATCAATCCACAATAGCACCGAACCCAAGTACCAGGAGATATGATTTCATACTCTGTAAGGGATATGAAGTTGTTTTCAAAAACCCATTTCATCAAAGTATAATTCACATACGATAAAATGCAACTATTTCAAGAAACAGTTTGATGAATTTCAATAAATGCATACATTTGTGTAAACAACCACGATCAAGCTAGGAGACCTGAACAGGAGTACTTCTCAGAAAACTCCTTGAGGCTGCCTCAAGGAGACCCTCATTGCCACAAGATGATCAGGAAGAAAGATCGTCGACTATGTAAGGTAGCAGAGCATGAGTTGGAATCACTGGCACAGATTAGAGGGGTCTGGGCTACAGCGGACAGTCCCTGGAGAAGTACTGTACCTGGTCCTAACGTAAATGTCCTTGGAGCTCGAGGCCTTCCATCACCCACAGCGGGCTGGAGAGAGGCAGGCCAGGCACCACAAAACTTGCTTGTCCCGAAATACCTCACCGGCCTGAAATGCCACCGTGAGTCACTCTTTTGGTTTAAAACATTTGGTATTCCCTCTGGAACAGCCATATTAAAATGCATACAGATGACTAAGAAACAACCTTTGAGGTGTGCGGAAAACCAGGCCTCCGCTGACATATGCCTGCAGGGTTGGTTATCAGATTCTGCCCCTGCAGGGCAGGAGAGGCTGCTCCCACACAAACCAGAAACCCACAGAGCTGTTGTGAGGTGTCCCGTTGTCTCCTTTTCTCTACCACCAACCTGGGGATAGAATGGTTCCCTTCCTTTAGTACGTTCTAAAGCCCCACTGAATGGTTGTAGCACCCATTTTGATCCAGAGAAAGAGGACCTTTTGTCAGCAGAATGAGTTCAGCAGAAGTTTAGGGTGAGGCCCAGCGTGGGGGGGAGGAGGGAAATCCCCAAGGTCTGTAGTCACCAGAGGATGGGGACACTGAAGTTAGAACTATCAGTGTATCCTTGCAAAAGAAAAGACTACAGAGGCAGGAGTGGCTGCCTTCAAGTATCTAAGGCTATTTGCGAGCCAAGAGGACTGGAATTGCCTTCGGTGGCCTGGTGGGGAGCAGGGAGAAGGAAGTGTGATTGTAGCAGGGTGTAGCTCCACATGAGGAACAATTTTCTTATCACGTCTCCTGTCAGAGAGGGAATGGGTTGTCCCAGGAAGTAGTCAGATCCTAGTCCCTAGGGGTCTGAAAACTCAAGCCAACAAGCCTCACTAGGGATTCAGGCTCTGAGGTCCATGCCTTCCATCCCTGAGATTCTCTAATATGTTGAGAATTTCATGGCTAGCCCTTAGATAAGACCCAAACCAACAACTTTTTTTTGTTTTTGTTTTTGTTTCCGGTACCAGGAATTGAACTCACGACCTTGCGCTTGCCAGGCAGGCGCTGTGCCGCTGAGCTAAATCCCCAGCCCCACAACAACTATTATTGAACAACTGCTTTGAACAGGGCATAATGGGAGAATGAAGAAAGAACAGAAGCCAAGGCCTCTGGCTTCCATCAAGCTCGGCAGAGTAGAGTGCCAGGCTGTATCTGAAATCCCAGAAGGGACAGGACATACAGGTTTTTAGAGCTCAGAAACGAGAGCTCCTTCCAATGGTTTGGAGTGGTTCAGGGGATGCTGAGGAGGAGGTGGGGTGGAAAGCAGCCCAACAGATGCACCAAAATTCAGTCTGGGGGCTGGGGATATAGCTCAGTGGCACAGCACCTGACTGGCAAGTGTGAGGTCCTGAGTTTGATTCTCGGTACCAAAAAAAATCAGTCTGGCAGAAAGAAAAGGGAGGGTGCTCCGAGAGGGGTGAGGTGCGGGCAAAGGCCAGGAGGTAGGAAGTGTTTTGTGGGTAGGATATGAGGGATAAAAGGGAATTAAAAAGAAGAGCCGAGGAGACTCAGGCAGAGACATAGGCACTGGGAAGGACAGAAGCACGCAAATCCCAGAGAGAAGGCAAGGCCCAGAGTGCTGCTTGGGTCCCAGGTGTCCTCTCAGTGTGCAGAAGGCGTTGGTGGTTCGTCCCCACCCCCGAACACACTGCAAATCACCAGGCACAGGGCCCCAAGAACGCCTCCCACCCCTCCCCTCCACCCTCCACAGCCTCTGTCCCCCTCAGGGCAGTACACACTGGAGAAAGACGGGAAAACCCACAAAAATCCTCCAAATAGGACAAATATGTGGTGCAGACAAAAGCCGTACTGGGTGGGATGAGGTTTCGGTTGCTCCCCAATGGGGCGGACCCGTCAAAAGTGGCTTGTGGCTGCCGAAAAATGCGTCATCCCCAGCTCTCGGTGGGGGCTGTTTGTCCCAGCGACCCCCAAAAAGAGCCTGAGTTGGGGGTTCCCATAGTAAGGGAACTGGGGGTCTGTCATGGGCCTGCGGGTCACCCACAGCCCCCTGCCCGCTCCCCAGCAGGGCAGGCAGGCTTCTTGGAACCCAGATGCCCTCGCTGGGGTGTGGAGGGGCATTGTAAGCTGCCCCCTTGTCACTGTACCGGGCCTCCCTGTGTGTGTGAGTGTCCAGGGCACAGCTGGGATGGGTGGGAGGGGGGACTTGTGCCGTCCCTTGAGTCCTACAGAGGGATGGGGGGGCCCAGGGGTGTCCCCAGTGGAAACTCACACGCCCCTGGAAGTGTCTTGGAGGCCCAGGGTAGCAGCGGGGGGATGGCTGGAGGTGGGGGAAGGTTCTCCTCAGCCCTCCTCTGCCCAGTAGCCCCCTACTCCCACACCCCTCCAGGCTCCCAGGCCCCGGGGGTTCACGTTCCATTTCTGCTCCAGTTCCATGCCTGTTAATAGCCATTGTTCGGTGGAGAAAGACAAAAATGTTTTTAGTTTAGAGGCATTGTTTCGGACTTTCTCTCCATGGGCCAAGGGCTGGGAAGGGAGGCCTCCCTCGCTCTGCAGGGCGGTCCCAGGCAAGGAGAGGTTGCAGTTGGCCCTGGTGGGAGGACAAGCAGCCTCGGCTGTCTGTCTGTCTATGTGGGCTGGATATACACAGGGACATCCCCACCCCGCCCCCACCCAGAGGCTGGCACTGCGGAAGGGCAGCACCCACTGTACAGTACAACCCCATCCGCCTCCTGGTCCCCCTGCCCCCTCTGCGGCCAAGTCAGCCCCAGGTCGCTTTCTACAGAGGCTTCCGCTGTGGAGGAGTGAGCAGCCTTCTCTCTCTCTGGCCTCAGCCTCCTCAGCTGTAAAATGAGAGGGTTCCCAGACAACTATGGTCTGAATGTCCCCTCCAGAAGTCACACTGCAATCTAATCGCCATCATAAGAGAATTAAGAGGTGGGACATCTAAGAGGTACTTGGTCCTGAGGGTGCTGCTCTCACGGATAGATCCCTGCCTTCATTGCAGGAGTGGGTCCTGGAGAAGAAGATGACTTTGGCCCGTTGCTCTCTGTCTCCCCTCCTCTTCAACATGTGATGCCACGGCTTCCTTAGGAGGCACCAAGAAAGCTCTTGCTAGACGTGGGCACCATCTCTTGGACTTCTCAGCTCCAGAACTGCGAGAAATAAACACTTGCTCTCTGTAAAGGACCTCGTCTGCCGTATTCTGTTAAACCAGCAGAAAGTGGTGCCCTGGGGCAGTCTCTTGGGCATCAACAGCTCAGCTACACCAGCAGTCCCTTTTCAAACCCAGACTCAGGTGATCAGAGCTCGCCTAGAATTTGGCCTGGGGGTGAGGCAATGGCCACCTGAGCAATGATCTTTGAAAGGAAAGTACCTGCCCTGGACAACTGAAGTATCCTTTGATTTATTTTGTAATGAGGAATTCTGTTTGAGATTCGCTTCCTTGGGGGCCTATTTCAGACGTTATTTTCAGTAAATGGAAGGGGTAATTGCTCACACCTCTTAACACCAGCTAGAATTGCTTATAGCTGGATACATGGCACATAACTGTAATCCCAGCACTCTGGGAGGCTAAGACGGGAGGATCCCAAGTTCAAGCTCAGTTTAGGCAACTTAGCAATTTAGAGAGAACCTACCTCAAAATTTTTTTAAAAAGGGGGGATGGCTAGGGATGACATTCAGTGTGAAGGCTGCCCTTCCCCCACGTAATTGCTTATATACTTTATATGATGTTGAGATGTATAATAAATACATTTTCAGATGTATGATCTCACTTGGGCTGCAACAGCCCAGGAATTAGTTGATCATTGGTAGGTTAAGACCCTGAAGGCTTGACTCAAGATAAGCACCTGGACATGGATGACCTCCTTTCAGGAATTACCTGCATTTTAACAGAGGAATGTCTTGAGGATAAGAATAATCACAGAGGAATGTTCTGTGATGATGACAGGAATTTCTAGCCCTGGGACACCAAGAGGCTGGGAAGGAAGACACCATGGATGAGTGACTGGTGAGTGACCAGTTGGGTGCATGCCTTTTCAGACCAGAGACCCTGCCCGCTATTGTGAAATCAAGTGACTAGCCCTTCAGTGTTCCCTGGACTACCAGTGGGGACAGATCTGTGTGGGCAGGTGTCTGGGTTCCCAGGAAACACCAGAAGAACAATCCCAGGCCGTGGGTCATGTAAAATGTAGAATGGAGTAACACAGTATAAATGTAGAGGCGGGGACCAGGGGCTGGAGAGGAACTAGTGTGGATCCTGGAGTGCAAAGGAAAACAGCCATGGGAAGAAGTGTGAGGAAGTGGGGTCTTCTACGTGGAGGGCCCCACAGGCCTGCGGTGCTGAAAGGGGACATTTGAAACTGGCCTGTGGTCATTACAGATCAACTCTGGAACAGATTCAGGATCCACAACAGAAAAAAGACTATCTGGACTTCTAGATCTTAGATATTTTCTGTTCATTAATTTGCTTGAGCCTAGAACTAGCCTACAGGTGGGTTTTATCATCCACAGTTTACAGAGAAGCAAGCTGAGGATCAGAAAGAGCACAGAACCTATCTAAAATCATACACTAAGAACACGGCTGAGCTGGAAGACAAACCCAAGGCAGTTGGCTCCAAAGCCTAGCTTTTAATGATTTTGCAAGATGACATCCATCTCTAACACTGCCTCCTCTTCCTCTAGTATTCTTGAGGCCCAGACTGCACCCTTCTTATTTCCTGCACAGGCAGTTCTTCACATTTATTTTTCATTCGAGTAGTGAATGTTACTGCTTCTTCTTCTGCCCCAGCTTGGTGATGAGAAGAGAAAAAACATGTTTCTACCTTCTCCTTACTGGTCAGCAAACTTTTTCTGTGAAAGACCATGTGGTAAATATCTTCAGCTTTGTAGGCCATAGAATTGCTGTTATAACTACTCAACTATGGGGAAGGCAGCTATAAACATGTATGAATGGATGAATGAATGTCACTGTGTTTCAATAAAACTTTATTTATGAGAACAAAAGTAGGGCTAGATTTGGCCCTTGGTCCATAGCTTACTTCAATGCACAATCAAGTGGGCAAGACTTATGCAGCGGAAGGTGACAGGATGAGTGTCAGTGGCCAAGGAGTATGAGCTCTGAGAAGATATCACAGAAGTATCCAAGGGGTGAGCATGTCAATAGTGTATGCCATTTGCATGTTGAAGAAGCAGGTGGTAGACTGGCAAGACAGCTGAGGTTAGGTTATGGAGGGCTCTGAATGCCAGGCTGAGGAGTTATCGAGACTGCTCAGGGAGCAGAAGTTCACAGTGATGTTCCTGCTGTTGGGATGACATAAAAGTGATTCATAAGTGAGACTTATACCTGTAAATCTACCCCACCTATGGGCTACCGCCGAGATAAGCCAGGTTTTGGGTTCCAGGGAATTTCCTGTGAATGAGGATCTACATTTCCAGGTAGATCCACTTCACCCTACGTTTTGAACTGCATTTCTCATGTTCATATATTATAGACAGAGAAAATGGGCTAATATCTTTTGTTTAATTTTAAGGATTTTTGTGAATGCTAAAAATGTATTTGAAAAAGTATGTGTTCTTAATTTGCTGGGTAGAATACACATGTTGGCTGAAGCTTATTAATTTATGGCACTGAAACCCTCTGTTATTTTCCTTGTGACTTTTGTCTACTTGACCCATAGGTTTCTGAGGCAGTCTGTTAAAGCTTCCGTCCACAACCATAGATTGCTGCTCCCAAGATGAGATCATCTGGGTAGATTGCGGCTCCAAATTGTTGTTTTTTTAAATGTTTACATTATGCCTCAGTCGTCATTTAGACTTCACTCAGTTCTACTGGCTTCTTTGTTTCCCCACAGTTTCAGCATCCCACGTCTTCCTCTTTCCTGAATTTACTGTTTTTCTTTTTAATTAAAGTACCTCCTCTAGAAATTCTTTAAAGAATATGAGGGTGGCAGACTTTCTCCTTTTAGAACCAGAAATGTCTGAATATTTCCCTCCCACATGAATATTTCATTTCCCTTCAGAACTTTGGAGATAATGTTCCACTGTCTTTTAGCATCTAATCTGATGCCAACTTAATATTATTTTGTTGGTGGCTTCCTTCTTTTTTAACCTCTGGAAACATGTAGACTTATTCCCTTGCCCCTTTTTATCTCTGTCATCTGAAATTTCACCATAATGTGTCTCAGTGTGGGTCTTTTATTCCTAGGAACAGTCAATCTAATGATTAGGTTCTTTCTTCAGAAAACTGGGACATTTTCTTTTGTTAGTTCTTTATTGATTTCCTTTCTTCTATTCGATGAAACTCTACCCTTCTGTAATGCCTCTCCCACAAAGGTCTCTTAATTTTTCATCTTTTTATCCTATTCATTGTTTAAGGAGCCTTCTTCATCTCAGTCTTCTTTTTTTTTGTTTTTTTTTTTGGTTTTTTTGGTTTTTCTCCGGTACCGGGAACCGAACTCACGACCTTGCGCTTGCCAGGCAGGCGCTTTGCCGCTGAGCTAAATCCCCAGCCCCAATCTCAGTCTTCTTAATTACCAGATCATTAAGTCTACCTTATATCATCTAAAGAATTTCAAATTTCAATGATCAGTTTTTAAATTTCTAAGACCTTTTCTTGATTTCATATTCATATCCCCCCTCCCGCCCCGGTACTGGAGATTGAACCAAGGGAACACTGGCTACATCCCCAGTCTCTAAGTTGCCCAAACTGGCCTTGAATTTCCAATACTCCTGCCTCAGTCTCCCAAGTAGCTGGGAATACAGGCCTGTACCACTGTAACCACCTATTTTTCATCTGTTAAAGATAATAATTATATTTCAACTAAACAGTTTTTGTTGTCATTGGCTCCATAACCTGTATTTCTTCAGGCATTAATTAACTCTTCTACATGTTAAGTTTAGAGCAAGGTATTCCAATATAGTAATAGCTTGCTATTTAAATTTAAACTGAGGCCTGGGCATGGTGATGCATGCCTCTAATTCCAGCAATAGGGAGGCTGAGGCAGGAGGATTTGAGGCCTCCTCAAATCCTGGACTATGTAGTAAGTTCAAAGCCAGCCTGAACTACATAGTGAGATCCTGTCACCAAAAAACAAACAAAAACTAAATTAATTTAAATGAAATTAATTAATTAAATTACAAATTCAGTTCCTCCCAATAACCACATTTCTCGTGCTCAGTAGCTACATGTGGGATGTTGCTTCACACTGGACAGTTAGATATAGAAAGAATATTCCCACAATCACAGCAAGTACTATTGGGCAGTCTTCCCTTAGAGGTTCTCTCGATTGTGGCTTTATTTTTTCTTAAGTTTTTGGTTCTTTCTTTCTTTCTTTCTTTCTTTCTTTCTTTCTTTCTTTCTTTCTTTTTTTTTTTCTTTCTTTCTTTCCAAGATTTGGTTCAGTAGACCAGGCCAACCTCAAACTCAGAGTCTTCCTACCTCAACGTCCTTAATACTGAGATTACAGTTATGTGCCACCATAGCCGGCAATTTTTTGGCGATTCTTGATGTATGGTTCATCTTTAATGTCAGCTTTCTGTCCCTGGTTACTGACGGTAGAAGGGATAAATGATCTACTGACAGTCCTGCTGGCTGAGGAATCCTTAGTGCCCTCTCAGAACCCCAGGAGCCACCTGGAATACCGCTCACCTCTGGGCCCAGCACCTCGGGGTGTGTCCACTGTGGGTAGCAGCTGAGCACGGAGGTTCAGGAACAAACCTGGACCCTCTTCTGAGGTTTTTGAGTCTGTTGCCTTGGACTTGGAGTCCCCCGATCATTCCTCCTTCCATAGCAATCTTTTCCTGCATATATTAAAGCTGTAGTCTCCTCCAGTTTTACTACTTTACAGCTTTGATGTGTTTCTCTTAATCTCCCAGGGAGCAAACATTCCTGATCTTCTGGTGGCTCGCTCTTTTCTCATACCAGCCGAGATCTATTATTTGATTGCTCCAATAGCTTTTCTATCATTTTGTGGGTTGAGGCGGGCAGGAGGGCCCTCTGCCAGCTTGACCCAAACTTCCACAATGTCTTTGCATTAAGCATCATTTGCTACCTGCAGATACACTGCACAGCCAATGGCTGCAAACCCGGTGAACCCCGGATTCAGGGGCTGGACTGGCTACAGTGGAATCACCCAAGAGCCCATGCGCTCCAGGCCTGGAGGCTTTGTATGCACAGCTTAGCCTGGAAATCCTTGTCCTGCTGAGTGCAACGGGTGGAAAAGAGACGCCGGCACTGAAGACAGGCCGCCTACTTTGCCGGCTAGTTGTGGCCAGTGTCCAAGTGCCCAGGACCTTTAATCATCAGATCACTATTGCTGTGAGTCAGTAGGACACTGGGAAGCTGTGGAGACGGGGAGGCCTAAGGGACCTGTTTCTCTCAGGACTGAAGGAGGATGAGAAATTGCAAAACCTACTGGGAGAACTCAAGGACCAGAGATACAATAACTGCAGTTGAATGGTACTGAAATGAAAGCTCGCTGCAGGGCCTCTCCCTCCCACAATGATATCAGCTCTGCAAACCCCAGAGATCAAAATGGGGCCAAAAAATTCCCCCATCTAGAGATTTTTTTTAAAAGCTTTAATTGCTATCCTACTGAGGGGTCCAACTCCAGCTTTGAGGAGACCTATTCATTGGTTAGATTTGCAGTAATGATTATTATTGTTACTGGTAGGAAGAATGCCCTCATTGTCTCCAGCGAGCTTCACAATGCTGCACAAATATGACCTCATTCCTCCTCTGAACGGGGCAGGTATTGTTAACTCTGTTTTTCAAAGCAGGACACGGAGGTCCATTGCGGTCCAATGCCTTAAGCAAGGCCACACATCAAGACAGGGAGGGAAGATGCAGCCAGGCCCTAGGCCTCTCCCAGTTGGGTCCCAGGGCCCTTTGCATTGCTCTAGGCTCTTGTATGTCTCTAGTCAGTCCCTTGACTTCCTTGAGGGCCACAGAGGCCGTTCCAGAGGTCCAAGGGGGATCAGAGCTGTCAAGGTCACCAACACAATATACAAGGGGAGGGAATAATCTTCGCATTCCAGAAGCTTCAGGCTCAGCAGTCAGAACTTGGTTTGGCCCTCATTCCTCAAGTCTACAGCTGGCTTCCCTCCTACTTCCTCAACAACTTAGGGGACTTGAGGCCTTCATCCCATGGGTTCACCCAGACTAGAAATCAGATCCACACCAGATTTACCCTTCTTCTGTGAGTCTCAGTATATTCTGGCCACATTGCTATTCTTTAGGCCTTTGCTTTGGCTGTTCCCTAACCCATGTCCCAAACACATTTTGTCCCTCCTGCCCTTCACCCTCCCTACCCAAGCTTCACAGCTCACTGTATCCGAGAAGCTTCCCCATGTATTCCACAGACAATCATGGGGGGCCCACTGTGTGGCAGGCAGTGTGGGGGACAACGGGGTACAGTAGTGAACAAGCTGCTCTCATGGAGTTCACATTCTATTAGGAGAGACAGGAAAAGCGAAAGTAAATCATTCGCAAGTCAAATATTTACAAGTTGTCCGAAGTGCATCCGAAAAGGTCTCCAAATAAATTCCAAAGAAATTGAGGCCTGCAAAACATACGCCACATCAGCCCATGTCCCTTCTAACTCATCCCCTCCTTGAGAAAGCTCAGCTTGCCTGGATACGTCAAGAAGGTCTGTGTGGCTAAAGGGTGACGAAGGAGGACAAGAGCAGAGGCGCACGGGACGGGCCCCGGCAGGGAGGTCGGCCAGCAGCTGGATTTCATGCTCAGAGGAATGGGAATCCATTGCAGGATTTCAACCAGGAGGCAACATGATTTGATTCACGCTTTGTGACTGAGCTTCTCCAAGAGGCAGGGGGTGGGAGAGGCAGAAGGGTGCGGTTTTTGCACCTCTGCCCTAGGAGACACTGTTGATCACCACAGTAGAGGAAGAAGATGCTTCTGGCCTCTACTTGACAAGGGCCAGAAGGCTGCTAGTCATCTACCACGCACAGGGTAACCGCCTCCAATGGCTCTGGCTGCCATGCGAGGGACGGACTTGGTGTGCCAAGGATGGAGCTGGGGAGACCTGAAAAACCATTTCAACTGCCTTCATAGAGCTATGGCAGGGACCCACCTGCCTCTCCATGTGTCCCAAACTCTGTCCTCCTGGTCTGCTTTCTGCTGGCTGCCAGCCGGGCAGCCCAACTCTCAAGAAGCACTTATGCGTTTGGGGCCTTCTAGGTCCCAAAGAACAGCCAAGGGGAGGAGCCACTGTGAGGCAGCCCCATTCCAGAGACCCACTCCAAGTGCGGCTCCCCCGCCCCCAGTCGCTGCCAGTTCCATTACTGCCAGCTGCTGCCAGCTTGGCACACTCCCCTCCCCATCCTCCCAGTGCCGGGCCTGTGCAGGACTGAGGAGATGTGGGCACCAAAGGCGTGTTATGCCCTGCGCTTACAGCATGTTTATGAGTATTTACATCAGCATGTAAGCCTATCATTTGCAGCCTTGGCATGTAAATCAACCTCAAGTTAAAGGGCTTTCCTCCTCCCACCCCATCACTGCCAACTTGAGGTTGGCTTTAAGAAGTCGGAAAGACACAATTGAGCCGTGGTGACAATGGGAGGTCTGTGAATGAGGAAATGTCTCCAGGGAGGAGGGGCAGGGCTGGCCAAGCAGATGGTGGAGGTGGGAGAGTTGATCCTCTGGGCCCCAGTTAAGGACATTCTTTTTCTACCACTAGAGAAGTTATTAGCTTTGGGTTTTTGGGTTTTGTTTTGTTTTGTTTTGTTTTGTTTTGTTTTGTTTTTGCAGTGCTGGGGATCGAACCCAGGGTCTTGCAAACGTTCTGCAACTGAGCCACACCCCAGCCTGGTTTCAACTCAAAAGAGCAGGGGCAGGAGGCGTTGGGGAAATTTTGAAGAAAGCTATAGAAAACCTTTCTCTGAGAAATGAACACTTCGGGACAAGTCTGTGTAGGATTTAGGCGAGTCCTAGATCTCCTCAAAGCCTTTATGACAGTGTGGACTAATTCCTACCCACACGTAAATGTCTAAAAAGATTCTGTATGTTTCCATGTTAATGGGGATGAAAACATTTGAATCCACTGGGGGGTTGAGACACATTCTGAAGGGGGTGGGAAACCTAAATCCTGACTTCCCTGGTCATCTACACATAAAACTGAGCTTGGAAGCAGGGGAGAAACAGAGGGAGGAAGGGCAACAGGGGCTGCTTTGAAGCTAATTTGGAATCAGAAGGCTGGCTGAGACTCTGCCCAATGGGGTTCACTGAGAGCTGGGTACCAGATACTCCTGGTCAGTCCAGAGCATCTGATCTTGTTAATGGGCCAATAAAAATTAGGGGGACAAAGGCCAAACCCTCAGCAGTTCAAATGACTCTTCTGTGAAAGGGAGCAAACTCGTAAAGGGCTGTGAGCGAGCAAAGGGGGAATGGTTGCGTTTCATTAACTATAACGGTGCACATTAGGTTGCCTTCCAAGGGCTGTGGGACAGGAGGGAGAAAGCCAGGCCCGTCCTCGGGGCTGGAGAGCGGGTGGCTTGTGTGAACTCCCCAGTGTCTCCCAGCGTTGAGCTTGAAGGGACTGGTCTCAGAATCCCCTCTTCCCCCTACAAGGCTCCTCAGGCCAGTGCAAAGAGTCTAGGTCCCCAGTTAATCCTTTCAGGGAACAAGGACAAAGAGCTTATGGAAAACCATCTCCAGGCTTGCGGAAGCCACCTGGCCTGAGCACCCACATGGAGGCCCCTCCTAGAGACATCAGAAGTCAAGCTCCCCTATCCACAAGTCTCCATGAAAGACTCTTCTACCAGCCCGGAGCCAAGCCCCTAGACTATTGTCAATGCCAGCCACACCCTGTCCTCCCCCTCCTCCTCCACTACCCCAGACATGTTCAACACCAGAAAAGCAGAAAACAAATAAACAAGGCCAGCAGAAAACACATCACCAAACAAACCCGCCTCACATTGTCCTCTGTGGTCGGCCAGGGCCTGGAGCCAGAGGCCGCTGGCCTAGAAAAGCCGCAACAGTGCTGTGCGCCTGGCCCCTGCTCCTCGCCACCTCTTCCTCTTTCTCCTTCTCCTCCTACCCCACCCCTCTCTTCCCTCTATCCATTATTTCCCTCCTATCACCTTCCTTTTATGTCCCCTGTCCCTCTCTTCTTCTCTCTGTTCTCTTCCTGTGTCCTCCATGAATCAACATGTTGAAGAAATTCTGCAGGGTACATAGAGCCAATCCATGACTCAAACTAGCCATGCTGCTACTTTTTAGAAGACTTCAGGGTTCCCAGGGCCCTGGTATCTGATGGGAACAGGTCTGCTAGCATCCGACTGGAACAGGCTCTGCACCCAGCCCCATCCCACCTCTCAGATCGCCCTCCTACCCTCTTAAGCACTTGTCCCTTTTGAACCATATTATTAATCTCTTGAAGGCATTCTCCACGCCACCCCCTTGCTCACCTCATTCCTGCCCCTGGAGAGCCCTCACCTCTTCCCCAACTCCACTCCACGTAAAGGAATTCTGTGGCAGGATTTAAACCTTCTCCTCTTCTACTGAGTCCATAACTCCAGATGGAATTAATCTGTTCTCTCTTTTATGTCCTCATTATAATTTTGTTGGCACCTCCATATTTGGACATTCACCACATTCTGACATATTCTTAATTACTTACATCCAAATTTCTCTCTCCTGCGGGGTGTGGTGGTGCACACCTGTAATCCCAGCACTCAGGAGGCTGAGGCAGGAGGACTGTCGCGAGTTCGAGACCAACCTGGGCTACAAAGTGAGCTCAAGGCCAGCAGGAACTGCATACTGAGACCTTGTCTCAAAGAGAAAAAAAAAATTTCTCTCTCCTACCAAATTATAAACTTGAAAGGAGAAATCAGGTCATCTTTGAATCCCCACATCCTTTAAGTCCCTGGCATATAGTAAGTGCACAATAAATGTCAAACATTAAACATGGAATCTGTGATCATAAAGAGACACATGTACAATTAATTCCATATCTTAACTTCACCAATGTGGGTGTTTCTCATCTACAAAAATTTTATTTGCAAATTTGAGGCACTGGGTTCCTTGAGACTCCCCTGAGGTCTTACTGCAAGAATTCACAAGGGGCTGGAGGATGGTATGTTAGATGGCGGCACCTACTGGTGATGGATGGCATTACAGTACGGGACTCTACCTAAGAGAACCCCTTGCAGTCCTCTGCCTGCACCCTCTGCCTCCAGTTCTGGGTAGTCCCTCTCCCTCCTCAGCAGCCCTGAGGTTGACCAAAGACCGGGGCACCTTGGAAGAGCTTGTTTCCCTCTAGCACACTGCAGGCCCGGAGCAGGACTCCAGAGCCTGACTGGGATGGCCCTCTGCTCTTTTCGCTAAGTCAGCTGGGAAGAGAGGAGGCGTGAAGAAGAGACCTACTGCCAAAAACGGAGGCACAGGTTCGTAAGTGTATCAACTCACAGAGCAAGCACGTAGCTGGCAAACATTCTCACGACTGCCTCCTTGCTGCCGGCTTTCAGCTTCTTCCAGAAGCATTTTCAGTCCTAGGGGAGCCCTTCTCTCAAAATATAATAGAAGCTATTGGGGAACTGAGCTTTGTTTTACAGAAGTTCCCTTTATGGTCTACTGGAGAATGATTCATGAATACCTTGAACTTGGCCCCAATTCCTCCACCCACCCGTTCTTTAATCCAAGACACTCAGGGGAATGATAGATACAGCAGTCTCGCTCTGCCTCTCCATCCTCTCCTCCGAGAAGGAAGCTCCGTCGGCACCTGGAGGAGGACAGTCTTAGGAAACAGGGCCGCTCGCAGCAAAGTTAGGGGTGCGTGATGAGTGTTACAACTCCATCGTCCACCACTCAGAACACGTTCACGAAGGCTTCAACTGATTATGGGGGTTTTTAACTGGCAAAGGCCTCATCCCGCCACCCTATTTCACACAGATATTTGTGTTTGGGGCAGAAGAATACAAATTTTAACTCAAAAGAGTGACTCTCAGTGACGATGTCTTAAGCGTCAGTAGGAAAGATCTTTGATGAGGTGGCAGAAAATCCCCCAGGGACTTCAAACAGGCACCGTTCAGGGTTCTAACCCCTGGGCAGGCCTTTCCAAGTTCAGATGGGAACTGCTAAGGGTCCCTGTCCTCTGTAATCCCAGGCTGGTGTCACTCACCCTTCCTCTTGTCCAATCTCCTGCCTCTGCCTGCTTTATCCAGGCTGCCATGGTCCAATTCCCCAAGCCTTCGCGGGAGATCCTGTGCTCTGGCATAGAAGGTTCTAGCTCTTTATCTTTGTCTTCCACAATCGGGAGAGGCTCCGGTCAGAGTCCGCTCCTAGGCCCCCTGTATGCCCCTGACCTTTCTAAACCTTAGGGTTTCCATATTATCCACTCCAGTCAACATCCTCTGCTGCCCTCCACCCTCAGGCAGTCTGAGGCCTCTCAGAGTAGTGGGACACTAGACGACCAAGCCAAAAAATGCTCTGCTTCTTTTTAGGTACCCGTGAGTTCATCAACCCTTCATTTGTTCCATCATTCAACAGAGTTTCATTGAGCACAGTTGTGTACCAAGGCTGTCCTTGGAGCTGAGGATACAGCGGTGACCTGATGGGTCCTTCCCTCAAAGGTTTCAGAGACTAGGGGAAGCTAAGCAGACCATGACAGTACAACATGACCAGGGCCATCACGGGTAGATTTCAAGGACCACTAGCCCCACGTCCAATGGGGTAGTAAGATGAGTTCACAGAAGGGTAGAGGTTTTCCAGCTGACAAGAACATGGTGTGTGCCAGGCCTGCTGTGGCTTGGGCATGAAGAAATGAGGTCAGAAACATGAACTGTCGTTGGACAGAGCGGCTCAGGACTAACACAGAGGGCCGCATACACCATGCTAAGGAGGTAGAACCTGACCCTGCAGGCAGTGGTCCATGGGAGACACAGCAGGGGCTCGAACCATGGCATCAGCAGTGGGGATGGAGCCAAGGGGTGGCTTGCTGAGTGTGTTATGGGACCATTAACTTCCAGGCAGACTTCACAGGAAGAGGACCGGTTAGGGGAGAGCGTTGAGGGGAACAATGAGCTCGCCTGGGGGGAGATGCAGCTTGAGGTCCTGAAAAATACACTTGGAGTCCTTTATAAAACAGGCAGAAATACAGAATAGATGGGAAAAATGAGACGGGACCTAAGACGCAGCTCTGCAAACTGGATATAGAGAATGAGAGCTAGAAGGAAACGGGACTTACGGACGTCAACTTGGGGTCATTGGCAAGAAGGTGCAGGTCAGAAAGGTGAAGAAACTTGTCCATGGGGCCCGGGGCGTAACCTCAGGAAAGTCTGACCGCACAGCCAGTATTCTGCCCACCACCCTGGCCTCTCTTGGTCGTGGAGAGTGAGAAGTGACAATATCTGGGCTAGATGTCCCCAGTCCTGCTGCATTTAAAAGGCCAGCGGGGGGCTGGGGATTTAGCTCAGCGGCACAGCGCCTGCCTGGCAAGCGCAAGGTTGTGAGTTCGATTCCCAGTACGGGGGTGGGGGTGGGGAAGGCCAGTGGGTGGAGAGCTGACTGGAGATTCAGGAAAAGAAAGGGCTTCACGAAGGGAAAGAAAAACCTTTCAGAGGTTGTGCAGGCTGCAGACAGGTGAAGCTAGATAAGCACAGGCGTCTGGTCATGGAGCTGCGGAAGCTGCCAGAGACCTTGGGGAGAGGCCAGCGCCAGAAGAGGGGGGAAGAGGGGGGAAGGTGCCGAGGTGGACACCAGGGGTGGCGAGCTCCTCAGAAGCGCGTTGGTCTTGGTGCAAAGTGGGAAATCTGTCTCCTTCACAGAAGCAGCCAGAAAGCAGGTGTCAAAGTGACTCAGGTATGGAGGCGCGCAGGGAGGAGAGTGTGGGGGAAAACTGAGGTAAGGGGCCAGGGGAGGTGGCCAAAGGAGAGGCTGGGACAGGCGTGGGCAGCTGGGACCAAGTTACCTCTTTCCCGTGCACTGGCAGGGCTGCCCGGGGACCTCTCTGCAAAAGCAAGACTGAGGACCTGGAAGCAAGCTACTCCTAGAGTCCCAGGGCTGGAGCAGACTCTGAGAGAGCCTTACTTGCAATCCTCTGCCTTTCTGGCAGTGACTCGTGAGCCATCCCAGAAGAGTGACAGACAAGGACAGGCCGGGACCGCCTGTCCGCCAGCCCAGTGCAGACCGCCACCCCTCCCTCCTTTCTTCTCTCCCTGTTGTGCTGGCTATTCTCTTTCTCTCATCTGCCAGTCACTGATTTTCCTTTGTTGTTAGCTTGTCCATTTATTTGTCTAAAAGACGCCCAGACTCAACTCAGATCTCCCCTTGCCCATGAAGTCAGTGGATGCCCATTCACTATTCTCCCATACCCTCTTCAGAAGGTAGCACAGTGTAGGAAGTAGACTAGTACCATCTGCCACTCGAGGGCAGGACTGCTGACTGGACAAGCCACCAGGAAGAGGAAGAGTGAATGAGAACCGACAGGGAGTCCTCCTGGTTTTGAGAGACTAAGAGGCTACTGAGGGGTCTGAGGTCTAAGGGTTGCTGAACGGGGACTCAAGAGTCAGGAAGACATGGATTCTGCTCCTCCCTTCCCTGTTTTAATATGTTGTGTGAAATGGGCAAGTCACAGGACCACTCATCAGTGGCTGAAGCCTTCTGCAGATCTGCCGCGGCAAGACCCTCCAGAGCAAAGGAAGCCCTGGATGTGACGCTCATCCTGCCCCAAAGGACAGGCTGTAAGAATGACAAGAGTGCACTGCGTCTCTGTGGATTCTCAGGAGGCAGGAAAGAGAGAAAAGGAGGCATACAAGCTTTGTACTCCGTCATCCTATTTGAGCCTCAGTTTTCCCATCAATAAAAATGGGGATTCCTGCTGGAGGGCCTGGCACAGTGCCTGGCATGTTGAAAGCACCCAGCAAGTGGGGGAGCTCCAATTATGTCTCAGAATATCTGTGCCTTCTGTAGGCAGATTAAGATGTGTTCGAAGCAGAGATTCTGGAGCTGCCCACCTGGCAGGTGAATTTCCTTCTCTCTCCATATTGGAGAAGCACTGCTGACACAGACTGTGTGCTGGAATGAATGGAATTTTTGGAACCTTCTTGGTAGGAATGTGTGACAGACAGGAACCTGTTAGGGGTGACGAGAATCACCATGCTGGCTGCCCTGACGCCCAGCAGCATCGAAGCCTGGCCCGGGCCAAGGCTGCTCCTTTGCAGGCACGACTTGTACCTTGACCATCAAACACTGTGGCCTTTGTTTCTTCTGAGGAATCGTGGAAATATGAACAGCCACCTCCACCAATGGCATGCCAACTCTGTACCCGGAGTTTTCTTTGCATTATCTCATTTAATACCATAACCCTGTGAGTTTTTGATCCTCTTACAGGTGAGAAAATAAAGCTAAGACTGAGAAACTTGCCAGAAGTCACACAGGCAGAGTAACTGAGCTGGGATTTGACCCGCACATTTGTTTAGCTCTAGAGCCCGTACAGTGAGACGCTGATGTACACTCTGAAGTGTTATGACCATAACTATTTTCCAGATGAGAAAGCTCAGCTCCGAGAAGTGAAATAACTCTCCAGGAAGAGAGACAGATGGCTGGGAGTTGGTGGGGCCTGACACTGACCTTGGGGCCATCTGTTCTGGCTCGTACCTGCTTCCTAATAGACTACACTGCCCGTCAAGGTAGGGCTGTTGGACTCCTTTCACATACGGAGAAGCTGAGGAGCAGAAAAAGCAAAGACTCAAAGAAGGAGACTTGGCAGGGTAGGGGAGGTTCCTGAGAGTGGTGGGACCCTTGGCAGAGATGGCCCTAAAAGAATCTGACTGAGATAGATCAGCTCCGCTTGATTTATCAGCTGATTAGCTGGTCCTCGCCCCAGATTTATTTTCAGGAGAAATTTGAAAGAAATGAGTAGCACAAGCACCCCCGAAGGAAGCAGAGCCTAAGAGCAAACTGCAGCCTGAGAGGTGAATGTGGGAAGCCCACAGTCCCTCCACACTTTGACTCCGCTAGTTATGAGGTGTCATAGGCTGCTGCTTCTTCCTGATTTGATGTCCAAGTGTGGCTCCCTGTAGAAGAGGACAAGGCAGAGGACAATGTGGCCAGGACCCAATTTACAGTGCCTTGATGGTACAATCCCTGCTTCTACCCCTACAGAATCCTCTAAAGTGGGAGGGGTGGGCTGGAACCAGACTGAGTGTTCAGTGGGGTGCGGAAGGGAGGCAGAGGGCAGATGTGGAGGAGGAGCTTTCCTGGTTCTGGAGAAGCAGAGGAAATGATCCCAGGAGAACTGATAGGATGAGACAAAAGGAAAGTAGGGTAAAAGACACCTCACCCTCCAGAGGTGCAGTGCCTTGGGTGGGGCAGCTCACCTGAGCCTCCTTTCCTGAAAGCCAGGGCAACAGTCCCACTAGGAGACCCTGCACAATCCCCTGCGCCCACCAGGGCTGTGAGGGAGAGGTGGGCTGGAACACATCCCGCCACCCCAGGGACCCAGCGGCAGTGGCAAAGCCAAGGCAGGCAGTGTGGGAGCTTCCTCAGTGTCCCTGCGTAGATCACAGGCACTCTCTGGCAACCTTCAATTTTTTTTTTTTTTTAACCACTCTCTTCTTTGGGGCTAAAAGGGTGGCAAGTTTGCACTTGTCCTCCAGCCCTGCACATAATTGGTGGCAGCAGGCAAAGCTGCTGCAAGGGGAGGGGTTTTTCAATGGAATGAGAGGGAGGGAATCTTAAAGAGTGACAGGGATGGAAGGGACCTCAGAGATTATCTGACCCAACCTTTCCGTGGTCTCCATACCATTCCCATAGCCTGTGTGTTCACTTCCTCACTGTCACCTCTCACCTCTCCCAAGGGCTCTCAAGACCTCCTCCCCTGCTTTCTCCTGTCCCCTTCTACCCTCAGATGAAGCCATCCTCTTGTTGTCCAGATGAGGAAACGGAGGCCCATTCAGAGGAGACTTGCCAGGGATCACCTTCATCCACCGACAGAGCCAGAACAGGAAACCCAAAGCTTTTCCATTCAATCCCTACGAAAAGAAGAGCTCAGCTCTTCCTCCTAGGTGGCATGGAGGCTGCTGACAAAGCTGACCCCAGCTGATGCCAATGGCCATGTCATCTTTAGGGAAAGCTTGGCCATTGCTCTTTCCTCCCGAGCCCCTGGGAGGCTGATCTGGGGGCTGCCTCTGCCCTACAGCAGATTGTCTCTGAGCACCTGCTGGGACCTGGTGTGATCAGTTTGATCACAGCCCCACATCCCAAGAAAGCCCTCACACCTCTCGCAAGATCTTTCTTCTTTCCCCTACAGAGCAAGGCCAGGGGGCGCAGACCTTGTGAAAGGGGTCAGGAGGCAGTGCCGGTGGTTGGGGGACATTGCTCCTTCAACACCATCTGCCCCTACTTGAACAGATCCTGGGATCCCCCGTAGTTGAGGGGATGAAGGGTTAAGGTTGGGCCCACCTCTGGAAGCCGTGGGTGCAGGCTTGGAGGAGTGTGCTTGTGCCTTGTGCCTTGGTGCTTACACACATCGGCATGGTTCTGTGGGTTAGCTTTTCAGAAGTGTGTACACGTGTATCCACGTCTGTCTGGGAAGCGCGGCTCAGAGGACTTACCTCCAAGGTCCTAACTGCCCTGGAGCTACCAGATTTAGCAGGAGAAGGCCACTTTCCTCCTCAAAGTAGACTCAGATCTAGGTTTGGGATAGAGTCCAGAGGACGGGGTGAGATGGAGGTAAGAGCTGGGAAGACGTGACTTGGCCGGAGTCGGGGGCCATCTGTTTGGAAGTGCTCAGTGGCTGTGCCCCGCGTCTCGAGCTGTGTCGTGGGCACGCCCGAGCGCCCGTGCATCCACCTCTGCCACAGCCTCCTCGACCCCTCGCGCCCTCTTTGTCTCCCGGCAGAGGTGTGCGTGAAAACCTGCGCCGCTCGCACCCTTGCTCCCCCGCTCTCCGGGCGGCAGGCAGAGAGGACGAGCCGCAGCTCGGTGCTGTTTGGTCTGGAGCCGAGCGGGGCTTGCATTGATCCATTGATTGTGCGCGGTCTGCGCCTGACCTCCCTGCTCCCGGGGAAGCCGTCTCCATGGAGACCGGGCCCGCTCCCCCAGCGCCGGATTGTAAATTCCTGCAGGCAGCGGCCCGGCAGCCTGGGGAGGGGGCCGCCGCGCCCGGGCGCGCAGAGGGAGCGGCCGCCACGCCGAGGCCCCAATTGAAAGAAGAAGAAAAAAAGGAGGTGGTGGAGGAGGAGGAGGCGGGGGAGGAGGAAGAAAACGAAAAGGAGCGAGGAGAGGAGGAGAAAGAAGAGGAGGAGGAGAAAGGGGAAGAAAAAGAGACGGAGCCCGAGAGACGAAGCAAGAGCGAGAGGAAGAAAGAGAGGCAGAAAGGGCGTGTTTCTGCGCCGCGTTTCCCCTCCCCTTTCTCAGGTCCCTCGCTCCGGCTCAGCGCTCTCTGGCTGCAGCTCCCTCCGGCGCAGCTGGGAATCCGGTGGGATTCCGGGCTCGGAGAGGGCGCGGGCTCCCTGCAGTCAGCTGCGCCGGGCGCCCCCGGCCTCGCTGCGCTCTGAGCCTCGCTCTCCCCGACGTCCGGCCGGGAGCAGCGGGCAGCATCGCGAGCCTCCCGCCCAAGGCGCCGCGCCCCGC
>NW_004955437.1:3178984-3213772 GCF_000276665.1 Chinchilla lanigera
GCACCGGGGGCCCGCCGGCTTCCGCCCTCCTGGGGCTTCGAGACGGCACCGGCGGAGCCGCCGCGCGGAGCTCCAGCCATGGGCTCGGGGCGCGTGCCCGGGCTGTGCCTGCTCGTCCTACTGGTCCACGCCCGCGCCGCCCAGCACGGCAAAGCTGCGCAAGGTAAGGTGGGAGGCTGCCGGGGCAGCCGGCCCCTGCCGAGGGGAAGGGCAGGGCAGGTGCTGGGAAGCCGGCTGCTGTCAGGACCCGGCTTGGTGTCCCCGGGGTCCCCAGCGGGGGCCCCGACCCCGGGGCGCCGCGCCCGGGGCGCAGAGCTGGAGGAGCCTGCCGCGGAGGGGATGAGTGGGACGTTTTGGCGGTGGGCAGAAGTGACCATGCACTTCAGAACTCCGCCAGACTTCGCTGCCACCCCTAGCATCTTCGAAAGACTTTTTGTCCTCTGAAGTCTGAGGGAATCCTCTCTTCTCTCAGACGTTGCCAGACACTTAAAGTTGTGGCCTGGAGAGGCTGCGGGAATGAAAACTTTTCAGCTGTGCTGTAGATCCCCACCCTGCATGCAAAGTTCAGAGACAGAATTTCCACGGTGCTGTCTTATCAGTGGAAACGTGTTAAAGAAAAATAGAATTCCTTACGGAAAAACCGACTCGTCTCTCACCGGATGGTAGGGGGCTGAAGAAGAGAAGAAAATTGCTGTGACTGGCTTCTAGCAGGAATGTTGCGTTTCTGCCTTTTGGGGGGAAATCTCTTTCGTCTTGCATGGCTTTCATTTCTTATCATAATATTTATTTATTAAGTCCTCGGGTTTCCAATTCCATTTAAATCCAGGTCAGTATTGCATTAAAATAACAAAGTAAAATTCCAGGCTGGAGAGCTCCGACAGATCCCTCTAGGAATCAGAGGGAGACTGGGAGGCCCTCCCACCCCAGTCCCTGACCCCCAGCTCATCGCCTGGCCCGACCCACGGCTGTACTAGGAAGCCAGGCTGGGGTCCCACAGTTCTCTGGGGACAGACCCCAGAACCCCTCCTCCCCCTTGACCTCCTGCTGCACCCCTCCCCCAGTGGGGTCCTAACTGAAGAGATTTATATGAACAGAAAGAAAATTCCTCCCAGCAAGGTTTTGTGAGGGAGGTTATGCTTCTGCCTATTGTCCCCCGGGGCTCCTGAAGCCAGCCAGGGTGAGGAGGTGGCAGGACCAAAAGGAAAGTTGAACTTGGGAGTTGAGGAAGGCTGAGTGTCTGGCAGTAGGGTTGCTGTGTCCTGGGGCCTTGAGCACACCTGGCTCCTGAGCTGCTCCGTAGGAGATGTGCTTCATTCTGAATAGGATGGCTCCATCAGCACCACCCTCCTCTCCCCAGACTCCACCTCGCCGAGGACCCCTCCCCCCTCCAACCTGTCCTTTAACAGAAGGAAACACTAGAGACCCTCAGCTGTCAAGTACCAGACCCCACCTCCTCCCGCTCCCAGCCCCAAACTGCCTCTTCTTTAGTCCTGGTTCCAGACAGCCCACTGCTACGCCACCGCCCCCAGCCTGGAGCAGCCCCTCTCCCCACTGTGGATTTGCTTGTGTTTTCATAAACAAAGCTGGCTTTTGTAGTGCGTGCTGACTTACTCATAACATGGAATTAGCTAGGGAGTTTAGTCTGAAGGAACAGATTTCATGCAGTAATCTAAAGACTAGATAAGGGGCTCTTTCAAGTTGGAGCCAGTGTCTGTAGTGGCCTAAGGAGACTGGGGGAGGGTGCCGGGGGGCCAAAGGAGAAGCAGATGGAGACCCCTAAAAGGGACAGGTGCCATCAAGCCAAGGCTCTCCAGCCTGGGAGATCAGCCCATCTTCCGGGGACAGGAGGACTCAGAATCCCACTGGGGTACTCCAGGGCTCCCTCTTTCATGGGATACCCCATTGGGTCCTGGGGGAAAGGCAGCTGGAGGGGAGACCCCTACCTTGGAGGAACTTACAGAGTAAGGGTTTTGTTCACTCATGGGCCACACCTGCTCTGACTGGGCTGCAGTGAGTTTGGTATCTTTCTTTCTCCCTCCCTCCCTCCTCCCTCCCTTCCTTCCTATTCCTGAGTCTAGCTTGGCACAGAATGGAAGCCTCTCATTGACCCTGCTATTCAGGAAATCTATAAACCCTGCCCGCCAGAAGTTGCCTAACAACAGGTTTGTGAATTAGAAAGTTGTCTCTGGACCCAGATTTGCAGGCACTGCCTCGGAAAGGACAAGCACTGTTTGGTCAGGGCAGCCTTATGGTCCTACCCACAGAGAGGGTGCTGGGGGCTCTGGGGAGGCCTCCCACGCCCCTAAATGTATCATCCCATCCCAGTACTATCAGTGCCAGAAAGTTTGTCTTTAATGCCACATGCTTTTAAACAAAGCTCAAGCAGCTCTTTAAAATACAGATACTCTTGGCACCTATCTTGCATGGAGTTACTGTACCTTTGGGGATATCTGTGTCTCTGTCCCTTTGCATCACAGAGCCACACACCAAGAAAGCCAAAGTCCTGTGGAGTGGGGCAGGGGGGCGAGGAGATGAGCCCCACCCAAGTGTAAAGTGCAGTGTACGTGTGGGAGCGCGTGGGGGGGTGGGAATGTGAGGCTCACCACAATCACCCACATGGGACAGAGCTGGGCAGCGGTGGGGACTGCGACTTAAGAGCCACTGCCGTTGTTCCCCCTGTGAGACTCAGGGGCCGGGCAGCCGTGGCCCTGGGAGGGAGGGAGCTGAGGGTACACGGTTCTGAGTGTTTTTCAAGTGCCTGTCTGTGTATCTTAAGGTAGACAGACTGGATAACCAAGATAATTGTTAACTTAAAAGCATTAATTTGCTTTGCTTTTTCTTGGGGAGGGGGGTGGGCAGCAGTGGTTTAAAAGACCTAATCCTTGCGCAGGGCTCAGGTTACAGCTGAATGAAAAGGTCTCAGGCCTCCAGGGAAACTTGTCCTGGGGTGAGCTCCCAAGAGTCAACTTGGCTGTTTTGTTTACCTGGCAGTTTTCTCTCTTCGCTCGGGATGGAGTTTTGATAAAGTCAGGTATTTAGATTTTGCAAGTAACGCCGTCCCTGGGACTGAGCGTTCATCTGACGGGGAACAGTGTCTCTCTGTCTTGGTGCGTCTCTCCGCGTCTCTGTCTGGGTGTATGTGTCTCTCTTTCTTCCCCCGCCCCTCTCTTCCTCTTTAATGTGGCTCCTGCCTCTCCTCCCGCTTCCCTCGGCTCCTGTGGCCAGCCTGTACAGTGAGGGGACTGTTCCTCCTAGCCCCTCCCTCCAAAATATGAAATGAAAACCATAACCGTGTCAGCGGGTGAGGTGGTTGTGCGGGCAGCTGGCTGGTGCCCGTGCCCCCTCCAGGCCATGCAGGAGGATGAGAAAGGGAGAGAGCAGAGGCGCTGACTTGCCTTCGGAGCAATCTTTAACCAGTTCCCCCCAAGCCCATTTTTTCCAGAAGCGGGCGGACTGCTTGAACATTCCTCAGGAATCCCTTTGACCTCTCTTTTCTCAGTGACCGGCCTGGGGGGTGGGAAGGGGCAGGCACAGAGATGTTTCCCTGTCCGCCACCCCTCGCCTCCCGTCACCTGGAGTCTCTGCAGGGTGGAATGCGAGAGGGACACTGAGGCCAGAAACACTGCAGGCAGAGGAAGAAGCAAGCCATCAGCAACCCTCAGATGAGACTGTTTGCTGGAACCTTCTGCAATCTGAGAGCATGAGAACCGGTTTGAGATGTGAGCAGCCGGGACCTGTTGTAAAAGGAGCCAGGCCGGGTGTGAGTTTGGGAATGTGAGGTGTGCATTCACCGGGCTGTGCGAGCGTGCATGTGCATGACTCGGGGTGTGTGTGTGTGTGTGTGTGTGCGCGCTCTGATGAGAGGAAAAAGGAAGTGGGGCGATGTGCGTTTTGTTTTAGTTGGAGAGGTGAAGAAGTGGAGTGACTTGGTCCAGCGCCTTGCACCGAGGGCGGGGGGAGGGAACGGACGGCTTCCGATCCGACCCTCCTGAGGAGGAGGTAGAGGAGCTTGCTGCCTAAACCCACCCGGCTCCAGTCCCCGCGTGTCCGGGAGTGGGCCTCCTTTGACATCCTTACCCCTAGCACATGACCACTTATATAAGAAAGAGTCCCTGTCAGGGCTGGAAGCTGTGGTCTACTCTAAAGCTGGCAGTACCCACGAGAGGCCCCAACCTGGGGACCGCTTCTTCAGGAGTCTGGAAATAGAAGGACTGCTGGGCCTCGGGGCAGACAGGCAATAGCAGCCAACCCAGGGATGTGGGGGAATGGCCACGCTGTTCACCTGGGCCACAGGGACTGCCCTCTCTGTCTGCACACTGGCTGCTCTGCCCGTGCCCCTACACTGCCAGGAGGTTATGGTGCCAGTGCGCTTTGCCAAACGGAGAGACCAAGCACTGGGGCCTTGGGAATCACTGAAATCATCTTTTTCACTTGTGAAATCAGCAGGGCCCCTTGCAACTCTGAAATTGAAATCCTTCCAGCTGAAGGCAGGAGACGCTGGCCAGTCTCAGTCCTCAGCCAGCCTCCCCGGGTTACTCGGGGCCCTTCCCCCTGGACCCTGCTCCACTTCTGCCTGCCCAAGTCTAGATCACTTGGCTACTTTTCCTTTCTTCCCTCTCCCAGTTTCCTGGGGCCCAAAGTACCAGATAGTTAGTTTTGTGTCTTCAGGTGGGCATTTACAAACAGCCCTAAACCACACGTACCTGTGTGTGTGTGTGTGTGTGTGTGTGTGTACCCAACAAAGCTGGGAAGTGCAGCCCCAGTGGCGGTGTTGTGGAAACTGAGCACTCTGGCAGGGATGCCAGGGCCCACTCCCTGCACCCACAGCATGTGTTTCCTTGCTCCAAAGCTGGCCTTCTGCATTCTGCCCTAGCCTAGACCTCTTCCCTATCTTTAGGCCAGGGCCCTGCTTTGGAGTTGCAGTTGGATGCTGCATTTTGGCTACATGGCAGGGATGATGGCTTCTGCACTGGGTACTGGGGCCTTTGCTCCTACCTATGGTTTTCCGTGTGGCTGTGATCATAGCCCTAAAGAGCTGTGGAGTTTGATTTCAAGAGTCTCATGGCAGGGGTTGTCTAGGTCTGGTCACTGCTGGTGACAAGCTGAGGAAAGACCTGGACTGGAGCTGTTGGGATGCAGGAAGATGCAGGATAAGGCAAAAGACCCAGGGAATCCCTGAATGAGGGTAAGATATTGGGATATGTGGGCACTGGGGGGAGGGCTGGGAGAAGGAGGGCGCTTAAAGGGTAGACCCTGGGGAGCAGGTTTACAGAGAGGACGTTTTTACAAGATTCTCATTATATTTATTTGGAGTTTTCCTCTGGTGGTTTGAAGCTGTTAACAGCAGGAACCTGCATCCTGGTGTTTGTTTTTGTTTCTAACCAGCTGCTTGGCCCCACTGCAGTGAATCCAAGGGTAGGCGACACCTGCCACCGCTACACCTCCCACCTCTTCTTTCTTGTGACTGTGTCTTCCTCTTCCCTACCCACTCCTGCGCCCGTGCTCTTTTGCTGCTCCTGTGCCTGGAGCTTCACAGCGTCTGCATGGTCATACAAGTTCCAGTTCCATCACCCATGGTTCTGCATGGGTGCTTGCTGGGGCTAGGGAGGCACAACACTGACTGAGGTGTGCGTTCTTCCCTCAAGCACTTCAGCGACAGGGAGCCCCAACCCCTAGGCAGACTGTGGCCTGTTAGGAACCCGGCCATGCCGCAGGAGATGACAGGCGGGCAAGCTAGTGAGCAGAGGAGCTGCTTCTGTGTTTACAGGCTGTCCATCCCAGAGTTTACCACTTGAGCTCCACCTTGGAGCAGATCAGCAGCAGTAGATTCTCAGGGGGCGAAAACCCTCCTGTGAACTGTGCATGTGAGGGATCTAGGTTGTGTGTTCCTTGTGAGAAACTAATCCCAAAACCATCCCCCACCTCTGACACTGGAAAATTTTCTTACATGAAACGAGTGCCTGATGCCAAAAAGGCTGGGGACCACTACTAGAATCTAGGAGACAGTGGGTAGTGAGAGAGCACTGGACTGGGACCAAAGACCCGAGGCCTCGCGCTATACTGCTATTTGCTCTTTGCCAAGGTAACACCATTGCGTTTTAGGCGCCTCGTCTGTTTAATGGGGGATGCCTGTAGCCCTGCTGGATGACAGCTAAAGAACTGTAATTCATTGTTCCCAGTCTCTTCTGGCCCTGGCATTCATCAGATGGATGCCTTGAAGCGGGTTCTGTTCCTTTTTAAGTTTCTTGTCCCGCTTCTTTGACTGCCCTGCACCCCAAGGAGTTGGGAGGCCATAGGAGAGTGAAGAAGTGAGCTTCTGGAGAGGCGATACTATAGATACGGATCACAGCCACCCACTCATCTGTGTTACAAACATTTACAAAATGCCCTCAGTGCATCCTTAGTCTGTGCTCAGTAACTTTGACTGGTGGAAGAAATATGCTCAACGACATTAACCTTTTCTTGTTTTTTGAGACAGGGTCTTGCTATGTAGTTCAGGCTGGCCTAAACTCACTAACTAGTCCAGGCTGGCCTCAAACACACAGCAATCCTCTTGTCTCAGTCTCCTGAGTACTGGGATTATGGATGTGCACCACCACGCCCAGTTTCAACTCTATTTCCACTGCAGAGTGGATTTCTTTTTTTTTTTTTTCTTTTGTGGTACCGGGGATTGAACTCATGACCTTGTGCTTGCCAAGCAGGCGCTGGAGGGCCACTGAGCTATCTCCCCAGCCCCTGCAGTGTGGATTTCAAAGATTGAGAAGCCATGGCCTCAAGGAGCTTACTGCCCTGAGTATAGCATGAAGCAAGCATCCAATACACAATCAGAATACTGGAGAGAAAGTTAGAGATGGAATAATAATAGTAGCAAACCCTTGCTGAGCACTCACTGCATGCCCGTATGGTGGCACTAGGTCCTTGATTCTCATGGCAGCCCCGTGGGGGGCTGTCTAGTGACTGTTATTCCCATGTACAGAGGAGAGAGCAGTAAGTTCAGAAGCTGGCTCAGGACCACACAGAGCTGGACACGCTGGCATTAGAGCTGACCCAGTGCCACTCCAGCAGCCCTTCTCTTACCCACTCTGTCTCGTTGCTGCCCCAGCGTCTCCTCCCAGCTTTGGCAAGTAGTTCACCCACACTGCCTGAGCTAGGCAAGGAGAAGAAACAGCAGCTCAGTCTCTCTTTGGAGACCTTGTTTGAGTGGATCCAGAGGGCACCTCGACAGTCACATTCTCAAAGGTCCCCAGTGATTCCAATGTGCAGCCAGGGTTGCAGACCATGGGGCTAACCCAATTCATGCCCAGCAGTGCCAACTGGTTTGCCAACCAGTAAACACCTGTGCCCTGAGAGAAAAGGCTAAGATGGGATTATGCCCACGAGTCCCGCACAAATCCCTGCGAGAACGGATTCTGGGTTGGCAGGTTTGGTGGGAGGGAGCTCTGGAGCAGAGAACTAGCAAGGGGAGGAGGTGCTGGCTATAATTTGTGACCCTATTTCACAGTTCTGCCTTAGGCCTCTTTGGCTGCAAAAGATTCCAACCAGTTGGAACGTCCCTTCTTTAGCAAGTTCCCAGGCAGGTGGCAAAAGTGTTACAAGAGACAGCTTCAGCACACTCACAGAGCAGCTGAGCAAGAGCTGCAAATGAGTGGAGGCAAGCTGAGTCCCCAGGACCACAGACTCACGAGGAACAGGGCTCACCGGGATAAGCTTTAGGGAAGACCATTTTGAGCCAGATTTAGAAAGCTGCAGTGTGGCCGGAAGGGAAAAGAGGAACAACACGTGTGTGAATGTGAAGGATGAGATGTGTGTGCATGTGTGAGAAGGAACAGAATGGTAGATAAAGTAAAACAAGCGTTGGGCAAGGAGATGAGGGAGAAGGCCGGCTGCTGCGGGGTCTAAAGGCTCTGCCAGGGATCTTGGGTTTGCTGTGGTCTGCATCACAGTTCACTCCAGTACTGGTGAGCATAGAGAGGGAGACAGAGAAGAACTGGGGCCCAGAGAGCCTGACCCAGGCCCTAGTGAAGTATAGACAGCTGTGAGCCGGCCCCAGAAGAGGTACTTCTATGTCCCTGGGCCCAAGTTATCCCTTATTTAGAACTCCTAGAGCAGTGCTGTCCAATAAACTTCGTGTCATGTTTCATGTTTGTACTGTCCTCTGTGGTGGCCACTGGCCTGTGGCTAGTGCAGCTGAGGAGCTGAATTTTAAGTCAGTTAGCCACTTGGGACTCAGACCTACTGTAGCAGACAGCCTGGTCCCAGAACAACTGCCGTCTGAACCAGTGACTTCACGCTTATTATCCAGGGCTTCTTGTACTGAGAACATCCAGTCTATCAGACACTTCATGAAGTACTTCACATAAATTAATCTCATCAGCGGCTCACAACCTGTCACGACGAGGTGAGGATGATTATCCCCACTTTAAAAAGGAGGAGATAAAAAATAAGAAAGCCCTTCCCAGAGAGTAGTAGAGCTGGATCTTAATCTGGGAACTGACTGGTTCCAGTGTTTATGGTCTTTCTATGGTAGTGCATTTCTAGGTTCTGCTTTCTCTCCATCAGCTGGACAAAATGATTCTCAAGGAGCTTCTTAGCATCTGCAAGGTCCCTCTTGGCCTCGCTTATGAACTAGCATTCTGGCCTCCTCTTATCTCACTTGGGGATGACTTCCCAGGGTGGCCAGCAGGCAGACACCATGGCTCTAGAGCCTGAGGGAGGAGGAGCGTAAGGGTGGATGGGCTCCCAGCACTTAGAGTCAGTGGGCAGAGTAGAAGGGAGTTGAATGACAGCAGAGTAGAACCCAGAAGTTTTGAGGCAGGATCTTTGGGGCTGCTCTTCCAGCTTCAGCTCTCTTCTTAGCCCCAGGATACTTCAGATCCGCCCCCTTAGTACTCCTTTCTTTTTTCTCCCCTAAGTACTCCTGAAGAATGAAAGCAGAGGACAGGTAATTGCTTGAAGCTAGGGCTCATCAGAATCTGTAAGCTGGAGAGATTACGGACCTGTCCATCCACTAAAAATATGCCAAGCACCTTAAGGATTTGGATTCAGTAGCGCTACAACGGCCCGAGAATCTGCATTGAAACAAAACCCATGTGGTTTTGCAGCCCACAGATCGCAGTTGGCAGTCAGACTGTCTTGGTTTCAAGTCCCGTCTCTTACTGGCAGGCTGTTACTTAGGTACTGTCTGGTTTTGGAGTTCACAGATAGAAATAATCTCTTCTTCCGTGGACCTTCCCTGTACACAGGTTCTCCAACCCGGCTGCACACTTGAATTACTTGCTATCTTTAGAAAAATACTTATCGCTAGGCTCTAGTCTCGAATCTGGAGGCTGGGGCATGACGCAGGGAGCTGACTCAGATGCACAGCCAGGGCAAGGTCCCTTATCTCTAGTGCCTCGTAGCACACACTGCATCCTGCCTCATGGTATTCATGTGTCCTTCTGGAGTCATCTGCGAGCCTCCACGGCACCCACGATAATGCCTACTACAAACACACTCAGGAAAGCATCTTCAGCTAAATGAGTCTCCCTACTGCACTGGCTTTCCAGGCACCATCCTATTGCCAGAGGTTAGAACTGTCTGCTGAGGACTCTTTTCTAGGTCTTTCCTTAATCATCCTCATTTCTGCCAGACCTGGGGTGGCCTCTTCCTTTAGCGCAGCTCTGTGTGTGGTGCTTGTTAGACAGCACACTTGGGGTTAGAGCAAACGATGAAGGGTGCTGGGTGGACCTGGAGGGGTGAGAGCGCCGCACTTACCAGGCTTCAGGTTACTGGCGCCAAACTCTGCTAGGCCCAGGTCCTCTACTGTTGATAGCGCAGAGGCCAGAGAGAATCTTCCCGATGAAACTTCTTTCCTCTCTAAAGCTTCTTGCTGCCATGGTGCGCCAGTGGGAGCAGGCTTGGTCTAAAGCAGAATCGTGAGGCAGATGAGGATCCCTCAGATGCCATCTCCTTTTCTTCATCAATGACCGCTGGACACTGCGACCTTCCTAGAGGCTGCTGTCCCTGTGCCTTTTGTCGTTCCCCACCTGCTAAGCCTGTTCCTAAGAAAAGTAAACTAATTCACACTAGCTCAATTATTCCTAATCATGTTAAGTGTCTCAGGGTTTTTTGTGTGTCTGTAAGTATAAGAGCAGTGCTTCAAGTGATAGGAGTTAAGTGTCACTGGATTAGGTATTTTTGAAGGCAGCATGCAGTGTGTGTGGGGGTGTCTCAGTTCCTGAAGCTACAGAGCCTTCCTGCTCTGAAATCTGAGGGATGTGGGAGAACACATCTAGAAGGGGTGCGGGCTCTGTCTTCGAAAAGAGGGGATTTTGTTCTTGGGAAACCCACCTTCAAGATACCCCTCAAGGGGCACCCCTGAGGGCCTCATGTGTCTCCCTCTGCCCCTGCCAGATGTGGATGAGTGTGTGGAGGGGACTGACAACTGCCACATCGATGCTATCTGCCAGAACACCCCTCGGTCATACAAGTGCATCTGCAAGTCTGGCTACACGGGGGACGGCAAGCACTGCAAAGGTGAGCCTGGGTGGGCATCTAGGGAAGCGGGACCCCTGGGAGAGGGGAAACCGGTGCCACTGGCCCCAGCTGGCCACCCTTAGGCCTGAGATCCCCACTGACCACGGATGGGCGGCTACATCTTCCCAGAGGGCGCCCTGCTCCATCTTGCACCAAGACACCATACGGGTCTGCAGCGGCCCTGGTAGAGGAGTTCACAGCCACACACCTGACTGGGTGGGTGAGTCAGGATCATGTGACTAGGCCTGAGGTTCCTGGAGCTGGAACCCCCACCTTCAGACCCTTATACTACGCCCACAAAGACAGGAACAGATGTGTAGCCCAGGGGAAATTCACACTGTAAACAAACACATCCTCCCCTCATAATTAACATAAACTAGAATAGCCTTGGGATATTATTTTCAATTTATGCCTTTCAGTACTGATGAGACTTCAGTGGACAAGGTACATGTGTGAAGTCCTGGTGGCCATTATAAATTGGAAAATATAGTTGTCCCTCAGTATCTGACTGGTATTGATTCTAAGACCCTCCAAGGATACCACAATTCAAGGATGTGAAGTCCCTTGTATAAAATGTCATAGTTGTTTGCATAAAATCCATGATCCTCCTGTATACTTTAAATCATTTCTAGGTTACTTATAAAATGTGATACAATGTGAATGCTATGTAAATAAATAGCTGTTATATTACACTGTTTAGGGAATAGTGACCAAAAAAATCAGCACTGATAGAATTTTTTCTTGGACTATTTTTTTTTTTTTTTTTTGGTTTTGGTTTTTCTCCGGTACCGGGAACCGAACTCACGACCTTGCGCTTGCCAGGCAGGCACTTTTGCCGCTGAGCTAAATCCCCAGCCCCCTCTTGGACTATTTTTAATCCACGTTGGTTGAATCTGTGAACGTGCAACCTATGATTGTGGAAGGTTCACTATAGTTTTGTAATACCTAGCAGTACTTTTAAAAGGTATTTATAACTTTTGATCCAAGGATTGCTCTTAGGGTCTTACTCCAAGGAAATTTAGTGAAACAATATGAGTGACAATGCTGTTTTTTTTTTTTTGTTTTTTTTTCCTCCGGTACTGGGAATCGAACTCTTGACCTTGTGCTTGCCAGGCAGGCACTGTGCCGCTGAGCTAAATCCCCAGCCCCTGACAATGTTCTCTGATGCATCATTTATGATAGTAAAGTGAGTGAAAGAAACCTAAGTGCCAAACAGTAGAGATAGAGGACTAACAAATTATGATACAGCAACACAATGGAATATTCTGTGGCCATGGACAGTGGTAATTAGAAAGACTGGACAGAGACATAAAAACTGCTTATGATTTAGGTTTAGATGAAAATTAGCCAGCTGGGTGTGGTGGCATAAACCTGTAATCCCAGCATTCAGGAGGCTGAGGCAGTAAGATACTGGGGATTAAACCCAGGGCCTCCATACTAAGCTACATTTCCAATCCTTTTTTATTTTGAGACAAGTTCTGACTAAGTCACTAAGGTGCCCAGGCTGGGCTCAAACTTGTAATCCTCTTCCCAGAATTCTGGGATTATAATCACGCACCACCGTGACTGGTAGGTGATTTTTTTAAAAGTAACTACAAGGAGCTGGGGGTGTGGCTCAGTGATAGAGTTCTTGCCAGCATGCACAGGCCCTGGGTTCATTCCCCAACACTACAAAAAACAAAATAAAACAAAAAATCCCACAAGGCTGCGCCCAGGCATGGTCAGTGAGGACACACAGGTGGGCATGGCTGTCTCAGCTTCTCTGTGCCCACAGACGTGGATGAGTGTGAGCGAGAGGACAACGCAGGCTGTGTGCACGACTGCGTCAACATCCCCGGTAACTACCGATGCACCTGCTACGATGGATTCCACCTGGCGCATGATGGACACAACTGTCTGGGTGAGCAAGAGGGCTGGTTAGGGGGTATGCTGTAGGGAAAGAGGTGTTTTCAGGAGGGGAAGTGATCACAAAGAGCTGTATTCCCTCAAGAGAGGAAGGTCAGCCTCCTCTTCCGGACTGGCCACTAAGGACGCAATAGTCTTGCTGCTGAGTGAGGAAAATCAGAGGAAATGCTTCGAGGAAGTTTTCCTGGGAGCGGGCCAGGAGAAAAATGTAAGGGTTGGCCAGAGAGGGTAAAGCACAGTGGGTCCAGGTAGGTCCCAGTTCCATAGCTAATTGTGGGGCCTGGGGAAAATGAATGAGTCTCTGGGGCCCTCAGCTTCCTCATCTCCAAAACCGGGTGGTAATATTCCACCCAACAGCTGCTGGGTAGGTCATCATAAGAGAACGTGTGTAAGAGCCCTGGACAATCCTGAGTACATAGCAGTGCTCAATAAAGGGAGAAATGATGTTGCTTAAGATGATGAGGCCCCCTGGGCCCTTGGAGTCCCTGGTCCTGCCAGGCGAGTTTTCTCCCAACTTTTCCACCACTGTGTCTCACCCTGTCCTTGCTTTTGAGACCTCCATCTCACTGATCTGCTCTGTCCCGGGAGCTGGATCAGAAACAGAATCTCTAGGGAACTGAACTGAACTTTGGTCTCTGTCATTTTGAAAAGTTACTGATACCAAGCTAGATTCTTCCCCAAGTAGAACAGCTGAAGCCCATAGCAGAAAAGGATTTGAGATCTGAACCCAGACTATTTCTCTCCCAAACTCTTCCTCTTTGGTTCCAAAACAGAGTGTAGAACAGGAAACAAAGAGCAGCGGAGTGGTGCCCAGAAAAGTGGGCTGTGGTGGGCCCCGCCCTGACCTGACTAAATTCACGATTTAGGTGTTTAGTTCCTACTGGCCTCAAACGGCCTCCTTACTGCAGAGTGGCCTCTACCTGTCACCCCACCATTGGGCTGGCTTTAGGTTTCTCCTCCCATTCCAGGCCCCTAGACCTGGGTCCTTTGCCCAGCCCTGGCCACCACTCTGGCTACCCAGCGCAGGGCCTCCTTTCTCCTCTACCCACTCACCCTGATGACCTCCTTCGGGAAGAGAAGCCGTGACCTTTGGAGAGGAGAGGGAGTCGCCTACAGAACGTGAACATCAGCTTCTGGGGGCCTTGCTTCCTGTTCTAAGCCCCTGACTCTCACCCATTCTCTTTTCCCTGTAAGTGTTTTGGGAAGATGCACAATCAGAGGCACAGAAAATCACTTGGTATGGAGAGGACTGGAGGAGCCAAGGTCTGTCTAGGTTTAGGGCAAAGTCTCCACCCGACCTTCAACTCAGGAGAATGCTGAGAAAGCTAATCATGCTCTGAGCCTACGTTTCCCTACGGAAAGTTGAAAGAAAGAACTTGGCTACAGTAGCCAAGCCACAAGATTGGAAAGGCAGGCAGCAGATAGGACGGAATGTAGGATGGGGCAAGAACAAGAAGAGAGGGATAAGGTGGGACAAAAGATGGGGCAGAGACAAGGATGAAGCAGAGGGAAGTGTACGGTCTTAGCTTTGCCAACAGGTGCGTCTCTCTGCCCAGAGCCAGCTGACTGGCAAGCACCTCTGCCCTTGGCCAGAAGAGGAGGGGAGTGTAGGTCCTCAGCGGAGAGGATGGGGAAGGAGGGACAAATGAGCCCTTGGAAGCCCAGATTCTAGCCGCTCCCTGTGGTATCCAATCTCCTTGATGCTTCCTGGACCAAAGCAAACTGAGACGCTTGCACAGAGATGGAGTCAAGGCCTTGAAGTGGGAGCCCCAGGATGAGCTTGGCCCTGGGTCATGGGGGTGGCGATTTGGGGGTAAGAGCCTACCGCTCCCCCTCCACCATCCAGGGTGTGGCCTGGCAGCTCTTCCTCCACCCCTGCTTGCCAAGCTGCCAGAATTTGTTTTGTTAAACCAAAATAGGAGAAAGGCTAAGGAATATGGCAGCGAGCCCAGGCGTGGGGGGAAGGGGTGGACAAGGCTGTGGCCTGTCCACAGAAATGGCCCCGACCCCACGAGGAGTTGAGGTTCACTACCTCGCCCCACCCTGCCCTCAGCCTTAGCGCCACGGCCACAGCTCACCCTAACGCAGAACCATTTCCAAGTTCCCTGGCTACTTATCACAGCCAGTTGCTTCCCCTGGTTACCTCCCTGAGCAGTGTGACCCCTCTCCATCCTTACCTTTGTCACTGGTCCTCTCTATGGCTCCTTTCCTGACCTCTGCCCTCAGTGAGAGAGAGAGAAGTAAGGCTTCACCCAGGAGAGCGAAGTTCAAACCCCCGACCACACACACACTTGCTTGGTTCACTAGCTCTCTCTCAGTGTCTCATTAATTGACAAGGGGTGTAGGTGAGGGGTGGGGTTGTGTCTTCAGGACTCCTTCAGCCTTTGCTGCGGAAGTCCAGGGCACACCCCGGACCCTGGCCTGCACTCCATGGCCCCACCGATCACCTGTCCTGTGCAGATGTGGATGAATGCGCCGAGGGCAATGGCGGCTGTCAGCAGAGCTGTGTCAACATGATGGGCAGCTATGAGTGCCACTGCCGAGAAGGCTTCTTCCTCAGCGACAACCAGCACACCTGCATCCAGAGGCCAGAAGGTCAGCCTGTGACCGGGGAGGGCCCGACCCCCAGCCCCAGGCTCTTCTTCCTAGCTATTCTTTAGTAACCCTAAATTTCACTCTTCCCCTCAATCCTGCCGGCTCCTCCTCTCTCCCTCAACTCAGTCCCATCCTTACGGCTTCGTGGACAGACACTGTATTAGAGAAAAGTCTGGAGGAATTAATTTGGGGGTAGGGTCAGTATGGGATCAAGTCTACCTTGGGATGGCCTCTGGTCCAGACCTGAGGCAGATGTCACTCCTAAATGTAGATGTTTTTTTCCAAGCTGCTGCTCACCAAAGCCTTCCTTGGCCTGGATTGGGGGAGCTGGGCAGGAAGAGCAGGATATGTTGTACCCGTTTCCATGGTTCATCCTCCACTGGACTATGACACTGTGAGGGCAGGAACTATGTCTTAACACCTCTTGTATCTCTAGCAGCTAAAATACTGCCCTGCATGGAGTGGGAGCTTCATAAATGTCTGTAGCAGAGTAATTACCTATACCGGTCACTTCCCACTCACATTATAGATCTGATTGTTATATTTCTTATATACATCCAGGGTGAGGGTAAGCCCTTTGAGGGAAGTGAAGTGCGTCCTTCCAAAATACTGAGTCCCTGGCGCAGTGCTGGCCAACTACGAGACATCGGTTGTTTGAAGGACAGAGAGATCACACACGTTCTTTGGGGTGGCACAATACCTGTTACTTACTAATACTTACTACACCCTGTTCAGAACGGCTCTGAGCTCTGCTCCTCAGCATCCAGCTCTGTGGATGAGGCAGGAGGCCTGTGACGAGGAGACACAGTCTCCTCTTGTGTCACAGCATCGGTGGAATCCTCCGCTTCCTAAGCCTCCCACATCCCCTTGTAGTTCCACCCAGAGCAGGCATCCGGGGGTACAGAACACTCACCTCTCCCCTTTCCTCTTTTAGAAGGAATGAACTGCATGAACAAGAACCATGGCTGTGCCCACATTTGCCGGGAGACCCCCAAAGGGGGTATTGCCTGTGAATGCCGCCCTGGCTTTGAGCTCACCAAGAACCAACGGGACTGTAAATGTGAGATCGCTGGGCTGCCAGGGGTGGGCGGGGAAAAAGAAGAGGAAGGGATGTGGGGCCTCAGCAGCCGGGGACAGAGGTAGGAGGGAAGAAGTGTGGGAGAGGCAGCTAGAAAAGGGGGCTGTTGCCATGCCGTGGGGAGCTGGGACCCAGGGGGAAGCAAGCTGACAGGCCCCCTGCCCTCTCTGCGCACAGTGACGTGCAACTACGGTAACGGTGGTTGCCAGCACACATGCGACGACACAGAGCAGGGTCCCCGCTGCGGCTGCCATGTCAAGTTTGTGCTCCACACCGACGGGAAGACATGCATCGGTGGGTGAGGCAGGGGAGAACTCGGTCCATCTGTGGGGTGGGGGCGGTGGAGGCCCTAGGGAACAAGGGAGGACCAATGGGGACCCAAGCGCTGGACAGCGACTGGTAAGGGCCTGAAGACCCAGAAAATGCCAGGTCTAGTGAGGGACAACTCTGAGAGAGTCAAGTGCTCACCTGACCCTCTTCCCCACTGGTTCCGCCACCACCACTCCCGGGAGCCCCACCGTCCTCTCCTTCCCAGGATAAAGTGTTGCCAAATGGGGATCCTTAGCAGAGGTGCTTATTGACCAAGGCTGGGGTGGAGAAGGGGCCGGACAGCAGGGGAAGGCAGCTGGCAACCTCTGCCCAGAGGCCCTGGGTGGCTAGTGACTCCTTTCTCTGGTGAGAGGAGAGCCGTCACAGCCCCGGTCCCTCTTCTGAAACTGGGGGCGGGACAGAATGCTTTTCTGGAATGACCAGCCCCGAGCTAAGAGCTGGGGTTTCCTAGCTCCAGGAATCTTTGTCCTTCCCTGCCTCACCTTTCTGCAGGTCCTCTGGCTCCCCCCACCCCACGTGCCCTTCTCTCTTCCCCTTCCCAGTGGTCCCTCTCAGCTTCCCCTAGAGCCCTCTTTTCTCACCCACTTCAGCCTTCCATCGCTCTCGCCCTGATGTGGGGCCCTTTTACTACCTGGCTCCCTCTTCTAGACTCCTAGGCCACGCCTCACGTGTCCAGGTGCCCCGCATGAGCCTAATTCCTTCAAGCTGATTCCTAACTCCGTCTTTAGTGCTGAGAAGACCACAGGTCGAGGGGTCCCCTTAGAGAAGTGAGAGATGGAAGGGACGATCTCTGGCTGGGGGTGAGACTGGGCCTTGAGCCAGGTAGAGGTGAGCTTGCTGTGGGCATAGGTGGTCATGGGGGGCCGTCCCACTGGGGGGCTCCAACAGGACGGGGAAGGGGAGCTGTGCACACTGCCCCGCACATCAGAGATGTGAAGAGCCAGGCTCCCTGCCCCTTCACCGCAGACAGGACAGGGAGCGGACGGTGCTCTTCCGGGGTTCCCTTGGCACACACGCTGCTATGTGCTCTGTCCCTGAAAATCCTCCTGCTGTACTTTCTCCTCTCCGTTAACTCATCAAACACCCAAAAACATGTTTAGGTCTTGCTGCCTTCCCCGGCCTGGGTTGTTCCGGCTCCTTTCGTTTTCTCCTCAGAGGTCTAATTCTTCTGCTTTCTAAACTTCCCACCACCGGCTGGACACATTACACATCCCCGGCATCTGCCAAAAGAAACTGCATGCGGTCCCCCGAGAAAAGACGCGTGAGTCAGGCTTAGGGCCCAGGGACATGAGGCCCGGATCCCGCTCGGCTTCTTTCTCTTCAGATGGTCCTGCACATGGCTGCTTTTGGAAGCACCCCGGTTAAGTTTGAGCTCTTCTCTAACCCCAGACCCACTCTGCCACGGGGCCACGGCCAGGGGTGAGGGGGCAGAAGAGCGCATAGGTGGCTGTTCTAGGGCTCACAGCTGTGTTCTTTCCTGGTTCCTCTTCCTTTGCTGCAGCAGAACTTACTGTACCTGCCCTGTACCAGCCTTGCTAAGAAAAACTTCATTGTTTGGGGCCACCAGGATACTCACGTAGGGGGAGACTGGGGGGATGGTTGCACAGAAAGGCTGGGGACTTGGCTGTTTGTAAGACTTGACGCTGCATGCCGGCTTTGCCTTTGGCATGCTGTGTGGTCTTGGGCCCACAACCACCCCTCTCTGAGACTCACTTTTTCAGTCACCTGCTGGAACCTTGCCTTCTTGGAGGATTCCAAGCAGGACACGGCTGAAAAGTGAGAGTACCCTAGGATTTCCCGGGCTCACCATTTGGGGCTAGTGGTTTGGGCCTGCAGGGTGCAGGAGTGGGTGGGGAGGGGTCCAGCGGGCCGCAGTGGCTCCTGCACAGCATCTAAACAGCTTTTTTACGATGTCAAACAGGGGAAAGGCGGCTAGAGCAGCACATCCCCACTCAGGCCGTTTCTAATGGTAAATATGTCTGCTCTCTCCGCTTGCTCTCACTGGCTTGCTAGGGGAAGGGCTAACCCGCTGAGGCTCCCACTAACCGCATGCCCATCGAGCCCAGCCCGGCTGGGCCCCAGCCTGTCAGGGCTCCCCTGGCAGCCCGGGAACTGGGCCCATCAGGTGACAGGAAGCCTGAGCCCCCAAGAGCTGGCCTGGGAGCCTTCACGTTGGTCTCATCTTCCTTGGTTCCCGTCAGTGTCTTCCCTCTTTCCGGTTCTGCTCCCGCTCCCCTCCCTTCACTGCACAGTTAAAACCCAACCGGCTCCATCCTCCACCATGCTGCTGTGCCCCGAGATAGGGGTTCGATGGCATCCCCTCCATGGGGCATCTTTCCGGGGTTCTCACCCGCATCAGCCACAGTCCTGGCATCGCTCGCCATTCTCTGCTCCATCACGGTTCAGATCGTGGCATCTGCGCTTGGACAGACCTGAGCTTGCATCATGGCTCTGCCCCGTTCTACCCGTGTGACCTCAGGTCCTCTCTGACCACAGCTCATTCCTCTGTAAAGGGGGAGAAATGACAGTCCTCGGAGTGCTGCAGTGATCGGGAGGCATGTGTGGCACATCTAGGAAGCACCGGGCACAGTTAGCTCAGGGTGACTTGTGGTTTTGATTCGGCAACCTGGAGCACCAAGAGCGAGGCTGTGCCACCCTGCTGTCCCACCCTGCTCGGAGCGGTGCTGTCCTGAAGAGGTGGACAGTGCCGCCCAGCTTCCTGGTCCAGCTGGAGTGGGCATCTGCCGCCTCCCATCCTGGACCCTTCAGAAGCCACCCAGATGTGGCACAGGATCTCTGCTCTCCACCCTCTGCTCTAGGACCTAGTGGGCCTCTTAGAACACCGTGGGGAAGTTCGGCTCGGTCTCAAGGTTCCCTCCAGCTTCCTCATGGTCTTGGGAACCTCAGGAGAGGCTGAGGGAGGAATGACACGCAGGATCCCACGGTGGCTGCTCCTAAGCCTGGCCCCTTGAGGGACATGGCCAGAGGCCCCCAGCCAGAGCCAGGCTTCTTCTGGAGCCCTGGCCCTGCTCTCTGAGTCAGGGACAAGGATGGGGCTTGTTAGGATTAAAGACGACAGCACCGTCCTGTGCTTTCCTCATCAGTTCCTCCAATTCTGTGAACTTCTCTCCTCTTTCCTCAGAGACACCTGGGATGTTCTCTCCCTACAGGGAAAAACTCCAAGCATCCTAGACAGAAGGGTCCGTAACACCTCCCAGTCCCGGGGTCAGGCTCTTGCACTATCTGAGCTGATGGTTTTCCTGGACCTGTCCAGCTCTCACAAGCTGCTGTCTAAAACTGTTTTTCTTCTGCTCTGAATTCAGCAAATAGGAAGAGTGACCCATGCATACTTCCCCTCTGGCCCCTCAGCAAAGGGAAATACCACCAGCCAGGAGTGAGCAACAGAAACGACAGTGAAACAGGGTTCTGGTTTTGTCTAGCTCTGGGGTTCTCTAACTCTCTCCCCTACCTTTCCACACCCTCTCTTCTCTGCATTCTTCTCCTTTGGACCCTACTGTCCCCTGCACATTACCTCCCATTAGGAAAGTAAAACAATGACCAGTCAGTTTATCTCGTGGAGCTAGAAGGAGGGCTCGGGAGGAGGTGAAGGTACATGACCCAGTGCACGGGCTCCTTGGAGCCTGAGCCTCATCCCAAAGTGGGATCGTTCTTAGTACAGCTGCGCAGAGATGCAGGGGCGATACATTGGGGGCACCCCTCAGCTGTCTTAGGGATCCCCAGGTGCACTCACCCATAGTGAGACTGTCCCACCATGACCCTGCTCACCCCGAAAGAGATGGTCAGTGGGAAGAGGAGGGAACTTCTGTCTGTCCCTTCTGTTCCCTGGTGACCACGCAGCTCCCATTCCTCCTGCTCACCCCACCCCCGCACATTCCTGCCTGACAGCTCTGGCTTGTACCTGCCTCACTGCTGTCCACCTTGTTTCAATCAAGCAGGGGGCAGGGAGATGGACTGCTTGGCTGCGCCCATGAAGGGCTGGGGGTTGGGCGTGATGGGAGGAAGCAGCCTCGAGTCTCCGCTTAACGCTCCTGCTGAAGCACAGGGAGGTAGCGCTGTCCTCTGTGCCCTCTACAACCCTGATGGGTGCCTCTGGGCCAGTAACCCCATTACCACCCGCCTCCCTCCTCAACAGAGACCTGTGCTGTCAACAACGGGGGCTGCGACAGTAAGTGCCACGATGCGGCGACCGGCGTCCACTGCAGCTGCCCTGTGGGCTTCATGCTGCAGCCAGACAGGAAGACCTGCAAAGGTAAGGGCTTGCAGACAGCAGGGACGTGGAGACCTCTGGGAAGGGGCCGAGGGTGGGACGGGACATAAGGTAGCTCTCAGGGGCTACACTCCTCCCACTCTTCTTATGAAGGACTCAGGACAAGGCCTAAGGTTGTCTCCTGTGCACTTCTCCCATCTCTACTCAAGGGACACAAAAGTCCAGCCAGTCCCTTAGCACCCTCCGCCCCTTCCCTCCTTCTCTGTCCTTCTCCCCTCCCTACCCCCGCTGCAGGGCCCAACCCTTTCAGTTAATGAGCATGCCATTCCCATCTGCCCAGGGGCTGGGAGGATATTTGAGTTCTGACTTTGTGCGCTTGAGGTCACAGGTGTGTTCTGTAACCTTCTTAACCCGCATTCCTTGGACCTTCCCAGTGGGCTCTGCAAATGCTCTCCCCTCCTCAGAAAGGCTGGACTGGCTAAGGCGGACTAGGACTGCAGTTCAGGGCCTGGTGCTGGCGCCTGGCTACTGGGTTCGATGCTAGCTCCACCTCTCCTGGGCCTGTGACCCTGGGCAAGTTACTTCACAGCGCCTGCCTCCTTTGCTCCATAGACCTTGCCTTGCAGGTGAATTGTGAGGATTAAATAAGATGTAGATTTAGGAAGGAGCTTGGTACATTGGGAGCACGTTGCGTTAGCTGTCATCATGGTATAATTTCCCATGCAGTCTATTCCACCTCCTTTTCTTTAATTAGCTGGGTCTGGGAGAAGATAAGGGAGGAGAGAAAAAGGGAGGGAAACAAGATTGGAAATACTGATTCACCAAGTCTGTGTCCCCTGGTCACAAGGAGTGGGCACTGCAAAGAGTGCAGCACTAGGCTCCTTTGTGTCTTTTGGCCCAGCAGTGCGAGAGGAGGGGGAGGGCTGGGCCAGCAGGTCAGCCAGTGAGTGGAGAGGTTTCCTGCTGGGAAGGACCGCTGACAGGTAGCTCAGAGTGAAGTGGAGGGCTGCCCTCCCTGCCCCCTCCCCGAGGAGGGGCGAGTAGCCTGGGTCCTGTCTGCCACCAGCTTGGGGAACTTGACCTCAGGAAGGAAGCTGCCTGGCTGCCCCCCTTTCCCTCTCCAGTGCTGAAAGCTGCCTCAGGCCTGAGTCTCTCCAGACCTCTCCGGTCCAGCCCCCTGCCTGGCCCCGTCCTCCTCCTCAGCGACCCAGCCTTACTGGCTCTTCTGCAAGTCCTCCCTGTCTGGCCTCTTTCCCAGCTCCTCCCTGAAGGCTGGCCCTCTCCACTGAGTCACTCTGACTCTCCACCCCTTCTTGGCCCTATTCAGCACTCTTGACAGGGCCCTCGGGACGGGGCTTGGGGATAGGAAAGGGACAGCTGTAGCCACGAGCTTTCTTGGGAATGTCCGTCAGCTGGAGAGTAACGGGCATGGCCTACCCTGAAGGTCAGATGCCCATCTGCTCCCGGCTCCCTGCTCCCGGAAGTCCCTGATGGCCTGAGCCTGGCTCCTGGGACTCAGGCCTGGAAGAGAGGGTGCTATTAGTGGCCACTGATCCCCGAGCAGGAAGCAACGGAGCCAGGAGAGTGGCAGAGGAGTCAGAAGGGGCAGGCCTGGGCCCTCCATGGTTTGCCTTGTCCCTGTAAAGAAGGGATCTTGGCTCCTTGGTTGGTTGGTTGGTTTTTCCTGTTCTTTGATACTATCTTTTATTCTGTTTTGTCCTTTCCCAGACATAGACGAGTGCCGCCTCAACAATGGGGGCTGTGATCACATTTGCCGCAACACAGTGGGCAGCTTTGAATGCAGCTGCAAGAAAGGCTATAAGCTTCTCATCAATGAGAGGAACTGCCAGGGTGAGCAGACCCGGGCCGCGGTGAACGCCTTAGGAGAGGTTCTCAGAGTGGGAGAGCTTCAAGGAGGCCAGCACCCGTGACACTCAGTAGACACTGCGTAGGAGTAGGGCCTGTAGGAGTGTCATGCTGCACGCTGGCAAATTACACCTTCCTTCTGGCAGACCAGATCCACGCCGGAGCACACCGCATGGCGGGGAGGGGGGGCAGCTTTCACCCTAGTGCGTGTCTTTTGCAGAAAGTGCCTGCCTGACCACACGTGGTGCCCCGACCCACTGGCAGCACACTGATCTTGCAGTTCCAGACTCCCAGTAGAGGTGGCGAGGAGGGTGGGTTGGCATAGCTCAATCACCCATCGAGGGCCGGCTCACAAGTAGGATCTCTTTGAACTCGAGGAGGAGAAGGCCAAGGACCCTCGCTTGGTCTTTCACCCGAGCAAGGGCCAGTGCCCCCAGGCAGACTCTGTCGCTTGAACCCCTGCTCTTCCAGATATAGACGAGTGCTCCTTCGACCGAACCTGTGACCACATGTGTGTCAACACACCAGGAAGCTTCCAGTGCCTCTGCCATCGTGGCTACCTGCTGTATGGTGTCACCCACTGTGGAGGTAAGCCAGCGAGGATGCACCCTCCAGCCACCTCTCACCTGCCAACTGGCTGACTCCCTGCGTTGGCTGCGGCTCCGGGAAGCCTCTGGTGGAAGTGCCACGTCGGCATCTGCTGTGAGGAGGGGTTAGGGCAGCTTTGCTAAAGACCCCTGGGGAGACAGGGCACGAGGGAACAGCAGCCTCCAAAATGCCTGCCTCCCATCCCTGTCCCTGTCCCCGGGCCTCCAGCCTCAGCTTCCAGACTGCAGCCCTACTGGCAGACAGCACAGGAGGCTTTAAAAAACTGTCAGCTTGACCCCTCCTCAAGGTTCCTTACACTGGGGACAGAGCTAAGAGGAGGTTTGAGCTCTTCACAGGCCAGGGAACACTTTTTAGTTTCTTTCAATTGTGAGGATATTTAACATGATATCTATCCTCTTAACAAATTTTAAATGTATATTGCACGGCACTGTTAATGACAGCCGTAAGGTACAGATCCCTAGAACTTACCATCTTGCCTAACTCAGGGCGCCTTGACCTCTAAAGTCCCCACTCCCTGGCGCCGGCGCCTGCCCCACCGTTGTTGTCTGTCTGCCTTCTCCTTCCCCCAGATGTGGATGAGTGCAGCATCAACCGCGGAGGCTGCCGCTTTGGCTGTATCAACACTCCTGGCAGCTACCAGTGTACCTGCCCGGCAGGGCAGGGCCGGCTGCACTGGAACGGCAAGGACTGCACAGGTGCGCGGCGCACTCTGCTGGCCAGAGCTGGCACTGCAGCTTCAGGGGAGCGTTGGGGTCCTGAAGAACCCACAGCACCGGGCAGGGAGTGTGAGGGGGAAGCAGGTGGAGCAGCCATCGGAGTTAGAGATGTGGCTCTCCTGGTGAACATCCCCTTCAACGTTCTGCGTGTAGCTGATTTTCTTCCGCATGTTCACCAACTGAGGGAGAGGGTGGGAGAGGAATGCACCTGTCTCCTCAGGCCTCTCTCCCCTTCCTAGAGCCAGCGAAGTGTCAAGGCAGCCCTGGCGCCTCAAAAGCCATGCTCAGCTGCAACCGGTCTGGCAAGAAGGACACCTGTGCCCTGACCTGCCCCTCCCGGGCCCGGTTTTTGCCAGGTACCTGAGAGGGCGGTGCTGGAGGGCTGGGGGCTGCTCAGCAGCTCCTCTGACCCCCCAGGACACCCCGCCAGTGGGTTTGGGGGGGCAGGTCAGAGCAGTGACAGGCCCCTTCTTCAGAGTCCGAGAATGGCTTCACGGTGAGCTGTGGCACCCCCAGCCCGAGGGCTGCTGCCGCCCGAGCCAGCCACCCTGGGAACAGCACCAGCTCCAGCCACTGCCATGGTGAGCACCGGCCCGGAAGCCCTGTTCCCAGCCTCCTGTCCTGCACTCACCCTTTGTTTTGCTTTGTCATGAACCCCCGGGCCTGACTTTTTCCTGGGTCTCCTCCATTGCTCCATAATTCTCCAGCCCTGCTGCCCCTTCCTCTGCCCTCACCATCCGGTCCCCTGGGCTTTCCTAACCCCACTTTCCAGCCCGGCCCCACAACACCCTGGAAGCATCTCTCGCCCGGGGCCCATGCTGTGCTGAGCTTCTGCCATCCCTCTAGAGGCTGCAGTGCTGTTGGTTAAACAGCGGGCCTCCTTCAAGGTCAAGGATGCCAAGTGTCGTCTGCACCTGAGGAACAAAGGCAAACTGGAAGAGGCCAGCAGATCCCCAGGGCCAGGTCTGGACTGGGGACCTCACTGCTCTGGGCTACCTGGCTACCAAACCCTCCCCACCTGCCAGCCCTTCTGTTTAGTGAGATTTCCTCCAGAGACCTTCCAGCTCCCGAACCCCCCACAGGGCAGGGGACAGCAGATGTGGGTGTGGGGCCCAAGGAAGCCCCGGGACACTCCCGTGACCATCTAACCAGCACCCTAAACTAAAGAGGGTGGAGAGGGAGTTAGTCAGGGATGTGGTAAGGTCTGCCTGGGGGGCTGGGAGGGAGAACTCTCCCTGTCCCTTGCGGTACCCCTGGGGTTGACAAGGCCTCTCCCCCCAGGTGCTGCCCCCTGCTCTGACTGCCAGGTCACCTTCATCCACCTCAAGTGTGACTCCTCTCGGAAGGGCAAGGGCCGGCGGGCCCGGACCCCTCCAGGCAAGGAGGTCACCCGGCTTTCCCTGGAACTGGAAGCAGAGGTCAGAGCTGAAGAAACCACAGGTGGGACTGGGGACAGAGCTGGGTGGAGGGACGAAAGGGAGGGCAGCGGTGGAGAAACGACAGGTCTCACAGCCCAAGGAAAGGACAGGGCCTGTGCAAGGGATCGATGCCGTACAGTGCGAGCCAAGAACCTGTCCTCTTACCTCCCGCCTTCGCTCCCTCCCTCCTGCTCACGCCACTCTCTCTCTCTTCTTCCCACGCACACCACCATCCACCACCAGCGGGTTGCGGGCTGCCCTGCCTGCGACAGCGGATGGAACGGCGACTCAAAGGGTCCCTGAAGATGCTCAGAAAGTCCATCAACCAGGACCGCTTCCTGCTGCGCCTGGCTGGCCTTGACTATGAGCTGGCCCACAAGCCGGGCCTGGGAGCTGGGGAGCGAGCGGAACTGGTGGAGGTCTGCAGGCCCGGGCAGCACCGTGCTGGGGCCAAGTGTGGTAAGGGAGCTTGCCGGGGAGCAGAGGAGCGGGGAAGGCCCAGCTCAGGCCTGCTCAGAGAGGGGCCCCTTACAGCCTCAGATGCATTTCTCAAATTATGAGGCAGCTGAGACCTTCCTGCCTGCTGTCCTCCCTTCCCTGTCCCAGGATGAAATCTAGGGTACCAGGCGGGGCAGCAACCCTCCTGCACACACTTAACTGCCCTACCCTTCTAAGCACGATTCAGGTTACTGAATCAGGGACAGAGAGGCTCTCCCTGGATCTGGGGGAGCGGGAAGGGGAGTCCTAGGCCGGGGTGGTGGGAAATGGGGGGTGGGTGGCTAGCGCGGCCGACTCTCCCTCAGTCAGCTGCCCGCAGGGAACGTATTACCACGGCCAGACGGAGCAGTGTGTGCCATGCCCAGCGGGCACCTTCCAGGAGAGAGAAGGGCAGCTCTCCTGCGACCTTTGCCCTGGGAGTGATGCCCAAGGGCCTCTTGGAGCCACCAACATCACCACGTGTGCAGGTGCCAGGGGAACAAACAATATAGAGTGGGGTAGGGTGGGCACTGGGACGCCCATGGGCATGGGATTTCCCAAAGGGCAGGCCCAGGCTCCAGGCCACTCCTAGTTGACATCCTGTTCTTATGCTGCTGTCCCCTGAGGCTGGGCGACCCCATGGGGGTGATTCAGGACCATCCCCATCAGAGTTGGGCCCTTGGTTCATTGCAGGTCAGTGCCCACCTGGTCAGCACTCTGTGGATGGGTTTAAGCCCTGCCAGCCGTGCCCACGTGGCACCTACCAACCCGAAGCAGGACGGACCCTGTGCTTCCCGTGTGGTGGGGGCCTCACTACCAAGCACGAAGGGGCCATCTCCTTCCAAGACTGTGACACCAAAGGTGAGTGAGTACCCACTAGGGGGATTCTCTGACCCCAAGTGCTCAAAAAAAAGAAACCTCTCCAGGTCCCCAGAGGAAGCCGAGTATATTCCTGCCATCTGCCCCAAAGTGAGAAAGGCCCAGCTGCCTAACCAGTCACACCATCCTGCTCCCAGGACCTTCCTGCCACCCAGGCCTAAACCTGGGAATCCTGAATTGAGAGTCCCACTTTGTCCCCCGCTTTGGAGAACGGGCAGCACATTCCCCTCCACACCCCAAAGGAGTCTCTGTATTGGTTCAGCACTCTGCTCGGTGCTTGAAAGAAAAGGACTGGCACTACAGACAACCACTCTGTGAAGTTTATTTTTGCTGGGCTTAAGCTTGACTAGGAGGAGCTGGGACCCTGGAAAAACTGTGGAGTCCTGGGTCCCCTGATTCACCATGATGAACGTGTGCCCAGAACACCTACCTGCCAGCTCCCTTGACTCCCGCCTCTCCCCCTTTGCCTGCAGTCCAGTGCTCCCCAGGGCACTACTACAACACCAGCATCCATCGCTGTATCCGCTGTGCCATGGGCTCCTACCAGCCTGACTTCCGTCAGAACTTCTGCACCCGCTGTCCAGGAAACACAAGCACTGACTTTGATGGCTCCACCAGTGTGGCCCAGTGCAAGAGTATGTGGCAGGCCAAGCCGTGGGAAAGCGGGTAGAAGCCTGGGGGCAGTGGGTACGGAAAGAAAGAAAGAAAGAAAGGGGAGTGGCCGACTCAGGAAGCAGGGCAGATCCCAGGGAAGTGCCACCCTCCACGCTCCCACCCCACTCAATCTCCAGGCCAGTTGCTAGGCTGAGCCCTGGAGCGCCCTCTCCCTGGAAATAGGTAATGGGGAGGCAGAAATGGGTGACTCAAGAAGAGAAGGCGCTAAGAGGACAGGAAGGAAGCTGGACCCAGAACTTGAGGAGTAGACAGTGAATGATGGGCTGCCACACGTCTGATCTCTGACTTCAGGACTCCTCCACATCCCCAACCCGGCTCCCCACTGACTTTCCTTTTTTCTTGCTCTGTCCCTGGGGCTTGGCTGCAGACCGTCAGTGTGGTGGGGAGCTAGGTGAGTTCACTGGCTATATTGAGTCCCCCAACTACCCGGGCAACTACCCAGCCGGAGTGGAGTGCATCTGGAACATCAACCCCCCACCCAAGCGCAAGATCCTTATCGTGGTGCCCGAGATCTTCCTGCCGTCTGAGGATGAGTGTGGGGACGTCCTCGTCATGAGAAAGAACTGTGGGTGGCTGCAGCACCGGTCCAGGGAAGGGCAGTCCCAGTCTGGCCGGGAGGGAGACTTTGGTACAGGAGAAGTGGGAGCAGAGACGGGAAGCATCAGTGGAGGGTGTGGCACAGTGCAGAAAGCCAGCCCTAGGGCTAGAACTCCGCGTGTCACTTTCTAATCCTCGTGCTTTGCCAATTCGTTTATTAACTGTCAAATTTCGTACACACTGTGAGGGCCCAAGCATCACAGAGGGCTTTCAGGATCAACCCAGGGGCAGTGGGAGGTCTGAGGGTATGCATGTGTTTGGAGGGAGGAGTCTCTGTCAGTGATTCCCCTGCCCCCACTCCACAGCCCTCTTCCCGGCAGGGCTTGGGTGGCCTGCTCAGCTGCCCTCCTGACCTGCCGCTTGCCTCGCCAGCCTCCCCATCCTCCATTACCACTTACGAGACCTGCCAGACCTATGAGCGCCCGATCGCTTTCACGGCCCGATCCAGGAAGCTCTGGATTAACTTCAAGACGAGCGAGGCCAACAGCGCCCGAGGCTTCCAGATTCCCTACGTGACCTATGATGGTGAGCAAGGGCAGGAGAGCTGGGGAAGCGGGTAAGGAAGGGGAGGCTCAGGGGTCTTGGGAGGGAGCTGGGAAGCAGGAAGAAGTCTGACCCCTCAGCGCCACCCCCACCTTGCTCAACTTTGCAGAGGACTATGAGCAACTGGTAGAAGACATTGTGCGGGACGGCCGCCTCTATGCCTCCGAAAACCACCAGGAGATCTTAAAGGCAAGTGAATATTAACGACAAGGACGGCTGGCATTAATGGGCATGTGGCTGTTGTGCAGACCGTGTGCTAGCCAGTGTGAATATTCTTATTCGGAACAAGCAGAAGCTCTAGGAGGTGCGTGCTTTCGTCATTCCCGATGAGAAAACTGAGGCAGAGTTAAAGAACTTGCCTCCTGGTAAAGCTAGGATTTGAGCCCAGCCCATCTGACTACAGTGTCACCCGCACCACGTTAGACCTTAGGGAAAAGATGGGCGAGAAAGGGAAAGTGAAGGGTATCTCTTCCTCCCAGAGGTAGCAAGGAGCTGAAGAACAGAGAGATGCCCTTGGCAGAAGTCCCTTCCATCCCTTACTCTCTCCCCAGGCCACAGAGAAGCAGCACACTAGTACAGCTGTCCCAGCATCAATTCACAGACAGGCATCTTTTTAACTCTGTTGTACAGAGCTAGAGCTACGTGGATGCTGGACACACACTCTACCACTGAGCCACATCACCAGCCTTTAGAAGTCTGTTTGTATTTATTTATTGGTGTTTCTGACACAGGGTCTCACTAGGTAGTGCAGGCTGGCCTTGAACTCACTTATGTAACCCAGGCGGGCCTCAAATTCATGGCAGTCCTCCTGCCTCAGCCTGCCGAGTGCTAGGATTACAGGTGTGCGCCACCATGCTCAGCTTCAATGTCTTTTAAAGGAAAGGAGAGCCAGGCATGGTGGCGCACGCCTGTGGTCCCAGAAGTTGGGAGACAGAGGCAGGAGGCTCACTATGAGTTCAAGGCCAGCATGGACTACATAGTAAGACACTGTGTCCAAAAAAAAAATTAAGAGCAACAAAATATTTCCAGTCTTGAATAAACTATACACTCTGGGTCTGTGGATCCCAGTTTGAGAAAATCCTGCTTAAGAAATTATACCTGTAGGGCCGGGGATATAGCTCAGTGGCACAACACCTGGCTCACAAGCGAGAGGTCGTGGGTTTGATTCCTGGTACCAAAAAAACCAGAAAGAAATTATACTTGTAGTCAAAATTAGCCTTCATAAATTACCACTACAAGAAAAAATCCACTAATGTTATTATAAGTGACAGGATTTACATGTTATCAAAATAAAATTCATGATGACAAAAATCTCTTAGAACCTACAGATTTCAAAGAACATAATTCTAGCAATACTTTTCAAACTTTTTAAAAGCATTTGAATCATTATTTCAAATCAAATATTCCCTGGAAGTCCAATGCATAAAATAGTACAGCTGTTCTGATTAGAGGAGGCGTGAGAGGCTGGGAACCCCACCTGCTGTTTTAGAAATCCTCAGATGCAGTGGAAAGAGGCCCAGCCTAGAAGCCAGGAGAGCTGAGTTTTAATGCATGGCACCTGGCACTCCACACATCATGCTGCTGGGATAGAGACCAGGAAAGGCATCTGAGGAGGTCAGGGACACCCATTAGAAGGTGCTAAGGAGCATGGGAGAGTTTAGCAAGTTTGCAACCTTAAGAAGCCCAGAGTGGCTCAGCAGGGGAAGGCAGAGCAGAGGGCAGAGCAGGGCAGAGGTCCCATGCAACCAATTGTACCATCCAAGGGACTTGGCTTTTACTCTGAGATAAAAGAAGCCAGAAGAGCACAGGGTATGTAGCTCACGGGTCGACCGGATGTTTAGCACGAATTAGGCCACAGCTTTAATCCCTAGCAGTGCAAAGAAAAAAAAAAAAAAAAGAATAAACCTTACCCAGGTCCTATGGCATATTCCTGGAGCCCAGCTACTTGGGAGGCAGAGGTGAGAGGATGGCTTAAACCCAGGATTTTTGAGACCTTGTCCCAAAAAATCAAACAGGAAAAAGGTGCACTAATTAAACACCCCAAAAGTCCCTCTGGCTGCTGTGGGAAGAACAGCCTGTGGAGGGTCAAGGGCAGAAGCATAGAGACTGGCCAGGCTATTGCAATATGCAAGTGAGGGATGATGGGGCTTGGCCTGGGCTGGTAGCCATGGAAATGGCAAGACGTGGTCAGACCCTGGCTATGTCCTGAAAGCCGAGTCAGCAGGATTTGCTGCAGTTGTGAACAAGAGTCAGGGTCAAAGAAGGCTCCGCAGGCAGGCTGGGCAGTAGAAGGCTGCGGCTGCCATGGACTTGTGGAGTTCTAAAGGAGGAGCAGATGAGGAGGATGGCCGTCCAGAGTTCAGCTCTGGGGTGTGCCATGTGAGATGCCACTGGACATCGAGGGGCTGCTGGGGCGAGGCTGGTGTTGCTCCTTCCCACCCGGGACATGGAGGATGACACTGCCACCTGCCATCTCCTGCAGGACAAGAAGCTCATCAAGGCCTTCTTTGAGGTGCTGGCCCACCCCCAGAACTATTTCAAGTATACAGAGAAACACAAGGAAATGCTACCAAAGTCCTTCATCAAGCTGCTGCGCTCCAAAGTGTCCAGCTTCCTGAGGCCCTACAAATAGTGCCCACGTGCTCGGAGACCCAGCTTCCAGAGCCCTCAGACGCCTCAGTCCTCAGAGCGGGCAGCCGCTACCCTCAGACAAGGAATGAGTCCTCTTTTTCTTTCCGGAGGAAAAATATCACTACACAGACCAGGCACTCTCTTTTTCTGTCTTTCTAGTTTCCTTGTCTGTGTGTGTGTGTGTGTGTGTGTGTGTGTGTGTGTGTGTCTCTGTGTGTGTGTGTGTGTCTCTCTCTCTCTCTCTCTTTCTGTCTCTCTCTACCTCTTTCCTATGTGCTTCCTAGAAAAGCCATTCTGTGCTGGCTCTACTCCCCTGAGGGGCGAAGGGACAGTACTGCCCTCTCCCCTGCCCATCTCACCAGCTCACACTGCTGCCCTGTCAGTTTGAAAGGGTACTTGAGGCCCACATAGGAAGTGGGTCCACCAGGGAATGGGGAAGGGGAGGAGGGGCTTCTGCCATTATAGGGTTGTGCCTTGCTAGTGAGGAGCCAAAAGGTCCCCTGGCTGTGCTCCCCAGGGAGACTCTTAACAGTGCGGGGTTCTGCCAAAGAAGCTTTTGACTTACAGGCTTAATGCCAGCACTGGTCTGCTGAGGCACATGGTTTGAGCCTGGGCAGCCCACCCTGCTGGCTTTCTTGTCTATATAGCTCCTCTCTTTCTTCCCCTACACGTCTGCCTAGGGTAGACTCCATGAGGGTTTACAGATGGCCCACGCCACTGGGCTAGCGGACACCGCTGAATGAGGAGCAAGCATCACAGGCTTCGCTGTGGCTCCCTGAAAGACTACAGCTCTGCAGGACAGAAAACAGGTTTTAAAGCATTGCTAAAAAAGCAAAGGTATCGTCTAAAGGACTAAATTACAGAACAATTGGTAGCCAGCCTCAAACACTAATCCCTTTTCTTGTCTCCCCTGGCCCAGCCATGCCCTCACCCCACTCCAGAGCTCCCTGGGGGAGCCCTACTCCTCTTGCTAAGAAACCTGGCTATTGACCATAGCCAGCCTGGGCCTCGGCCCACAGTCATCCTTCCCTTGTCACCCTAGGTGGCTTGTGGGTGCCACCAAAGAGGACCCTGCTCTGCAGCCAGCCTGGAGCCACCTACCTCTGGCCTCAGGCTGTGGGCAGCAAGAGGAATGTGTGCACTTGGCGAGCCTCCTGCCCACCCTGTCCACATCTAATAAGTGCAATCATTTTGAGTCTTTCTATGTTGTCTAGAGGGAGGGGTTTTTGTTTTTGTTTCCTTTTTCTCTATTAGAACAACCCTATTTATAGCTGCCCAAGAGAGAAGAGTGTATGTATAGAGGGAAAGAATATCAGTTCTGAATCTCATGAACCCTGAGTGCTGGAGCATCTGATCTGTCTCTTTCATCTGTGGCCACTCAGACCTGTAGGGCCCTTGGCTGGGCCAACCCAGGGCTATGGCTCAGAGGCACCTGACGTGTAGGACAGTGATTTGGGGGACTGTGTGGAACAGAAAGGAGAGGGACGTGTTTGCTAAACAATCCTGCTGTTGCTATGCCTCTCTGTGGATTCAGTATGAACCTCATGACTACAGAGGCTCATGAACCTGATCAGTGAGTCTCCTCTCCAGGAAGGGAAAACCTCCATCTTTTTTCCCTGTCTTCATCATGTTTTCCCCGTGTGCACATGGAAGAGGTCTGGGGCAGACCCTTGGTGATAGGCTGATTCAAGCTCCTGAGGCCACGGCAAGGCTGCAGGAGCCAAGAGTGGGATAGCTGCCCAGGCACGAAGCTGGTGAAGCGACCAAATGTTTGCCTGACCTTGGCCATTTCCCTCTTACAGTTAGCTTCACACCTGCCTCAACTACTGTTTTTCAGAAGGAAGAAGAATCAAGTTGAAGCCTAAATCCTACATATACTCCACCCTAATCTAGTTGCTGCCTATAAAATTCTTGTCCATTTGCTCCTTCTACTTCCGTGGAGCTGTAGTCCTATTTAAAGGCTACCAGCTGACTCCTCGGGTCCAGTTCTAGGGGACTCTCCCAGACTACTGTTCCCCCAGGAGATTCAACACTAAATAAAGGAACTTGGGATCACCTCTGGCCTCAGGCCACCACAGCAGCCTTGGTCAGTAACATTCACCAGCCAAAACAAGCCTTAGCAGTGGGAAGAAGATGGCACAGCTAGATCCCCTGACATCTGAGGATGGAGGGTCTGCTACCTTTGTCTCTCTTGGTCAAAGAGGGCCTCCATAAAGATGTTAAATGGCTGCATCCAAGCAAAGAAACGGTCCCTTCGTAGGAACCTTTGCACTTGCCAGAAGTGCCGTGAAAACTGCTTGCATCAACTTTGACCATCGTAATTCCTTACCAGAAGTTAGGATAACTTTCTGATTTTTCTCTTCCATTTTGCATCTTTCCTGGGAGCCCAAATGGGGGTGCCTCTCAAGTCATGCCTTTCAGGGTCTGGCTTCTTGCTGCCTTCCTTTCCTGGTACACTAAACATAGATACACTTCCTCCAGTTGCTTATTTCATGGCTTGTGGGGCCTGCAAATGAATTTCACAGTATGGAACCTGTAGACTGCTAGGTTTTTTAAACTAACATCAAGTCAGGTCTTGGTGAGCAGGTGAAGATCTGCTACTGTCCACCACATTTAAAGTCATCCAAGTTAGGGATTAAGAATCTAGGCAGAGCTGCTGACTCTAAAGAGGAAACACCTGGGGCATCACACTAGTGGTTACATGGACAGAACAGAGTCAATACTCAGGGACTCTCCAGGGATGTACAGGTCAGACAAGAGTTTTTAACCAGTGGAGGGAAATGGGAAGATATATATAGGAATCCTTCATGAACTGACCCAGAAGCCTCCCTGCAGAATTGGGTGTTTGTGGAGCCACAGAACTGCGAGCCCTCATCATTTTAGTACCAAACCTGCCCTGATCTGAGTCTGGGAATGGGAAACCATTTCCTCAAGTGCTCCAAACACCAAGGGATGCATATCAGAAAGGCACTTACGTCCTGATCAGCACTGCAACTCTTTACTTCTCTTTCTGTATCATCAGACCAGGCCCATCCCTAAATCTGAGGGAATTCTCAGAGTCAGGAGAAAACTGACCACAGCCTGGACTTGAGCAGCCCACCCTAGGTCTAGAAATCCCCCAAAAGCTCATCACTGAGCTCTGTCTGCTCTGACTTGGCCAGTATGATGCTGTGGAGACTAGGATCTGTGCCTAAAGGTCAATATCTAGTCCTGGTCTTTGGCCCCAGTGAAACTTTTTATGTCCCAGAAGTGTTCTCGTCGTTTCACGACGCATGTTTGAGGTGACTCTGGAATGGATTAGGAAATCACATCTCAATGTCACAGCATGTTACAGAGCCTTCAGATGTTTGTTTTTGCTGCTTTACCTCAATATGACAGCCTCAAACTAGGGAGATAGAAACAATGTATAACTGGCTATCTGCAGAAAATACTTTCCTGTTTCTTTCTTAAGCACAGCAGGAGAAAAGTGGAAACAAAGGCCGAGGGTTTCTTTCAATTTGGCCTGTTTCAAAGGTAGCACACCTTGTCCCTGGGCCATTATTTGGACTAGGAATTCCTCAAGAAAATACGGTGATTAGAGTGAAATAGACCCCCCAGTACTCTTACCAGCTTATCTAGGTAACACAGACTGTAGCAGTTTAGACAAATTAAAAACTTTGTTCTTCTGTGTGAGTTGAACTGAAGTTTCAGAGCATAATATCACCATGTGGGAGGCTGTTTTTTTTT
>NW_004955437.1:3214407-3256223 GCF_000276665.1 Chinchilla lanigera
TTAGAGTATTGTTCCTCCCCACCACAGTATAGCTCCCAAAAGCTGGCCAGACCACAGGTGGTTCAGACACCTCCCTGGTTAAGACGTCCCACCTCTAACACTGAGGGTCATCCCACAGTATTGCTTTTATATAATATATTCTTGGCCACCAAAGAGACTATGTCATCACTACTCCTACAGAGCATAGGAAAGCAATCTTTAATCTCTTATAAATGAACAGTCCCAATTTCTAGGCTCAGAGATGATAGGCAAGTTAATACAATTATGTAAAACACTGACATGAAATTTTATTGGCTCTAATATCTATATTATATATACATTTATGAGTATGACTTGAGGAACAGGAAAAAAAATTATCTGACCAGAAAATACATTGGGCTGGCCTACCAGAATCTTGAACTTCCTCTTACTAGCATTTATAATGAAGATAGATGCATTCATTCCACAATTACCAATCTCTTATATGCCAGTCAGTACACATTTGGCTATCATAGCTTGAAGAAAATAGCTCTGTTCAAGGTCCACACTCTGGAACTTTCTGATTATAGCTGATGTTCCCACAATGATCTCAAAAGCAGGAGCAATTGGCTTTTGTACTCTGTTTGTCGTCTTTTAAAATGTTTAATTCTACTTCCTACTAGCAAAGAATGACATTGTTTGCTAGCTTCTCAGCCCCATTGTTTCTTATCAAATCTTTTTTAAAACACATAAGAGGGGCTGGGGATTTAGCTCAGCGGCAAAGCGCCTGCCTGGCAAGTGCGAGGTCGTGAGTTCGGTTCCCGGTACCGGAGAAAAACCAAAAAAAAAACAAACAAACAAAAAAAAAAAACATAAGAAAGTTTAATCATGAAGTCTAACAAAATTATTGGAGTTATTCTTGATTTTTTTAAGACAAGATTCTTATTTCAGTGTTCCCAAAAGTTGAACATTCGTTTGACAAAAGCAGGGCCACATGTTTACCAAGGCGATAACATGCCTTTTATCTCATTTCTCAAAAGAGATAGCTTTAGCATTATATCATATGGTCCTATCTTCTTTTTATCACTTACTATGTAAATATTAGTGCTATACAATTTTTAATCTTGATGGTTTTTAGTAATTATTTTATAAAGTACCGTTGATAACTTATTTTCCGGTGATTTTTATGTATTCTTCAAGATGAATATTAACATTTATTCAAATTAAAGAATAAAGTCAGACTTTCCTGACAGTAAGGCTGATTTGGTTTAAAAGGAAGACTGGGTTTGCCAATTCCACAAATGGCATATGTTTTCTATACAATGAATGGTCTGAATCTGCGCTTCAAATGTTTAACAAAATGTAATCCCAGCACTCGGGAGGCTGAGGCAGGAGGATCGTTGTGAGTTCAAGACCAGCCTGGGCTACAAAGTGAGCTCAAGGCCAGCCTAAACTGCATAGCAAGACTCTGTCTCAAAAAGACAAAACAAAAATTTTTTTAACAAAATGATCTTGAAAGTATGTAATGATAAAAAAAGTTTATCAAAAAAATTAAAAGGTTATATTGGCTGGCATTGTAATGCACGCTTTTAATCCCAGCAAATTTTAAGACCAGCCTGGGCAACTCAGCAATTTAGCAAGACCTTGTCTCAAAATTTAAAAAAATAAAAAAAGGTTGAGGATGTAGGTCAGGGCAAACCTGGGTTCCACACCCTGCGCCACACAAAAAAATTTTAAAAAATGAAAACAATTGACAAAGAAGTATGGAATACAGTATCTGTTTAACAAAGTATCTTACTGGAGGTATACCTCAGGGGCAAAGCACTTGCCTGGCAAGTGTGAGGTCCTGAGTTCAATTCCCAGTACCAACAAACAAACAAACAAAACAAGAAACAAAGTATCTCTCAGTGAAAAGGTAAGAGGTAATATCATTTTTCATAAAACTAAAACTGAGATTCTAATGACTGCTATATCCTTTTGCAAGTTGGGTGGTTTCCAATTCTTTGCTTTTAGTAAAATCAAAGAAAAATCTCTTTGACAGTATTTAATAATAGAGCACATTGTAACTATTGGTATATAATTTGGAAGTTCAAAGACTTAAAGAATATCATTGTAAAATATATCTTTCTTTCCTAATTATGTGAACAAGGTTTCTTAACACTCAAGTCTAGAAAAATTTTAAAATCCTGTAGAGAATTGGAAGTACGTTTTATCTCCTTCTAGTGTCAAGTAATATTCACCATATTACTCATTAAGAGGTACATGAAAACTAACCCTTTTAGGATTCACAAGTTATAAAAATGCATAATATATGTGTTGTTTAGTAAATCGTATACTAATAATTACAGGAAGTGGATGAATTAGGAATTGAAGAAGAAAGGGAGTCTGTAAAATTTCCATTAAGGAAGAGTTTGCCCAAATCCAGTGTTTGTAAATGTTTCAAATTTACTTTCTTGGGTTGGGGATATACCTCAGTGGCTCAAGTGCCTGTCAGTCAAATTTACTTTCTTTAAAAATTTTCGCGGGGGGGGGGAGGAAAAGGAGGGGAAGGGGATAAAAAAAATTAAGATGTGCTATGCACGTGTACCAACTCCCCACGAAGAATGTAATCATTATGTGCTGCAAACATATACTAATAAAAATATAAAATTATTTTAAAAATACTTTTAGCGCGGTATTGTGCACAGCTGTAATCCCAGCACTCTGGGAAGCTGAGTCAGGAGGATCACCAAATTCGAGACCATCCTGGGCAACCTACAGACTTAGTGAGACCTTGTCTCAAATAAAAAAATAAAAAGGGGCCGGGGATACAGGTGGGGAACGCCCTGGCTTCAACCCTCACCGAAGGTGGGGAAAAAAAAGTGCTGGGCACCTGACGCACACTTGTAATCCTGGTTACTCCAGAGTCAGTGCCGGGAGATCCTGTCTGAAAATGTGTAAATCTGAACAAGAGGTCTGGAGATGTAGCTTAGCATAAGGCCCTGGGTTTAATCCCCAGTGCTGCTGCCAAAAATATAAAAATAAATTTTGGCGGGGGAGGGGGTGGAGGATACAAAAGAAACGAGTCAAAGCCTGAAAGGATGGCGTGGGAAAAGTTCCTCGCTCCATTTCTCCAGGCACCCAGTTCCTTTATTTTTTAAATGTCTTACGTTGAGACAGGGTCTTGTTACGGCGCTAAGGCTCACCCGCCCCATAGGACTCCAAGCTGTGATCTCTTGCCTCAGCCTCACCTGCGCGCGGCCATTCCCGCGTGCGCCACCGCGCTCGGTTCGGTTCAAGCGCCCCTTTTAAGAAGCAATCTTAACCAGCTCTTCCACGCTCCGTATTCATTTATTACATTTATTTATTCTGGAAAGTTCACTCTCCTTTTCATTTTCCCTCAGGTTTCCGAAAACGCCCCATTGGCGGCCCCTCCCTGCGCGGAGGGGGTACTAACTAACAGGAGGGTTCGGTTTGCGTACCCCGTTGCAAGCCTACCAAGGGGAGCAGCTGGTTTTGAGGCTGCGAGGGGTGCTGAGCGGAGCGAGAGAGACAGAACCTGAGAGGCCCGTAGGGGCGCCGTCCCTAAGGGCGAGTCCCTCACCGCGCCTCCACACCGTCCTTTCCAACACGGACTACCGTTACCTGCAGTTGCGTCCTTCAGAGGTTGGCAAAGCCGGCGCGCTGCGTCCCTACAATCTTCTCCCCTCGGGCCCCTCCGGTACTGCCTCAGGTGGACCGAACTCCGGAGTCCTCCCGGTGGCTGTCCCAGTTGCTATAGCGACGACGGGCTTGGCGCCGCTCCCGGGCCCCGCCTCGGCGTGATGACGTCACACGTCCTCCTCGGGCGCTTGGCCTCGCAGGCGTGCGTCATCCGGCGGGAGGGGGCGGGGCGCCGGGCGCCTTGGGGCTCAGCCGGTTCGGAGCTGGGTTGCCCGGGCTCCTGGGGCCCCGGAACCGGGATAAGTGGGCCAGGCGCCGCGGCGAAGGGGGGGCGGGGTGGAGCGTGCCCTCTATTTCCTACACTGGTTCCGGGGCCCGGTGGAGGCGCGCCGAGAGCGGAGGGAAGTGCGGCGGCCCTGGAACCTGGATATCGCGCGAGGCAAGCCGCGCGCGGGCGGGCGGGCTATGGCGCAGGCGGGTTGCGGGGCCGGCGCTGGTGGCGGGGCCCGGTGCATGGCGGTCTGTCGGCGGAATCGCCCTCAGGGACTGTCAGGTTGGTGGCTGCGGGAAGAGTGGGTCCACCGTGCCCAGAGCGGGAGGCCGGGCGGGCGCAGGGCCCTGGGAAGGTCCCGAGCCCGTAGTGCCCACCCTTCTCCGGCCCCAGCCCGGCGGCCGGGCCCCTGGACGGCGGCCTGGCCCCCACCCCTCCCAGGGCCCCTGCCCCTCCGTCCCGCCCTGCGACTGCACCCCCGTGGCTCCCAGACCCACTTCTTGATAGTGCCTGTGTTCACCTCTGTGACCCCTACACCTCACCCGCTGGCCCCAAACCTCACGGTAACCCTGCATCGCTCATTGATTGCCACCCCAGCGCTTCCCAGGGGTCACAGTTCGATGACTCCCTCAGTTTGAATCAGTGACTCCGAAAGGCCCAAGTGCCCCGCGTTCCTCTAGTGACTCCCAGACTCTACCCTGTGTCCCCCACAATGATTGTCCCTCAAACCGCTCCTGACAACTCCCGAGCCACACTTAACGTGGTTTACCACCCACTCGTCTACATAACAGTGTCCCCTAGCCCCATGGTTTTCTATTCCATGTTCTCCCTTCATCCTAAAATCACCCCCACTGGCATCACTCTGCCCCCCGAGACCCCTGGTGTCAGTCAGCACTGTGACTTACAACAAGTGTCCAGCCTCATTCTGGCACTGAGGATATAGAGATGAATCTCAAGGAGCAGTAATTAGAGACGTCAGAGAATTCTGGAGTCTCAGGTTCAAGTCCTGGCTCCGCTTTTGGAAACCTGGGAGAAGCTCCTTCCTCACTCTTGAGCATCCGTTTCTTATCAAAATTGTTTTTGGGTTTTTTTTGTTTTGTTTTGTTTTCCGGTACTGGGAATCGAACTCACGACCTTGCGCTGGCCAGGCAGGCGCTGTGCCTCTGAGCTAAATCCCCAGCCCCTCAAATAAGGGGCTAGATGATCTCAAGAGTCCCCTTCCTATTGTGAAATTTTGCAGTTCTCAGTCAAGATAACAGTAGTTTGCAATCATTTTTGTTCCCTACTCTAGAAGTTTAATCTTGTAACTTCAGCACAGGGTCCATTTGCTTCATGAAATTTTCTCCCACATTCCCTTAACCCCCTACATTTTCAATTGTCCACACTTATTACTGTTGATCAGGTTTGCAAAGTAGTATTAGCAGAGTGCTTCAGCTTGGGGCCTTGATGTCAGAAACCTGGGTTCCGGTCTAACTGGCCCTTCAGCTGTGGGACCTTTGGCATACTCATTAGCCCATCCGAAGCCTTCTGCGAAGCGAGGGTGGAAGCAGTGCCTGGGATAACATGCGCCGAGTGCTTGGCACCTGGGGAATCTTGTTTTCACTCAGGAGCTCCTGTAGGTCTTACTCTGTCCTAGATTCTAAGGGGTCGACAGAGAACGGTAGACCCATACATTGCACAACTGCTGACGTCTTGAAATCCTCATCCTTATCTCTACTGAAGCATTCTTGCCTCCCTAGTTATTTACCCTGATACTGCCTTAATGATTGGTTTACTGACCACCTACTGTATTCCAAGCTTTCAGCAAGCCCAAGAGGCAATTATGTCCATGACCATTCCTCCCATTTTTTTTTTTTTTGGTTTTTTTTATTTTTATTTTTTTCTGCTACCAGGAATCGAACTCATGACGTTGCGCTTGCCAGGCAGGCGCTGTGCTGCTGAGCTAAATCCCCAGCCCCTTTTCCTCCCACCTTTATTGGTTTGGTTTTGGTTTTGGTTTTTTTGCCTTTTTGAGACAGGATTTCAGTATGCAGTTCAGGCTGCATAATGAACTCACTTTGTAGCCCAGGTTGGCCTCAGACTCATTGGTCCTCCTGTCTCAGCCTCCTGAGTGCTGGGATTACAGGTATGCACCACCACACCTGGCTTGGCTTTGTTTTAAATAAATCCAAAACTTGTACAGCTAATAGCAGGGCTGGGATTTGAGTCTAGTCTAAAAAACACAACACTGTATTTCGTTGTTTCTCTTACCCCTTACCCCCAGATCTACCTAGTTTTCCATGTCATCAGCCCTGTTTCTTATTTTCTGGTAATTCTTAAACCCAACATCAGCTCATTCCATGATCCACAGATTCCTAGGACCTTTTGCCGCATGGTGTGGTAAGACCCGTCCTATCCATGGCTTTTGGCCCTTTCATTCCTGAGACCCCTGCACCTTGTACAGGAGGAAAATGTCTTTTTAAATTTATAGCTAAGGCTCCTATAATAAAAAATCAAAAGATTTGATCAACAAGAGAAAAAGACAGATGTATTTACTATAATGGTTATAAGGCACAGGAGTCTTCAATAAGACCTAAAGAAAAGGTTAAACCTGTATTTTAATGCTGGTTTTGAAGAGTAGATATGTAGAGAGAGACAGTAAGGCCAAAAGGATGTAATCTAGTGGTAATAAACAGGGAAATTCAGCACACCCTGTTTGTTCAGGTTCTCTCTAATCCTGTGTCTTCAAAAATAAGGACACTCCTTAGAGAGTAGGGCACCTATCACATGAGTGTTTTATCACCTGCTTCAGCATAGGAGAGGTGATAGTGACCTTCCTGCTTCTGTCATTTTCTCAAATTGCCATGTTTTGAAGTAGTATGGCCTGAACCCAATGAACTGTACCTATTACCTCCTTTGCCTCTGTAGCAGTTCTTGGAGTTCCTAGCCTTTGCCCATGATCTCACCCCAAAGTGTCTCACGCCACACTGACTTTACCTCTAGTCACTACCCGCGCCCCCAGGAGCCCACAAATCCATATAAGACCTCAATCCTAGTCTTTCTTCTTATGATCCCTTCCTAGTTTTAGTAGCAGAGTTCTGGTTTCTTCCACTTGTACCATCCTCAGCCACATCCTGTTCCTTGTAACTCATCTGATTAGCCCTTCATCCAGTGACCTGATAGCTCAGCCTCGAGAAGTGAGTCCCTCCATGCCAGCATGGACCCATCTGTTATAACCTATATCTGTCTTTCTTCCTGAGACCCTTCCTCTGTACACCCCTACCCGATATCCTGATCTCTTGGCATCTTCCCGTATTTTTACCAAGAATCACCTTTTCAACCCAAAATTGTCGTTTTCCCAGCACCCCCTCCTTTTGTCTTCCCTCTCATTTGTCTCCCTAACCATCCACTCTCCCCTCACCAATCTTGTTTCACATTTATTTATTAGTGGATGTTGGTTATACAGATTTTTACCTCATCAGTGTTAATGCACTTCGTCCTACTCACCAACTTCATCAACCTCTTTGGTTTTTGCAAAGAGCTACAATATATTCTTCTTTGGAAACTGATCACCAAGATCTCAGTTCTTTAGGTAGCAAAGAGAGAGCTCTTGGAAATCCTTCAGGACCCATCTGGCTATGTCTCCTGGACACGCTCCCACTGTCCTGTTTATGAAGCTGCTTGCCATATATGCCCTTGGGGTAGAATGCTTTGAGTGCCAGGCTTCCCTAGCATTGAATTAGCCCCATTGTTTCCCAAGCCCTTAGCAGGACTTTCCACTCCCCTCCCACCGGAAGCTGGATGGTGAGTAGCCAATGTGACATTAAAGATCCGCACATCTGAAAGCCTGTTTTGTGCTCAGATTTTGTGGTCAAATTCTCAAGTCTCCTATAATGCACTTACTGCTGTAGCAATAAATACAGCAAGAGGTGAAACTACAGTTAGGGAGGGGGTATGCCATGGGGTCTACAAATTCAGGAGGGTGGTTGAAAAGGAGCTTCTGTCCTACTTACGTCATCTGTCTCAGGGTGCAAAACATACTCTAGCTTACGGTTTAGTTATTTATGTCCTTTTCTCTACAGCCACCTTGTAACTTTCTTGAGAACAGAGACTAGGTTTTATCTTCTGTCATCTTACTCCTGCCTCTCATATTAGAAGGTAGTCAGTAAATTCTTACTGGATTGAATTAACTCAGAAATTCTGTCATGTACAAGTCAAAACAGCGCATGGGTATGTTTTATGACCATAACCTCCTTCCCCAATGCCCTCCCAGCAAATATTGGACAAGTCCCTTGAATTAGTCTGGAATTTAGGCACTTCCTTTTTCAGTCATTGTTCTGGCGGGGGAATGGGTGTGTGTGTGTATGTGTGTGTGTGTTTTCCCTATGTTCTTAATATCGCTAGAAGGATTTGCTGGTAGACTGCAGTCGTAATAAAGTCAGACATACATTCTGTCTTATATAGACCTGTTCCCAAGGAAGCAAAGAGATGAAGTAGTGAGGGGCAGAGAGGATCAGAGAACAGAAGAAGTGATTGGCAAAATATTAGAAATTGCTGAAATTGAGCAGTGCGTATATGAGATTCATTATACTGTTGTTTCTGCTTTTGTGTATGTTGGAAATCTGTCATAAAAAGTTGGGGGTGGGCAGCTAAATGAACAAGGACAAATTTAGCACTGCTCTTGGAAAACACCTCAGAGCAAATGAGCTGCTGTTACTAAGTCAGTACTGTTATCTAGGTTGAGTAGTACATTTAGTCCTAACCCACCTCTCTCACCTCATCTGTTGGTGCGATATCAGGAAGCCAACCTAAAAAATTAGCACTCTGCAGAATTGTGTGCCTGGTGGCTGGGAACTGACATCCAAGCAACAAGCACCTGTTACCCAGGTGCTTCCCTGCTTTCTAGTACAGGCTTGGTTTCTGATGGGAAAGAGCTAGGGGCCCCTGGGGGTGGGGAAAGACTAGAGCTCAGCTAGGTCTCGTGTAGCCCAAAGCTTGCAGATTACTGGGAGATGCTAAAGATACAGGTATTCATCCTCTGATCCATCCATTCCTTCCACAAGTATTTGGTGAATGTCTGCTTTGTGCTGGGGGATGGAGGGATGAGCTCACCCGTTGGGGAGTGGATGAGGGCAAGGCATACAATAAAATATATACTAAGAAAAATAAGCAGAGGAGAGAGTGCCAGGTATCTGGGTTTGGCAGTTTTAAAGAGTGGTCAAGGAGTGGCTCACTGAAAGGGTAATGTTTGAGCAGAGCCCTGAGAGAAGTTAGGGGTAAGCATGTGTGGGGGATGTTTATTCTGGTCAGGTTAAACAGCAAGCTCAAAGGCCCTGAGGAGCGTGCATGCTATCTTTGAAGAACATGAGGAGGCCAGCCAGTGTGGCTGCAGTAGGGTAAGAGTGAGAATGACCAGATGTTACTGGCGGAGTGAGTTGAGGCCCCACATGTTGGGTAAAAGCCACTGGCTTTTACTGTAACTTGTGAGTGATGCAGGCACCATTAGAGGATTTTAGGCAGGTGCGTGATACGATCTCACTGATGTTTTGAAAAGATGGTTCTGGCTGTGTGTATTGAGAGTCAGCTGTAATGGGACAAGGGTAGAAGAAGGGAAACTGGTTAGGAGACTACTTCAGTGGTCTAGCGGACGGACAGGGGTGGCTTGGATCCTCAGTAATGGAAGAGTGCGATGTAGTTGGGTTCTGGATTGACTTTGTAAGAGCACCCAACAGAATTGCTGATGGGTTGGATGTTGAGGCTGACTGTCACATTTTGGGCCTGAGCAGTAAAGGGTGGGATTCACATTTACTGAAACGGGAAGCTCGCAGGGAGGCGGGTTGTGAGAAGGGGGATAAGGAAGGAGTTCATCTCTCATGTGAGGTGTTTTTTGGATATCAGAGTAGAGTTGTTGATTAGCAGCTGGGTCTACAAGTGTGTTAGACTCTAGAAAGTTCCGATTCTTCTAGTACCCGGCGAGATGCAGAGAAATACGGTGGGAAGCGCTCTGGTGGAGTAGGAGTCCGGATGTGCTCCACTACCAGATAGCTGTGTGACCCTTTGGGACTCCTCCAGCGGTGCTGGCTGTGTCTTCACTGGAAAGTGATCTCTTCAGACCAGAAAGGAGGGGTCGTCCAGGCTTTCCCACTGTGAGAGCTAATGAATTAGGTGCTTAGTAAACCCAGTACCTGTGTGATGAGAGCATTTTGGAAATTGCCAATCTCTAAGTGGAATAGAGGAATAGATGGTAAGATTCCTTCCCTTATTTGCCAGATATTGATTGTGGATGTCAGAGAGGAGGCAAGTGATAGTCCAGCTGAGCAAGTGTTCAGCCTCACTGGGACTGGGGAAGAGCTGAAGTAGTTGGGAAGGAATGTGCCAGTGGGTCTCATTCCTTCCCGCCCTCATTTTTTCAACATTTACTCTCTTTCTAGGCGCCTCTCTTAAGATGCTCATAGTTTTGCAATAGATGAAATCTGGACTTAGAAGCTGTGGTTAGATCTCATTCACAAGAAGTGGAATTGAATGCAGATTCAGATTTGAGCTACATGTCCGTGATCCCAGCTACTCGGGAAGTTGATGCAGGGGAATCAAGGCCAGCCTGGGTAATTTAGTGTGACCCTGTCTCAAAATGAAAAAAAAATTTTTTTTTTTTGGAGACAGGCTCTTGCTTTGTGGTTGAGGCAGGCTTGGGCACACTGTGTAGCCCAGGCTGGCCTTGAACTCACAGTGATCCTCCTGCCTCAGCCTCCCAAGTGCTGGGATTACAGGCATACACCACAAAGCCCAGCTTTCAAAATGAAATTTTAAAAACCCTACAAAGGGGGCTGGGGATTTAGCTCAGCAGCACAGCGCTTACCTGGCAAGCACAATGTTGTGAGTTCGATTCCCAGTACCGGAAACAAACAAACAAACAAAAAAAACCCTAGAAAGCTTAGGAATATAGCTTAGAGCTCCCAAAATCTCCAGTACTGGAAAAAAAAAAAGCCAGGGGGAGGGGCTTAGTTAGATATGTGTCCTAGCGATATTAATCATTTGTGGGCACATTCTTTGTTTGGTGCTAATTAAACCAAAAGGCATGTTTTCCAGAAACTAAGATTATAATCAATATGACATGAAGAATGTCTTATTTTCCCCTAAAAGAGTAAAGTATTAAGGAAAACACATACTCTCACAGCATAATCCATTAGTGCCTCTGGAAGGTGTCTTTGGCTGTGTTTACCCTTGCACCTCTTAGATATTAATGCTTATATGGTAGTGCCCCTTATCCACAGGCATCTGGGCCAAGACCCCCAGTGGATGCCTCAAAGTCTAGCCAGAACCGGACCCTGCATGTGCTCTTTTCTTCCTTTGCATATACACACAAGTTTAGTACCTTTTCCTTCTTAACTAAGCATTTGTCATGAAACTGTGGCCATAACTTTTGCAGTCTAAGTCCAACAGCAAAACTAACATGAGTTTATTTTTCCTTCACAGTTTTATGGGTGGAGAATGTTTTTAACTATCGAGCTGAGCAACCTCAGCATACAGTGTCTTTCTTATTGAGAACTTTTGCCTTTTTTGCTTAAAGGAAGCACTTTATGGCTACTTTTTGGCATGTTTGAATTAGCAACATTACTTACTCTTGTACTTTGGGACCATTATTAAGTAAAATAAGGGCTATTTCATTGAGTTGGGTTTTTTTTGTTTGTTTGTTTGGCTGTTTTTTTGTTTCTTAGTACTGGGAATCGAACTCGGGACCTTGCACTTACCAGGCGGACACTTGTGCCCCTGAGCTATATGCCCAGCCCTTCTGAAAATTTTGCATTGAATTTTGTTCTTTTTTTTTTTTTTTTTTTTAAGTAAGGGCTATTTCAGGTACTGCTGTCCATGACAGTCTGATCACTGAGATGGCTTCTAAGTGACTAATAGGAGGGTAGTATACCCATGGATAACGTGGATACCCTGGACAGAGGGGGAATCCCTGACTGGGGTGGGATGGAGCAGGACAGTGCAAGACTGCATCATTTTACTCAGATTAGTGTGCAATTTAAAACTTATGAGTTAGCAAACAGAACAGTGCAGCGGGACCGTGCTTGACCCGTAAAACTGAGATAAGTTGTTTAGTTCTGATATTTTTCATTTAATATTTTCAGAGTGTGGTTGACCGTGGGTAAGTTTGAAATCAAAACCTAGGATGGTGGGTGGGATTACTGTATTGTGAGGAGAGTCTCTGACCAGGTAAACAAGACAGGATATAGCCCATCCTAATTGATAGACCATGCACAAAACTAGTTTAGAAGAGTCATATGATCAGCGTCTATCACTTAGTGAAATGGGAAAAATTTATCCTGGTGAATGGGAAGAAAAACAACTGACATACAGATCTTAAGGTAAAGCTTTAGCCTACTTCAAGTGCCTATTCCTAAAGCTACAAATAAGCCTCTTAGGGAAATGGGGAAAAAAATCCCATACAGTCATCTGTGTTGCTGGTAGCAGTACAGGACTTACAGTGCAGAATCACAAAGATCTGCTTCATTGGATGGGTTACTCAAAGCCTTGTAACCTGCTAGACTGTAGCCTGCTGTGAGTCAGAGTGCCTCCTCTGGTGCCTGGAGTTTAACACTCCCCACAGCTTGCCATCCAGTGAATTGTGCATCTCCATGTGTTGGACTGCCCTTCAGCTTTGGGATAGTTGATACAGCATGAGATGCAAATAATTAAGATAACAAAGTAATCAGGGGCTCCTTGAGATTGAAGGACTCACCTGAGTTGTGGGTGCAGGGATGTGGTCAGGTACCTGAGACCAGAGTTTTTTCTGTCTGATACCATCCTCTAAACCTAAGAAGTACCACACTGGAGTGGCACAGCAGGGAAGGAGGAGGGTGGTCCTTGTTTAGATCCTACATCAGCCAGAACTACTGTCATGACCAGCCAAGGACACATACCTGTTAGAGCCAGTGTGTTGTCAAGTCCTTATAGGCTCACCGCTCCCTTATGATCCACTTGACCAGCTTTCCATGTGGAATTCCTTGATGGCACTCATGAATTGTGAGCCAAAGTGGTTTTGTTGCAAACCTGTAATATTGTGGATTCCTTGTATTCCATCACTCAACTATGCTTCATGATTGGGGAATTGTAGATACTCTCGGAGCCAACAAAGACAGGGAAAAGCATGCTTTTAGATTTTTTGAGTCTTTTATTTTGCACAGATAAAACATTCTTAGAGCTTGACTGAAGTATAAAAGAAATCCATTGAAAGTCATGTTTGCCTGGTTATACCCCTGGCAGTTAGCCCTGGTTAGTAATTCCTTGACTATCCTCCCATGGACATTTTAGTGCTATTGGTAGCATACAAAAGGCACTATTATATACTTTGTCATTTTTACTTCCTTTATTTTAGAGATCACCTAGGTTAATAGAATTGTCTTCATTTGTGTCTCTGTAATGTGGAAGTTCATACTAATAGATATTTATGCTGCTTCTGTGTGGGTAAGACTGTGACTGTTACTGGGCATCAACCCCAGGGGTAGTCTACCACTAAGCTGCAGCCCTGCCCTCTCTTTTTGTTTTGTTTTCTTTTTTTTTTTTTTGAGGCAAGATGTCTCTATGTAGTGCAGGCTAGTCTTGAACTTATTATGTAGCCCAGGCTTGCCTTGAATTCACAACAATCCTCCTGCCTCAGCCTCCTGAGTGCTGGGATTACAGGCATACACCAGCCACACCTGGCTTCCTTTTCCATTTTTTGACAGTTTCACTAAACTGCCCAGGCTGACCTTGAACCTGCAATTCTGCCTCAACCACCTAAGTACCTGGGATTCTGGGTGTGCGCCACCATGCCCTATTGGAATGGATGTCTTTCTTTGTAGGGCCTGGGAGAAATGATGTATAGGAAATAATAGGAAGGCTGTGGGGAGAGTAAAGGAAAAACCTCAAGGATGGGAGGGCTGGCTTTTCAAGCAACGAAGTAGGTTTAGGATAAAGCTACCACTTAGCTCATTGCTGGCATCTTTTTATTTCAACCTTGTTTTGTTCTTATAGGAGACTGAGTCCAGGGGCTCCTACATGGTCTCACTCAACCTTTTTTTTTTTTTTTTTTTTTTTTTTTTTTTTTTTTTTTTTTGTCTTTTTGAGACAGGGTCTCACTATGCAGTTCAGGCTGATCTTGAGCTCACTTTGTAGCCCAGACTGGCCTTGAACTCACAACCATCCTCCTGTCTCAGCCTCCCGAGTGCTGGGATTACAGGCGTGCGCCACTACACCTGGCTCACTCAGCCATTTTTTAACTGATTTTTTTTCAGTGCTATAGATTGTACCCAGGGCCTTGTGCATGTTTAATCAAGCACTCTACCACTGAGCTGCATCCCTGGCCATTTGACCATTTTATTTTTAAGGACTTCTACTGTTCTAGCCATTCATTTGTTTTTGTCCCCTTCTAGCCTTGTCTTAGATGAAGTTGGGTTTTTTGCAGTTGGAACTAGATGAATGTCTAACCTCATGTCTTTTTTTTTTCACTTACAGTTCATTTGTTAATCCCACTTCATTAATCCAGATGGTCTTCATGATTCTTGTCTAAAACATTTAAACAAGAATCATTATCCAAGTGGCTCTTGGTTTTTGTGCATTCTTTTTGTGAATGAGTTACGAAGACGAAGTTATTAGATATTCAGTCCTGAGCCTTTCCCTGTGGGGTTAAGCATAGACACGTTGTTCTCTTGAGAGCTTGGAGCAACTTCAGTGACATCAGCCAGGCGCATTTGTGCCTGTCTCACCACCTGGCCAACTTCAATAGATGGATTTGGATTTTTTAAATTAATAGACTTTCTTAAGCGATTTTAAGTTTATAGAAACATTAAGCAGAAAGTACCATATGCTTCCATTTGTGTCCCCTGCTTGTTTTATTGTGAACATCTTGCATTGGCATGGGATAGCTGCCACAGTCGGTGAGTCAGTCCCAGTACAGTATTGGTAAAGAGTCTTCACAAAGGCTTGCTCTGGGTTGTGTATTCAGTGGGCTTTGCCAAAAGCATGATGTCTTGTCACCCTTACAGGATCAAACAGCCGAGCTTTGCTGCCCTAAAAATCCCCTGTGCTCTGCCCATGCGTCCTTCCCTCCTTTACCCAGGACTTGCGGTAACCACAGTTCTTTTCATTGTCTCTGTAGTTTTGCCTTCTCCAGAACGAGAGAGCATTGGAATCACGTGTGCATGGCCTTGTCAGACTGAATTCCTTAACTTAGCAGTGTGCCTGTAAGGTCCCTCCGTGTCCTTTGGCTCATTCATTGTTACTGCTGAATAATACACTGCCAGAGGGATGTATCAGTTTGTGTATTGAAGGACAGCTTGGTTGTTACCCAGTTGTTGGCAACTAGGAATAAGGCTGCTATAAATGTTTATATGCAGATTTTTTTCCATGGACATAAGTTTGCAGCTTATTTGGGTAAATGCCCAGAGAGCGTGATTGCTGGGTCATACAAGGGGTGATCAAAATATATGCTGAATGATTAAATTTTTAAAAATTACTACAGTAAAAGACACATTGCCATTAATCCGCTCCAAAGTACTCCCCCTCACTTCAAACACACCCATCTCTCTTAGCACTTTCTTTTTTTTTTGGTTTTTTTCCGGTACCGGGAATCAAACTCACAACCTCGCGCTTGCCAGGCAGGCGCTGTGCCACTGAGCTTAATCCCCAGCCCCTCTCTTAGCGCTTTCTGAAGCAGTGCTGGAAGTCCTTTTGTGTCTGCCTGAGCTATGACCAAAAATACGTTGAATGCTGCTGCTGATTGCCTTCCCACAGAAACACAGGCTGATAAAAACATCACAGTGTGTCCTCATCCACCTTATCCCCTGGATCTGGTGCTGAATGACTTCCGGCTCTTCCCCAAAGTCAAAATGACCATGAAAGGTAAATGTTTTGAATCAGTTCAGGACATCAAGGCAGCTAAAACAATACAACTAAGAAGGACTTCCAGAACTGCTGACCAAAGTGGCAAGAACAATAGGATACATGTATTCAAAGAGGGGGGGAGTATTTTGAGGGTAATTGATGGCAGTGTGTCTTTTACTGTAATAATAAATCTTTTTAAATTTAAACATTCTCTGTGGCTTTCAGTCACAGTTCGTATAATGAGTATGGTTGGCTTTGTAAGAAACTGTCTTCCAAAGTGCCTGTCCTATTTTTGCATTCCCACCAGCAGTGACTAAGACTTCCTGTCACTCAACATCCTTGTCATGCTTTGATGTCAGTGTTCTGGATTTTCCCCATTCTAATAGTTGTATAGTAGTATTTCGTTGACATTTTAATTTGCAGCTTTCTTATGACACAATGTTGTGTCATTTTTTGTGCTTATTTGCCATCTCTATATCTTCTTTGGTAAACTGTCTCTTTAGATCTTTTTCTGAGACAGGGTCTCAATACGTAGCTCAGGCTGGCTTTGAACTCAACATATATATAGATCAAAAAAAAAAAGAATCAAGGAACTGCAACATGAGAGCTGAAAAAATATATATATATATATATATATAGATCAAGGTAGTCTTGAACTCATGGCAATCCTCTTGCCTCAGCCTCCCTTCCCCATATTTTAATTGGATCATTACATCCTGTACATATCTCTTTGTCAACCTTAACAAACTCTTGAATTTTGTACTTGTATTTTGATTTTTGGTAACTTGATAAGTAATGTCATGATTATTCTTTCCTGTTCTTTAATTACTGAGAGTCAAACATTTTAAAAAATTATTTATTTATTGTGGGGGAGGGTTTGTGTGTGTGTTTTACTTATGTGAAATCATATTATACCATTTGTCCGGTAGGAATTTGATGTTGTTTTTGGAACTTTATATGTGTCTGTGTTTCTGATATATTTTATTGCTTTCCTGGTTTTTTAAAAATTTATTTATTTATTTATTTGTCTTTTTGAGACAGGGTCTCGCTATGCAGTTCAGGCAGGCCTTGAGCTCACTTTGTAGCCCAGGCTGGTCTCAAACTCGCAAGGATCCTCCTGCTTTAGCCTCCCAAGTGCTGGGATTACAGGTGTGTGCCACCACACCCAGCTTTTCCTGTTTTTTTTTTTTTAACCTGCTCTTCACTTGATTTTTTTTTTAACATGCTCTTCACTTTTCTTTTGCTCCAAAACTCCAAAATTTCTCTTCCTAATTAAGATCCAGTTATTGTTCCATTTTGATGAACTGATGAAATAAAAATTGAACCTTTTTATCTCAGGCAGTGCTTTTAAATTAACATATAGCTATGACAACCCTGTCCCTTCTCAGGCTGATGGGATGTTTCATTTTCAGACAGCTCTCCCCAAGCCCGTGGTGACCCCAAGCTGAACTGCAGAAACAATTCAGATTGACCTTCATCCTGTCTGTGCTAACTTGCTTCTTGGTGCAAAGCTTACCCCTAGGATGATCCTTCCAAAATGCCTCGATTCTGGACTTTCCATTCACTGAAGGTGGGTTGGAAACCCAGGCATGATTTCCATGTTGGATGTTTACAAACTGAGGTGTTAAAATTCACTTGAATATATGGCTGAAAATTAGATTTTGAAGCTATTTGTTTTAGTTTAAATGAATTCCATTCTGTAATAATGGGGGTCTGTATTTTCATTGCGCTTTTGGAGTTGGGAATAATCCACTTTGCCTAATTACTCCCTTTTCTGTGACTAATTCACATCTATAAAGTTGCAGTAGCCAAATGGGAACCATACTAGGAGTATGATTTGGGCTTTTAAAATCAGTGTGCTTTCTGCAAAGGGATGTTTAGCTGATGTTTTACATTTGTGTTCTGCTAATGCAAGTTTCTGTTTTTAATTTCCTGTTTTCTCTTCAGCGTTTAGAAACCCACAGAACGAAGCTTACTTCGCTCGGGGGTTTTGTGTGTGTGTGTGCGTTGAAGTCTTTTTCTATAATAACAAATACCGAATCATTTTACTGCAGCTCTCCCGGATCTGGTTCTGATTTGTTCCCTGCTTGTCCCCGTCAGCCTGCATCCTCCCAGTGTAGTGCTTCTTTGCCATCTATGAGAAGTCTTGCATGTTTGCAAATAAGGAATTTTCTGAGTAAAAATTCTCACAATTTCTTTTTCTAGTCAAAGCTGACCGTTCTTCTCTTTCCAAGCAAATGTGTGTGTTTGTTTGTTTGTTTCTTTGTGTGTTTGTTGGCTTTAAACGCAGTTGTCCTCGAGGCTGCTGAGGCAGAGTACAGAAAGCCTTGTTCTGGGTCCAGGGAGTGCTGGCAGAGGGCGAGGAATAGTGAACAGGTGTCTGTGGTCACCACAGCCGCACTTGGGTGTGCACCAGGTTAGACCTCAGCTGTGTGACAAAGCTGAAAACACAAATACCGTGGCTGTGCTTTCGTTTCCTGTCTTTCACATCCCTTATTTTTCTGCATTGAGGAAATAGTTTAAATGCATCTTGTTTTGTGGACAGATTCAAAGCATCAGAAAGTTTTTTCCTGTTACCTGTCCCCAATAATTACAAGTCATGATTTTATAGTAGGAAGCACATTGGTAAAATGTACATTAAAATATACATTGGTATATTTTAAAGCCATGGGGTTGTTTGCTGCAGTACAGCCAACAATTGGTTAAGGTCATTTTTTAAAAAAAATACAACAAACAACTGGGCGCAAGGCTTATTCTGGGAAAGTCAGAATGGGGTCCTTTTTGGCCCAGCCTTTTGTCATCGCTCTTACCGCTTTTCGCCCTTCCCTAGCCTGGCCCTCCCCCATACCCAGCTCAGGTCATTGTGGAACTGGTAAACCGTATCCCTGCTAAGGAGGAGACAGAAGAGCTGTCCTCTGGCCACCTTCTCAGGAGCCCAGAATTTATGAATCTGAAAAGACTGAGGCAGACAGGAGCTGCTTGGATGCACGCGCTGAGGCCTATCTGGCTCTGCCCTTGTCACTGCTGATAGTTGCCAGTAAACTCTCACTTAAAGAAGGTAAAGGGAAAGAGATGGCATTCAGGACCCTGGCATGTGCTTGGCCGCCGTAAAACGCCCTTACCCTTGTGGTCAGGCAGCCTTCGAGATCAGGAAAACTAGAGAGCAACTGGGCACTGTTTTAAAGTCCTATATTATGAAGCTTAAGAAGGAAAAGTGAGTCGGGCTATTTAGATCATGCTAAGAAGTGGAGATTTGTTTTCTTTGAACCTACGAGGGGTTATTTTGGGAAATGCGGCTACTGGCTCTTCCCTCCTTCCATTGTGGGCAGACCAAGAAAGACTGGGTTTAAGTTCTAGTGGGTGGGGTAGAAGCTAAACAACCTGTGTTCAAGTGTTTTTGAGTGCTGACAGTGTGTCAGTCACAATGGATTAGCAGAAGGAAGAAGCGAGCCAGATTCTGAGATGTCCAGACACTGGAGCGGACGGCCTGCCTTTGAATCCTGGCTTCAGCACTTGGTAGCTTTGGGACCTGGCCTCATCTGTGAAAGGGGATAGTATATCTGCCTCCTCATGCAGTTATTTTTAAGATTAAAAGAGTTGAGCAGGGGCTGGCACACACCAGGGAGTGCGTATGTGATAGACGTTAGCATGAGCCATGGAAAGGCTCATAGGGCCATTGAGCCAGTGCTTCACTTTACAGATAAGGGAGCAGACATAAGAGGTGGAGTCAAGATGAGAAGCCAGTTCTGCAGACCCCTAGTCTGGGGCTGTGGCCACCATTCCTGGCTGCAGTTTAGAAATACACAGACTTCCAAAGCATTTCCCTTTAGGGTGCTCTACCATTTCCTTCTCTTCAGAGCCAGTATTTCCAGAGTACTTCCTGTATGGCAGCACCAGTGGGACTTGATCTAATCCTTACAGCAACCTGGGAAGCAGGTGCCACTCGTACACCTATCTCTACCGTCAGAGGCTCAGAGCTGCTCTTATGCTTGCCCAAAACTGCACAGCTCCTAAGAGATAAAGCCTGGATCGGAAGAAGGCTGTCTGACGTGAGAGCACACAGGTTAAAAGTACCCCTGCTGCAGGAGCCGCAGGGCCCAGTTGTAAGGGCTTGAGGCCATGTTGCAATCCCTTTTTTTGTTGTTGTTGTTGTTGTTTTCAGTACTGGGATTTGAACCAAGGGCCCCACTCATGCTGGACAAGCACTCTACCACTGAGCTATACCCTAGGCCTCTTTATTTTTAAATAACACAGGGTCTCACTAAGTTGCCCAGGCTGGCCTCAAAAACTCGTGATCTTTCTGCCTTAGTCTCCCAAGTATACAGTGCCTTTGAGCCTACAGCCTGCTTTGTGTGTAGACTAAAGTGTCTCCTACATGTCCTTATTTCTGACACAATGTGGTTGCACTGAGACAGTTTACAAAAGAATCTCTGTCCCTGAGTTTAAAGAGAATGAAATGTGAGGGCCGGACCAGGGATTTAGCTCAGTGGCATAAGTGATTGCCTGGCAAGCCTGAGGTCATGAGTTTGATTCCCAGTATAAAAAAAAAAAAAAAAAGAAAAGAAAGACAGACAGACATGTGAGGGCCATAGAGTAGACTCTAAGAAGTCAGGGCCAGAGCTTTTGTGAAATAAGAACCACTGAGGATTATCAGGGCTCTTAGCAAGGTGAAGGCCACTTTCAAAATCCTAAAGGACCAAAGAAGTTGGGTTAAGTTTCAGAATTCCCACCTTGACCAGTAGCTGTTTACCTTTTATCCTGTAAGATTCTGATGACAGCCTTGGACTCCCTGTTGTCTGAAAAATTCAGAGACTCACATACCAGAAAGGTATTTTTAGGTGCTTTTGGGACTTCCAGCTTCAAAAAACCTCTGTACTTGGCAGCATAGTGGAGAATTTGAGAGCACACTCTAGGTCGGATGGCCTGGGTACAAAGCCAACCCCCACACTCACTGGCTTTGCAGCCTTGAGCAACTTACCTGAGCTTAGAAGAGCTTAACTGTAAAGTAGGAGAAATACCGTAATGACATTGAAGAATAAAGTTGTTGCTTATACATGGTTAGTGCTTCAATAGTGTTCATTATCGGCAGTAATAATATGACTCCTTGGAGCTTAGCTCATTCAGTATTCATGGACAGAATGAAAGAATAATTCCAGTTGAGATGCCAAGTCTGGGATAGAACGTCCCAACCAGGGTGTCACAAATGGGCTGTAGTTATGCCAAAGTATCGATCTGCTCAACTCTTGAGGCTGCCAAGGCCCCAGCTGGTTGCTTCTGGCTTCAAGCAGCAGCAACTGCCACATAACACAGATACTCTTCTCTCTGCATGCCCTGACGTGAAAACGGACTATCAGCTGGTAGGTCACAAGGCTCAAGTAGGCAGCCCCAGTTTCCAGACCAGGAGAATTCTATGGATGGGTGGCAAAAAGAGTCTTAACAACTGAACCAAGACCAGAGGCTGTGGGCTTCCTGCAGGCTTCATGAGTGTGGGAGTTACAGCTAGGGTTAGGTCCATCCCATGGCAGATACATGAGGGTACGTGGACAGCCCAGGGCTGGAGGTGCTGGAGAAACAGCTGTGCGCCCGAAAGAGGACTGAAGCCCAAAGTCCTAAGTAGGCAGCAGACCTTAAACAGCTAGTGATAAGTACCAGAGCAGGTGAGTGCTGGAAAGAGGTACTGTCCAAAATTAGAATTTGTAACAGGACCCAGCCTTATCTGCAAGGTGGACTTAAAAGGTGATAGGAACCGATTGAAGGATTTTAATTAGGGAAGTAGGGTATGTTTATACTTTTTTTTTTTTTTTTTGTGGTGCTGGGGGTGGAACCTGAGGACTCCTGCATACTAGGTAAACGCTCTACCACCGAGGTACACTCCCAGCTGTGTACCTTTTTTTTTTTTTTTAAAAAGATAACCCTGATACCTTGTAGAAAATGTATTGGAAATAGGCAAGAGTTTATCCAAGGACATAGAGGCTCTGGCTGTTGTGATGTGAGAGATGATACTTGCCTAAAATAGGTAGCTGGAATTTCGAAGGAAAAGAAAGATTCAAGGAGGATCCCACTGCATCTGGATGGGAGGAGGAACCATCTCTGGGTGGGGATAAATTTAGTGATTAGCATCAGTGTGGATCTTAGGGGGAAATTTGATTTGCTTCACGACCAATTCAGTTTGTAACCAGAATCATGGAAAGAATTAAGTTCGTAAACAGAGGTGCCACTGTATTTGTCTCTCTGTCCTGGCTACCTTCATTAACTCCTTGCACCAGGAGGAAGCTATGCAAGTCTTTATGTGACACTGGCCATTTTCTCAGATTTGTGACCCACAAGGAAATCTCTGACCTCGGCTGTGGCTCTCGGTGCTGGCCAGAAGCCAACTTCATGTCTGAGCGCAGGAGCAGCCGTTTGCCATGGAGAGCTTGGGGCTGCAGACAGTGACCCTCAGCGACGGGACGACAGCCTACATCCAGCAAGCTGTCAAAGGTGAGTATTTCTAGGGACCTCAGAATCCTCTCCCTCAGCCTCTGGAAAGGAGAAGCCCTCTTTAAGAGTCTCACCACCCTGCCCTCCCACCCGCTCACCTCTGCCCACCACCACAACTGGCTCTACATGAAGCTCTTACTTGGTGCTTGATGAAGAGGAACTCTTTAAATTATCATCTACCTAGGCAAGCTAGCTAACCAGACTACCCCAGCTGCAACAGCCAACACCTCTCAAAAGCAGAAATTCTTGCCGGGCATGGTGGCGCACGCCTGTAATCCCAGCACTCGGGAGGCTGAGGCAGGAGGATTGTTGCAAGTTCGAGACCAGCCTGGGCTACAAAGTGAGCTCAAGGCCAGCCTGAACTGCATAGCAAGACCCTGTCTCAAAAAAGACCAAGAAAAAAACAACAACAACAAAAAAGCAGAAATTCTTCTATGTAGTAGTAGTTTATAAATATTTCTGAAATGGACAAAGCAGTGGTTATGATTTCCTGCTTTTCAGGTATTTCCTGTTCAGTTTCTTCGGAGCTTTCTAGAGGCAATTCATCTTTTTGGGTTTTGTTTATTTGTTTTTGGAGACAGGGTTGCTCCATGTAGTCTAGGCTGGCCTTGAACTCACTGTATAGCCCAGGCTGGCCTTGAACTTGAGTCAATCCTTCTGCCTCAGACTCCTGAGTGCTAGGATGATAACTGTGCACCACTATGCCCAGCTCATTCATCATTTTAATTCAAGCGAGTTCAAGCACCTGAACTATTTCCTGAGCACCTACCACGTGCCAGATGCTCTTCTGTTTTCAGGGTGTGTGCTATCATAGTTTCTGATGCTAGTGAGTGCCAGAAATAAAAATTTAACACACAGTTAAACTCATATCACAGATAAACAGCACATACTTCTGCAGTACACATGTAGGTCAAATTTTGGACTGGATATATATGTGTATACATATAGAGAGAGAGAGGGAGAGGGAGAGAGGTAGGTAGGTAGATAGAGGTATATCTATATGATGATATACTAAAAAACACTAAAATAATAGAACTAAGTATGGGTTGGGTATCCCCTATCCAAAGTGCTTGGGACCAGACATTTCAAATTTTGGGGAATTTTAGATTTGAGAGTATTTGTATAGACACTAGTCACTGAATATTCTTAACTTGAAATCCATTCAAATTTGGGAGAGTTTCAGATTTTGGATTTGCATATTAGGGATATCAGCCTATACTCAGAATAACTTGTCTGAAATTCAGACTCACCTGGGAATCATGTATTTTATGCGACAACCCTGAGCCCACTGTCAGCTAGCTTTCCATCAAGGTAACTGAGCCGAGGAGAGGACTCTGTTTAGGGCGGGGCCTGCAGGCAGGGGCCCTCCCGCTCCTTGCCAGCATTCTCAGGTCCGCCAGGTGGTATTTGTGTCTTCTTGGTTAGCACTGGGTAGAGACTGTTATTCTTGTTCTGTGCTTGACCTTTTCTGGATTCCGTGAACTCACTGTTCTTGCAACCACATTGTCACTGTCATTTTCTCTTGCCCCTCCCTTCATTTCAACACAGTGCCAGAGTAAATTTCCATTCCTAGGCTTACAGATAAGTTGTTTATTGATTTTACTTAAATTGTCTGTCTCCTGGTGGCAGCTAAAGATGCCCTTAACGTCACCAGTAAGCTCTTTGCGTATGACATTGGGGGGATAGCTTCTTGTCAAGAGCTGTCTGTGACGTGTGTGCTCTTGCTGGCTTATTCTCTTGAGAATGGACTCTCTACAAGACTCTGGAAGCCTGAAACCCTCTGACTTTGTGTCACGGGCCTTCTCCCTGTGGTACGGTCTCAGTGGGATGGAAGAATTTGGGTCTCTAGGTGTGGCTGTGTGTGTTCCTTGGACCCAGTTAATTCCTGAACTCTGTCTCCCACTGAGAATTAATGGTTGAAATGAATGAGTAAAAAGCAAGTGGCACATCTGACCTAAGAAACTCTTCTATCTTCCTTTCTTATGTTTGAGTCTCTCTGCTTCCCCCACCTCCTGTGTCTCTTTCTCGCATCCCTCCACCAGGCGCTGTTGTGCCTCCTGTGTAGTGTTGCAGGGTGTTTGCATACACATGCGTGCGCACACACATACGTGCACACACACATTTCCCGCTGTCTGGGAAACTCCTTTAAAGCTTTTTTTGTTTTGTTTTGTGGTACTAGGGCTTGAACCTGGGGTCTTCACACAGCTATATTTTCAGCCCTTTTTTAATTTTTTGAGACACGATCTGCCTAAGTCACCACGTTGCCCAGGCTGGGCTCGAACTTGTGATCCTTCTGCCCCAGCCACTCAGAGTGCTGAAGCTTTTGACTGAGACGCTTTTGATGCTATCTGCGCCCTGCTTCCCTAGCAAGACAGCCTTAAGACTTACCTGTAGTTAGGGTGGTCATTCAAACCCAAAACTTTTGAGAGTGGAAGAGTATGCTGTTAATAAATGCACTGGGACTGCTCTGGACCAGTGGGACATAAAGGTCACCCCACTGCAAAGAGATGCAAGGCCTTTCTGGGCAGCAGCTGTCCTGACTTGCCTGGTTGGTGGAGGAAGTTGTATGTTAAAATCCTTCCTCCAGTACCCCTTCGCAGGATCTTGCTTCCTGCCTTGAAGCCATCCCCACTCTTCTGGGAGTGGCTCTGCTGATGCTCTCAGAAGCCTGGGCACCAACACCCTTGCCTGGACACAGAGTGGAAATGCACATGGCCTCCTGAGGGGACAGAGGCGAGTGCTCCCCCGCAGCTGCTTCTTACCTGTACCCCACTGCACCTGCCTTTAGCCGGGTTGGTTGTAGGAGTGTTACTGACACCCAGAAGACTCGGTCTGGGGACAAGTTTGGGGATTCCCCTGAAGGGGTGCTGTCAGCAGAGAACTGGGCCAGAAGCAGTCAGCATGTCCTTTTCCTTCCCCTAAAGCTCAAGTTCCTAAACCTGAAACTTGTTAAGAAAGAGACAAGCAAATCACACGTCAAGAACTCTCCGGTCTCCCTTCTCACCTTCTTTCTTCCTTCCCCAGCTCTCAAAGTCACTGGGCACGGGTGGGAGAAAGGGCATCTCTAATTCTGAGGCCCTTTTGGAAGTACACTCTAGTAAAATAAAGGAAGGGTAATATCTGGGGAAATCTGGAGTCTTAACTTTTATATTGCTTGTTGTTTTGCTCTGTGTGGCTCAATTTTGTATTAGAAGCTTGAAATGAAAATATCCCAGATTGCCAGGCATAGTGGTGCACGCCTATAATCCCAGCACTCGGAAGACTGAGGCAGGAGGATCCCCATGAGTTTGAGGTCAGCTGGGGCTACATAGGGAGATCATGTCGAAAGAAAGAAGAGAGAGGGAGAGAGAAGGAGGGAGAGGAAGGGAGGAGGGAAGACAGGAAGGAAAGACGAAAGGAAGGAAGGAAAAGATACGATCCCAGATCAGTTAAGGACACACAAGTCAGCAGTGACGGTGGGGTGAGACACAGGTAGACACAGCATAGTTGTACTCACATAGCCTCCTATTGCCTCACTTTCCATTTCCTTCGAAGTGCACACTAGGCTTATCACAGTAAAAGCTAGTGTACTGAGGGCCGATCACATCCCAGTCACACAGCGAGGAAGAGGTAGGCCTGGAATTTAAACTCAGAAGGCTCGGCCTGGTTCCAAGGCCCATTGCTTTTTACCAGGGTGCTGCTACACTGCAGGCGGTGGGTCCTGGCACACTGCCCTGGTGAGAGATGATGGAATATATTTTGATTTTGTGGCCTTTCCAGGTTTCAAGGCATTCTCTCTTCTTCGTTTAGTTCAGTCTCAGCAACTCACTTTGCTGGGCATGGCTAGAATAATAAAGGAAGCTGCCCCTCCGTCTAACGGCAAGAAGGGGATCTACTGGAGAAGTAAAACCCCTGCATGGCAGGGATGTCTTCACCCCCGGCCTGGCCCAGGCCTAGGGGAGGCAAGGGAGGGAGACGGAGAGTGTCACCTGTGCTCAGACCACAGGCGAGCCCCCAGAGGTTCACACAGACCTCTGCTAAGAACAGGCCAGCCTCTCAGTCCCCGTCTGGGCCTGGCCCATTCCTGTCCATCTCCACCTCCACAGGAGAGAAGCTGCTCGAAGGGCAAGTGATCCAGCTCGAGGACGGGACCACTGCATACATTCACCAAGTGACAGTACAGAAAGGTGAGGCCGCCACAACACCCCACCTGTGGAGGAAGGCCCAGCATGCCTCACTGAGGGAGCACCCCGGGCGCTGAGCTCCAGAGAAAGCCTGACATTGCTCTCATTACAGAATCTCTCTCCTTTGAGGATGGACAGGCAGTGCAGCTGGAAGATGGCAGTGTGGCCTACATACACCGCACACCCAAAGGTGGGGCTCCGGTCATCGGCATTGGTGGGGAAGGAGAGGGCACAGAGGCAGCAGGCCTGGGGATAGAGAGGCACACGTGGGAGGGCAGTAGACCTGTGCGGTGTCATCCCTGAGGCACATGCAGTACTTCCTTACCTGACAAGCAGCCTTCCCTGGTGCAGGCCGCAGGAGCAGCTGTCTGTGCCACCCAGAGGCTGAGCCTTGGGGTCAGTACGTCGTCCTCTGTGGTGGCTTTGGTTTCAACACAGCCCCAGAGTCTTAGGGCATCAAATAGGACCCGAGGCCACTATTCAAGGCCAGAAGAAACTTACTAATATTCCAGACTACCACCAGGTGTGGTGTCGCACACCTGTGATCCAACACCTCAGGAGACTGAGGCAAGAGGGTCGCTGTGAGTTCAAGGCCAACCTGGGCTACATAGGAAAGCAACTTCTGGAGTTCAGGGTATAGCTCAGTGGCAGAGCCTTGCTTAGCTAGCATGAGACCCTGGATTCCATCCTCAGGACTGCAAGAAAATAAATTAATCTCTTATGGTACTGAAGAATAACAGGGTAGTGCTTGTACAAGTAGCTTCTTGAGCAGCTACTGCAGCTCAGGCAGTGGGGGAGGCATAGACAATACAACGGAAAACTAAATTAAGCTGGGTGGTGGCACACGCCTGTAATCCCAGCTACTGTGGAGGCTGAGGCAGGGGGATTACAAGTTCAGCCAGCCTGGGCAATTTAGCAAGGTCCTGTCTCAAAATATAAAAGGGGCTGGGGAGATAGCTCAGTGGTAGAGTACCCAAGGTACCCCCCAAAAAAAGCAAAGACAGCCCTAATCACCCGCAATCTAGTGGGGAAAGAAGCATCCCTGCTGAACTGAACATTACAAATGGGGGTCAGGCTCAGATTGGGAGGGGGAGGTCACTCTGGGGAAATAGTGCTGGAGCTAAAAGCAGCAGGGTGAATGGACTGAGCTACAGGAAGAGGGTGGTAAGGAGGCCCTGGTGCTTCAGACGGGAACAGTATTCCTAGATACGGAGCTGGGAAGAAAGAAGGGCAACTCCTGGAGCTGCCGGGAACTGGAGGGCAGGGGGCAAGGGCAGAGGATGCTGGTGTTTACCCTAAGACCCGTGGGAAGTGTCGGAGCTTTTGAGGCAGGTAGGTGACATGACTACCTCTGCCCTGCAGAGATCACGTGAATGCCATGTCACCTGGCAGGAGCCAATGCGGGGAGGGGTGACTGGCCTGGAATCTGGGCCAGGATAGGTTGTCCAGGCCTCAAGGAGCCAGTGAGTTCCCAGTCAGTGTCCTTAAGGGAAGCAGCCCCAGAGGCAGGTCTGGTAGGAGGGAACCACCAAGGCAGAGGTTGGAGGAACTCGATGTGGAGACTATCCCTGTATGTATCTACCCCTCCGCAAGTTCAAGCCAGGCTCCTGCTGTGTCTCCCCGCTGTGCGGCATTAGCTCTGACCACATGTTCCTACAGAGGGTCATGACCCCAGTGCACTGGAGGCCATCCAGCTGGAGGACGGCTCCACCGCCTACATCCACCACCCTGTGGCTGTGCCGCCAGACGGCACCATCCTGGCTGTGCAGACAGAGGTGGGCTTGGAGGACCTGGCAGCGGAAGACGAGGAGGGCTTCGGTGCAGACACGGTGGTGGCCTTGGAGCAGTATGCAAGCAAGGTGAGCACGCAGAGCTCCGGACAGCAGGGCCTCACCTGCCCACTACCTCTCGGCCCTGCCAGAGCGGCCTCTCTCAAGAGGACAGGGGCAGCCCCGTGTTTGGGCACTAGCTGGGCCACTCCCTCCATCCCACTAGTTCATCTCTCTCATCCTTGTCCAGCATGTGCCGCACGGCCTGGCTGCCGCTGCTGACAGCTGTGTGCGTTCATCCTTGTTTACGCTGCCTCTGCAGAGGGAAGGCTGCTGCGCAAAGCTGCGGCATCGTGTGGTGGGAAGTTGGGCCCGGCTGCCCTTTGGCTGCTGCAGTACTCTGCTGTGCTATGTGGGAAAGCCCCAGCCAGGGCCTTTGATGAGTTTTCCCATCTGCCAAAGTCAGAAGCTCTCGTATTGATTTCTCCTTTGTAACTCACTGAGTCATGTGGGAAAATAAGCTCGGTAGGCAGTAAGCAGGGCATAGGCAGCAGAGCAGCTGGGACGCTTGGGAGCCGAGGCACACACAGGAACTCGGCTGCAGAGGACGGTCCTGGCTGTCCAGACGTCAGTCATTGTGCGTGCTTGCTGGACCTGTGGCCCTGCCTTTGGAGGGAGCAGGAACAGAGATCTATGGGCTTCCCAAATCCAGTGTTCCCTCGTGGGTTGGACCCAGAGCCTGGGGGATGCAGCAGAGCTTCCTGAAGCACCATGTGTACCCAAAGACTGGGGGCAGGGGGAGCTGTTTTCATAAAACGAGAGTGACCGTGTGGTAGAGGAAGACAGGAAGTCTTCATGTCGCTTCAAAACGAAGCACAAAACTTGACAGCAGCCCATTCTGGACCATGCCTACTCCTGCCCCCGTTCCCCAAGGTGTATTCAAATGTGAGACCAGCTGCTGTCAGCAGGGAACTGGGCTTTATTTCATTCATGAGCCCTGAGATCTGTGCTGGCTGCATCACTGCGGAGTCCAACATTGGGAGAATCGTTCACTCCCCTCCAGGCCTCAGCTTGTTCCTCAACATGAGAGGGCCTCACCCTGTCCTCTGCTCATCTTGACTTCTGAGTTCTGTTTCAGGAACTCCTGGAAACACCAGCATATCACCCTCAGTATCCCAGAAAGGGGGACTAAGGGACAGTCCTGCCAGGGTGGGACCTAGAAAAATAGAAACACAGTAAGGCTGCTGTGGCCAGGGGCTGGTGGCCCTGTGGCCAGAGGCTGTGTCAGATGGGTAGCTCTAGTCATGTCCCCAGGACAAGAGATGGGGCAAGAAGCTTTGTCATTACCTGCACTCCATGGTTAGAGCTGAGATTTCTGTCCCTGATCCTCGCACGTCTGATTAGAGCTGCCACCCCCGGGCCCTTGTCCTGCCAGGTGAGCCTTGGCGAGCTCACCCCATAGCAAGCCCCTTGCGCATGCTCCTGATGAGCCTTCCGCCAGGGGAGGCTCCCTCACCCTATCGGAGGACTGATGTGTCAAGAGTGGCAGCCTCCTAGGGGCGTGTGGGAAAGGGGCTGGCACCAGCCTTGCTCGGGGGTGGCCACCCAGACGTCACCCAGCTGTCTAGGAAATAACCTTTCCACAGTATAGAGAGCCCTTGCCAGTCCTTGTCACGGCCCAGGAGGTTTGTGTCTGTAATCCCATGAAAAGTTAGTGGAATTCGAGCGAGTTAATTCCAACCTGCCACTTCCAGTGCAGCCCATGTCAAGAATAAAGACACTAAGGCGTATTTATAGTTATAGGGTCCTAGCCAAGGGGTCCTAAGTGCAGCCATGATGATGGCTATCTGGAACAAAGGCCTCCACCCAAGCCTGAACCCAGGTTTTATTCATTCATGAGGAAGGGAGTGGCTTGAGGATGAGTGACTGTGAGAACCATGGGAAGCAGGTGAGTGCCATGAGCTGGGTAGGTAAGAGGCCTGAAATCACCTCTGCAAACGCAGAGAGAAGGATCTGCAGGAAGAGTAATCTGCATAACACAACTGAGATAGTATCTAATGTTTTGGGGTGGGTGCTTCAGCTCCGATGTGTAATCTTTCAAGCCCCAGGAAGTCACAGCCTCTATTTCGGAGGCTGGATCCCAACCGACAGTGTGGAGCATTGGCTCACACATCCCGCCTCATCCTGCCTCACTCATGGGAACAACAGGGGTCCGGGGAAACACACCTGCCATCTTCAAAGACTACCACCAGCACCTCGGCTGGACCGATATGCATTGCTTAAAGCCAACTGAAGGGATAAGGAAAAGTCCTAGCCAGCTCTGTACATATCCACACATGGAAACAGGGTCAGGCTCAGCCACAGTGGAGGCAATTGCTCCTCCCTCAAGGAGAGTCACCCAGGTGGTCCTCCACACCACAGTAGCTGTCACAGCCCCCATGACGTTTAGTCTTCCTCTTCCCATCAGAGGTTGGTGGTGCCTCCACATGCCAGCCCTGTTTCTTCTGCATCATGCCTGAATGTCTGTTCCCTGCCTGTCTGGCTATGTCCCTCTGCCCCAGAGCACCCTAACAGTCTAACCTGGCATACTGGGGCTTGGGCTGCCACTGGGCCCTGTGTCCTATGCCTTGTCTCCCCCCAGTGGGAAGAATACATGTAGGGACTCCAAGATTTTTCCTCAGGTTCTGCACAACAGCCAGGCTCCCCACAATGGCAAAGGGCAGCAGGTTGGAGACAGAGCTTTTCGCTGTGGCTACAAGGGCTGTGGGCGCCTCTACACCACTGCACATCACTTAAAGGTAAGTGGCTGGCAGGCAGGTTTCAGTTCTGCCCTCTTCCCTGCCAGGCCACTGTCCTCTTTCTCTCTCTGGGACTGATCCCTGCCCTTGAGTTGCACGTTAGCTGCTGGAGGAAAGAGACAAGTGTCCATGCAAGAAGCTGTGACACATGTGAACAGCGCCGGAGGAAGGGTACAGAGAGAGAGCCCACCTCAATCCCTGCCCTTCTGAGTCACACGATTGCTTGTCCTCAGGTGCATGAGCGAGCTCATACTGGTGACCGTCCATACCGGTGTGACTTCCCCAGCTGCGGAAAGGCCTTTGCCACAGGTAAACCCCTGGCTGGGGACTGAAGGTGGACCTCAACTTCTGGTTGAGGGCAGAGAATTCTCGATGAGCTCCGGAGCTTCCTTGAGGGGAACCCCACACAGGCTGCTGCCCAGGAAACTGTTGCGAGAGTGTTCGGACTTGCAGATGTGAAAGGCAGCATGGAGACGTGGCCTGTCGTGTCAGCTGAGGGGACCATGTTGTCTCTGGGCTTCACCGTCCCCTCTGAAGCAGGACGTTAGCCACAGATGTCCTAGGCAGCCTCTTGGACCCCTGCCTCTTGGACCTCCGCTCTGGAACGGGTGGGAGAGTAGAGTGGGCATTTCTGCCCTCTCTTACTCACCAGGCAGAGTGGGATAGAGGCCAGCGTGGCTTCTGCAGCCCCCAGAACACAGTGTAGATGGAGAGCCTGTATAGACAGTGGGTAGCAGAGGCGAGGTCCCACTGGCTGCTCTTCCACCCCCTTTCGCACATGGACAGGCTACGGGCTGAAGAGCCACGTTCGTACACATACGGGTGAGAAGCCATACAAGTGCCCCGAGGAGCTGTGCAACAAGGCCTTTAAGACCTCAGGAGACCTGCAGAAGCATGTCCGGACCCACACTGGTAGGCTGGGACCTGCCTACCCGCTCCCTGGGGAAGGGTACTCAGCCCTGGAGTCCGTGAGGTCCCCGCCTTGCTCCATGGCTGCCTGGCCCATACAGGTGAACGCCCGTTCCGGTGCCCTTTCGAGGGCTGTGGCCGCTCCTTCACCACGTCTAACATCCGCAAGGTACACGTGCGCACCCACACAGGCGAGCGGCCCTACACCTGCCCTGAGCCCCACTGTGGCCGTGGCTTCACCAGCGCCACCAACTACAAGAATCACGTGCGCATCCACACAGGTGGGCCAGCTGGCATGCGAGGACCCTCTCAGGCCCACTTCCCCCTGCCAAGGCCTCTGCTCTGGGATGCATCCCAGCTCTCAGCTGGAGCTGTTCTCCCGGCGCAGATATCCCCCCCCCCACACCATTTCACTTGCAATGAGCACAGAGCGGCTCTTCCGCTCCCGGTTAGGTCCAAGATGGCAGGAATTGCTGGCCTTCTGTGGGACCGCTCGGGTCCCAGGCAGCCCTCTGCACCTCCCGGGTCTCCCTTCCCTTCTGACTGAGCTCTGAAGAGGCCAGGGTGAGGAGTGGTGGGGAGGAAGCAGAGTGAAGCATCACCTTCAACTCCGCACCTCATCCACTGTGCATATGACCCCTCTGTGTCCTCACCCTCCCGTGTCACGTCCCTCATCCAGCCTTCTGTGTCCTCTCTTAGCCATGTGTGCCGCACCCGGCCCCATTGCACCTAACACTTCAGTCTCTGTCCCGGCCTCCTCCCTCCCCTGTCCGCCACTCCGACCCGCCCACTGCAGCCTTACAAGCCCCCAGTGTGCTCATAACCCTTCTCTCGCCCCCGCCTTGTCCACCCTCTTCTCTCACCCCCGGGTCTCTGCCTCGGAGGCCCCGTGCCCATGTCTGCCCTGTCTCCCACTGCCCACCTTCCCCGCCTCTGCCCCTGCAGAGCCTCAGGTCCCGGCCCCCTCCCTCCCTCCGGCTTGCCCTTCGCCAACCCTGTCTCTCACCGCTGTCCCCTTAGTTTCCCCCTTGCCAGCCCCAGTTCCCGCCCCCTCACAGCCCAGTGTCCCCAGGGGAGAAGCCATACGTTTGCACGGTGCCGGGCTGCGGGAAGCGCTTCACTGAGTACTCAAGCCTGTACAAGCACCATGTGGTGCACACGCACTGCAAGCCCTACACCTGCAGCAGCTGTGGCAAGACCTACCGGCAGACGTCCACCCTGGCCATGCACAAGCGCAGTGCCCACGGCGAGCTGGAGGCCACCGAGGAGAGCGAGCAGGCCCTGTATGAGCAGCAGCAGCTGGAGGGTGAGGGCAGGGGCAGGGGAGGGGGGCCCAGGGGAACAGAGACCTTCTGTGGCATCCGGTGGCATTTGGTAGCCTGGGCTGTCCTCTCCTAGCCGCCTCTGCAGCTGAGGAAAGCCCGCCACCCAAAGGAGTCCATATCGCTTACCTTTCCGAGGTGAAGGAGGAAGGTGACGACGTCTCGGCCCAGGGGGCCACGGTGACCGAGGAGGATGGAGCCCCCCAGGTGGCTCTGATCACTCAGGATGGTGCCCAGCAGGTACAGGCCCCAGGGACCACTCGTCTCTCAGGGCACTCTGGGGAGCCCTGAGACCTGGCCAGCCCCGTCTCCCCCAGCCTCCTGTTACACCTTTATGGACCTCAGAGAGTGAGGCTGAGGGGACCAGGTCTTGTAACCCAGCCCTGCTCCTCCTCCGGCCTGCAGTTCTGTCTCACCCTCTGGGGCACAGTCAGTGGTTTACCTCTCGGAGGCTGCCAGGCCCTCACTGTCTGAAGGCCACGCGGCTGTCTTCTTAGGAGAGACCTGTCGGGACAGAAGTCTCAAGGTCTGGCAGCCCCTCTAGTGCTGCTAGCCAGCCTTGTCCTCACCTGTGTTTCTAGGGTTGTCAGGAATACAAAATGCAGGGGAGACCCTGAGCTGTACACAGCAGGGCCCAGAGCCAAAGTGGCAGTGAATAGATGTGGTCAAGCCAGGCACGGTGGTACATGTAATTCCAGCACTCTGAGAGGCTGAGGCAGGAGGATCACAAGTTTGAGGCCAGTGTGGACAACTTAGTGACTTAACATGACCATGTCTCTACATGAAAAAGGCTGAGGATGTAGGTTAGTGCAAGACCCCGGATTCTTTTCCCAATACTGACAAAAAAACAAAAATAGAAGTGGCCCGCAGAATTCTTCTAGTGACCCTCTCTGCAGCCTTGGCCCTGTTTTGTTTGCCTGTCCCCCACCCGCCTGAGCTGAAGCTAAGCTCGTCTGGGAGAACAGATGCACTCTCCTCCAGACAGCCCTCCTCTGGGCTCCAGCCCGTCTTCTCTCCTCCTCCTGTGGCAGGTCAGCCTGTCCCCAGAAGACCTGCAGGCCCTGGGAAGTGCCATCAGCGTGGTGACCCAGCATGGCAGCACCACCCTCGCCATCCCCAGTCATGACGCTGACTTGGCCACATCCAGCACACATACGGTCACCATGGTCAGCGCTGATGGCACGCAGACGCAGCCCGTATGACCAGGCAGTTTGCTTGGGGTTTCTTGTTCTCTTGCTGCCCTTTTCCATGGGGTGGGTGTTAAAAGTTCAGGCCACACTTGTCAAGCCTTTTACAAGGACAAAGATTCCCCTAGCTTCCCTGGGCCATGAGCAGCTTTCATCTTTAACAGCATTTGATGGGGCTGGGGATGTAGCTCAGCGGCACAGCGCCTGCCTGGCAAGTGCAAGGTTATGAGTTCAGTTCCCGGTACCGGGAAAAAAAAAACCAAAAAAAAAAGCACTTGATGAATCAAGAGACCATTTCTAAATCCCGGTCCACCCCTACTTAGCCTCTCCATCCTGGGCAAGTCACTTTTCCATGGACTTCAAGGTCCATTTTCAGCGCAGGGGATTGACTTATCTCTGGGCTGTTTTATAGCTCTGTCCTTCGGTGATTCAGAATCCCTGCATTCCATTGGGCTGTAAGTTGGGGGAAAACTCAGTTTCATTTAGCTGTGAGCCCCGGGCTAATTCATCTGACCCACAGTGGTTTTATGCGCTCCTGCCGGGTTGCTTCCGGTCATCTGGCACAGAGGGCTCTGACCCGGCCTGAGGAGAGGGGAGGGTATTGCAGAGCGTGGAAGATCTTCTGTGTTTCAGGTCACCATCATTACCTCCGGGGCTGTGGTGGCCGAGGACACGCGTGTAGCGTCCCTTCACCATCAACAGGTGGCACTGTTGGCCACAGCCAACGGAACCCACATTGCAGTGCAGGTGGGTAGAAATCTGGGAGGAGGGGGGGGTGAGGGAATTGGAGGGTGCTCTTGAAGAGAAGGGCATCGGGCGTTCAGAAAGAGCCCATTTCAAGGACAAATCCCATTCTGCCCGTATCTACACACCTGAGGCAGAATGGGGAAACGCCTCCAGCCTTCAGGATAACTGATGGCAGCCCACTTACGGTCCAAGCCCTTCGTCTCTTCCCGTCTTTCACCTGGGAGATGAAGCAGCTAAAGTCAGTGATCACTGAGGTCCTGTCCAGCCAGTTATTTTTCTGGGAGCAAGCTGTTCTCTGACCACAGGCTGTCCGTGGTCCCTGGCTGTGCCTCACCTACTAGGACTATCTGTGAGCTTCCTGCTTCTGGGGCCCCCACCGAGAGCTTAGTTCGTGGCCCTTAGGCGGAGGAAGTGTGGACAAGCTGGAGTCTGGGAGGGAGCATCTCACACCCCGCTTCCTTCCACACCCTCTCTGCAGCTGGAGGAGCAGCAGACCTTGGAGGAGGCCCTCAGTGCGGCCACCGCTGCCATGCAGCGAGGGGCTGTGACCCTGGACACAGCGGTGACGGAGAGCGGCTGCTGAGGCAAGAGGGCAGGCGCACACACCGAGCTGGGGGATGTGCCACCCGTGCGGGCGGCCCTGCCTCGAGGGCCCAGCCTGTGGCTGACACGTGGAAGGCGGCCGCATAGGTCTCTAGGGTGGACAAGCAGCCAGAAAGCGGCCCAGCTGAAGAGCTTGGAGGCCCTGCCCGCGAGAAGGGCCCCGAAGCAGGCAGCAGGAGCCGAGGAGTGAACAAGCCTGGCGCCAGGCTGCCCTGGGTGCCCGCTGTCCTCCCTGAGGAGGACACTCCCTTGTTTTAGTCCACTCCTCTTCTCAGGTGGAAAGTGAGGCTGTGGTGGGGACCAGCCTCCACCCGAACTGGTCTCAGCACACAGGGGCAGAGGCAGGCCGCTCTGCCCCTCCCAGCAATAACCTCCTCCCCGGAGGCCAGCTGAGGAGCCTGGTCCCTTGGCACTGGGCTTCCTGCCACCACAGTCAGAATTAATTGCTCAGGGGCCTGTGGCTGGAGTATAGGTGCCCAGCTCCCACCCCACCCCCACCCCCGCTGCCCCCTAATCTCTATGGCAGAGAGGCAGGGAGTTGCCCCGTACACAGACCGCTGGGACTGGGTTTCATTTGTTTTGTGGTATTTTTTTTTAAATTCCACTTTGACAATTATTTTTTTTTTCCTGCTCTGGGCGGTGGTGGCAACTGGGTGAATGAGTATTTAATAAAAGTTCCAAGTTTCCACCTGGGTTTCTCCATCCTTCCAGCTCGGGGGCCTGGTCGCAGGGCTGGGCGAGGCCAGCTCTCACCCCTGTTGCGCTGCCGCAGCCCTCGCACAGCTTCGATGCCTGACCAGTAGGCTATGCGGGTGGGAGGAAGGCCCGCGGTAAGATAAGGAGCTGCCTGAGGAGCTGCCCGGGGCTTCCTGCCGCCCCTCAGCAGGGGGCTCTAGGGCAGCCAGCTAGGACCAGCATAACCACTACTTGCAGGCTCTGGCTGAGTCCCAGGCCTCAGGGTGGGTGCGCTGGAAGAACTGTGGTTTTTTTCTGCTTTATCTTTGCAGAATGTAGCCCGAGCCCCTCCTGCCCCGGCCACCCTTGACCACACACAATCAGCTGCTCCAAGAGGGCAGAGCCTGGGTCAGAACAGGCTGAGAGGCACCTTTGTCCTGGTTACTGAGGTTCCCTGATACTATGCTGCTCTGGTGCTGAAGTGCTGGCTCCGCTACCTTGGTCCTACTAGGGCTGCTGTGCTGCGGGATTCCTAAGCCATCGTCAGGCCCCCAGTGGTAGGCCAGCCCCTGCAGAAGGTGCAGGGGATACTGCTGGAAAGGACCCCACCTGGATAGAGCACTGTGGGAACTGGAGGTGCATCGCCTCTTCTCTCCACTGTGATGTGCTTCCCTCAGTCCCCTTCCTACTGAGAATGGAGCTCCCGTCCCCGAATGGATGCCCAGAAAGCTCCTACCCTGGAGGCAGAGGAGTTGGGATATACCCCAGAAGAGGCTGTCCCCATTTTGGCCTGCAGGCTCCTTCCACATGCGTGGTGTGGGTGTGTGCCACCCCCATGGGCACTGGACCTGAAGAAATGGCAGCACTGATGTTCAGTGTCTTGAATCCCAAGACTGCCCCGCCAGGACTCCCCAAGGTGGGGCCCCACGCCAGGCTTCAGATACAGTGGGCAGAGCTCTGAGTGCCTTTTGGAGCCGTTGCCAGGGATTAGGTAGCCAGCAAGTCAGATGCCAAGTCTGTGGCACATAGAGAGGTGCCCCGGCCCAGTTCCTCCTCAGCTTTGTGGGGTTTACTTTTCTTCCTTCCCCTTTTTGGTAGCGTCTACCACCACGGTTACGTGAGGTGCCACTGAAAGGGATGCTTTATCCAGAACCCATTATGTACCCTTTTCAGCCTTCCAACTGTGGGAGGTTGGTGTTTTACTAAATTACACAGAGGAAACTGCTCTAGAAGGTTAAGTAACTTATCCAAGGCCTTTAACCTGGTAAGCCGACTTCCAGTCTGAGTGCAGTCAGAGTGGGCTTTCTTTTTCCCTGAGCGAGCTGCCTCTGGGAGCATCAGGAAGGCTCTGGGGCAAAGAGGCTTTTAAAAGGGCCTCACACGCACGCCAGCCCAGCAGATCAGGCTGATTCAGAGAGCTAGTAGCCCCGAGAAGGTCAGTCTGGTTCCCGGCAGGGAGCAGGGCCAGAGTACCACCAGAGCAACGAGCAAGCAGGCAGGTGGAGCTCTTGCTCCGCGGTGGGGCGCCTCTGTGGTCTGCAGCCGTTTGCATTTCCTGAAACCGGATCTCGGTGTCAGAGCCGCCCCTGGGCCGGGCCGGGCGGGCAGGCGCCTCAGCCATGGCCCTGCGCAAGGAGCTGCTCAAGTCTATCTGGTACGCCTTCACCGCGCTGGATGTGGAGAAAAGCGGCAAGGTCTCCAAGTCCCAGCTCAAGGTGAGGGCACCCGGGCCCAAGGAGGCTGGCAGAGCATCACGCCAGCCCCTGCTGCCAGGGAGCCAGGCACAAATGCTGTGCTGCCCTGGGCACCCAGCCATCCAGGGGCCCCGGCTGCGGGGGGAGGAGGCCCGGTGCTGGGCAACTGGGCCAACACGCTTGGGAGATGCTGCTGCCCACGGTCCAGGGGCTCCAGGGAAATCCATCCGGAACGCGTTGCCCGGAACCCGGCCCCCACTGGTGGTCCATGGGGCATCCCAGAGTTCTGAGGGCCAGCAGCCAGGCCACCTCCCCAGCTCCATGTGGTGAGCAGCTCGGCTCCCAGAGTCAAGCTTGGGCACGCACCCTACTCCTCCCTGCGCCGCTTCCTCCTGGCCTTGAAGACACAGCCGGTACTTGTCAGTCATTTCCTCTGGGGCTGGGGAGGCACGGAGGGCCGCCCCACCGCCAAGCCAGGCTGTCCCACAAACCCGCAAAGCCCCAGGGCTGGGCAGGGGCTGAGGACGGAGGACCCCATTGTACTGTCCCCCAGCTCACTGTCCTGCGTCACCAGTGCTTGTGTACACATGCGTGCGCACACGCAGATTGGGAAACTTACCTTAGGCCTTAAGACCACAGGCAGGGAATGTGGAGCTGAGCCCAGGAAAAGCCCGAGCAGTGCTTGTCCCAGACTCCTACACTGTTCCAGGAGGCTAAGGAGTTTCTCTCCCGCTTCCTTCAGGCGTGGGTTAATGCTGCCGCCCACCCTATTGGTCGGGAGGAAGCAACTCCCTGGGCTGCGGCCACCGGGACCTGGAGGGAAGGAGAAGCGCAGGCTGAACCTGCCTCGGGCGTTCGTTCCTTCAGTGAGGCTGAGGCCACGTGCCTGGCAGCAGGACAGGCCCCGGATTCCTGGGGCCTCCCCCACCTCCCTTCAAAAGGGGGACTCCTTCTCAGGCTCCCTTCCTAATGACCAAGGTAGGAGGTACGTGGAAGACAAAGGGGGCCGAGTAGGCATCGTGCCCCACCTCCGTCCCACCCACCCTCCTTGCTGAACTTGGACTCTATACACACACTTGGATGTCCCATGTCTTAGCCAGACTGATGAGCATCTAATAAATAATTTTCCACTTTTCCTCAGAGGCAGAATCCACAACTACTTGGTCACGTGGGTAGCCCCCGCACCCCGGCCCTCGCCCGCCTGCCCCATCCCAGCAGGCAGGTTTTTCCTTACATTGCACTTAAATCCCTTTTACTATAGATCACGTCATCTAGTTGGGTCCTGGGCATGGATGGGAGAAAAATAAGTCACCCAGACCCCATCCCTGTAGAAACCCTGGGCCCCACAGCCACCTCCAACTCTGCCCCTCTAATATCTTGCCAGGACAGTCCAACCCCTGTGGCTTGTCGATTCCAAGGTACATTTTCCACCTTGTGGGCCCTGAAACCTCTCTGTGTCCCTCACCTATGGAAGGCGTGTCCCTCAAGTGGCTGCGGTTTTGTGGTACCATTGGCCACCTTGAGCCTCTGCCCTGAGCTCCGGTGACCTGGTACCCACCGCCCACCCCAATAGATTGAGAATTCCCAGGGAAGATTCCCCGGAGAGCGTGCATACTTGACCTTTGCACTTTGTACCACTTGACAGCTCAGACCAAACCCACTGCCAGCAACATCTTTAGTCACACAGGTTATGGGAGGTTTCAGCCCTCCCTGACACAAACCTGCCCCCCTCTGGAGGACAAGCCCGGTTTAACAGTAGGAGTCTCAGTGGCGTATTGGGGGTGGGACAGAAACGGCACTGCATAGGAGGGAAGGTGGTTTCCCCAGGCTCACTGGGGATGGATACTGGAAGTAGTGATGGTGCTGGGGGTGGGGATCCCAGAAAAGCAGAGAAGTAATAAAGTAGTCAGAGGGCAGAGGGAGAGGAAGAAGCAGAGGAGGGAGCTACGCCAGCAGCTAACCCTAACCGGCACCCCGACTTGATAAGGGAAGGGTCTCCGGATCAGCCTGTTCTTACTAAAACTCTCCCTAGTCTTGGTGTCCTTCCTTGCTTGGGACCGGGGGGACCTGTCAGGTGTCTCCATCTGTGTGTTGGTCACTTTTCCCAAGTGTTTGGAGAAGGGCAGCCTTCGCTGTCCTGGGCAGGCCCCACCTGGCCCCGAGGAGGAGGAAGGACACAGTCCTGGGAGAAGCCCAGGTGTCGGGAGCGTTTTCCCAGGGAAGAGAAGGTTTGGGCAGAGACCAGGCTACCTTGGTCACGTGGGTCCTCTCTGAGTTCTGGTGGAAGTGGATCCGGTTGAGTTGAGGACAGGGCAAACAGACCAACGGGAACGACACTTCTGCCCAGGGCGGACCAGGGCTGAGCCCAAAGCCTCCTGGGGACTTCTACAGGTCTCTAGAACCTCCTCTGAAGACCTGAGGGGTCAGAAGCCATCCCTAGTGGCCATACGCTCTGCCCAAGAGAGGATCAGCTGAGACCTTGCTGTCCTTCCTCCCTGACGTCCAGGCAGTGCCCAGTGGGCAGACGGGGCCATCCGTGTCTGGCTCATGGGGATCTGGGAGGTGGCCAGCTTGCTCCTTCTGCTTGATGGGACGGAGCTGGGGAAGGGAGGGACTGCACGAGGACCTCCCAGACTCCTGAGGCTCCAGCTGACTGCCACTTAGGGCAGTCCTGCAGGCCTGGGAGGGCCTCTTGCCCAGAGAGTCTCTGGGCTTCAGGCTCTGCCTCCGCTGCGGAGACAACCACCTGCCGCACAGTGGAGGGCAAGTTAAGAGCAAGCAGTCCAGAAGCCTGCTGGCTTAAGTCATCAGCTTTGCTGGTCTCCTTGGGGTATGTGCAGGCTGCAGAGGGAAAGGTGACTGACTGGTACAAGAGAATTTAGAACCATGGAGGCTTAAGACTGTGCTGCGCCCCTGCTGGGTGACCCTGGGCAAGCTGTTGCTCCCCTCTGACCCTCCAATGTCTCCTCTATAAAGCAGGAGGGTTGCACGGGGGGGTCACCAAGCCACCAGCCAGGCTACAAAAACAACCTAAAAAATAACCTCAAGTGGGTAAACCCAATCTTTTTTTCGTGGACTGGGGATTGAACCCACAGTCTTCACACTGAGCTACACCACCTCTCCTTTTATTTGTTTTTTTTTTTTTGGTTTTTTCTCCGGTACCGGGAACTGAACTCTCGACCTTGCGCTTGCCAGGCAGGCGCTTTGCCGCTGAGCTAAATCCCCAGCCCCAACTCCTTTTATTTGTACCGGGAATCAAACTGACAACCTCACGCTTGCCAGGCAGGCGCTGTGCCGCTGAGCTACATCCCCAGGCCCCGCCCCCCCATTTTTAAAGTTTGCTCTGTTTTTGTCTTTGGAGACAGAGTCTTACTAAGTCACTAAGTTGCCCAGGCTGGGCTCAAACGTGTAATCCCCTGCTTCTCCCTCTGGGGTGCTGGGGTTACAGGTGTGCACCACTGCACCTGGCTGTGAACCCAATCCCTTTTCTGGGCCTCTGTCTTCCCTTTTTGCCCACCCCCTGCTCCTCCAGCCCCTTCTTGCTCTCAGTAAGTTACACAGCTCATCCACTCACTCCCATCTTTGAACTTCCTGAGCCCTTCTCTATGATGTGGCTACGCTTTAGTTCCCTCTAGAAAACACAGAGTAACTCTTACAAGGATTGGAGTCTTTTGAAAGGATCACCTGGAATCTAGGCCCATTTAAAGACCATAGCTATTTAGAAGAGAGAGATTATTTAGTCTTTCTAAAGTCC
>NW_004955437.1:3256743-3274078 GCF_000276665.1 Chinchilla lanigera
CCCGCACCTGAGTTTTTAGAGGACTCCAAGTCCCTAGAGAGGAACCACTCCCCACCCCCACCCCTCCAGAGGAAACAATGAATAAATGAAGCCTCTCAAAGGTCAATGGCTGCCCACCCAGCAGCCAGGGGCTGCCCCATGAGGGGTGTGGCCTCCTCTGTGAGGGAGTCTGGATAGCAGCTTGTGAAGCATACAGACACCTGGGCCCACCCCTGGAAACTCTGAGTCAGTAGGTCAGGGCAAGCAGGCAGCACGTTTCAGTGTCACCAGCTCCCCAGGTGATCCCGGTGCTCAGCCAGGAGCTCTAGAGCCAGACCCTGGGTGAGACTTTCCATCCCACCCCAGGCCTGGACATCCTCACCTAGAAAATGAGGATAATGAGATCCCTGCCTCCTGGGCCGGGCACTGATGAAGCACTGATAGAGATCTGCCAGGAAGCTGCTAGTTGAATCCTTTCCAGCCTGACCCCTCTCCCTGCCCACTGCCCCACCCCACCCCACTCCATCTACCCGGCCCAGGAAGCCTCCCAGGGCAGGCTGTGATCTGTGCTCTCCGGGGAGCAGCCCTGTGTGTCTGGAGCCTTTAACTCCTGCCTCCTGACACCAACAGCCCACAGGGGTCAGAGCCTCTGCCCTCGGCTCAACAGAGTCCAACGGTGCAGGTGAAGGAAGCCAGCTAAGCCAGTCCTGGAGCACTGGTGGGCGAAGGAAGGACAGGAAGGGAGGGAGCAGCTCAAGGAACTGTGTGCTGCTGTGTGGCAGGTTCTGTCCTGGGGTGAGCAATTACCTCTGTGTCCACCCGGGAGACTGAGGCCCAGGGAAGATAATTTGCTCAGAGAGATTTATTCCACCATTGTCTGGCTTTTGTATTTTTTTCTGTTTCTTCCCGTGAAGGCTTTGACTTCATTCAGCAGGTATTTGTTGAGCAGTGGGGCGGCAGTGAGTGAGAAATCTCCATCCTCATGTTGCCTACACTCTAGATGATAAAATAAGTACATAAGAAGTCTGTCTCGGGGCTGGGGATGTAGCTCAGCGGCACAGTGCCTGCCTGGCAAGCTCAGGGTCGTGAGTTCGGTTCCCGGTACAGGAAAAAAAAAAAAAAAAAAAAAAGTCTGTCTCAGCAGAAGCTTATGCATGGCGTGAGGAAATAGAGCAGAAGTGGGGAGAGCAAGTGTGGAGATTACAGGATGTTAAGGTTTAGATCTAAAACATCCCCCAAAAGTCGAATGGGCCATCGATTTCAGTAAGATGACCAGGGGAGCCCTCTGTGCGGAGGGGGCCTCTAAGTAAAATGGGAAAGGGGACAGAGCGTGAGCCATGCGGTGACCTGGAAGAGCAACGTGCCGGGCTGCAGAGAAATCAAGGGCTAAGGCCTGAGGCAAGAACATGGGGCCAGCGAGAAAGGAGGGAGGCCAGAGCGGTGGACGGGGGTGAGCAAGAGCAAGCAGACAGCCCCGCAGCCCCTGATGCAGGGCCGGGAACCTCTGGGAGGATTCTGGCTTTTAATCTGGAGACGATGGGAAACATTCGGTTAGACTCAGAGACCCTGGATGTGTGAGGATGCCACACTGACCTCTGGGCTCAGGGTGGGGATCGAGTCCTTGCCGTCCTTGGGAAATGTGCAACGCCCAGCGCCACTCAGAGCAACAGGAGATGGCACAAGAATGCTTTTCCAGAGCAGCTTAATAACAGGGCGAATGAATACCCACGGTTAATGGCACCTTGTGTTTTTTATCTCTGTTGTTTTAAAGATTTTGTCATAAAGGTAATATATGTTCTTGGTACAGAAAAAACATCAGAGCACAGAGGCATACAGTGTTAAAGATGAAAATTCCTGCCCTCCTCCATCCCTCTCCCTGGAGTGGGGGCAGGGCACGAGAGCTAATCACAGTTTGCTGAGTGTTCTAGATTTGCTTCTGTGTGCAAATACACACGTTAAGTTGCCCTGTATGGCATTTCTGGCCTGGTATAGTGACACATCCTGTAAGCCCAGCTCCACAGAAGGCTGAGGCAGGCGGATTGTAAATTCAAGGCTAGCCTGAGCATCTATAGAGTGGATGATTAGAATCCAGGGTAAAGGTCACATCCAATTTTAAGTTTGATAGATTTTTGCACTCCAGAAAGACAATCGATTCATCCCTTGCTAGCAGTAATTAGAATCCCCATTCTCCACAGTTTCCTCAGTACCTGATATTATCTGACTTTTGCATCTGTGTCAATTTCTCTCTTTTTTTAATACTAGAGATTAAACACAGGGTCTATGCACTGCCCCACCCTTTTAAAAAACAGTCTAAATCTCCAAATTGGTTCAAATGTTCCATACTCCTGCCTCAGCCTTCTGAGTAGCTAGAATTACAGGCGTGCACCACCACGCCTGTGCTGATGTGTTAGGCAAAAAGCAGCACTTTCTAGACAGGAAGGGAACTTACTCTGCTCTATGCAGACCTCAGTCTGGCACTCCGTGTATGTATTACTATCTCACCACATCCTCATAGCCCCTTTCCAAGGTGGGTAGTAGCACCTGTTTCACCGACAACAAAACCAAGGCTCAGAGAGGTGAAAATCTTTATCTAGGACCCCACAAACAGCAAGTGAACTCCCCGGCCTTCCACGGCCCCACCCTTTAATGAAGTGTAGCCATCTAACTGGGCCTATGCGGGGAGCTTCCTCAAAGAGGTGCTCTAAGAAGAGGCTTGAACAGGGCATGGTGTTGCATACCTGTAATCTCAGCTGAGGCAAGAGGATCCCAAATTCAAGGTCAGCCTGGACTTCATAGTGAGGTCAGGGCCAGCTTGGACCACATAGCAAGGCCCTGTCTCAAACAAATGAACGAATGAACAGATGGATGGATGGATGGAATGAAGGAAGGAGGTAAGAGTGGAGGCGATGAGGAGCTAGGTAAGGTGGTGCCCACCTGTGATCCCAGCACTCTGGGAGGCTGAGACAGGTGGATCACCAAATTTGAACCCAGCCTGGGCAATTTAGTGACTTAGTAGGACCCTGTCTCAAAGAAAATTTTAAAAAGGGCTAAGGATGTAGCTCAGAGTGAAGTACAATCCCAGTACAGCCAAAGAAGAAGAAAGAGAAGGAAAAAAGGACATGGGGTAGTTTGGAAAAAGCCCAGGAGACAACAGTAGAATAACTTCTGTCCCTTTAGAAGAAGTGATCCGTGGATATTTGGTGCTATTATGTTCTTAAATCAGTCCCCCCAGACTTTTAATGGGAGGCCACGAACAGTCACAACCCTTAGAGTGGGGACCTTAGTATTCCAGGACCATAAATGCATCAGTCAGGACTTCTCGGGATATAACTGATAGAAATCAAAACTCCAGCAACTCGAGGGAGAGGGTACGTATTGGCTCACACGGCCAAAATTCCAAGGCGGCTGCCCAGTGGGAACCAAGGCAAGAAAGAAACACAGGGCCTGCTCCCCACGTTGCCGAGGAGAACCTCATGCTCATGAAAAGTCTCTGCTTTCTCTCGCCCTCCTCTCTCAAAAAAGCATAAAAAGAAGGCCTGGCACCTTCATGCACCATATCTGAGTGGCAGTCCTGCTTCTGAGTGACCAACTCCACCATGAACCGTTAATATGGCAGAAGCTCTTAAGATAGGACGGATCGATTGATGGCTAATATGACTGCATTTGGTTTGCAGAAGACAGAGGTGCTGTGGGACGTAGAGATGAACAAACACCCCATTTCCAAAGCTCACCGCTCAGCAGGGAGACAGGCGCAGGGTCAGCACCCTCACAGGGAGGCAGCTTTGGGAGCCTGGTCCCAACCCCAGCTCTGCCAGTCACTCCTACACTTTCCACACCCACAATCTCACCCAGGAACCGGGAATGTCTGCGTATGGAAGTGGTGGTACAGACTAGGCAGGGGTACACAGAGCACCCCAGGGCTGGGGCCAGAGCTCGGTAGCACAGTGCTTGCCTGGCACGTGCGAAGTCCTCAGCTCACCTCTAACACCCCATAGATTTTTAAAAATGGGGAGGAGGGACACCTCAAACAGTGGCTGGCACACAGTAAGTTGTGTTTTTCATCATCCACACTGTCTGTGATAAATGCTATAAATCTCCCCAAGGCCATTTTATTTTTTATCAGGTCTCCTTCAAACTGCAGCCCCTTTCTTCTAATAGCAGGAATATATTCAATTAAACCATGTTTCCCTTGCATACCATCATGACTACTGTTCCTTCTAAGCCTTGCTTTCTCTGTCTCCTGGATTGTCCTTTGAGACCTCTCCAACTCCTCTTTTTCTTTCTTTCTTTTTTTGGTGGCACTGGGGATTAAACCCAGGGTCTTCCCACTAAGCTATATCCCTAGCCCTTTATTATTATTATTATTATTATTATTATTTTATATATTTTGAGACAGGTTATCACTAAGTTGCCCAGGCTGGGTTCGAACTTGTATCCTCCTGCCTCAGCTTCCCAAAGCATTATCATTATAGGCATGGGCCACTGTGCCTAACTCCCTTTGCTCTTCCTAGGGGCCCTTCCCAGATCAGATACACCCAGGTGCTGGACACACTGCAGCCCCTAAACACCGGGTCTGTTGGAAATGAAAAGTTCAGGGCTGCTGCCAGATAGCCCAGCACTGCAGGAAGCACTTGGGCTTTGAGTCTGACAGCACTGGATCAGAATGCCCAGCTCTCCTCACTGTGGTCCTTGGGCAAGTTACCAGATCCCGTGAGCCACAGTGTCCTTGTCTGTAGAAAGAGTTCACTGACATCTAATAAAGAAGTTAAGAGTATAGTTGCCAAGTTGGGTGTGTTCCACAGGCCTGTAATCCCAGCCCTCAGGAAGCTGAGGCAGGAGGATTGCTGCAAATTTGAGGCCAGCCTGAGCTACATAGTGAGTTCACAGCCAACCTGAACTACATAATGAGACCCTGTCTCAAGAAACCAAAAACAGGCACTGGGGATTTAGCTCAGCGGCACAGCACCTGCCTGGCAAGCGCAACGTCGTGAGTTCGATTCCTGGTACCGGAAAAACAAAACAAAACAAAAAACAACAAACAAAAAAAGTACTATTGCCAATGTTTGAACCTCAGCTCTGCTTGCTCTGGCAGCTGAGAAATAGCTCAGATTTTTGCGTCTGTAAAGTGGGGTTATGAATAGTTGCTGGGGAGGTTGAGCAAATGATATATGTGCATAATTCAGGGCTTGGCACATCGTCAGGACGTACATTTTCACTGTTATTGAATTAAACAGCGTGTCCAGGCCACTCAGCCAGGATAGGGGTGGGAAGGAACAGCGAGGTGGGCGCTGAACTTTGGTCCCGTTTTGGTTGCAGTACAGGCAGGCAAACTGTCCCTCTGTCTCAGGTGCTATCCCACAACCTGTACACGGTCCTGCACATCCCCCACGACCCCGTGGCTCTGGAAGAGCACTTCCGAGATGACGACGACGGCCCGGTGTCCAGCCAGGGCTACATGCCCTACCTCAACAAGTACATCCTGGACAAGGTGGGCCTGGTTTACGGCGGGGGCACCAGTCCTGCTACTCCAACCCGTCCCTCCACCCAGTAAACTCTCACTTCCGCTTATGCTATCCAGCTTCCTCTCCCACCTCCATCCATCACGTCCCAGCCATCTGTCCACTTCTGGGGCCTGAGCTCACCCTCAATGTCCCTCACCTCTAGCTTGGGTCTCGCCTTTCTGTAACGGTCTACCCCATCCTGCTGAGGCCTCCTCCAGCTTCCGGCCATAATGTCCACCCTGCTTCTCTCACCAGTCACTGTCTTCCCAGATCCTCCTCGGCTGTCCACTCCCCCCGAGGGCCCCCCTTCTTTCTCTGGGGGGGTAGGTGTGGGGGTGTTGGGGTGTTGGGACTTGGAACCAGCTGGTTGCCTGGTAATCAGCTCAGGGACTCCTCACATTTAGGCCTGGGTTTGACAGGGTGGAGAGCAGGGGCGTGGATGAACCCAGGCCGCCACGCTGGAGCGGCGTTTGGTTCTAGAGCAGGGCTGACATGTAGGCCTGACGGCAGGTGGAGGAGGGGGCCTTCGTCAAAGAGAATTTCGACGAGCTGTGCTGGACGCTGACGGCCAAGAAGAACTACCGGGCAGCTAGCAACGGGAACAGCATGCTCTCCAATCAGGATGCCTTCCGCCTCTGGTGCCTGTTCAACTTCCTCTCGGAGGACAAATACCCGCTGATCATGGTTCCCGATGAGGTGAGGGTGGTGACAGACCAGGGACTGAGTCGCTTGGGTCCAGGCCCCAGCAAAACCATGAAGGCCACATCCCCTTTCTGCGCTGGCTCCCCACGCTGGTACCTGTGCCCGCCAGCTGTCTCCGTACACCTGGGGCTGCTCCTACCACAGCAACTCGGCCTCGGTCCAGAAAAGCCCAACCGACCCCTCTGCCAGGTTCTGCGGGAGCTCACAGGAGGAAAATGCCATGCAGACTACTAAGCAGGAGTGTAAATGCCTGCTACAATGCCGAGCAGTTTAAAATGAGAAAAGCTGGTCAAATGGTAGGGCTTCAGGCGCTGTGGTAGTCAAGGAAGGTGCTTTTAAGGCGAAGGGAGACCTTCCTGAGACAGGAAGTAACTCCCCAGTTACTCAAGGTGGGCCCCCAAGCCTGTCCCTGGCTCCAAATTTTCCTTCTGTCTTTCCCTCCTGAAGAACCAGGGCAGATGAAGTACAGGTCCCCAGAAAGGGGATGCCAAGAATCCCGCCCCTACCTCCTCAGCTCACGGGTGAAGCCAGGGCAGCCCTTTCCCTGCCCATCTGAACCTTTCCTCCTCTGCCCACTTCTCTCCACGCCCCGCCTGGCCTTCGACTCCAGTCCTCCGGTGGCACCGGGGGGTGGGGGTGGGGGGGATTTAGGTCTTCGGAGCAGGGCACACAGGGGAGGAGCCTGGCGTGCCTCAGCACTTCTGTTTGGGGGAAACCACTTGAGCCCTAAGCTGATGCCTCCACTAAATTCCAGCTGAGATAGGGGGACGGGGGCAGGGTGAGCGTCCTAAAGAGTCTCCCAAGAAGCTGCTGGCAGGAGGGACGCACGTCCCTCTGCACGGATACCTTGTCAGATCCCGGCCAGGCCGGGCCAGGTGGCCTCTCAGAGGCTGGGAGGCTTCTTGCTGCTGTAATCAGCGTGCAGTGAGAACGTGCTGCAGCAGGATGTACCCCAACCACCACTTCCTGTTCCTCTGTATGGGTTTCCTGTCCCTGCCCTGCTTACCCCCACCCTCAGGCCCCCTGCCCTCCTGCAAGGGAAGGATTCCCAGGGTTTGGGACTGGGGTTTGGCATAAAGACTGGGATAGAAATTTAGGAGATTCAAATGGAGTTCTGGCTGCCCCTACCTTGCCCCTGACTGAAGGCAAGTCACTTCCCCCTTTGGCCCTCGCTTTTGTCATCTGCAAAGTGAGGGTATTGGATGAGCAGGTTCTTGTCCCTCTTCTGACATTGTGATTTGCTGCCTCTGCCTGGCCGTAGCTCTGAGCGTCCTCCTCTTGACCCTGCCCCAATTCAAGGCAAGAGGAATGGGACTGGTTGGGAAGGGGATGAGTTTGCTTGAATTGGGGTTGGAGCTCCCGGGCTCCCTCCCGAGTCCCTACCCTGGTCTCTACTTAGCCCCCTTGGCCTCCTTCCCTCATCCCCTCTGCCCAGGCTGTGGGAGCCGGACAGAGCGCCCCCTGGTGTTGGTGCTGGCGCCACTGCCCGCTGTGGTCACTGGGCCTTCCTTCCTTCCAGGTGGAATACCTGGTGAAGAAGGTGCTCGGCAGCACGAGCTTGGAGCTGGGCTTGGGCGAGCTCGAGGAGCTGCTGGCCCAGGAGGCCCAGGCAGCCCAGGCCGCCGGAGGGCTCAGCGTCTGGCAGTTCCTGGAGCTCTTCAACTCGGGCCGCTGCCTGCGGGGCGTGGGGCAGGACACCCTCAGCATGGCCATCCACGAGGTGTACCAGGAGCTCATCCAGGACGTCCTGAAGCAGGTCGGCCCACTGGGAGCTGGGGGAGGCCCGCAGGAGGGCGGCGGGAGCCTAGGGCGCTGCTGACCTGGCTGTGGCCAGCAGGGCTACCTGTGGAAACGAGGACACCTGAGGAGGAACTGGGCCGAGCGCTGGTTCCAGCTGCAGCCCAGCTGCCTGTGCTACTTCGGGAGTGAGGAGTGCAAGGAGAAGAGAGGCTCCATCCCCCTGGACGCCCAGTGCTGCGTGGAGGTGAGGGCGCAGGCGCAGAGCCACGCGGGGATGCGGGGTGGGGCGGAGTGGACGCGGGACGCGAGGAGGGCGGACGTGGAAGCGGAAAGCCAGCGTCTGCTGCAACCCACGCTTGTGCTGAGATTAGGTAACCCAGGTACACCTGGAGGCCTCGCGGCTGTCCTCATCCGCATCAAGCTCTAGAAGAACTAAAACTACAAATCGAATACCGAAGTCCAGCGGTAACCAATGTAGATTCTGCTAAATATTTCAGAAAGGATGGCTGATACCCTCACTTCGTAGCAAACCCTTCTAAAAAGTCCCTTTAAGAGGTCTTTCTCGCCAGGCGTGGTGGCGCAGGCCTGTAACCCCAGCACTCGGGAGGCTGAGGCAGGAGGATCGTTGTGAGTTTGAGCCCAGCCTGGGCTACAGAGTGAGCTCAAGACCAGCCTGAACTGCATAGCAAGACCCTATCTCAAAAAGACCAAAAAAAAAAAAAAAAAAAAAAAAAAAAAAAAAAAAAAAAAGACGTCCTCCTCCACCTAAATTCTCTTCAACGGCTCTAGGCCTTGCTTCTCTCCCTCCATTACACTCCCGTCCCCCTTTTCTCCTTCCGTTGCCTACCCTCACTCTGTACATTATTATTTTAGAGGCTTAAAACAATAGTTTAAAAAAATTTTTCATTAGTGTCCATTATAGTTTTGCCAAAATATTGGGTCTCGATGTGGTATTTTTGTATATGCATATAAGATTGTATCCATCTCTCTTTCTCTCCCGTATTTCCTTTTTTAAAATGAATCCATATATTAGGGAAACCACATGATACTTATCTTTCTGGGTGGCACTTATTTTCCTTAACATGATAATCCTTAGTTATAGCCATTTGCCTGCAAATAACATAATTTTGCCCTTCTTTGTGGCTGAATAATATTCCATTGTATATATAGACAATATTTCTTAAAATCTATGGATCTGTTAATGGGTATCTAGCTGGTTCCATATTTTGGCTATTGTGAATTGTGCTACAATAAACATGGGTATGCAGCTATCCCTATAGTATGCTAACATTAAATACTTCAGGTATATACCAAGAAGTGATATAGCAGGCTCATATGGTAGTTCTATCTTTTAAGTTTGTTTTGTTTTTAGTTTTTTTGTTTTCGTATTTGTCTTTTTGAGACAGGGTCTCACTACGCAGTTCAGGATGGCCTTAAGCTCACTTTGTAGCCCAGTCTGGTCTCCAACTTGCAACAATCCTGTCTCAGCTTCCTGAGTGCTGGGCTTACAGGCTTGCACCACTGTGCCTGGCTGTTTTTTAGTTTTTTGAAACAGGGTCTCGCTATGTAGTTGAGGCTGGCCTTGCACGCACTGTGTAGCCCAGAGTGACTTTGAACTTGCAACAGTCCTCCTGCCTCAGCCTCCTGAGGGTTTACAGGAGTGTGCCACCCCACCCAGCTTCTACTTTTACTTTTTTGAGGAACTTCCTAATGATTTCTGTACTAACTGTACTAATTTACATACCCATCAGCAGTGTAGAAGAATTTCTTTCTTTTTTTTTTTTTTTTTTCCCAGTACCAGGAATCGAACTCACGACCTTGCACTTGCCAGGCAGGTGCTGTGCTGCTGAGCTAAATCCCCAGCCGCAGAAGAATTTCTCTTTCTCCATATGTTCCTCAGTCTTCTCTCTGTCACTCTTTTTTTTTTTTAGGCAGGTTCTCACCGTGTAGTCCAAGCTGGCCTTGAACTTCTGGGGATCCTCCTCTTTCAGCCTCCTGAATGCTGGGACTAAAGGCATATGCCACCTGTTTGGTTTTTTTTTTTTGTTTTTTGCTTTTTGGTATCTGGAATCGAACTCAGGACCTCAACACTTGCCAGGCAGGTGCTGCCCTCCTGAGCTGCATTCCCCACCCTGCCACCTTCTTTTTATATTCTTTTTTGACTCTTTTCAGTTTAATGCATGAAAGAGTTACACTAGTCCGAGTGAAAGCAGACCCCCAAATGGCTATATTATATATAAGCTGCGAGGCTTTTAAACTAGTGACAAGGGACAGGAGGGACATTCTATTCATGGCAAGGAAATCTTCACTTAAGCATCCATGAGCCACAAGCACTTGACTTTAGCTAATCTGCACCAGGAACAGGGCTGTGTTCTTGCACTGGTCACCCTCCACGTGGATTACCTCTCCATGCTCTGGACTGTTGCAGGCGGATTTCCTCTTTTTTGTTTTTAAATTTTTTAATTTTTAATTTTTTTTAAAGAGAGTAGTAAATGTGACACACACAAAAAATAGAACAGTAGCAGCCTACCAGTATCACAAACATAAACAAACCAAAGCAAGAGCATTTAAAGTGATACAGGGTTTTGTGCTCGCTTCGGCAGCACATGTACTAAAGTGATACAGGGTTTCAAGACAAAATAATACAAATTAACAAATAATGATACGAATTAACAAAATAATTACAAATGTTGTTATATTATGTATGGCTATCCTCAACTATGTTGCTCAGATTACCAGAAGTAAGAATGGAAGATTGTTCAAACCATTAAGGAGAATAAGAAAATAATTACTAGATAAAACGTTAGAGGTAATACAGAGTGTCACTAGACAAGATGGTAGGAATTCACCATGGTAATTCCACTGCATACTGTCACCTTCAAATCAGCTGCCCAGATTAGAGTTCCTCTTAAATGCCTTCACCAGTTTCTTTTTATCATAACCATCAGCAATCCCTTGGACAGTGGTAAGGGTCTTCCCGACATTTCTCTGTTGGATTCTGATATGAATATAATCCTCAGCGCCGGCAGGAAGCAGGTCATCACCCTTAATTTGCATCAGCGAATGGGTCAAAACAGAGGAGGTCCTGGACAGCAGACATGCGATACGATTTCCTTTTCCTCATTTCCTTGGTGGAAATGGCCTGCCGAAGGCAGGGAAGGAAGTAAGAAGCCCAAGGGGGAGGCAGCTGAGCCCTCATTGGTGGCTAAGGGACTGGTGGGCCCTTCTATTCTTTTTTTTGGCTTTTCGAGACAGGGTCTCACTATGCAGTTCAGGCTGGCCTTGAGCTCAGGGGGTGAAATCTCAGTGTAAGTTTTTTCCCCCCAGTACTAGGGATTGAACTCTGTACTGGGGATTGATTCTCAGCTATCTTTTAATTTTTATTTAGAGACAGGGTTTCCACAAAGTTTCTCATTTGCCCAGGCTGGGTTTGAATCTGTCATCCTCCTGCCTCAGCCGCACCCAAGTAGTTGGGATTACTGGTGTCAGGCACCACGACTATCTTATTACCTATGTAGTTTTGCTTTGCATTTCCCTCATGGCTACAGAGGTTGAACATTTTTTCATAAACTTATTGACCATTTATACTTCTTTTGAGGAGTGTCTGTTTATTTGCCCACTTTATTTGCCCACTTGAGTTAATTGGGTGTTTTTGTTTTGTCGTTTTTTTTAGTTCTTTACGTATGCTAGGTATTAATCCTCTGCATTAGAGTAGGTGGCAAAGATTCTCTCCCATTCTGTAGACCATCTCTGCACCCTTGGTTGTTTCCTTTGGTGTGCAGAAACAGTGGGCCCAGACCTGTGATTCTCCTGCTTCAGCCTCCCAGATTTCTGATATTACAAGCATGTGCCACCACACCTAGCTCAGAAATTTTAATTTGCTGTCGTTCCATTTGTTGATTCTTGCTATTACTTCCTGTGCTATTGGCATCCTAGTCAGGAAGTCTTTCCCTGTGCCTATGACTTCCAGTGTTTCCCCTATGCTTTCTTCTAGAAGTTGCAAAGTTTTAGGTTTTGTACCTATGTCTTTGATCCATTTTGAATTGAGTTTTGTACAGGCTGACAGATCCATCTATTTATGGATGCCCTACTTCCCCCAGCTCTATTTGTTAAAGAAGCTGTCCTTTCTTATATATATATATAATTTTTGGCCTCTTTGTCAAGAATCAGGTGGCTGTAGTTATGTGGGGTTTTTTTTAAGTATCTGAATTTTGTTTTTTTCTCCTGTGCCGGGAATCGAACTCACAACCTTGCGCTTGCCAGGCAGGCGCTGTGCCGCTGAGCTAAATCCCCAGCCCCTAGTATCTTCAGTTCTATTCCAATAGGTGTTCATTCTTTGTGCCTGTACTATGCTTGCTTGCTTTTTGTTGTTGTTGTTACTATCATTTTGCAGCATAATTTAAAATTGGATGTTGTGATGCCTCCAGCTTTGGTCTTTTTGATTAGGATTGCTTTGGCCATTCTGCGTCTCTTGTGTTCCATATGAATTTTAGGAATGCTAGTTTTGTAGAGAATGTCCTTAGAATTCTGAGAAGGGTTGCCCTGAATCTATAGATCACTTTGGGTAACATGGCCATTTGAACAGTGCTAATCCTGCTGATCCATGAACATGGGACGTCTTTCTGTCTCCTAGTGTCTTCTTCAGTTTTTTTTTCTTTATTGTTCTGGAGTCTTCATCGTAGAGGTCTTTAATTTCCTTAATTATGTTGAATCCTTTATTTATTTTGTTTGGTGGGGTTTTTTTCCTGAAGCTATAATATAACTATTTTAAACAGACATGAAATTTTCCATTTTAATCATTTTAAGTGTTTATTCAGTGGCATTCAGTACCTTCACAGTATTGTGCAACCCTCACTTACCACCGTCTATTTCTAAAACTTACATCACCCAAACAGAAACTCTCTCCCCATTAAGTAATAATCTTCATTCCCCCATCTCCTGAGCCCTGCGTAACCTCTATTTTACTTCCTGTCTTAATGAATTTATCTATCCTAGGTACCTTGTGTTAGTGAAATTATACTGTAGTTGCCCTTTGGAGTCTGGCTTCTTTCACTAAACATAGTGTCTCCAAGCTTTATCTATACTGTAGAAGGTATCTGAACTTCATTCCTTTTTAAGACTGAGTAGTATTTCATTGTACGGATATACCACATTTTGTTTATTCACTTGTTGATGGATATTAGGCTTGTTTCCACCTATTTATTTGTCAATGTGAACAGTGCTGCTATGGGCAAGTTTCTGTGGACATGTTTTCACTGCTGTTGGGTAAATACATCCACCATCCTAGCAGAATTGCTGGATCAAATGATAATTCTAACTTTTGGGGAAAAGGCCACAATTTTCTTCAGCAGCTTTTCTGTATTTTGTATTTTCATGTATAAGGATTTCAATTTCTCTACATCTCTTGCTCTTTTACTTTTTAAATTACCATTACAGCCATCCTAGGCTGTGTCCATTTTTGTCACACAAGGAAACAGGTTTTGGTATGAAAAGAGCACAGATCCAGGCAGAGCACCCAGCTGCATTAATTAGGCACTGTGAGTCATAAAAGATCCTGGGGCTCTTACAGTCTCAGTTTCCTCCTCTGTAAAGTGGACCTAATAGTACCTGCCTGGCAAAGGTGTGTGAGCATTGTGAATAAAATGAATCCAAGTGTGCTGGCTCATGCATGTGATCCCAGCACTCAGGAAGCTGAGGCAGGAGGACTGCTGCGAGTTTGAGGCCATCTAGGACTACACAGTAAACCCTGTCTCAGAACACCCTCCTCCCCCACAAAAAAATCACCAGTACAGACACATAGAACAAAACAAGCTCAATGTGGGGCCGGGGAGATAGCTCAGTAGCACAGCGCCTGCCTGGCAAGTGCAAGGTCCTGAGTTCAATTCCTGGTACAAAAAAAAAAAAAAAAAAAAAAAGAAGCAGCAGCAGCTCAATGTGTGGTAACTGCTATTTTCCACAGAATATAAGCTTCAGGAACACAGTTGTGGTCCATTAGGCACACCTCAGCATCCCCAACCCCCAGAACCATAAGTGGAATTTAGTAGATACTCCAAAAATACTCCAGGAATAAACTTTCTCCCCAGGAAGGGCCATTGGAAATGAGCATTGTAGGTAGTGAGGCTCCTGTTAATGCAAGTGTTCAAGCATGCGCTCTGCACTCAGCCCTGTGAAGGCCGGAGCCGCGGGGACAATGCAGGCTCCTGGCAGAGTGGGCAGTGTCACCAGGGAAGCGGGTTGGCCAGGAGGAGTAGGGGTAGCCCTCAGCTCAGTGAACCAGCATACGGGGCCACCCGCCCTTCCCAGGTGCTGCCAGACCGCGACGGGAAGCGCTGCATGTTCTGTGTGAAGACCGCCAGCCGCACGTACGAGATGAGCGCCTCGGACACGCGCCAGCGCCAGGAGTGGACGGCGGGTGAGTGTGCGGGCAGCTGCGGGCTGCGGCTCTGTTGCGCCCCGGTATCGCCAGAGCCGAGGCCGCGCGGAGGTCCCTGGGCGGCCGCGGTGATCCAGATCCAGCTGACCCCGCACCCGTCCGCCACAGCCATCCAGATGGCCATCCGGCTGCAGGCCGAGGGCAAGACGTCGCTACACAAAGACTTGAAGCAGAAGCGGCGCGAGCAACGCGAGCAGCGGGAGCGGCGCCGGGCAGCGAAGGAGGAGGAGCTGCTGCGGCTGCAGCAGCTGCAGGAGGAGAAGGAGCGGAAGCTGCAAGAGCTGGAGCTGCTGCAGGAGGCACAGCGGCAGGCGGAGCGGCTGCTGCAGGAGGAGGAGGAGCGCCGCCGCAGCCAGCACCGCGAGCTGCAGGAGGCGCTCGAGTGCCAGTTGCGCCAGGCGGAGCAGGTGCGCTGGGCCCCGGGGGCGGGGCCTGAATGGGGAGGGGCCTGGGCTGAGCGAGATTGGGCGGGGCCTAACAGAACAGGGGCGGGGCTTACGGGGGCGGGGCCTTGCTAGCCCGTGGGCTGGTGAAGTGGACTGAACCGGCTGCGGAGTCCGGGGCTGACGGGTGTGTGCTAAGATGGAGTGTACTAAGGGACTGAAGGCGGACTTGGGACTGCGTCTGTACCAGGGGTGGGAGTGTGACGAAGGCAGGGGAGGTCGGGAATCCGGCCGAGGGCTATGGCTTGAGATGAGGGTTGGTGGGCTGGAGCCGAATGACAGATGTAGCAGCCTGGTTCGGGGACCTTTGGGGCACGGGGACGGTGCTGGGACCCAAGGGACCCCGAATGATCCTGTGTTGGGGAATAGTTTGGACCAAGGTTGGACTCTCCCACCCGAGATTTCAGGGAAACCAGTTTGGGGGCTGGGATGGGAGGTCGGCAGGTCCGGAGTCAGTCCCAAACCTGCCCCTTGTGCAGTGGCACAAGCGCCTGCCTGGCAAGTGCAAGGTCCTAAGTTCGATTCCCAGTACAAAAAAAAAAAAAAAAAAAACCAAACCCAAACCCGCCCCTTCGAAGCCTGGAGTCCGCGAGCCTCTCTGTGCGTCTTTCAGTAAATGCTCACAGAGGTGAGGTGAAAGTTAGGTGAGGAAGCACTTGTACAGTGTTTACTGTCTTCTGGTTGTGAAAATTACAGTCACCATCCTAGCACCAGCATCATGATATAATACTAATTATTAGGACGGGTGATAGGGAGGAGGCGATTATACTTTAATATATTGTTTAATTGTAACATAACATGGTAGATACTATTTAGTTACATACATATATCTTTTGTTTTATATTTGCCGTGTTGGGGCTCGAGCCCAGGGCCCATGGACATGCTAGGCCGGTGTCTCCCACCAACTATTACTAAAGCTAGCTGTAGGGACAGTTTGAGGCCTCTGTCCCTTGTTATCCAACCCATTTGGGCTCTCCGGAAGGAGTCAGATCCGGAGGCCTGAATAAAGGAATTCCCTAGACCTCACCCCCAGTAGCCTGTCTGCCCGCGGGCCCCAGGCACCCCTAAGGACCTGGTGCTGTGCCCCCCACCGCCCTGCAGGCCCGGGCTACCATGCAAGCTGAAATGGAGCTGAAGAAGGAGGAGGCCGCCCGGCAGCGGCAGCGCATCCAGGAGCTGGAGGAGATGCAGGAGCGGCTGCAGGAGGCCCTGCAACTGGAGGTCAAGGCGCGGCGGGACGAGGAGTCAGTGCGCCTTGCACAGACCAGGTAAGACCCGTTCCGACTTCCCCATCCACACCACCTGCACCGCCTTCCGGCTGGCCGAGCACCCGAGGTGCGGGCAGAGGTGACGCGGTGCACCCCGCCCCCGCAGGCTGCTGGAGGAGGAAGAGGAGAAGCTAAAGCAGCTGATGCAGCTGAAGGAAGAGCAGGAGCGCTACATCGAGCGCGCGCAGCAGGAGAAGCAGGAGCTGCAGCAGGAGATGGCGCTGCAGAGCCGCTCCCTGCAGCAGGCCCAGGAGCAGCTGGAGGAGGTGCGGCAGAACCGGCAGAGGGCGGACGAGGACGTGGAGGTGAGGCGGTCCGGCTGCGAGCCAGCCTGATGCCCTGGAACCCTGGCACTGTCCTCAGCTGGCTGTGTGACCTAGGGCAAATTGCCTAATCTCCCTGAGCTTCACGTCTTTAAACTGGGGAAGGAAAATGATAATCCCTTTGTTATGAAGATTAAACAAGATAAAACATATATTTCATAAGTAGTAGGTGCTGAAGAACATTTGCTGCTGTGTTCGCTAACGTTTTTATTAGCCCAGGCAAAATGTTTTCCTCTTGCTCATCCAAACCCCTATCTTACTAGCCCTGTACTTGGATTCTACTCCTTGGAGCCTGAAGCGCCATAGAAGAGGATTTAAGTTCTTTTCATTTTAATGGTCGATGTTTTCTTTAAATTAATATTGATGACTTTATTTCACTTTGCCGGTCCACATAGTCATTGAAATGATTTTAAACACTGACATATGTAACAGAGGAAGGGAAATTCCTCCATGACTCACCCACATGCCCACTCCTAATGTAGTTGGGGTTTTTGTTGTTGTTGTTTTGTTCTGCTCATTCTTTTTTTTTTTTTTTTTTTTTCCGGTACCGGGAATCGAACTCACGACCTTGCGCTTGCCAGGCAGGTGCTGTGCTGCTGAGCTAAATCCCCAGCCCCGTTGTTGTTTTGTTCTGAGACAGGATCTCACTGTGTAGTTCAGGCTGGCCTCAAACTCACTATGAAGCCCAGCCTGGCCTTAAACTCTGGGTGATTCTCCTGCCTTGGCCTCCCAAGTGCTGGGATCACAGGCATTCGCAACCCCACCTGGCTTTCACGGCTGTTTGTGCATGAGGACCTGGAGATGTGGTGTAATGCAGGGTTTGGAGGTCGGTGTGTGTCGGTGGGCAAGTCACTGAACGTCTTTTGCATTTGTTTGTTAACTTCTCAGAGTTAAATATGTCCATAAATGTGCTTAGCACATCTTAGCTGTTCAGTAAGATGAAATT
>NW_004955437.1:3274368-3278285 GCF_000276665.1 Chinchilla lanigera
CAGGCAGGCGCTGTGCCGCTGAGCTAAACCCCCAGCCCCTGCAGAACGCATCTTAGTTCTTTTCATATCCTCCTCCCCTCCCCACCCCCCACCCCTCTCCCTCCATCTCTCAGTCTCATCCCATTTGCAGGTCTCCATCTCCCTGTTTCTCCTTACGTGCACGTAACTATTTCTGCACATACATGTGTTTTCTACAGAGATGGTCAGTAGTCTTGGTCCCGTGCTAAAGGTCTGTGGATCTGACAAGGTCCAGGTCCCTTGCCAGGGACGGTGGTTCTGACCCACTTCCCACCGGCCCCCCACAGGCTGCCCAGCGGAAGTTGCGCCAGGCCAGCACCAATGTGAAACACTGGAACGTCCAGATGAACAGGCTCATGCATCCAATCGAGCCTGGAGGTGAGGAGGCGTAGGCAGCGGAGCTTCCCCCCGGGGTTGATGGGGAGAAGAGAGAGCAGGACCTCTCCAGAGATCCAGGGCCTGCAACGATGGCAACGGAGGGCCCCCGGGCCGCGCCCCGCGCATGCGTTGTTCTCCTTACTTGCTTGCCTTCTCCCTGACAGATAAGCGCCCAGCCACCAGCAGCTCCTTCACAGGCTTCCAGCCCCCTCTGCTTGCCCGCCAAGACTCCTCCCTAAAGCGCCTGACCCGGTGGGGATCTCAGAGAAACCGGACCCCCTCACCTAACAGCAGTGAGCAGCAGAAACCCCTCAACGGTGGGGAAGAGGCTCCCGCCTCCGCCTCCACCTCTCAGGAAGAAAAACTGGATCCAGCACCAGAAAATTAGCCTTTCTCGCCCCTTGTTCCTACCAACGTCACGTCCACCAGGACCTGGCCACAGCTGGCCTGTGGATGACACTGGCCCCTGCTAAGAGAGGGCCCCGAGGTCCTGGTGCCAGGAGCCCGGCCCTCCAACCGGAAGACACGCCAGGATGGGCCGGTTCGTCCTTCCCATCAGCCCCAAGCCCCAGACGTTGGGGGCTGGCCGGGATGTTGATGCTGTAGAGCTTGGCCCTGTGCCTTAGCCCCAAGGACCAGTGACCTGGGCAGGGACAGAGCATGGACAAACAAGACAAGGGCCATCAGCCCCTGGGCTGCCACCAACTTATGAAGACATATTTCTAAATAAAAACGTTCCGGGAAACCATCTCTGGCTCAGGCCTGTCCACGTCCCTGGCAACTTCCCCGCCTTCCCTCGAGTCTGGCAAAGGCGGCAGGTGTAGTGGGGTGGATCAGATTCAGGCTCTGGAACGAGGCTGCTTGGGTACTGAAGCTAGCTATGCTGCTCAGGGACCTGATTGACTTTGTCCAAGTTTTTTCACTTCTGCAGGTTCTGTGTTGGTAAAGTGGAGATAATAATAGTACCTACTTGAGAGGGTTGTGGGCCTGGGGATTTAGCTCAGTGGCACAGCACCTACCTGGCAAGCGCAAGGTCGTGAGTTCGATTCCCAGTACCAGAAAAAAAAAAAAAGAGAGGGTTGTGCAAGGAATGTGTCCTTAGCACATGAGAAGGGATTAGTATTGGGATTAGTATCAGTATTAGTATTGGGATTAGTATGGGATTAGTATCAGCCAGAAGTGTTTACTGAGCATCTACTCTATGCCTGGCAGTTTCTCAGGTTATTTAATTCTCATGACAACCCTCAGAGCTGGATTCTCACTACATCATTTTGCAAATGGATAATTAAGGCTCAGGGAGGGCTGGGGATATAGCTCAGTGGCACAAGCACCTGCCTGACAAGCCCAAGGTCCTGAGTTCAATTCCTGGTACCAAAAAAAAAACAAACAAACAAACTAGATCAAAGCTCAGGGAGATTAGGCAATCTTCCTCAACTTGCTTTTCTTTGCCTATTCCCTGACCACTGACCTTGTTACCTAAGACAAGAGATCTGGGAATCTAGAATTTAGAAAGATTTTCTTTTTTTTTTTTTTGGTACCAGGAATTGAACTCATGACCTGTGCTTGCCAGGCAGGCGCTTACGCTGCTGAACTATATTCCCAGCCCAGAAAGATTTTCTTTCTCTCCCAGTTCCCCTCATTTCCAAACCTATCATTAAACCCATTAGATTCTCTCTCTTATATTCTCACATCTGTCTCCCCTTTTCCACCCCCATGGCTACTGCTGTGGTTGAGGCCTCTGTATCTTTCTCCTGGGTGGTACCCAGGCTGGGCTCAAACTTGTCAAGCCCTCCTGCCCCAGCCTCCCACAGTGCTGGGATTCCAGGCATGCACCACCACGCCTGCTAACCCAAACTGCTCTCCTTGTTGCTGCTTGGATGAGAGTTCCCAAATGCAGATACAGGGCTAGGGATTTAGCTCAGCGGCAAAAGCGCCTGCCTGGCAAGCGCAAGGTCATGAGTTGGTTCCCGGTACCGGAGAAAAAACATAAAAAAAAAAAAAATGCAGATATGTACTGGAGACTCCCCGAACTCCAGTCCCTCCGTGCGATCTGAGAGTGTCAGTAGTCAACTTCACATTCCCAAATACGGCACGAGGCACGTGACAGTCTGACTCCCAGAGGCTCCAATGCCCTTCCCTTCTAGGTCCACCTGCAGTGTGGTCTTCCGTCTCCCTCTTGGCCTCACCCTGGCTGTCTTTTTTCTCCTTAATCATGCAACAGCATCCATAACTAGACCGGGCTGGCCTTGAACTTGCAGAGATCCTCCTGCCTCGGTTTCTGGGTACTGGGATTACAGACTGTGCCAGCACGCCTGGCGTCACCCATAACTAAATGTTGAGATCCTTGAAGGCAGGGGCCACATCTTCTTCTATGGACACTATGTGCCCAGTGTCTAGTGTCTGCAGGCTGCTTATCTCTTAGAAAATATGCAACAAATACTTAATGACGGTATGAATAAGTTTTGAATGAATGATGTTCGAAAGAAGCGATGCCACGGCTGAGATTCACACTCAAGCCGTCCATTCAGCTCTCGTTATACACCGGGTGTCACAGTGGAGGCGAATGGAACGAAAGCAGACAGGGTCCCTGCGCTCCAGAGCTAGCTGCCATCTGATATCAAAGATCATGTCTTTTGCAAGTCACCGAGGTCCCTTGCCGGGAACATCAGTAGAGCATAAGGGGCCATGATGCCCAGCTGCTTGTAGGGCATGTTGCAGATTTCAAGAGTGAGAAGAGAAGTTAAAACTCTCAGTGTGTGGGAATTCAGAGAAAAGGGAAGCTTTAGGTAGGAACTAGAATGTGAGATAGCTTATTTATTTATTTATTTATTTCTATTTATTTATTTTTGGTGGTGGTGTTGGGGACCAAATCCAGGGCTTTGTGATTGCTAAGCAAATGCTCTGCTACTAAGCTATACTCCTATCCCAGCTCTTAATTTTCTTTTTTTCTTTTTCCAGTACTGGGAATCGAACTCACAACCTTGCGCTTGCCAGGCAGGTGCTGTGCCGCTGAGCTAAAATTCCCAGCCCCTTTAATTTTCAACAAATAAAAAAAGAGGGTAGAGCCAGACATAGTGGCACACACCTGTTGTACTAGCTACTCTGGGGCTATGTAGCAAGTTCAAGGCCAGCCTGAGCTACACACCAAGACCTGTCTCAAAACAAGACCAAAAAAAAAGGAAGGAAACTAGGATTCAATGTGTGTGGCATAGACCTGTGGTACCAGCTACTTGGGAGGCTGAAGCAGGAAGATATTGAGTTCAAAGCCAGCTTGGGCAACAGAGTGAGACCCTATCTCAAAAAGAAAAGTTGGGCTGTGGTGGTGCACGCCTGTAATCCCAGCACTCAGGAGCCTGAGGCAGGAGTACCACTGTGAGTACAAGGCCAGCCTGAACTACATATCGAGACCCTATCTCAAAAACAAAAACAAAAAGAGGGCTGGGATATAGCTCAGTGGCACAGCGCCTGCTGGCTAGTGTGAGGCTCTGAGTTTGATTCTCAGTACCCAAAAAAAAAAAAAA
>NW_004955437.1:3279480-3280193 GCF_000276665.1 Chinchilla lanigera
CCAGGTGTGGTGGCACATACCTGCAATCCCAGCACTTGAGAAACTGAAGTAGGAAAATTGCCACAAATTTGAGGCCAGCCTGTACTACAAAGTGAGTTCAAGTTCAAGGCCAGCCTGCAAGACAACTACAGAGCAAGACCATGTCTCAAAAAACAAAAAAACAAGCAAAAAATCAATTATACTGTCTTCTTAGAAATCTAACTGTAAAATAATGTATTCTTATGCTTGAAAGATTTTTACTGATCACCAAATCACATATCTCTGCAAACGAAATATACACATACATGTTGATTTTTTTGTTTGTCTGTTTATTTTGAGACAAGGTCTGTTCAGGCTCACCTTGAACTCACTATGTAGCCTACCTAGGCTGGCCTCGAACTTGCAGCGATCCTCTTGGTTCAGTCTCCAAGAAGGCTGGGATTACAGGCATGAGCCATCCTGCCTAGCACATGTTGAGATTTTGAAACGTTTTAAAGTTCAGGTGACCATGAAACCCTAAGTGAGCTATGTGTGGTGGTATACTCTTATAATCTCAGTACTCTTGGAGGCTGAGACAGGAAGATCATGAGTGATTTACAGAGACCCTGTCTTAAAAAAAATTTAAAAAGCTAGAGAGGTAGCTCAGTGCCAAGGTCTTGGGTTCAATCTCCAGTACCAATAAATAAATAAATAGGACTTAATTGTGTTGTCAACATATTTGAATCCTGGGGCCT
>NW_004955437.1:3281243-3285404 GCF_000276665.1 Chinchilla lanigera
ATTCTCAGGGGCAGGAGAGGATACTTTTCTAGTCTTTTATTTTATTTTATTTTTGATTTTTCTCCGGTACCGGGAATCGAACTCACGACCTTGTGCTTGCCAGGCAGGCGCTGTGCCGCTGAGCTAAATCCCCAGCCCCTAGTCTTCTAAGTTTAGAACATAACTCCTGTGTCCTTTCCAACGTGCTGATGAAGGAGAGTGTATCCTGTCTCCGGGGTCCTCAGAGACACTCCCTACCAGGGGGCCACGTACGAAGCACAGCTATTGTGGTCCTGGATCTATCTCTGTCTCTCTGTCTCTCTGCCTCAATGTCTGTCTCACTCTGGCTGGACTGTGCGGAAGGGTGGGGAGGTGGATCTGGAGTGCCGGAGGTGTGTTAGTTCCTCTTGCCAGGGGGCTCCCCAGGCTCCGGAAGCGGCTGACAAAAGTTGCTTCTCTGGTCCTAGCTTGGGTGAGGGGAGGAACCGGCCGCGCCAAGCCGACTGCCTGCAGGAGAACGAAGCGGCGCCACCTGCTGGCCAGAGCGGGCACAGCTGCGGCGAAGACGGCAAAGGCCTTCGGAGCCCGCCGGCCTTCCCGCCTGACATTGAGTTATTCCGGGTTGCACGGTGATTCGGGCAGCTGAGGCCCTGGCTGGCCTGGAAATGGCTGCAGAGGCTTGGCAGAGACCAGTTTATCCCACTCAGAGGCCCCCAAGTCAAGATGAAGATTCAGGAGGGCTACTTTAGCCTGGGCTTGTGATTCAGGGAAGCAGAACAGGGATGGTAGTAGAATATAGCGGCGCTTTTTAAGCCATCACGAGGCAGAGCGAGGCAGCTTGCAAGCTGTGCAGGGAGGAACAGCACCCCAGTCAGGCTGTGTGACACTAGGCACCTGCTGCCATGCCTGGATACAGACGCTGCTGTGGCCGGTGTCACCTGCTGCTGGACGCTACTCCTGCAGCTGCTGCCACAGCTGTGTGGGGACATGAGGTGGAGCGGCCATAGCCTCTTGCAGAATGGATTCTCTGCTCCCTAGTTCTTTGTCTCCCGGGCTTCCCACACATCTGTAGCTGCAAAGGCGGCTGGAGGCCGATACCTGACACCTGCAGCTACTAATGTGGATGGAGATTCTAGGAGGAAGATGAGCTGGGCGAGGTGGTGCACACCTGTCATCCCAGCACTCAGGAGGCTGAGACAGGAGTTTCACCCTGAGTTCGAGGCCAGCCTGGGCTGCCTAATGAGTTTAAGCCAGCCTGCACTACATAGCAAGACACCATCTCAAAACAAAACACAAAAAAGCAAGGAAAGCCTCGGAGAAGACAGATACACACACCATGGTGCGTCCTGAGGCCGGCAATCTCATAGCAAAGGGAGCCAGAATCATTTTATGTGAGGACCCAGGGGTGTGGCAGCTTGAAAAAGAACCTGTGTAGGGTACAGGGCCATATGTCAAAAGGCTCTTCAGAGGAAAACCATTGGATTTAGTTTACCTCTGAGCGATAGAGCTAAGATTACTGAGGAGGGGTACTAGGGGATTAAAATCTTTGCTCAGTATAAGGAATAGTTTCAAATTTTTTTTCTCTTTTGGGTACATGATATTCCACCAGAAGGATACACTGTAATTTATCTAAACATTTCTCTGGTGTTTTATCTCCTTTTTTTTTTTTTGTCTTTTTGAGACAGGGTCTCCCATATGCAGTTCAGGCTGACCTTGAACTCACTTTCTAGCCCAGGCTGGCCTCGAACTTGCAACGATCCTCCTGCCTCAGCCTCCTGAATGCTGGGATTACAGGCGTGTGCCACCACGCCTGGCTTCTATCTCCATTTTTGTTGTTGTTTTAGATATCACAGAGCTGGGGGAGATGGCATGGGCCTGTATCCCAGGAACTCAGAAAGCTGAGGCAGGAGGATCACTTGAACCCAAGAGTCCCAGGGCACCCTGCAAAACATAGCAAGACTTCATCTCAAAAAATAACAAGTAAAACAGTTATGGTGCCTCATGCCTATAATCCCAGCACTCTGGCTGGCTGAGGCAGGAGAATTACAAGTTCCACCCAATGTGGGCAGTTTAGCAGTTTAGCAAGACCCTGTCTCAAAATAAAAAATAAAAAGGGGGCTGGGGATATAACTCAGTGGCATAAGCACTTGCCTGCCAAGCCTGGGGTCATGAGTTCAATTCCCGCTACAAAAAAATAAATAAAATAAAATAAAATAAAATAAAAAGGGCTAGGGATGTAGCTAAGCATAAAGGCCTTGAGTTCAATCCCCAGTACTGTAAAATAAATAAATATTGCAGTATCTTGTGTATAAAGCCTTTATTTAGGGTTACACTTAAATCCTGTATTTAGGTTTTTTTCTGCAAAACAGATTATCCAAACTGGTATTACAGGGTCTAAACATTAGATATTTAACATATTAAATTTTATACATTCTTAATATAAAAATGAAGAGAGGTGAAAAATGTAATACCTTAATCACTCTGAGTTTGAGCAGAGCATACGCTACACAGTGAATGTGAGACCAGCTGGGGTGCATAGTGAACTCAGAGCCAGTCTGAATTACATGGGGAGACGCTGTCTCGACACCCGCCCATTAATACCTTAATAATACTCCTAGGATTTCCTTTAGCAAAGGAGCTGTCTTTATCAGGGGGGGAAAGCCTCTTAGGGGTAGAAGGTGAGATTTTTCAGGGTATGAGCGTTAGGAGCAACCTACTACATAGTTCAGGCTGACTTTGAACTCACTAGGTAGCCAAGGCTGGCCTTGAACTTGGGCGATCCTCCTGCTTCAGCCTCCCACGTGCTGGGATTATAGGTGTGTGCCACCACGCCCAGCTAGATGTCCCTTTTCCCTGGTGGGTGAGTTCACATATCTGTGTCCCGTGACCTGTGACCCTGCCGGCGCCCCAGAGTCTCCTGAGGTCTCCTCTCTTCAGCGGGGTTTGTGTGGAAGAGGCGTGGACGTCTTCCGGAAGGGCCGGGTTTCATCTTTAGATTTCTGAACTACGCCAGCGCAGCTGCCTGGCAGAAGCAGGAACCCAGAAGCAGAGCTAGGCAGACTCTAAGTCTCCGGAAAGTCGCAGAAATCTTAGGCGTCGGTTCATTTCTACTACAGTCTCAATCTTAGGCGTTTTGGCGTCGGTTCGATTCTACTACAGACTCAAACGGCAAGCCGTTGACGTCCAAATTAAAAAATCAATGTGATTCCATTCAAAAACGGGAAATAAAAGACGCAGGAAGGAGAAAGTCAGCGTTCCATCATCCAGAAAGCTGAGGCGGTGCCGCCTGAGGAGCCGGGCCAGAGGCAGGCCGGTGGTCAAGGCAGGTGGAAGGTCACACTCCTGAGAGTCAGGATGATTTGGTTTATTTTCAGATGACAAAGCCAACTTCTTCCAATAAACTGCCTCCTGCGCTGCTCCCTATCTTTATTAGGATACATAGTAAATACATTCATCACGGGGAATTGGTACCTTCTTATAGTAGATCTTTAATTTACTCGGTACTGGGGGTTGAACTCAGGGCCTTTGCACTGAGCCCGTTTTTAATTTTTATTTTGAGACAGCGTCTAAGTCGGTAAATTGCCCAGGCCAAGTTCCAACTTGTGATGTCCTGCCTCAGCCTCCTGGAGTGCTGGAATTACAGGCACGCACCCCTCCCGCCTCCCCCCGCCCCCGCCGCCCCCTGCCAGCTACTCCTTAAGATAGGGACCGGTTGGGAAAATACGTCCTTTCCAAGGTTCTAAAGACGAGTAAAATTTTCTCACTGGAAGGATGAGGAGGTTGTACTAACCGACCTCAGCGTTTCCTTGCAGCTTTGAATTTCCTTCTCTGAGACTTGCCGGACTGGTTTGACGCGCCCTGGCGCTCCTCGGCTCCTCCCGAGCGCCGGCTTCGGCTGCTGCGCCCACATCCCACGCCAGAGGGCGCTGCAGGCGGGCCCAGGGCAGCGTGCGCGGGGCGGAGCGCTGGGATCAGAGGCGTCTCCGGGAAGCGGTAATTGGCCGCGGCGGGCGGAAGGGGGCGTGGCGAGGGGCGGGCCGGGCTGCGCGCTGGCGTCACGCTGGCGGGGGCGGGGCCCCGGAGCGTGTGACGCCGGGGAGCTGAGGATTAATGGGAAAAGTTTTGGCAGGAGCGGGCGGATTCTGCGGAGCCTGCGGGGCGGCTGCGGTGTCGCGGGGGGCG
>NW_004955437.1:3285635-3289250 GCF_000276665.1 Chinchilla lanigera
GGCTGCTGCAGTCGCCGTCGGCGCGCGTCCCGCCCGGCCCCGTCCTCCCACTCCCCCGAGAGCCGGCCCCTGCCCTGAGGTCCTCTTCCGCTCCCGACTTCCTCCCGCAGCCCTCCCTGGGGTCCCCACGTCCTCGCGTCCCCCGCCGGGGTCCCCGTGGATCTGTCCCCTGCCCCGCTTGCTGTCCTTGTCCGCCGCCTCCATCCTCCCATTCCTGCCCGCAGCCCGCTCGCTCGCTTCCCATCGCTCTCCCGGCTTCTGTCGCTCATGCCCACTGCTCTGCCCCGCGGGCTTGGGACGCCTTCCCTGCCCCGCGCCTGCAGTCCCGGTTTCCTAAGCGTCTCCACCCTGCCTACCTGCAGTGGCCCTGTCTCTGCCCCTCTCCGATTTCCTTCCTATCAGCCCTGTCCCCGCCATCCCTGCACCCACCTCCCTTTCCTCCCAGTTCCTTGGGTCGGCTCGGGGAGCTCGGGAGTTGCACACACTACTCTGCCAGCGTTTGTCCTGCAGTTGAGGCGCCCGTGGGCCAGGGTGGGCGTGTCGGCCTCAGATGGCAGGGGCTCTGTCTGCGACACCGGGTACTACGTGCGTCTGTGAGGAAATTTCCTAGGGTGTACCTCAGGGATGGTGTCCAGTTTGTAGGCCATTCTTCTAATCTCAGCTTTAATACTTCCTCTTTATGAGTCTGTTGACTTCCAGGAACCCTAGGGGAGAGACGGCGCCGAGTTGGGTGTGTGCCAGGGGCAGCCGGAGGCCTCATCCAACCCTTTTCCAGGAAACAGGGTTCGTTGTCTTTTCACTTGGGATATGTTATATGGAGCACGTTTAAGCCACCATCGTCCCGGTGCTGGAGACACCTTTCACACTCTGCCCTATTCCAAAGATCTAAGAAAAGTCTCCCGAAAATTATGCCCCAGAGAATGCCTGTGGCCCTCACCCTTTACCTCTGTACTGGCTACTGGCTGCGGAACATTGCTTTCTGCTTTTTTCTGTTAGAGTTGTGAAGTAGATTGTTGGCTTGCTAGCCCTAAGGCTATCAGCATTTGTCTCTTTTATTACTGGTGACTGATTTTCTCTTGTGTATCATTGACCAAATGCACCTTGATGATACTCACTGAACTGGTTCTCCTGGAGTCTCTTCTCCCTCTTTTTTCCTAGGGAGCTGAATTTCCTGTGGATCCGAGAGGGAGGCTGACACTGCAGCTCCACTCCCTTTGCCCCCGTGGGGCCTGGGGCATCGGGTTGGTATTTGCCTGTGGAGGCCGTGGCTGTGGCCTTGGGGATCTGACAGTGAGGTCCATTCTCTCCTTCAGAGAAGCAAAGGCTGGTTGTTTTGCTGGGTCCAGGCTTCTAGGATTCCTCTTTTGAGGATCACACTCTGTGTTTGAGCTACAGCATTGGCACCAGCACCGCCAACTTTCAGGAGCTGTGGTGAGAGCCACTGAACCAGCTCGACCAGGTCTGGCACTGTTGTCTGCCTCTTCTGTGAAAGCAGTAGGACCATTGGTGACCTGTTGGCAAATGGGTCCCTTTACACTGCCCCCGAGCCCCCTCAGTGCAGCACCTTGAGGGATTTGGACAGAATGGAGTGGCAGCATCTTTATTTCTATGGAAACATCCCTCCAGGGTTTTGGTGGACCATTCTAAAGAGGAGGACTGTTTAGTAGTAATTTGGTCCAATCTCTGACTCCCAGGAGGGATTTTACCTGATTCTCTTGAGAAGTTTGGTGCTCCTGTCTTTTTTTTAAACTCCTGGGAAACTGGGAATGGAACTTAGGACCTTGGCACTAAGCTACTTCCCCATCCTTTTTGTATTTTTTGTTTTGAGAGAGTTACGCTAAATTGCCCAGGCAAACCTTGAACTTGTGATCCTCCTGCCTCAGCCTCCCAGAGTGCTGGGGTTACTGGTATGCACCACTGCCCTCAGCTTGCTGCTCCTGTCTTTGCTCAGCTGTTAGCTCTGCTCAGGTGGCAGGTGAGGGCCCTGGTTTGAGCTCAGGGCAAGCCCAGCCCTCGTGGAGCAGTTGGGACGCTGACACCACTGGCTGGATGGTGTTGCGCAGTTGGTTCCCTGTGTGGTCTTTCCTGGGAGTAGCCGTGACAGGGCCTCCTTCGGTGGTTTTTGCGGTGCTTGGCCTCTGTTTCTAAGGTATGCGCAGACAGATCCGTGACAAAGCTCTCGCAAAAGTGCAGCCTGTCAGCTGTGTCACTTACTGACTGAACTGACCGCCCTTTCCCTTGTCCCCTTACCTCTTCACCACTGCTTTCTTGGGTCTGCCCAGCCCACCCTTGTGGGGTCCCTGCGTCTCTTCCCTGCTTTGGGCAGGACGCGTGCCTGGCTGTGGTGCAAGCTGTCCTCAGGCCCAAGGATCCTGGCATGTCCTGGGTGTGTGCAGCTCACCTCTCAGGACCAGTTGGACCTGCAGCTTGTAAAGGCTTCAGGAGTGTCCTGCCACTGAGGGCCACCTCCCCAGGCATTCCCTGCAGCCCGGGAAGCTCAACTGTGGTGCCCTTGCCTAGGGGGCCTGGATATGCCAGGAGCCCACGTCTCGGTGGACTTTGTCCTGCCAGGCCTGGCTGGTGTTATGGCAGAAGCTCTGTGCCCAGTGACCTTCTGTGGCATGAAGTCTCACATTGCCTGGCGGCTGTTTCTTGGAGAGGGTTTGTGTCCCTGAGTCTCTTTCTCTGCCTTGGAAGCCAGGGGAGGGGTGGCTGACAGCAGCTGGATTCCAGGCTGGCACAGGAGAGCCGGGTACTTGGCATGAGTCTGGCAGAGCGATCCTGGCCCCTTGCATCGGGTTTCGACGTAAGCCTTCTCTGACACATGGCTCCTGGCCTTTCTAACCCAGCAGGCTGGGGGCGGGCGTGGGACTCTAGTCCTGTCTGTGGGGCTTTGCTGGGAATCAGGCGTGACTCAGGGCATCTCCATTTAGGAGCTGCCACCCATGGCAGGGTTGGGCACCACTCCTCTCTTACCTTACCAGCTCCTTCTGCCCCTCCCTGGTAAAATCAGCAAGGCCGATGTCTGCTTGCTTGGAGCCACACAGCCTACCTCCAGGATTGGGAAATATCTGCCGACTCAGGTTCAAAAGGATATCTCAGGATGGGTGTGGGAGAGTTGAACTTCCTAGCGCTGCTTTAGAGACCCCCAGTGCCCCTCAGCTAAGGATGCTGGGTTTCTTTCTGCCCTGCAGTGTTGTGCAGTGATTTGGGCATGCGCCTGGCACCTCCCCAGCGGCTTCTGCTCACGGACAGATGAGGACGGATGCACCCTAGAGGTAAGGCTGCTTCCGTCGCGTGGGGACCTCTGGTGGCTGCCTGTCACAGGCACACGTTTAGGATCTGGGTCTTGGAGCTGAAATCATTTTACGGGGGCTGAGTCCCAGATCCGCGATGTTTGTCAGCATCGGTACCTGTCGCTTATTGCTCACACATTAAATAACTGTTGAATGTCTGGGGCTGTCCAAGGCTTTTCGGGAGCATGGGGATTTTCATCTTTGCAGTCACTAATAAATAAACTCCAAGAGGCCAAGAACTTACTGTTTTTCCTGTTGTGTTTAAGACACTACCGGGCACAGAAGAGATGCTGAGTAAATATTTGGGGTTTTTTTCTTT
>NW_004955437.1:3289565-3304405 GCF_000276665.1 Chinchilla lanigera
GTTTGTTGAATGAGTAATTGAACAAACTTTCCCCTCTATCCATGTGGGTACCTAGGATGCCAGGCCACGAAGAGGCTGACTGAGATTCTCTTTTATTTATGAAATGGGCATTTTTGAGCGTCCCCCACACACTCGGCTCTGGGAAAATGATGACAGTGAAAGACAGATTCAGCTCCCGCCTCCTGGGCCAGTGGTTTGCCACACACAGGACGCAGTTGTTTCTCCCGGCTCTGCGGCTCTGCTGCGGTTGCTGGGTCCCCCCAGCCTGAACAATGCTGTGTCCTCAGGATGCCCGAAGGTTTCATAAGAGCAGCTCCAGGGGACCTGAGGTTCACTGTGGGTCCCTGCTGGGACCGGGAAACCCCTCCTCCTGTCACGTTTCATCTCTGAAGTTTGGGAAGTTCGTGGCTCCGGGAGCTGTTTGCGGACCGCACTTCCCTTGCTCTGCTCCTAACACCCCGCAGCTTTTCCTGTTGCAAGACGGGTGGCGAGCCCCGGGGATCAGGTTGTTTGTGGATCTTGCAGGCCCGGACCCTTCCTCTGTGGGCAATGTGAGGGAGGAAGAAGAGGGCGGAGGCTTCTGAGTTGGTGGGGGATGGACAGGAAGAGTCCTGAAACCAGCTGATTTGCCTTATGGCAGATTCATTTCTTTTGGTGTTGTTTTTGTTGAGACAAGGTCTCGCTATGTTGCCAGGCTGGCCTTGAACTCACTATGTAGCCCAGGCTGACCTCGAACTCTCAGCAGTTCTCCTGCCTCAGTCTCCCGAGTGCTGGTATTACAGGCGTGTACCACCATCTCTGGCTGTGTCTGGTTCATTTGTGAGCTTTGAGCTCCCTGTCCAGTGCGTTGTTGTCTTAGTTGCTTTTAGCAAGGGTATGATTATCATATTTTACAGTTTTATTTTATTTTTCTTTGTTATCCTCAAAAAGTTGTGATTGTTACCATCTTGGTCTTTTTTACCTGGGACACTTCTGTGGGCCAAGTATTGTGACAAATGTTTCAGACCTGGACTTTGGCTGCCACCCTTCCTCCAAGGGTGAAGAACCTAGCAGGGGAGAGGAGATGCACAGCAAGAAAATGCTTGGACTGCTGTAGAGCCGGTGGATGCTAAGAACATGGTCCTCTTTAGAGGATATATGTTTAGATGAGCAAGTTGTCCCTGAGGGCTGGCTTTGTCCCTAAAAAAACTGGGTCTTAGATTGAGCCTTGAAAGAAAGTTTTGTTCTGGGCTTTTGAGACAAGGTCTCAGTGTGTAGTTCAGGCTGGCATTGAACTCAAGGCGATCCTCCTGCCTCAGCCTGCTGAGTTCTGGGATCACAAGCTTGTGCTACCACACTTGGCCAGACAGTCCCTTAAGTTGCTAAATTGTCATGCTGGGCTTCAACTTGCAATCCTTCTGCCTCAGCCTCCCAGAGTGCTGGGATTACTGGCGTACACCACTGCACCTGGCTGTATGACCTGTTATAAGTGACATTTTTATTTTTTGGTGCCAGGAATTGAACTCAGGACCCTGTGCTTGCCAGGAAGGTGCTAATGCTGCTGAGCTATGTCCCTGGCCCCATAAGTGACATTTTTAATGAAAAATAACTTCTTTTCGCCAAACTTGTTATGTCTGGCAAGACAGCTAAGTTCTTGTATCTACCTCTGCATTCACGTTTGTATAATACAGGGTTTTAATTGAAGGACATAAAAAAATCAGGCCTCATACAGCTTGTGGTTTGGGAAGGAGGGAGTATTTTATTTATTTTGTTTTATCTTATGGTACCAGGAATCAAACTCAGGACCTCGCGCTTGCCGGGCAGGCAATGCACAACTGAGCTATATCCCCGACCCAGGAAGGAGTATTTTAATAGCCTTGGCAGATAATCGTGGGTGTTCTTCTTGCATACCGTATTTTGACTTGAAAGGTAGTTTCCTTAGGATTAGCCACCATGTGGAATATGAATAAATTTTTCATTTTTGTGACACTAAAATCCATTGGTATTTGTTAATTGAGTGATTGTGGTACTGGGGATTGAACCTAGGCTCTTCTTTGCACTGAGCTTTTCTGTTTTTTATTTTGAGACAGGGATTCACTACGTTGTTCTGCCCAGGCTAGACTTGAAATTGTGATCCTCTTGCCTCGGCCTCCCTGAGCACTGGGATTACAAGTGTGCACCGCCGTACCAGGTTCCCTTAGTATATCTTGTACATAAGTGGATCACTTACTTTAAATGGGTCATTGGGAAATATCAGTACCCTAATTTATGTAGATCGCTCAAATGTAGACATATTTTACTTGACAGTATGAAAAATTTTATTTCTGAGTACTATCACTGGGCTCATCAGAAAAGTCTCTGTGGGTTGGGAAACTGTCAGGTTTATGCTAGATACGTGACGTGCTTTTCATAATGTGAACTTTTTTTCTTGAGGCCTTGATTTGTCATTATTAATATGCTGTCAAATCTTTTTCGAAGAAAAAAGTACCGGGAATTGAACTCACGACCTTGCACTTGCCAGGCAGGCGCTGTGCTGCTGAGCTAAATCCCCAGCCCCTAGACTTTTTTTTTTGAGACAGGGTCTCCCTTTGTAGTCTAGGCTGGCCTTGAACCCAAGGTGACCCTCCTGTCTCAGTCTCCCAGGTGCTGGGATTGTAGATGTGCACCACTACACCTGGCTTCTGTCTCAGAAATGGAAAGAGTTGGAAATATAGTAGTGGAATAACCCAGGGTTCAACCCCCAGTTCCACAAACAAACAACAAAAAATTGTCCTGATGATCACTGTTTGCCTATTAATCTCTCAGGTAAGAAATGTGTCTCATGAGAAAGTTGGCTAGTTCAGGTTGGAACTCACACAGACGCTTTCTTTTATCAGAGAGAGAGAGACAGCAGTTTGCGGAGTTGTCCAGGTGGGCGTCAGACTGACAGTTCTCCCAGTCAGGCTCTTGAGTAGATGGGATTATGTTTGTTTTTTGTGGTATTAGAAGTTGAACCTCAGGGCGTTCTACCACTGAGCTGCATCCCCAGCCCTTTCCTTTTTTTATTTTGGGACAGGGTCTTGCTAAGTGGCCTAGGCTGGCCCTCAACTTGCGATCCTCCTGCCTCGGCCTCCTGAATATCCAGAGTTACAGGCTAAGGATCAGCCAAGATGTAGTGAAGCTAGTTTCCATTGGCGTACCTAGGACACTCCGCAGTGAAATCAGTGCTGTATTGTCTTCATGGTTGCCCGGCCCTGCTGGACCCTCACTGGGGCTCCTTGGAGTTGCTGTGGTCAGGTAGCATCTGAAGGCGGCAGGTGGGGCTAGGTGTCCTGCTGGCTCCCGCTGCTTGGCACTTGCTGCTGGCCTTGGCTAGCTGCCTCCTCGCGGCCCTGCATGCACCCTAGCTTCCCGCAGTGGGACAGCTGAGACCCAAGCAGGAGCAGCCCAGAGGGAGACACCAGGAAGGATGGCACGATTCCTGTGCTGTCTCAGTCACAGGTCCCGTTCAGAACAGAATACATGAGGGTGTGAATGCCGGGAGGCTTGGTTCATGGGTGGGAGAGGCCTCCTCGGAGACCAGCGCCTGCTTTTTAGTGTGCTTTCAGGGAGGCAGCCGGGTCTGTGAACAGATGACTTCTAAAGGTCTGGTCTACCTTCCATTCCTGGAAGCAAGGGTTAGGAAGTTCCTGGCAGCTAGTAGAGGACATAGTATGCCAAGTAAAGGAACTTGCCCTGTGCTCTTCAGGCAATGGGGAGCCATGGATGGTTTGGGAGCAAGAAGTGATGGTGTTACTACTGCAGAAAGCTGGGCTGAATGGCGGAAGAATGGAGGCAGGAGGATGGGTAAGAGACAACTGCCATGTTCTCATGGTAGGAAAGTTCTCTCACGTCAAGTCCGGCCTCCCTGGGTACAGTTAGGTGCATCGACCTGGGTCTTCAGCCACACAGATTTAAGTCCTCAGACCACAGGAGGAGCAACGCTTCCCCACCCCTACCCCTGGAGACTGCCAGTACCCAGGAAAGGCTACCTCAAAGGTTTACAAATGTCAAAAACAAATAATATTTTAAAAAATTGCCCAGACACATAAAAAGTTAAGTGTAAGTTACTAAAAAAAAAAAAAATAAAAAACAAAAAATTCAAATTTTATTCAACACCACTATGTTTCAAATACGCTTCAGTTTCAGTATCTTTGACCATTAAAAAAACCAGGAGAAGCTGGGCATGTGGCGCACACCTGGAATCTCTGTGCTCGGGAGGCTGAGGCAGGAGGATTGCCATAAGTTCGAGGCCACCTAGGGTACACAGCAAGACCGTCTCTCTCCAAAAAAAAAAAAAAAAGCTAGGAGAGGTGTGAGAAGGGCAAGAAGGAGGAGGGCAAATTAGAGACTAGAAGGGAGAGGGATGAAGGGGAAGTGAGGTTTCCTGAGAGGAAGCAGCGGAAAGGGTGGGAGCAGGAGGCTGAGGGAGGCCGGCGGCATGTGCTGCCCCAGGCTTCAGCCCCTGAGTCCTCACTGCATCTCTAGGGCCCCATTGGTTCCCAGAGAGGTTGCGAGTGGATGAGGGCTGGGCAGGCCTGGGAGTGGCTCTTGGCTCTGCTGTGAACCAGCTGCGGGAGCGAGGGTTTGTGACCTCACGTCCCAGCCTTTGTAGTCTGCTCTGGAACGCCACAGCGGACCTCAGGTGGTGCTGGCCTGTCCCCTGCATGCTGAGCTTGGGGACAGATGATTTCCTGAGCCAGTCCTGGCCCTGATGTACAGGCCCAGGCACAGAGAGCCCAGCCTCTGACTGAGGCGCTGTCACTGGCCGTCAGCCCTGGGTGTTCGGGCAGTGCCCCTTCTTTCCTCCTCAGGCTGGGCTTCAGCACCTCGCCGCTGCCCTGCCTTGTCGCTGCCCTGCCTTGTCGCCACCCCGGCAGCTCTCCAGGGACCGTTGCTGCATTCACCGCGAGTGGGGACACAGCTCTGAACGAGCTCTCCCGAGAGGGCGACTGCAAAGGGAGAGGCTTCTGGCTGCCTGGGGAAACGGCCTCCTCTGTCACTGAGCTCACGGACAGCTCCCGACAGATCAGGCCGGCTTTCATTGCGATCTGCTGCAACCCTTGATCCTCGCGGCTGCTCCTGGCAAGTCCCGAGTCCGGGGTTGCAACCTCAGGAGCAGTTTCTTGGCTCCCGCTCCGCTGGGAGAACAAGCAGCTTCCTGTCCAGCTGGCAGTGCTGGCTGGGGCTACCCCACACTGTGGGCCACCTCTCCTCAAAGATGGACTTGGCTTTTTTGGTTGCTTGTTTCAGATTTTTGGGACAGGGTCTTGCTATGTAATTCAGGCTGGCCTTGAACTCACTAGGGAGCCTAAGCTAATCTCAAACTCATGGCAGTTCTCCTGCCTCAGCCTCCCGAGTGCTAGGATCACAGGTGTGCACCACACCCAGCTTAACGTGCTGTTCTTACATCTGCCACTCGTGGTCCCCGTTTCCAAACAAGGGGACGAGGTGTGCTTTTCTCAGTTTCGCTCAGTCACCTAAAACATTTCCCTGTTGTAACTGTTGCTCTAGAACTTGGTTTCTTGGGCCAGTGCCGGAGACGTAATGCTGTGTCGTGGGGCTGTCCTGGGCCTTGGTGGGTGGTTAGCAGCATCCCTGGCCTGGCGCCTGCCCAGTAGGTGCCAGTCACTCCCCTTCCCCTAGTTGTAAAAACCAAGGTCTCCAGACGTTGCCAGATGTTCCTTGGAGACGGAATCACCCTTGTCTTGTGAGAACTACTGCTCTGTCATTTCCCCATGAGGTACTGCAGGCCAGCTGGGCCTCCTAGTGAACAGCAATAAACTTGGGGTGGTAGGCAGACAGGTCTCAGCTGGAAGTGTACTGCCCTCAGCCACCTCACCGGGCCCGGAGGGCTTTGGGGGGGGGTGAAGTAGTTCACCCATAGCAGTGTGCTGCAGCTACGCAGGAAACGATAGGGTGTCTGCACAGCAAACGGGCACCTCCAGGGCGCAGAGCCACCTCCTGGAGCTGCGGGCTTTAGGCTGAGCCTCTCTGTGTTTTGTAAGGGCTGGGCAGAAGGTTCCTGCGTGTGGCTCCTGGAGGTGCCACGTAGCAGAGAGTAGGTTCCCCTTATGGTGCAGATGCCTGGGACCAGCCGTTCCTGGTGTCTCACACGACCGAGTGGGTGGTTGGGGATTCTGATCACAGCAGCCTCCCGCTCTCAGAACCTGCCAGGCCAGGCAGTGCTCCGAGAGGAAGCTCATCTGCTGTCCTGCCTCTAGGGCTTGTTGGTCAGGTCCAGACCTTTTCTGGACAGCTCCCTGCGTGAGAAGTCTTCAGCTCAGTGCAAAGACCCTGATGGGCTCCCCTTGACCCTCTGCTGGCTCCCTGGAGTGTGATCCTCAGCGGGCCATCGAGGGCTTGAGGTTGGAGAGGAGAAAACTGCCTTTCCCTTCCAAGGAAGCGCCCTAGGGCCTGACTCGGTGCCATACAGTTAGTTCCCCTCTGCCTGCTTACGCAGCAAGCAGTCCAAGGGAGAGACAGGACCAGGCCCGGGGACTCCGCCAGGGCTCCTGACCCGGCGCCCCTTTGACCTGGACAGGGGTCTGAGCTGTGTTTCTTCCACATCCTTGGCTTTTCCTTGCTTGGTGGTGAGCTGAACCGGGGCCTGCAGAGACATCCAGGCCATAACCCCTGGGACCCGTGAATATTGGCTGTGGTGGCAAATGGACTTCACAGAAGTGATTAAGTTAAGGATCTTGCCGTGAGGAGATGATCCTGGATTATCCAGTGGGGCCTAAATGTGTCCCGAGGGGTGGGGGCGACAGATTTGACACAGTCAAGAGGCCGTGTGACCTCGGCAGGCAGATGCTACGCTGCTGGCTTTGACTGCAGAGGAAGAGGCCAAGGAATACAAGGAAAGCAGCCCTGGCCGCGGGAAAGGGAGGAAAGGGTTCTTTCTAGGACTTCTGGGGAGAGCATGCCCATTAACCCAGCGGTTTTGGTCCGGTGAAACCAGTTTTGGACTTCTGACCTCTAGAACCGTAACAGAGAATAAATGTGTTTTGTTTTAAGCCACTAAGTTTGTGATGATTTGTTACAGCGTAACAGGAAACCAATAAGGGGATCATCTGCCTGCAGGCCCAGAGGATGCCGGCTGATCTTTGTTCTTATTGTGAGGCGTCCCCTTCCTGGCACAGGAGCATGTGAGGCCCAGCCTTTCTTTAGACTAATCTTTGAGGTGGTCTGCACTTTGGGAGAACCTTCAGAGAATTCTGGGGAGCAGAAGAGTATGAGATCTTTGCTTTTGGACTTCCCTGACCCCCTCATCTTCAATCCAATCAGTACCAAAGGGTTGCATTCAGGATTTGAGGATCCAGGATTAGCTACAGTCTTATTCCAACTTATCCCCCCTGTAGTCCCCTTTCTTCTGTTTATTTAACAGTAATTCATTAAGTACTTGCCATGCGTTGGATACCGTGGACATCGGGAACAAAGGCGATTTTAAAAAGTTTTTAGTTTATTAGTACATTTGTCTAGTACATAATGTTTACGTTTCTTGTGGAGAGTTGGTACATGCATATAACACATGTTAATTCCTTTTCTCAGGGAACAAAGCAGTTTTTAAAAATCTGTGCACCCCTGTAGTCCTGACTACTTAGGAGGCTGAGACTGGAGGATCACTTGAGCCCAGAAGTTAGGGGTCAGACTGGGCAACATAGGGAGACCCTGTCTCAAAAAAAGAAGAAAATTTCTTGCCCTCTTAGTAGTTGAGGTGGTTGGCGGGGAAGGGAGCCAGATTAAAGCATATCCGATGATGGTGAATGCTGTATAGGAAAATAAAGCACAAAGGGTACAAGGGCAGTTTTAGAAGGCGGACAAGGCCCAGGAATGGGATGCTGAAACTGGAGGAGAATGAGATACTTGTGGGGAGTCTCTTAGGGACACAGAGAAAGGGGTATAGCCGCTTCTCCAGTTATGTTGGGGCTACACCCAGTAAAGTTGTAAGAGAAAATATTGTAAGTCAAAAATGCATTTGAGGGCTGGGGATGTAGCCCAGTGACACAGCACTGGCTTGGCAAGCACGAGGCCCTGAGTTCGATTTCTGGTACAAAAAAAAAAATGCATTTCAGATTCTGAACCTACTAAACATCCCAGTGTAGCCACACAGTATCCTTCAGAGTATTGGTTGTTTTTCCTAAAGGTTGTGTGGCTGGCTGGGGGCCCCAGCATCTCAACAGAGTGTGGTCCTGCAGACTGCTAGCTTGGGAAAGGATCAAAATTAAAAATTCCAGCCATTCCAGAGGCTGAGAAATGGGGATCACAAGTTCAAGGCCAGCCTAGGCAACTTAACAAGAGTGTCTCAAAATGAAAAATAAAAAAAGCTGGGGATGTAGCTCAGTCCTGGAACATTTGGCTAGCATATATGAGGCTTTGGGGTGTTGCCCCAATACTTAAAAAGAAAACCAACAAATAAAATCACAGAATCCCAAGTACAGTTTCTACTTGAATGGATAGACTTTTGCACTGTTGTAAAATGGAAAAATTGTTAAGTGAAATTCTCATCTTCCAGAGCTCGTCTGTACAAAGGCCACAGCTGAAGTGTGTGATGAGCACAAGGGAGCCAGGGTGGTGGACAGAAGGAGGGCAGAGGTGCGTGGGAGGGGGTGGGGTCAGAGGTGTGATTGAGGTCCTGCAGTCCTGTAAATCTTTTATTCACTTGTCCTTTGTCCCTTCCTCCTTCCTCCTCACATTGCCTCTTGATTTCTATGTGTCCTTGGTGCTTTTTGTCTTACTATACCTAGTGTGTTGCTTAATCTCAGCCATCAACTTGATTGGCTTGAGAGACACATAGGGGTTAGTTGAGCATGCTTCTGGGTGTGTCTGGTAGGTCCCTGGCTCCTTCCTCTCTGTCTCTTTCCAGCCTGCTGTGCTTTGGGGCTTCCATGAATTGAGCGCCTTTCCTCTACCACTCCCTTCCACCTCGATCTTTCTGCCTTGGAGCCAGCTTAGACCATGGACTGAACCCTCTGCGATTGTGAGCCAAAGTAAACCTTTTCTCCTATGAGTTGTATATGTTGGGTATTTTAGCCCAGCAACAAAAAGCTGACTAGTGCAGGAATATCAGCAGGCAAACATAGTCAATTTAATAAAGCAACCTCCTCTTTCTGAATATGAGGGCAGTTCCCCAGCGGTATTGTTGTAGGCAATGTGCCTGGGAGTGCAGTTACCCGTATTAACCAGACACCTTTCTTTTTTTTTTTTTTTTGGTACCGGGAATCGAACTCACGACCTTGCACTTGCCAGGCAGGTGCTGTGCCGCTGAGCCAAATCCCCAGCCCCATCCAGACACCTTTCTGGGTCAGTTTCATTGCCCCCCTCAGCCTCAAAGCCCCTGCCCCTTCTTCCCACCTGCCTTCCTGCTCTCCCCCGGGGTCTTACAGATACCCTCCTGAGATGCTCTCCTGGCTCCCGTGCCTCCTCCCCTCCTCCTCCTGAGCAGCGCAGTCCACCTTCCGACCCCGCCTGGTAGTTGGGGCCGTGTCACTGCACATTCGTGGCTGTCGCCTGGGCTCTTGGCAGGCACAGTGCCTTTCCCTGAGCAGCTGCAGGCTCTGCTTCGTCAGCTTCGGAGATGATCCGGCATTCGTGCTCAGCCCTCTCCCCTGTCTCTAAAGGTGAGTGGAGGCCCCACCCATGCCCACTGCAGCCCCTCTCCTTTTCCTGGGCCTGGGCTTCTAAAAATCTGATCCCCTAAGGTCAAGGAAGTCCTGGCTGGAAAGTAACCTGCTCCCTGGAGAATGACCCAGGATAGCTCTGGTGCCTGGCGGTGGCCCCAAATGCCAGCCTGTAGTAGTCCCTTGGTAGTTCCAGCATCCCCAGGGCCAGGGTACAGATTGTCTCAATGGATTAACTCCTGCCTGTGTTCCTGAATTCAAAGTCTTGGGTGACTCTGTCCAGCACCTGCCTTAAATAGTGGAACCAAATATGTTGTTACTGAAAATAAAAATCTTTGGTGGTAAGGGCTGGGGTGTAATTCAGAGGTAGAGCCTTGCCTGATACACCTGAGGGTTTGGAGCTTAGCCCTGCCATCAAAAACAAAAACTCAAAACCAACAACAACAAAAACAAAACTTTCATACTCAACAAACTGACCAATAATACTCCCAGGTAAACATCATTAGGTAAATCAATTTCCACGTCCCAGAAAGCAAGTGAAATTGTAGCCAGCTCTGTTTGTATTCTGTTGCAGCGTGCAGTTCCTGTGACTTTGCTTTGTGGCACCCTAACACTGCAGTGCGTTGGTAACACGTGGTTACAGTTTGCCTTTCGTGTCCTTACAAGGTGTCACCTTTGGTCTGTGGTCTGGCCCAGCAGCACACGCCTCCCCACACAGCGAGGCCTGCCTCTGTGTCCCGCAAGCCTGCGGTGGCCTTGGCTCCTGCCTCTCTGCCAGGGCCATCTGTTTTGGTTCATTTTGGGGTGCATTGTGGATAATCATGGAGAATCTTTCCTCCCAGTACTCCCGGAGCTCCTGCCCACGTGCTGCTTCTGTTAGCGACAGCAGCCTACGCTGCCCCTTCCTTTCTGTCCTGTGCCTCCACCGTGCAGGGTGCTGGTGCGTCCCGGTGGTTGCCTCTCCATAGGCTCAGCGGAGATTTCGGGCTTTGGTGGAGTTTTTCCCAGCAAGCCCTGTCCCCTGCCCTTCTCCCACCTGTGGCTCAGCACCTACCAGGTGTTTAATCATGGAGGTATCGCTTGCATCCTAGGCTTTGCTTTTGGGCTGAGAGTGCGAGAGCTGGGCTGACTTGTGCCTCCACCTGCAAGCAGTCTGTCTTCATCCGCAGAGCTGTAGGTGCTCAGGAACTGAATAGGAGACGGCCCGTGTGTTGGTGCGTGGTGCCACCCCCTTTGCACGCATTGCTTTGTTAAACTCCACTACCACCCTCTGAGGGAGGAATTGTACTGCTTTTACAGTTGGAGATCCCGAGGCTCACACCGGTTGGGAAAATTGCCTAAAGTCACACAGCTAGTAAGTGGCAGAGCTGGGATTTGAACCCAAGTGGCTCAAGCCAGGTCTGTGCTCCGCACGCGGGAAGGACTCCTCGGAGGGATGGCTGGCTGAATCGGATTGTTCCAGTTTGGAAAGTAGCTGCTTGACCTGTGGAGGTTTCAGGGAGCAGCGGGGGCCCTGTTGGTCATGGAGCATAAGCGAGATTTTGGCAGGCGTGGTGCCCCTTGCAGAGCTCATTCCAGGTCGTTGGGCAGAGGAGGCCCCGTGTGTGGTTGGGCCTCGTGGCTCCCTGGATCTGCTCTGAGGCAGTGAAGCCCCGAAGAACCACGAGACTAAGCAGCCCGGTTGCGGACCAGGTGCGGAGGGCGGGAGGGACTCCATCGCCGCTCTGAGTGATTCGGCAGCAGCTTTCAGTCTGGGGGAAGGAAAAGACAGAGGGATGGCCCAGATGCGCATGGATGGAGAGAAGGAAGAGAGGCTGCCTTTATTCAGATTCGTCCTTGGGCCAGGCATTATCCCTGCAGGCCGGCCTGCAGAGTGTGGGGTTAGACAGCTGGCCCAGTCACACGGTAAACAGGTGGCAGAGCTGGCGTTGGAGCCCTGCGGAGTAGTCAGTTCTGCTCAGTTCAGTCACTGCATCTGCTGCCCGTGTTGCTTCTGCCTGGGCTAAGCATCACGGGAGGGTAACGTGTGCAGGTGTGTGTGAGGTTGTGAGCAGAGGCTGGGGGCACCTGGGCTCAGGGTTCCCGCCCTGCTCTGCAGCACGAGCCCCACCCAGACCTGCAGCCCCCACCGTGCTCAGAGCAGCGGTGCCGTGGTGTTTGTGCCTTGCTTGCACCCTGCAGCCGCTGGTTTATTTTTAGAGAACCTTTTCAATTTCTGTTCGCATTTCCTGACCTGAACGCAGGAGGTAGGTGCAAGGATGACGGTGGGAACTGGAAGATGCCGGCATAGGTTGCCTCTTAGCCATGCCAGGGGCTGGCGCTGGGGCTGTGCCTGCTGCCCTGCCCGCTGTCACCTCAGGGATCCTGGACCCCAGAGTCTGAGGCTGAGAGGGCAGCCTGCCCAGTGGCTCCTCTGAGGAGAGTGGTCCTTCCCCCAAAGGGAGGGGAAGCACGAAGTAGCACATGTGCTGCAGCTCACTGTTGCTGAGGTGTAAACTCCTGGGGAACACGGGGAGTGTGAGGGGGCAGAGTGTGGGGAGCCAGATCCTGGCTCTGCCAGTTGCTAACTGGGCAGCCTCAGGCAAGTCACTGCCCCCTAGGGGGTGGTAACTGCAGACCCTGTGCCCCTGAGGGTTAAAGGCGCTCAGACTGGAAGGGCAGAGGAGCTGCTCCCTGAGTGCACCCAGCACTGGAGGTGGATAGCCCAGCACACTGTTTGTCCCCTCTGCTGCGCTGGCTTGACAGGCACTAACCTAGTCTGGCGACTGTCTGTGGACCCTGCAGGGCCTTTCCCAGGGATAACTGCAAGTAGCCCAGCGCTGCCAGCCCTGCCAGCCCTGCCTGGGCCCTGGGAGAGACAGGAGACACGTCTGAGGAGGAGTCTTCTACCCGAGGAGTGTCAGCAGCTCTGCCTGCTTTCTGCTTTGAGCCTTGCTAAGCTCTGGAGCATTCATGCCTGTGTGCCCTGGGTGCAGGCGACTTGGGTGTTGGACACAAGGTTGCTGAGGGAGGGGTCTGCTGCCTCCGAGGTGTCGAGGTAACTAATAACGAATAGTGAAGGACACCTTCAGAAAATGGCATTTGAGCATTTAGAAATTTAATTAGAGGCCAGGTATGGTGGCACACACCTGTAGGCCCAACTGCTTGGGAGGCTGAGGCAGGAGGATCACTTGAACCCATGGATTCAAGGCTTCCCTGGGCAGCGTATTGAGGCATTGTTGCAAGCAAACACAAATACACTGGTGGAGAGATGGACGGACAAACAGAAGGGAGGGAGAGAAAAAGTAATCAGATGCCATCAATGGCCAAGATTATAGAAATTTTGTTAGGATATGGGGTTGGTTCTCAGGCATAAATTTCCATGGGTGTTTTTAATGTATAACAAGATGTTTTAATTATGTAAATAGTGTTCATTCATTATAGATCACTTCAAAATACAGGTTAAGTGCTGAAAAGTAAATAAAAGTTACGTATGATCTGTTACAAGTTTTGGTTTATATTCTCAGACTGTGTATACCTAGTTTTTTTGTTGGTTTTGTGATACTGGGGCTCGAACCCTGGGGCCTTTTACACTGCCCTACACCCTAGCCCTGTTGTTGTTTTTTTTTTTAATTTTGGGACTGGCTCCCGGGCAGCAGGCAGGGACTGGCTCCCGGGCAGCGGGCAGGGAGCAGAGTGGAGGAGTCAGGGATGTGGGTGACGCCCACAAATCCTTGTGTCCACAGCTCAGCTTCCATCCCAGAACAACAGCTCGGTGGAGCGGGGAGGAAGCAGAAGACGGTATCTGTCGGGGGCAAACTGTTCTGTCCTCCGCTTCCTGCAGAATGAAACGAGGCCTCCGGCAGTAGCCAGGACAGGGCCTCCCTGAGCCCAGTGGGTGAGGGCATTCGCATCTCAGTTGTCGCAGCAGCTGATCTTCCTGAGCCTCGTGTCCCCACGAGCCTGCCCAGGTCACACTTGTCTCCTGCCCTGGGCCCTTGAGACCCAGCGCAAGCTCTGTAAGCTGCAGGGCCCACGGCTTCCTGTTCGTCCCCTCCAACCCTTTGCCACCCCCTCCTGTCCTCCACTCCCGAGCTATAATTAAGTTCCCATGTGAAACCGTATCCCTCAGCTGACACACGCGCAAAACCGCAGCCCTGGCCATTGGGCAGCTCGTCTGGGGTGACTTCTGGGGCTGCTGTCTCGGCCTCCAGATGGCTCGGGTGGGCCTGAGTGGGTGGGGCGTCTCACCAGGAAAAGCTGGATCCGTGAGGCCAGGCTTTGCCCAAGAGTCAGAAAGTGGGACATTAGGGGGAGAGGAAGGGTGAGCAAATGGCCAGGGGACACAGACAGAGGGGACAGACAGGCCGCCGCCAGAGCCGCAAGGCAGAATGTGAGCTGTTGGCTTTATGTTTTAGCATTTTAAAATGGAGATACACTTCTCTCAGCATAAAACCCCCTGCTGTAAAGTGTACCATTTAGTGGTTGTTACAGTATATGCGCTGCGTTGTACAGCCATCCCCACTGTGTAGCTCCAGCATATTTACATCTCCCCCAAACCAGAACCCGTGCCTCTCAGCAGTTAGCGCCAGTACCTCCCGGCCTGCATCCATCTCTGCCTGGCAACCACTAAACTGCTTTGCTGCTCCATAGAGCTCTCCATGCTATGTAGAAGTAGAATCACACACTATTCATCCTTTTGGGTCTGGCTTCTCTCACTTAGTGGAATGTTTTCAAGGTTTATCCATGTTGTAGCATATAGTAGTACTCTATTCTATTTTAATGGCTGAATAATATTCCACTATATATATATCACTTTTTTTTTTTTTTCCAGTACCAGGAATTGAACTCATGACCTTGCACTTGCCAGGCAGGCGCTGTGCCGCTGAGCTAAATCCCCAGCCCCTTATATATCACATTTTGTTTATCTGTTTATCAACTGATAGACTGTTGGGTCCGTCCTTCCTTCCTTCCTTCCTTCCTTCCTTCCTTCCTTCCTTCCTTCCTTCCTTCCTTCTTCTCTTTCCTGTGAGATAGTCTCACTGTGTGAGTCAGACTGGCCTTGAACTCACAGTGATTCTCCTGCCTCAGTCTCCCAAGTGCTGGGATTATAGGTGTGCACCACCCTGATGAGCAAAGAATATCCCCTTTTAAGGCAGGGTAACTTTCCACTGGATGTAGATATCACATTTTATTTATCCATTCCTGCATTGGTAAACACTTGGGCTGCTTTGACATTATAGC
>NW_004955437.1:3304683-3339281 GCF_000276665.1 Chinchilla lanigera
TTTGTAACTGTTTTTTCCTGTCTGAAAGAAATAAGAATTTACATTGTTTTTGGGTTTTAGACATGTCGTCAAGATAGATCTACCTGTTTTTCTTCTTTCTTTCATTCCTGCAGGACCTTTAATTGTTAGAGACAAATCTTTTGGGATCTCCAGGACATTTCCCAGTGTTTTGTTTTTTTTTTTTTTTTGTACCGGGAATCGAACTCATGACCTCACGCTTGCCAGGCAAACACTGTGCCTCTGAGTTGTATCCCTGGCCCACTCCCTGTGTATTTTTTTCCCTCAATGTCTCTCATTCCTGTTTCTAGACTCTTAGACTCTGTTTCTGTTTTTGTTTTTGAGATGGGTTCTCACTCTGTAGTACGGGCTGGCCTTGTGTAGTCCAGGCTGGTCTCGAACCTGTGACAATCCTCCTGCCTCAGCCTCCTAAGTGCTGGGATTACAAGTGTGTGCCACCACCCCCGGCAAGACTCTTAGACTCTGGAAATTTGGACTTCTGTGTTCATTGATAGCGTGTAGAAATGCAGTCAGTTTTTAGACATAGATAAATAGCCTTGCTAAAGTTACTCATTCTAATAGTTAGTGTTTTCTTTTCAGTGTATTCCTTGGGATTTTCTGTGTAAGAGATCATGCTCTGATAACAGAGATAGTTTTACTTACTCCTTTACAGTCCAGATAATTTTTCTTCTTCTTGCTCATTTACCCTGGTTAGAACCTCCAGTGTGGTATCAAACAGAAGTGGGCACTGTGGACTTCTTGTCTTGTTCCTAGCCTTGGGAGGAAAGCTTTCAGCCTTGAATAGATCATTCTCAACCAGCTGCCGAACCTAGACGGTGTTCCCTCTGCCTGCTTTTGCAGCAGCCCTCCGAACCAGGTCCACTTGTGAGCAGGAGTCGAGCGCACCTGTCCATTGCCCATTAGGGCATCACAGCTCTTTGCCTGCTGTTCCTGCTGGGCCGCTCCTTGCTTCACTCCCTGGGTCTTGGCTGTCTGCACATCAGATATATGACACTTCCTCATTCTCGGTCATAGTGACTTCATCCATCCTATGGGTGTGCCATTTGCGATCCTCTGCTCCTTGATGAAGCGCAGGTGATTTCTACTCTTTTCCCTTTTTTTATTTCTTTAGATTTATTTGTTTGTTTGTTTTGGGTTACCGGGAATCAAACTCAAACCTCTCGCTTGCCAGGCAGGCACTGTGTCTCTGAGCTATATCCCCAGGCCCAGTTTCTGTTTTTTGAGACAGGGTCTCAGTATGCAGTCAGGCTGGCCTTTAAGTTACCATGTGGCCCAAGCTGGCCCCAAACTCATCGCAGTCCTGCCTCAGCCTCCCGAGTGCTGGCATTACAGGTGTGTTCACCACGCCCGGCTCGCCCTCTTTTTGAATGAACCTACATACGTGATTGTATGCAACATAAGTTGACGATGCTGCAGTGCAATAGCAGAGTGATGTTGCGGTGGGGACTTCCAGAGACTCCCTCAGGGCTCTCTCTGAGGCCTTGCTCGGTGTGGGCACCAGTGTGGGCTCGCCGGCTGGGCAGAACCTCAGTGGGTCTAGAGGTTGTGGGAAGGGTAGCGTGAGCAAAGGAGCACAGCTCATGGGTGATAGGAATCAAGAGGACTAAGTCCTCTATTGCTGTATAACAAGGCACCCAAAACTTAGTGCTTAAAACATTTTCGATCTTGCAGTTTCTGTAGGTTAGGAGGGTTTCCATCAGGACGTGAATACCAGGGCATAATCCCAGAGAAAGCTGTCGCCAGTGGCAAGCTGCGGTGAGGATGTCACAGCCGTTACTGTAGACAAATCCCCTGTGCTTAGCTGAGCAGTTCGCACTGATCTGAAAACAGCGGGAGCCGTGGAATATCTTCAAGCAGCAGAATAATATAGCTGTCACTTAGGACAGTTAGCCCGTAGCGTTCTACCTGCTGTCCCAGAGCTTGAAAATGAAGGGAGAAATACAGGTAGAGACCGCGGGTAGGCGGTGTCTATAGTAACCTAGGTGGGAAGTTTTTGGGCTGTAGTAAGTTACTACATATCGGGCCCCTTCCTGTACTAAATATATCGGCTGTATTATCTCTTACATTGGAAAGGACCACAAAAAAGAAGGCATTACTCATGGATACTCTGTCTGCAGCTAAGCAAACAGATGCCCGTCATGGCCCTCAGCTGTGTGTCTGTGTGGCAGAGCCCTTTTCTCCGGTTGAGCCTCATGACATTCCTGTGATCGCTGTGCCCTGTTGGGTACAAGCCTCAGAGAGGTGATTTGCTGAGAAGAATCAGGGTTTCCATTACTCACTACAAAACTCGGTACTTCAGCAAGCACCATCTGACCTTTCCCCTGCTTCTCTGTTACCCGGGCCCAGCTGGCTGATTCTACCCCTGTGATGTCAGCTGAGTTTGCCCAGCCCAGTGGTAAGCGCCAACATGGCTTTTCTTCGTTGTCCCTGATCCTGTGGGAGTCCTTCCCGGGTTGCTTACAGTATGGTGACAGAGCCAGCAGGTCAGAGGCCAGTCCTGTAGAGGCCCCGGGCTCGGGTCCAGAGCCTTTGCTCAGCCAGGTTCTGCTGGCCGGAGCTGACACTGGGCCAGCCCAGATTCAGGGGCGGGAACCAGCCGCTGCCTCTTGTGGGAAGAGTGGCCAAGGGTTTGCAGCCCTCTTTGATCCACGGGCAGCCAGGAATGTGATGCAGAGCTGGGATTTGAATCCAGATCTGTGTGACTCAGACGCTGTGTCCCTTTCTGCTTTTGACCCCAGGAAGCTGCAGAGCTTCCTGGCTCGTATGTGTGGTTGGAGGGCATTACTTTTCTCCTGGCCTTCTGCAGCGGAAGCTCTGCCAGCCACCCTCTTTTTCCATGTTGGCATCCAAGATCTGCGGGCCCAGGGGATCTTCCGAAATGCCCCAAGGGATTTGCTGGCTGCCCCTCAGCACTGGTGCTGATGGCTGGACAGTCACGGGATTTCCCTTTGGAGTTTCCCTCTCTGCACTTACTGGCCTTCGATCCACAGCGCTGGCCACTTTGTGGATGTCCAGGCTGACCCAGTTTCCAGTTGTCCCAGGTGGTGTCTAGTCCAGCAGCCCCACTCGTCTCAGCCAGCACGTCCGCCAGGGAGTTGCGGGAACAGGCGGATTCCGGGGCCTTGCCGCCTAGTGAGTTAGAATTCTTAGGATAGTGGTGGACTCTGTTGGTTTGAGGGTGCAGCCTGGCTGGAAAACCAGTGACTTCCAGTCGATGGCATCCTCTTTTAGCCCCAGCCATCTCAGAAAGATGCCTTCAGAGGCAGTCACACCGGAGAGAATGATCATTCAGAGGCCCCACTTTGCAGCCAGGAGTGACTCCTGGCAGTGTCCAGGAAGTCCCTGGCAGACCTGCTCACATCTCTCCGATGCTTTTTCATGCTTTGTATTATCTGAGCTTTGTGGGATGGTGGGGTTTTCTTTGAAAATGTTGACAGAGGGCAGCAACCCTTTTAGCAGCCAGCAGAGCCTTCCTGACCAGGAACGTGTGATCCCTTGGCTGCATTGTCAGTTGGCGTGTTGGTGTGAAGAGTACGACAACCCTCTAGGCTTGTCTAGACTTCAGGACCTTTCTAGACTTATGCCTTGGTATGCTTATACAGGTCAATTTTAACACCCCAGGTAATTTCCACTACTTTCTATGTTTTAGAATATGCAGAAAATGCCAGCAAATGTAAAGAAGGAAATAAAACCTACCTAGACTCTTCCTTTCAATTACCAGGGTTAATATTTTGATGGATTTTGTTCTCCATCTCTCTCCTTTCCCACTACTCGGAAGGCTGAGGCAGGAGGATTGCTTGTGATACAAGAGATTGAGCTTGCACTGAGACCTTTAAAAAAAAAAAAAACATTGCAAGACACAGTCTCCCTAAGTTGCCCAAGCAGGGGTCAAACTTTTACTCCTCCTGCCTCAGCCTGCTAGAGTGCAGGGATTACAGGTGTGCACCACCACACCTGGCCACACACCCTCTTTTTGAAAACCATATTGAAAGGCATATTGCAATGCTGGTTTTTAGAAGCTTTATGAGCTATAATTCATAAAGTTCACCTGCTTACAACATAGAGTTTAATGGCCTTGTGTTTGCGTAGTTGTGCAATCATTACCATAACCTACTTTTAGAACCATTTTATTGTTCCAAAAAGAAATTTTGTAATCCATTAGCTTTTGCTCCCCTTTCTGTGCCTGCTCCTGCGCTAGGCAGTCCCTATCCCCACGGGTTTGCCTCTTGTGGCCATTGCTTATAAATTCAGTTATACAACGTGTGCTCTTCTGTTATTAGCTTCTTTCCCTGAATATAACCGTGATATTGTCTTGAAACCTGCTGAGCCGGGCGTGGTGGCACACACCTGTAATCCCACTACTCGGAAGGCTGAGGCAGGAGGATTGCTGCAAGTTCAAGGCCAGGTGGGCTACATAGTGAATTCAAGGTCAGCCTGGAATACATAGCGAGACCCTGTCTCAAACTGCCCCCTCCCCAAAAGAAACCTGCTTGAAACATTTATATCATTAGAAATTAGCATATAGTTTTCAAGAACCCATTTGTAACACCATCTTCTGAAAGTATCTGGTCTTATTTCACCAGCTCTGCCTGTGCACATGTAGATTATTTGTTTGTTTGTTTGTTTTTTGTTTTGTTTTTGTTTTTCTTTTGGTACTAGGAATGAACTCATGACCTTGCGCTTGCCAGGCAGGCGCAGTGCTGCTGAGCTAAATCCCCAGCCCACACGTAGGTTATTTCTTATCTTTCGCAATTACAGCATTACCTACAGTTTCATTTTCTGTGGAGCAGAAATATGAAATGGAAAGTCCCAGGGATAAAAGTTGTTTTTTGTTGTTGTTTGTTTGTTTGTTTTGAAACAAGGTCTCATTATGTAGTTCAGGCTAGTTTTGAACTCACTTTGTAGCCCAAGCTGGCCTTGAACTCTCAGCTATCTTCCTGCCTCAGCCTCCCAAATGCTAGGATTACAGGCGTGCATGGATTACAGGCGTGCACCACCACGCCTGGCTTAGAAGTTGTTTTAGCCGGGCGTGGTGGCGCATGCCTGTAAACCCAGCACTCGGGAGGCAGAGGCAGGAGGATCGTGGTGAGTTCAAGGCCAGCCTGGGCTACAAAGTGAGCTCAAGTGAACTTACCCAGCAGCCAGGCTCTCCAGCCCCACGAGCATAGCATCCATTCCTAAACTAAATGGTGACCAGGTCAAAAAGACAAAAAAAAAGATTGTTTTATTATTTATTTATTTTTTTTATTTTTTTCTCGTATGGGGAATCAAACTCACAACCTCATGCTTGCCAGGCAGGCGCTGTGCTGCTGAGCTAAATCTCCAGCCCTACATTATATTGTTATAAGTGTTCTTCATTTTATTATTGTTGTTAATTTATAAATTAAACTTTATAATATGTATATGTAATGCCACAGGGAGGGTTCAGTGCTGTTCGGTTTCAGATATCCATACAGTATCTTGAAATGTATCCAGGAGGGGTGGCTACTGTATACCTAATGCTCCTGTGCCTAGAAATCATCTTGTCTGTTGATGGGATGGTTAATTGTCTGAACCCCTGACTAGAACAGAAGCTCTTGTTTTATCTTGTTAATATTGTCTCCCCTACTGCCTGGCGTAGTTCCTGGCATTTGGTAGGTATTTAGGTTTTTTGTTTGTTTACTTGTTTTGCAGTCCTGAGAATCAAACCCAGGAGTGCTCTACCACTGAACTACATCCCCAGCCCCATCTATCTATCTATTTGTCTATCTATCTATCTATCTATCTATCTATCTATCTATCTATCATTTTGCCCAAGTTGACCTCAAATCTATTATCCTCCTGCCTCAGCTTCCTAAGTAGCTGGGATTATAGGTGTGTACCACCGTGGCTAGCGGATAACTCAGTTTTTCAAGTGTATGTGTGACATTTTTGTTTCAGTTTTTGCAGTACTGGGGATTAAACCCAAAGACCGTTGAGCTCTCTGGCCCTTTTTTATTTTATTTTGAGAAGGGGTCTGTCTGAGTTGCCCAGATTGGCTTCAAAAGGCAATCCTCCCACGTCAGCCTCCTAAGTAGCTGAGATGACAGGCATGTGCCCCAGACCGGGCTGAGTATGCCTGTAATTTTGAGTGAATCAAATGTAGGATACTGATAACTTATCAAATTGCCAAATTCCAGAAAGTCCTACTGATTTATCCTCTTCCTACAGTTTTAGAGTACCCGACTCCCTGCCTCTTTATGTCTGGGTAAATTTATACCTGAAGTCATGGGGTCTTTTGAATTATAACACTCCTTGACCTGGTCTCCACTTAGTTGAGGAATGGATGCTATGCTCGTGGGGCTGGCGAGCCTGGTGGCTGGGTGAGGTGCTGGGTGCTGAGTCCTCTGGCTGCCTGGGTGCGCACTCGGTCCTGTGGTGTCGCATCATTTCCCATTGCCCTCAGAGATCCTCTGGCCACTTCCCCGCTGTGTGTGGGCATGTTGGGAGTGAGCGGGTTTGGGTGGGCCGTGCGTGGATGTAAGATGGTGTGGGTTCTGGCTGCTGATCGCGATGCCTTCCCAAGTCGCCAAGAGTGACGTCACTAGAAGCTGTACCCCTTCAAGACCGGAAGTGAGAAGCGCTTCCAGGAAGTCTGACGCAGGGGGCCCATCTGCGCCCCGAAGCGTGGGCACCCACACAGCTGTGTCACCTGAGTCACCCCTGGCTGTAGGCCCTGCTCCTCTCCACACACTTCCTGCTGTACCCTCATGACGAAGAGCCGGCAGAGAGCTTCCTGGGGGTGCCATTGCGTGGCTGTGAGTCACAGCGGCCACTCGGGCGTGTGCGTGGGAATTGAAGGAGGAGCTGAATGGCCACAGCTGCTCCCGTGTGCCCTGGGCTGACGTCAGCCAAGGCTCAGAACTTCTCCCTCCACAGCTGAGTGCCATCCTGCCCATGTCTCAAGGTCCTCCTGACCCCTTCCTCTTGTGGAAGGCTCTGGACTGTCCCCACTCGGCCTGTCCCCTCAGCATGTCACCTCCTGTCACGTTGCACAGGTTGCCAGCGTTCTGGATGCCTGCAGTTTCTCATCTCAGAGGTCTCTCTGTTTGTGCTCTCTCTCCTGCTCTCTTTCTGTAGTTCACTCTTTTATTATTGCTTCACTAGTTACCGGGTGCCTGCTGTCCGCCTAGCACCTTCTGAGCCTGAAACAAGCAGAAGAAGGAGGCTGGCCCTGCGCTCTCGGGCTCCAGCTCCTTCCCGCAGGCCGCCCCTCTGCTGCGCTGCCCCCTTCCACTCCCCGCAGCTTCTGTCCTCTCTGCTTCTGTCCCTGTGCCTTCTACGTGCTGGGACCAGCCCCAAGTCCTCTCTGGACACCGGGCCTCGTGTCTGCATGTGCTCTTGCCTGCCTCCCCACTGCCTCCGCTTTCTGGCCTTAACCCCTCTCCACGGCCATGCCCAGGTTGTCCCTCCTGTTCTCTCAGGCATTTGTCCCCACTCTTCTGATTTTATACCTGTTACTGGGTTGGGTGGAGGCCCCCCCCAAAGGTATGACTTCCTCCTAATCCCCAGAACCTGTGGACCCAACCTTATTCGGGGAAAGACTCCCATGGGGAGCCCTGCCCTGTGTTACAGATGTGCAGGCACCCGCACCCATTTCGTGTTTGCTGGGGCTGCCCTGGATCCCGCCTGAAATAGCAACAGTGTTTCCAGTTTTCAATGATTACCAGTGTATGACTCCCTGTATCTTCCCACATCCCAGGGCGCGGCTCCCTGCTTCCCGCCCCAGGTCAGGAGACAGGCAAGGGTGTGGGTTTGGTTTTGAATTCTGGTTCTGAAAATCCTCGCTGAGGGTCCTTTGCAGACTGTTAACCCTCCAAGCTTTGGTTTCCTCTTCTGGGAGATGGGACTGATGGGTCATCGTGAAGGTTAGTGGTGAGCACTGTGCCTGATCGGAGTGATTCGGCAGCGGCTAAGTCGCTCAGCCTGGCCGTGGGGGCTCCCAGGCTGGACAAGCCTCAGCGCTGTGACTCAAACACGGCCTGTCCCGATGTCACCCTGCCGAGCTGCCTCTTCCATCCCGCTCATCTTGGCGCTAGGCCTGGGGCGGTGAGTTAGGGTGCTGGGGGTTAGAAGGTCAGGAAAACAACACACACACTTCACAAAGTGGTTATGAGGTTGGGCTCTGGAGCTAGACCTGGCTTCTCCTTCAGGCCCTACTCACCAGCTTTGGGAAAGTGCTCTTTGCCTCTCTGAGCCTCAGTTTCCTTTTCTGTAATTTGAGAGTAACAGTGACATATACTGTTTTTGCTGCTATAAGAAAATACCCGAGAATAGATGCTTTACACATTATTTCTCACACTTTTGGAGGCTGGGGGGCGGTCCAGAACTAAGGCACTGGCAGATTTAGTGTCTGCTGACGGCTGCTGTCTGCTTCCAGTGGGGCCCTTTGCTGCCTCGTCCCTCAAAGGACAGGCACGCTGCGTTCTCGTGGTGGAAGGGCTGGAAGGGGAGGCCCAGCTGGGTCCCTCTCTCCATTTTTTGAGCACTGATCACCTCCCAGAGGTCATAATTCCTCATGTAGTTGCCCTGGGGTATAAGTTTCTACCTGAATTTTGGAGGTTCATGACCTTCTAGCCGTAGCAACACCTTATAGGACAATTGGGAGAATTAAATGAAAATGCCTGGAAACCGTGCAACAGGAGCCTGGCTCTTTGTAAGCATTTCATACACGTTATACGCGTTAGGTGTCAGTAGTATAAAGGACCAGCTTCCACTGTGGAGATGCCTCGACACCCCAGCTCCTGAGCACATAGCTGCAGGAGGCCTGGTGTCCCTGGACTCACTCTTAGAAAGACCAGGGCTAGGGGTTTAGCTCAGTGGCACAGAGCCTGCCTGGCAAGTGCAAGGTCTTGAGTTCGATTCCCGGTACTGAAAAAAAAGACCATTTCTGTGTTACCTTTTCCGTATCATTGTGTTACCATTCCGTATCATTTTCCTAAACTGCAGAAGAGCTTTCTGTTTGGTGAGCTCTGTGCTCCTGGTGCTGCTGTGGGGTTTGTGGGAGCCTTGCCCATGCTACGATTCTCCTTCACTCCACTGAACGCAGCTGCAGCCAGGAGTGGATCCTGGGCTGCTGGTGACTTGCGCCTCACCCCACCCCCGCCAGTGGGCGAGGTCACCGGGCTGGCAGGGGCCTTGGGGCCCCGGCTCCTGGGCTTCGCTGCTGCTTAGTCTATTTCTCTGTGCGGCAGGTGCGGGGCTGCCTGCTTTCAAAGCGCTCTTCTTCCCTGTGCATGGAACACGGGTGGCTGCAGGAACCCAGGGCAGAGACGCTCTTGGAGCCTGTCCCCGCTTCACACCTCCCGGCAGGAGCAGGGCTTGTGGGCCAGGCAGTTGGGAAACATGGGTTGACTGCAAAGATCATGGTTTGTCCTGGGGCCAGGGTTGGAGTATAGCTGCTTTTGGGATGTATTTATTTGAATGTTTTTTTCTTACAAAGAAACAAAAATTATGTGCATTCTTAATGAGTGTTATTAAGATTCTTCCCTGGAAAGCCAGGTAATAAATGACTCACTGAGCAGTAGGTGATTGTACCTGTAACTGCTCGGGACTATCTTCACCTAGAAGGTCATGAGAGGTCCTGGGAGTGTCCCCAGTCCCCTGGTCCGTATCTCTGCTCCAGTTTTTAAAAACTTTTATTATTGTTATTGCAGTGCTGGGCATCAAACCCAAGGCCTCATCATGCATGCTAGGCAAGAGCTGTATCACTGAGCTATATCCTCAGCCATCACATTTATTTTTTGAGCTGATACAGAAAAACAAAAAATATATATTTTTATTTTGTTCGTTTGTTTATTCATTCATTCATCCATTTTGCAGTACTAAAGTTTGAGCCCTTGGGCTTTTGCACTGAGCTATAGCCCCGCCACTTAAAAAATACTTTAGATTTTGATACAAGGTCTTACTAAGTTGCTAAATTATTCATACTGGGCTTGATTTTGCAATCCTCCTGCCTTCATCTCCCAGAGTGCTTGGATTACAGGCATGTGCCACCACACCCGACAAAAAAATTGTACATTTTATGGTACATCCAGGGTCTCTTTTAACCAATTGCTAAGTTTTGTTCACTCTTCCCGAGTCCAGTGGCAGTTATGTTCGTGTGGCCTGTGTCATCCTGTTTACAAGTTTCTTTTGTAAACAGAATGTGCTGAATTTTTAAAGTTTTAAATTAGGACATTTTGTCTTATGTGAGTTTACAGTTCTGGAATTTGACTTACATAGGTTACATTTCTTAGTACTTTCCAGAAACCTTACTTCTTGCCTATTTTTCTCCTCCTCACCCTTGTTGGATTGACTGAGTTTTCTTTACTGATTTGAAAATTAATTTCTGTTCTTATATATTTAATCATCTTTTCCCTAATCTTTTTATTCTGAAGAATGTCACACTTAGAGAAAATATGAACGTGAACATCTGTATTCTCCTTTGTTACATTGAATTAATACTTTTCTCAATATCTGTGTACTTTGAGGACCATTTGAAAGTGCATATAGCTTTGCTTTTATTTCTGGGTCAGGATTTAGTATGTTCCTTGTATCTGAAGACTCATTTTGTAAACATTATTTTGGAAAGTTTTTGGAAGAAAAATTAGAAAAATTTAGATGCACAGGGAGTTTCTGTGTCCCTTTAACCGCTTTCCCTAATATTAACATCCTGCACTTCATTCTTGTTTTTAAATTGTGGAAATTTTTCAGCTACTACCTCTTTGGCCCCCTCATTTCCTCTCTTCTGGCTGCTGGAACCTTAGAGGTATGTTGACCGTGTTGCCACCCCAGTCTTTTTATTTCTAACCTGTAGGGTGTTGCTGCTATTTTTGTGTCTGATGCTCAGCCCTCTTGGTGGTTTATTTCCTGGTGTGGTTTATAACTCAGGGCTCATCTCCAGGAGGGATTCTGTTTTCTGGGTGAGTGTCTGTCCTGGGTTGGGAAAGGGTACATCACATCAGAGCAGCTTGTTTGCTTCTGGCAGGACTGTGTTAGTCAGCTTTACATCACTGTAATGAAATACCTGAAGTAATCCACTTTAAAAGGGGAGAGGTGGCCAGGGTGGTGGCACACACCTTAATCCCAGCTACTTGGGAGGCCATGTAGGAGGATCAAAAGTTCAAGGCCAGGCTGAGCAATTTAGTGAGAACTTGTCTTAGAATAAAAAAGGGCTGGAACTGTAGCCCAATGGTAGAATGCTTGCTGAGTGTGAGCAAGGCCCTGGGTTTAATCCCTTAGGACCACCACCACCAAAAAAAAAAAAAAAAGTGTTATTTTGGCTTACAGGTTTGGAGGTTTCAGCCCTTGGCTGCTTGGCCCCTTGCTCTTGAGCCTGTGGCGAGGCAGCGCATCATGGCAGAGAGCAAAGCTTTTCGCTTATGGAGGCCAGGAGGCAGGAGACACCGGAAGGGGCTGGAGCCTGGTGCCCCTTCAGGTGTACACCCCAGTGACCTAATGTCTTCCCACCAGGCCCCGCTTTTGCAGTTTCCGCCACATCCCAACCGGTCCCAGGCTGGGGACTCTTAGCACACAGGCCTCGGGTGACACAACCAGACCATGGCCAGGGCCACGAGTGCTCCAGTGATCCTAGCTCAGTTTCCATGTTCATTTCTCATTTGGCCTCTGCTACTCCGGCAGTGTCAGTTCGCACTCATACCAAGTAGTTTAGTCATTTAGTGGACGTGGCCTGGCACCTTTACCCTGGGTTCCCATACTGTCCTGTGCTGGGCACCTTTGAGGCTCTTGTCTTAATACTGGGGCTCAGGGCTACAGCCAGACATCAGACCCACCCACATGTGGTGAGAAGCCCGCGGTCACTGAGGTTTCACCGTGGTGTCCCTTCCCCTCACTGTTCATGGCTCGGTTCTTGTCGTTTCTTGCACACAGGAACATTTCTCTTTCTTGCAGGCTTGACGTATGTCTAAGGGTACCTGTCAGTTTCTTTTTGTTGCAGGGGGGTTTCTGGTACTGAGAATTGAACTCACAACCTTGTGCTTGCCAGGCAGGCGCTGTGCCACTGAGCTATATCCCCGGCCCTGTCAGTTTCTTTTATCTAATATTTCTGTGTGACTGGTGGGAAGGGAAACTCCCAAAACTCAGTCCGCTGATCAGGGGCAGACCCTTCACAGGGTGTGCGGAGCCCTGCACTGTCCCGCCCATCTACCCCTGTGTAAACTCAGCTCTCCAATTTCACACTGCAGTCAGTTGAGCTAATTGCATACCATGTACTGTAATGTTTAACGGATCAGGTTTTAGAATCCAGCTATCTGGTTTGGAACCTCTTTTCATAACATATGATTTTGGACCAGTTTCCATGCTCCCTGTGCCTGGTTTCCCATCCGTAAAAGGGCAGCAAGTGGCCTACTGTGAACCTGACACCAGTTTGCTCCCCTGTGCTCTGGCCAGCCAGTCACTCTCCTGGGCCTCCTCCACCTTCGCCATGCTCCTTGCATCCCTGGACTTGCCTGTGTCCCGCTTCTGTCCTCCATCCCTCACGCAGAGTGGTCTTTTTCTGTAGTAATGATCACTCTGAGGGTCCTGCACATTTTCCTTGGCCGACCCTGGTCCCCTCACCAGCGGAGCCTTGTTCGTCTTGGTCCCTGAAGCTCTGGCTGTGTCATCCCTGTACTTAGTGGCTGCTGGTGTCCCTGCTTAGCCAAACTGCACTGAATTTCTCCTTTTGAACAGAGGCAGGGGCTGGGAGTGGCATGGGATCCAGATGCAAGGAGGGACAGCAAAGTTGAACAAAACTTGACAGAAGTGTCAATAAGCAACAGCTGGGATGTGAGGTAACAAGTCTCAGCCTAGCCAAGGGTGCCAGAGACCTAAAGCAAGCCAGCTACCCAAAATAGCTACTAAATCTTGCAGATTGAAGTGGTTTCTGGCCTTAAGAATGCACATTCCACGTTCCAGCCTCAGTCTCAGCTTCCCTGAATGCCACGCAGAAGGATATGACCTAATTACAGCCCCTGGTGGGCCCTAGGGGTCTGGTACTGAAGATCAAAGGGGAGCAAATTGAGGTCTGCCTTGTCTTGGATGGCTGCCTGGGTGGGATGCTGGCTGCGTTGGGTGGTCTGTCATTCCAGGGAGCTGTGCAAGATCCACTCTGTCCGGAGCAGCGTAGGTTCGTTCTAATTCCCTGCTAATTCCTTGCTCTACAGTACCATTATTCGGGAGTTACATGTGGCAGCTAGACTGGAAATAACAGTGACTTCAACCAGTAGAAGTTCGGGATATGGAAGAGGTTGGGGAGACGGTGCGGGGCTGGTCACTGCTGGGTCCCACTATCACGGCAGCTTTCCAGGAGGGAGGCAGGAAGAAGGGAGGGAAGGCACAGTGAACGCTTGCTGCCTCTTAAGGCTGTTTCCTGCGGGTCCCACCCAGCAGCCTCAACCTCCCCTCGCTGGTCTCCCTCAGTTGCAGGGGAGGCTGAGGAGTCATTTAGTGGGGACCATTGCTACCTGGAAGAGCACTGGGAGTCTGTCCCTGAGCAGGAGTATTGGGGGTGACTGGGTGGGCAGGGAGCAGTTGGCCTCACTCCTTCCTGCTGTGAACTGAGCACCTACTCTCCGCTGGGTATCAGGAGCAGTCGAGTGCCCTGTGCCGGAGGGCAGGCAGGAAGGAAGAGCAGAGCGCGGCTGGCGGAGAAGAGGCTAAGAGCAGAGGGAGCCGAGCACAGGTCCTCTGCACACCACTCAGGGAAGTCAGAGCAGCCACCGGGTCCCCCAGATGGTCCCTTCTGCTCTTTCACCCCTCGTGCTGCTGTCTCCCCTTGGCCGCCCTGGGCACTGTCATCAAGCTTTGTTTTTGCCCCTCCCTTCCGACCTCAGCACCGGCACCCAGCACCTGAGTGTTTGCTGGCTGAGTGGGAGCCTCTGGGACGGGAGCCAGCAGTGTGGAGAGCCGAGTCCCAGGCCCACAGGCGGCCGGGGGCCAGCGGCAGGACAGCCTCTTCCTCCTAGACACGCGGTGGCCCCGCCAGGAGACGGGGCGGCACAGTGAGGTCATCCTCGGGAGGGGCCTTCCTGACCCAGCACCTGGTGTCATAAAACAAGGCCTACAGTGCAGTAAATCCTTCTCCAGGTCCCATAAAATGAGTTAACCTTTTATCCACACTTTATCCAAGACTAATCAGGACTGTTGGTATGCTGCAGTGCTAATCACACATGAAAAATACAGGTTCTACTTACTGTAACATCCATTGAGCATTAACACTGGTAGTGCCTCTGGGAGACTCACAGGTTTTTTGTTTTTGTTTTTGTTTTTTGTTTTTTGTTTTTCTCGGGTACCGGGAACCGAACTCATGACCTTGCGCTTGCCAGGCAGGCGCTTTTGCCGCTGAGCTAAATCCCCAGCCCTGGCACTGCCTCTGGGAACGCAGGGGGAATTTTAGGAATAATTTGGATGACCCGTAGTCATCATTCTCTCCCTTTCCTTTCTTCCGTCTCCCTTCTTCCTCTGCCCCCTCTCCCACACCTTCCCTCTCTCTTGCTGTCTTTTGCAGTGATAGGGATTGAGCCTAGGGCTTTGTACTGAGCTACAGCCCAGCCCTTTTTAAGAATTTTATTTTGAAACAGTGTCTCAGTAAGTTGCCCAGGCTGGCCTTGAACTTGAGATCTTCCTGCCTCAGCTTCCCAAGAAGCTAGGATAACAGACACTGTGCCTGGTGAACTTATCTCGCATTTCAATCCCAGGAACATCTGCTAATTCCTTTGGGAAGCCAGAGAGGTTGTAGGAAGCCTGTTGCACAGATTCTTAGAAGACCGTAAGGGTTTAGGTTCCTGGCTTTGCGCCCTTAAGGCTTAAGGCTGTGTCAGGGAAGACTGCCGGGTTGGAAAGTGGTCACTCTGGGGAGCACGGGCTGTGACTGGGCAAGCTGCCCTCCTGACCTCGGTTTCCCCTGCTGTCAGGGTCTGGTCCTGTTAGTTCCTTGTCACAGGATTGTCACAGGGAGCGAGAGCCCTATGGGAAGCACTCAGCACGTGCTGTTGGGACAAAGTGTGGTGGCCGTCCCCGGTGTGGGAGGCCTGGGATTTTGTGGGTGGGGTGTGGTGGCTCACAGGGGTGTCCCTGGCGGAGTGGAGCGGCTGGACGCAGCGGAGGTGTGTGAGCCTGCAGTGGTGGGGCTGGGGCCAGGGGAGGGGGTAATGGCTGTGTGAGTGCAGAGGGCCCTGTGTGGCTGGGGCTGATGTCCCACTGCCTGTGCAAGGAGCAGCGGGATGTGGGGACGGCAGGACGGGAGCGAGGCATGTGTGTCGAGCTGTCTGTCAGTCTGGCTGCGGGCTGCCTCCCGGGCACTGTGCTGGCACGGGGCTGCCCGTGGCCAAGAGTGCGGGAGTAGACTGAGTGTGGATGGATGTGTTGAGACTCTGGGCAGAGAGAGGCTGGGACAGGCGGGACGCAGCGAGCAGCGCGCCTGCAGCGAGCAGGGAGCCGGCCAGCGCCAGGGCCCTGCATCCAGCCGGGTGGCGAGGAGCAGGCGCCCAGAGGGGACAGCATTCAGGAGGTGGTGGCAGGGCCACTGCCGCAGTGAGGTGGGGACAGACAGGCCGCACAGGCCTCCTGGGTTGGAGCAGGAAGAGGTGTTCGGGGGCCCCCTCGTGTGGCAGAGGGGCCCAGGGTGGCGAGTGGTGGGCAGGGAGGGTAGGGAGAGCCCGGATTCCCGGGGGGCCTTGTCCCTCAGGAGGTGGGGTTCGTTCTGACGTTAGCCGGAGCTTCTGAGGGGTTCTAATCAGGGACATAGATGCAATTGGATTTGTGACTGAGAAAGATCGGTGTGGCTACAGACTGGGGAGGCTTTGCAAGCAGGGTCCCTTAGAGACTGGCAGTGACTCCGGGGAGAAATGGGGGGCAGTCGGGGAGATGCTGAGGACTTGGAGGATCATGCTCCTTCATTTGGTTCTTGGATTATTTGGCTCTTGGTGGGGTATTGGACCCAGACTATTCCCTGATCTCCAGTACCCACCAAGAGCCAAGTAATCCAAGAACCAAATGAACGAGCATGATCGTCCAAGATCAGGGAATAGTCTATGTCAAGGTCAGCGCGCTGCCAAGAGTCCACCCAAATGCCAACCAGGAAGGCTGTCATGGACTCCACCTCACTCTTGACGTGGCAGCAGGAGTTTAGGTTGACCATGAAGGTCACCTCTCGAAGTCAAGTGTGAGGCTTCAGACTGGGCTGCTCTGCAGATGTGGGAGACAAACATGGCTCCTCCTCCCATATCCTGGGGCTGAGGGACGCGCCGGTCCCCGGGGAGCTCTCCCTGTGTGCTGTGGAGCTGTCAGCGCATCGAAGGCTGGCGGCACCCTGGAGGCCCCTGGCCCCTTGCGTCCCCTTGAGTGGCTTCTCCCAGCCTCGGGTTGGTGGGTTTGTGAGGAGGTGGGGAAACCAGGCCTCTCCTGGAGGAAGCCGGCTTTGGGCCACACACAGGGAGGGTAGCATTGCCCCGGGGCACCCTGGGCACTTCCTTCCCCCTGTGACCCTGGAATCCCAGCTCCTAGCTGTGGCCACCAAATGGGGTTGCATCTGTTGCTGCTCCTCAGCGGGCTCCAGGGAGCGCCCAGGTGAACTCAGGATTTGCCATGAATGTCTGCTTTGGGGCCTGAGCCCAGCTGCCAACAGGCTGTCCCCAGGTAACCTTCAGGAGGGACTCTGGGCATCTGGGGAACACTGGTGGTGGTCCCACCTCAGACCCTCACGTCAGCTTACTTTGACGTTAAAATGTTTATTAACATGAAGCCAGCACACAGCTCAGAAAGACCAAAAGGGACCCACGGACCTCCGAGCTCAGGCTGCAGCCCCACCCCAGGGTGAAGGTGGAGGTGACTGTCTTCGCGTGCACCTGACGGACACAAGCATTTTGTCCTGTCCCTGCTCCCACCCCGCGCCCCGTGGCGCTGGGGTCACAAATTGCTTTGACACCTGGCTGTTCTCACTGCAGTGCATCTTGGGAGTCTTTCGCGTCAGCACACGCTGTGGCTCACTGCGTTCTTTTCTAGAGCCCTTTTTTGTTTGTCCATTGACGTATGTGTAGTTTAACCAATAATTTTCAAGCCTGTGTGGTGTCGCGTGCTGGTAATCCCAGCGCCTGAGAAGCTGAGGCAGGAGGATCACCTTGAGTTCAAGGCCAGCCTGAACTACATAGTGAGTAGTCTCAAAAAAAAAAAAGTAATAATTTTCAAGCAAACATTCCTATAACTAGACATTAAAATGCCTTAGATTTAAGTGGACTGTAGCCTGTATCTTTACAGCTTGGGACACTGAGCAGTGAGGAAGTGACAGGTGGTGCTGGTTTCCTGGAGAGCCCTCTTTAGAGACTCCAGCTGGGGAGCATGATGGGCCGTGGGTGCAGCTGGGGTGGGGTGGGGAAGAGCAGCCCAAGGGGTAGAACTTGAGCCAGAGCTGTCTGGAAAAGCGGGAAGGTAGGGCTGAGCAGAATTTGAAAGGGCAGGCGTTTCTGATGACAGGCAGAGGTGGGACTCCATCCTGATCGGTCCGCACTCTCTGGTCCGGCAGCAGACACTGCCTGCTGTGTGCCCGGTGTGGTGGGAGCCGGGGACCAGCAGGAACCATGCAGCGCCTGCCCACCGCAGGCTGTCTCAGACTAGGAGACACCGGGCCCACGACAGGCAAAGCCAGCTGACGTGACTGAGGTCAGGGTGGTTGCCCTTTACTGGGGGATGAGGCCAGGCCCAAGGAGTGTTCTGAGGCGCTCCAAGTGGTTTTGTGGTGGCGGGTAAACGCAAGGCTTCTGAAGTTGTGCATATGTAAGGTTAAAGCAGCTGCACCCCCGAACCGTGAGCATGGTACTCCCCAGTTTTAAAGCCAGCAAGCAAATAGTGTTGCCAGTCGGCCTAGGTTTTTTCTTTTGTTCTGTTTTCTCAATTCAGATAGAAATCATGAATCAGCAAAGTACCTATATCTCTGCTGGCAGCCTGGAGGTCACCAGAGGACACCAGGTCGTGCTGAGTGCCAGCAGTTGACACAGGCAGCTGCTGGTCACTGCCGCTGCTGGCTGTCACTGTCCAGCTTGTGCTGTACACCATGGGTCGACCCTGCTGGCTGCTGGCCTCGGGAGCTCCTCGCTGCTGACTGCTCTGGGTGTTTATTGCCCTTTCTTTTGGGATAGCCGCTCTGACCACACGCCTCGGGGTAAAAATCCCAAGTAGGTTTACAGGACTTTTGGAGCCGACACCACGAGAAGTGACTCTGGAGCAGGATTATGGGCACCAGAGCGAGTCCTCACAGCACTGCGCGCGGCACAGGGGCGCACGCAGGAGGGAGCCCCCAGACTCACCGAGCAGGGCTGGGAGCGCTGCCCGAACCGCAGCTGCGGGCCGGGGTCAGCGAGGGCGGCCTGGGAGCTGCGGAGAGTGCTGGGTGTGTCGGGAGGGGGCTGGTCTCTCCCTCCCCACCTTAGCCTCACCCGGCGCCCCCAAGCGTGGTTGGGAGAAGGGTGCCACGCTGCCTATCTGGCTGCACCCATGTCAGAGTGGTAGCCAGGGAGGACACTGAAGCCGGGTGTCCCAGTGCATTGGAAGGGCGAGGGGGAGCAGAGGGAAGCAGTGGGGCGGAGCATGACAGCTGCTGGCCAAGCTGTGTCCCCCTCTATTCTTAAACCGGGTTAAATAACCCTAAGTTATTGCAGGCTGATCAGGCCTGCAATCTCCCAAGCGTGTGTACGGCGAAGGCTTAAATAAATGAGACAGTGCAAATGACTTTAGGGTACCAGGAGGAACTAACTCTCTTACAACTTCAGTATTCTCGGAGTTTAGCCCAAGACTTCTCTGGGCGGCCCGTATTTATTTGGTTTGCAAACAAGGGAGGGGGAATACTGAAGAAAATGCAGGAATCTGGGCAGGACTTTTCAGATGAGTACATTATGTTAATTTAGGAGAACTATGTTATCTCCAGGAAGGCCTTCACAGCAGGAGTGAGATGCCTGCAGCTACAGTCTCCTTGAAGTTAATTGGGGCTGGAGCCAGACATCCTCAGCTGTGGCCTTCAGACCACTCACAAGTAAACAGCGAAAGCTAATTGGTTAATGTTAAATCCTGCTGGGAGCCGCTCTCTAGTGGTCTCCAACACCCCTCTAGCTGGCGCGGGACGGTGAGTCAGGCACTTCTCTGTCTGAGTGCCACAGCCCCGGAATAGGTAAGTGAAATGCAATGGCCAGGAAGAGTGGCGAGGGCTTTGACTGGGGAAGCCCAGGGCCCTCTGGGGCTCATTGCAGGAGGCTCGTCTGAGGAAGTGCGAAGAATGAGGAGGTGGAAGTCAGACTGAGAAGGGGGCGAGGCGTCCCGGGTGGAAGGAAGGAAGAACCTGGGTCAGGGCAGCGTGCGGGAGCCTTTGGGGTGCGAGGTGCGATTTCAGATGCTCGCTCGGCCTTCTCGCTGTCGCTGCTCCGGAAGCCCTCTAGTGAATCTCCACCTCTCTCCTCCCTCACATGCCTGGGAACCCAAGCCCCCCGCTGCTTCTGCCTTCCTCCTGGCCTCAGAATGACGACCCCGCTCCTTAGGGACTGGGAGTTCAAGGTCAGCCATATCCTGGTCCCTTATCTGCCCTCTGAGAACCGGAAGCTGAGCCAGCGCAGACAGCTGGCCGTTCCCACAGGTGCTGCGTGTGCCGGCCTCCCCTGGGCGCCGGCCCGGCTGGAGGATCCTCACCTGCACGTCAGGCCTGCTGCTCGGTCGGAAACGCGCTTCCTGCAGCACACACCTGTGTGGCCGCTCTGCAGGGTTACGTTTGTATATTGTCCTCTTTGGAGTAGCCAGTGCATTTGCACACAGTGAGCACCGCGTCAGTTCCAGGAAGGATATTTTGTCCAGGTGAAGAAACAACCAAAATATGAATTGGTTTTCTGTGATAAAGTTTCAAAGGTCTCTTTTGTTGTTTTGTTTTGGTTTTTTGTTGGGGTTTTGTTTTATTTTTGAGATAGGGTTTTGCTATGTAGTTCATTCTGGCCTTGAACTCACTGTGTAACCCAGGCTGGCGCTGAACTCGTGCTGATCCTCCTGAATGCTGGGATTACAGGCATGTGCCACTATGCCCAGCCGTCTTTGTTTTTTTTTTTTTCTTTTTTTAGCAGTAAAGGGGATTGAACCAATGGAGCACCAAGCTATATCCCCCTCATTTTTACAATTTTATTTAGAGACAAGATCTTACTGTGTTGTCTAGGCTAGTTTTAGACTTGCCTTAGCCTCCCAAATAGTTGTATTATAGATGTGCGCCACAACACCTGTCCTCAGAAGTGATATATAGATATATATATGTAGGTATATATATATATTATGACAAGATTATCTATGCCACTGGTTGTAGTGATGTATGCCTTTAATCCTAGCAGTCAGGAGGCTGAGGCAGGAGGATTGCTGAGAGTTTGAGACCAACCTGAACTACATGGTGAGTTCAAGGCCAGCCTGAACTACTTAGCAAAACCCTGTCTCAAAAAAAACGTTGTAAAAAAAAAAAAAAGGTTATGTCAGTTGGGCGTGGTTGGTGCATGCCTCTAATCCCAGCACTCGAGAGGCTGAAGCAGGAGGATCGTTGTGAGTTCAAGACCAGCCTGGGCTACAAAGAGCTCAAGGCCAGCCTGAACTGTATAGGGAGACCCTGTCTCCAAAAAAGACCAAAAAAAAAAGTCTTTTTTTTTTTTTTTCTTTTTCAGTGCTAGGGATCAAACTGAGGGCTTTGTGCATGCTAGGCAAGTGCTCTCCCAGTGAGCTACATCCGCAGCCCCAATTATGTCATTAACAAATAGAAATATTCTCTATCCGATGTAGATATTTGCTAATAAGAAATGTTTAAAGAAGATAGCCTTAATACAAAATGAATGCCAAATAAAAATTAGCTAATGAGGGGGCTGGGGATTTAGCTCAGCGGCATAGCACTTGCTTGGCAAGCGCAAGGTCGTGAGTTCGATTCCTAGTACCGGAAAAAACAACAACAACAACAAAAATTAGCTAATGATTTATGGATAATACCACAAATATGTAGTACTGAAAAGTTCTTCTCAAAGGTGAAAGCTTGAGGAAAGTTAAAATGGTACCGTGAACCTGTGTATTTCCGTCGCTAAAACGCACGGTTGCTGCCTTTATTTGACGTGGCGTCATTAGTTACCCACGTGCCTGTCTGTGTCAGATCATTTTGCTCCGATTTGAGGTGATGTTTTGGGGGAAACTCACACGGGTGCTGTGTGCTTCCTGCTGCTTCGGGAGACAGCTTGGGAAGGGCCTTTCCCTGCCTGTGGGAATGGCTTGCGGTCATCTGGAGGAGACCTCTCCCTGTGTCCTTTGTGGCTGCCGCTGGGAAACATCTTGTGTAGTCAGATACGCCTTGGGAGCCTGGGCCTGTTTGGAGCCGCAGCTCTCCCCGTGACTGTAGTCAGGCTAGTTCCTTGCTGGAGAGAGTGACACTGAGTGTACATATAAGGAAACACACGCTCAGAGAAGTGAAGCAATTTGCCTGAGGCCACACAGCTAGCGAGTGGCAGAGCTGAGATCCAAACCCACTTGTGTTTGGAGACAAAGCCCTGCCCAGGAGCCCCGGTCCTTGTGCCAGCTGCCTCCTCCAAGGTCAGCCTTGTACTCAGAACCAAGTGGAGCACACCGCCACTCCTGGGCTGTGCTGGAGGACAGGGAGGAGAAAAGCGCCCGTGTGCCCAGGGTCCTCCCTGCGCATGGCAGGCGCTCGCTCACAGCGGCTGTCAACGCTCCCAGCCGCCCTTGGCAGAGATGCTTTGGTGCTGGTGTTAGAGAGGTGCGCTGCTGGCGCCCTGCCAGCCTCTGCCTGCCAAGACAGGGACGTGCACACTCCCTGGCCCTGGCCCACCAGATTGGCCTGCCAGTCTCAAGGCATCCAGGCGAATGAGGGGAGCCTGGGTCCCAGGGGAAGGGAGAACAGGACACACTGGCCAGGGAAAGGCGCAGGTCACTGGCCGAGCTGGTCGCTGTGGATGGAGAGACACCCCCGGCATGGGCTGCTGATGCCCCAGGCTTTAGGAGGAGATTCTCAAGGACACAGAACAAAGGAGGGCCGTGACAGCCGCGGAGTTGCGCTGCTCCTGAGTGCCTACGGCCCTTTCGGCCTGTCACCAGCCCACAGACCTGCCTTCCTCCCAGGTAAAGGCAGTGCCCAAGGCACGCTCACCCAACCCCGCCGTGAGTAGAAAGCCGTGTCTGTCCCGCAGTTGCTCTGGGGAGCACAGTGGCCCTGGCTGAATGAGGGGTCTGTGAAGGCCGAGGTGTCCTGTTCCCGCTCTCCCCACTCGGGCCTCCAGCAGAGACTGAATTTGGGGTCTGGCCGGGCCGTGTAGGCCCGGGAGCGCTCAGCGGAAGGCTTCCCTGGCTGCTGGCCACCGGGACCTGCACCGTAGAGACTCCAGCGCCGTGGCGGCCAGATTGGTGGGGACAGAGAAGCCCAGAGGGGAGCAGTGCTCACGGACAGAGGCCCCCCTGTCACTGGTGCCGGCGTGGCCAAGGCCGCGGCGCTGGCTGACTCCTTGCAGGGAGCGCTTCTCCCTCCGCCCGATGACAGGGCAGACCTGACACAGGGTGACCCCGCTGGCGGGAGCCCAAGGTGACCCCAGTGCGAGACCTCCCGGGCAGGCGCCATCGCTAAGTCTGCTTCAGCCCGCACACGCCTCCTGAGGAGCCAGCTTCAGCCCGCTCTCCTGCCACGAGCCCTCTGGGGCTGTCCTGAGACCACTGTCCCGATGTCCGAGACCTGGGACGGGAGGTTGGGGGCTGGTTTTCTGAATCTCTAGGGAGCCTTTTCCCAGCTCACTGAGATCTGTGTCCTCTTGTTTTACTGTCCTTTCTATTCTTTCCTCTCCCAAGACTTCATGCTTGTCGGCTGCTTATTAAATCGAGCTCAGCGGGGACTTGAGAGAACATCCAGCTAGGTGTCCACTTGGCGAGGAAAGAGGCGGACTGAGACCTAACACTTCCTGGCGACCCGGCCCCAGACGTCTGTGTCTCTTCGGCTGGTGTCCACGTTTTCCTGTGCTGCTTTCCCTCAAGTGGGATCCCGAAGCTGTGGTTCCCCTGCGGCTTTTTGTGCTGCCTGGGATGGAACGCAGCCCCTTATGCAGGCTTGGCAACTCGCTGCTGAGCTACATCTGCAGCCCCCAGAAACTTTCGTTAGAGTAAAAGCAAGGAGTGTTACGGGGCACCCCTGGCTCTTCTACTCAGCTTATTGCAAAAGGCACGGATGCTTGGTTTTGGGGGGAGTTTTTTGTTATTGTTGTTTGTTTGAGGCAGGGTCTCACTGTGTAGTCCAGGCTGGTCTTGAATTCACTACGTAGCCAAGGCTGGCCTCTAACTCACAGTGGTGTTCCTGCCCTGTCCTCTCAAGTGCTAAGACTACGGGCGTGTGCCACCACACCTGGCCCTGATGCTTGTTTGTAAAATCTGCAAACACACACAAAGGCAAAAGTGCTCACTTCCCGCCGTCCACTCCTCCACCCCTCAGCCTGCTTTCCCTGCAGTTGTCTGCGTTGCTGGCAAATGAGTGTAGCTCTGGGATGTCTTAAAATGGGCATGTGGCTGTGCACAGCTCAGCCACTGGCTGTCTCCTCCCAGCCATGTGTCCCTGCCGGCCCTGCGTGGGACCAGGGGTCTGCAGAGCCTTCCATGACATGGAAAGGTCAGAACATCGCGTCTGGAGAATGACTTCTTCAGCTTCATCTTGCTGCTCCCTAAAATCATTGATCGTATCATGCTTTTACAACCTTTTTAAAGAATGTGCTTACTAAACATGGCATATGTTCATTATAGAAGATTTAGAAAAATCAGATGAACAATAACAGATAAAAGTAACCAGCTCTTAATTTCCTATCACCTTGTTTTGAAATTCTGTATCACTTTTATTGTTTTTCTTATTCAGTTTAAAATTAGAAAAGAAAAGAAAAGTAACCAACTGGGCATGGTGGCTCACTCCTATGATCCCAGCACTCAGGAGGCTGAGTCAGAAGGATTTCTGCAAGTTCGAGGCTGAACTATATAGTAAGACACTGTCTCAAAAAAAAAAAAAAAAAAACAAAGTTACCTCTGAGGTAAATTTTGGGTGTAAATTGTGCAACACAAACATCTTCCACATCTAACCTCCATCCGAACCACGCCGTCTTCACTGAGGAAGGCAGGTGGGTTTCAGTCTTGCCTCAGGTGGGAGAGCAACCACAGAGAGGCCAGAAGCGACAGGACACATTTGAAAAGGGCAGAGGGAAGGCACTGCTACTGTACAGGACAGGGCAGGGAGGCAGGGACAGCTGTCCACTGGGAGTCCTCAAGGGCCACCACTGTGTGTCATTTCAGCACTTGGGAGTTGTAGGAGCCGCAGTGAGAGGTGTGACGGGGAGAGGATCAGCTGGAAGTCCCCAGGACACATGCAGCTGTGATCCGGAGGCTTCCTGAGAAGGCGCTTTGGAGGAAGGAGTCCAGGCTGGGGATTGCTGGCCTGAGGCCAGGCAGGACAGGGCCAGGAGTGGCAGGTGGTTGGAGGGAGAGGCCAGGTAGGATACAGAAGAACTTTCTCCCCCAACTCTTTGGTTTTTTTAAGATAGGGTCTTGGTATGTAGTGCAGACTTGCCTTGAACTCACTATATAGCCCAGCAGTTTAATTTCAGACCTTAGAATGTCCCAGTGGGATGAGCTGAGGAGATTAGGTTGATAGATGAGAAGGGCTTGTCGGGGGAACAGAAATAAGCAGGTTGGTCATTTCAGACTTACCTTTCCTGTAAGTCTGGGACTGGGAGACAATAAAAAAACAACATGTCGGTTGACGTCAGGTTACTTTTTTGTAAAGATTCAAGCAGAAGGAGCCTCATTTATCACGCCACTTGAAACTGGCCTGTTTGGGAAATTTGGTTGTTGCCTCTTCTGGTTTCTCAGAAGGTTGGGTCACAATGTAGTTTTTGTTGGTGACGAGGAATGTTAACATGAGTAAGTCCATTTTGGATTCAGGCTGGTCCCTGGCGCCCAAACCCCGGCTTGCTGTGATGTTTATTTAGCTTGTCCCAGCCCAAGGGAGTGGCCGTGCGCAAGGAGGGAAGGGTAATGCCCAGCACGTAGAAGCGTCGTGTTGTCGGGTAAACCCAACAGAGCGTACCCCGCTGGGGCGGTTTTCTGTGAGTTTGTGACCCGCAGCCTCTTCCCTTGCTGCTCTTGCGTCTGTGTTTGCCTCTCCCCACCCCTCCTGCACCTGGGATCTGACATTTCTCTTTACCTAGACACCCCCACTTCAGTCTGTATTTTTAAAAGTCTGACCACCTCTTGGTTTCTTTTTTTTTTTTTTTTTTTTTGTAGAACTCGGTATTTGCTATAATGAGGGTGTTTTACTTTGAAAATCGTCCTTTTGACCTTGAACTTTCTCTGAGGCCTCCAGTTGCTGGGCCTGTCTTGCTCCCTGAAAGGTGAAAGCTTTCAAGGACCTGAGGGTTGTCATCGCTTGCCCACACTCTCTGAGCTCAGCACCGTCACTCCCTCCAGTGAGTCGTCATCCTGGGTCGGCTCAGTGAGAGGATCTTAGTGCCAGCGGCGGGGATAGCAGGCGCCAGCACTCCCTCCCCACCAGGAGGAGGGGCCCCCACTCCCCGAGTCACCTGGTGGGGAGCAGGCCTTCCCACCTAACACGCTGGACTGTTCACACTCTGGACTGTTCTTCCCGCCACGGGCCTGCACCAGATTAGCATCACCCCAGTGCACTCTTCTTCAAATGGTCCAGTTGGAGAGAAAGGTTAGGTGCCCGAGGCCCGCGGAGGGCTGCTTGAGGCCTGGCAGTGAGTGGACATCTTTTTTCCAATTATACAGAGCTGTTCATTTATTTAGCAAATATTTACTAAATGACTACCGTCTGCCAGCCACCCCTGTAGGACTTGGAAGATTCGTGTGAATTGAACAGATGGAGACCTCCGTCATGTGGGGTTTGTGTTCTGGAGAAAGACCAAGCCCTGAGCAAATGAGAAAGTATGTGAGCACTAGCGGTAGGTGGAGAGGGAGCATTCTGGGAGAACTGGGGCAGGGCCGGAAGCGGGTGCAAGGCCCCGGGGTGACCTGGGCTGCTGCTAACCCGCTGAGGCGGCGGCTGTGGAACGAGGTCATTCAGGAGGAACCCGGGCAACAACAGCTGCCAAGGCCGTGGACAGCAGAGGCGGGAGGGGCCCAGCTCCAAAGACCTTGTTGGCTGTGGGAAGATGGACTTCTTCCTGGACGTAGGAAACCCCAGGAGGGGTCCAAGCCCACGAGAGACAGACTCTGACTCACGTTTTTATTTTTTAATTTTAATTTTTTTTAACTGTGTGGACGTTTATTTGAAAAATGAGGGGTGAAGGCGTAGGGGAGAAACTGGCTCTACAGAGTAAACTTGGGCCGAACAAGGGAAGAGAAGAAAAGCGCGAAAATAAAAGTACACCCTGGGTCTGGGGGACGGGGCGGACTACTGTGAAAGGGTCACCATAGCCTGGAGCACATTGTTAAAGGATCGCTCTCCTACAGGACTGCAGTGGGAGGATGGGCAACCCAGGAAGGTGGGAGCCGAGAAGCAGGAGGGGGCTGGTAGCAGCCTGGGCAGGAACCAGGCTGGGGCAAGGTCATAGCAGTGGGGGTGGGGAGGAACGATTAGATTCTAGCTACCGGTATTTACTAAAGGCAAGGCCGACAGTATTGCTGACTCAGAACATTTTGGCTTGATCAACTGGGAGATTGGAGGGGTTTTTTTGTTGGTTTTTGTCTTGTGTTTTGAGACAGGGTCTTGCTTTGCTGCCCTCCCATTTCTGGGCCCAAGCGATCCTGCCACCTCAGCCTCCCATGTAGCTGGGGTTATAGGCATGCACCACCACACCGGTGTGGAAATGTTCACCCAGATGGCAAAGATCAGGAGGGAGGTCAGGGGCTTGGTCTTGGGTGTGTTGGGTCGGTGGTATCCCCGCATCCCCATGGAGGAGCCAGAAAAGCCGAGGCTGCTGCAAAGTGAGTTCGGGCGTCCTCGCTGTATGAAAGGGACTGGAAGGCTCAGTGAGATCAGGGAAGGAGGGACGGACGTGGGAATAAGGGGACCTTTAGATGGAAGGAAATCGCCGCCGGACCAGCTGAGGACACTGATAAGGAGCAGCCTTGGGAGGAGAACCTGGGAGCCAGCGAAGAGAAGTGTGGAGGCCGGGGGAGCCTTGTGTCACGCTGTGTGGGGTCAGGTCGGGGGGACGATAACGCACACTCAGGACAGAAAACTTAAAAACAAATCACCGGCCACCTTATTCGTACAGGGAAACTTCCACTGTCTCTTCTGCCATTTTTATGGGCGTCAGGCTCTTGGTATAGTTTTGTGCTCTGCTGTTCTTCACTTAACAAGTTACTAAGTAATCCAAGACAACCTGAATTACCTGGCTGGATAATACTCCCTTTGCTGGGTGTGCCCGGTACCTTTAACCGTTCCACTATTATTGGGCATTGGGTCTTTCCTGATTTTTCAGGATTGTAAATAACACTGCCGGGAATAGTTCTCCTGTTTTCCTTCAGGGAGAATGAAGGGACAGAGGACATGAACCTTCTTGGGTGAAGCTTGACTTGGCGGCCCGGGTGCTCCGGGCAGGACCGGCCTTCACATCCGCACTGCGGGGGCTCTTGCTTGGCTTCTCTGTGCCTGGGGACGGCCACTTATCACTTGGCCTTGCTGGTCGCCCTTCCTGGCCCCCGACCACTGCTGTGAGTCTCATTTCTCCTGCCCGCCCAGCTCCAGGTTGGTTAGATGAGATGAATGTGAAGGTGCTTTGGGAACTTGAAGGCCTCCCCACGCTAAGAAGAGAAGTGTGAGTGGTGATACCCAGTCCAGGGCCGGGACCTCAGGCCCTGGGGCAGGACAGCTGACCCACAGCTATGTGCCGGTCCTGTGGGGGGGGGCAGGGTGCTAGGTGGCCCTGCCAGGCACAGGCATGTGGCGTCCCTGTCAGTTGGAAGTACATGAAGTGCTATATCTGCTCCCCGGATGGTGTGAGTGTGTGTGAGTGAGGGATGGCTGGAAATCACTGGTTTTATCCACTGGTGAGGACATAGGCGGGCTACGGGAGAAACCCAGCTCCGAATAGTGCCAGGTTTGCCATAGCCCCCTAGCCCTTGTTTCTCAGAGCCCAGCTAAGATCACGTCTGGCCTTCCCGAGGCCGCAAGAGGGTCTTTTTAAAATCCAGCCCCACCCCGTTTTGACCCTCCCAGGCTCCCTGCTGCCCAGGTAAACACCCCCTGCCTACCTTGCCTTCAGCCCCAGGGACCCAGCCTCGGTCTGCCCCATCCCACAGTCCCTGTCCTCCGTCAGGGGCTTTCACACTTTGCGCCCCATCGTAGGGACCCTCCGCCTGCCTCGCACCTCCCTGTGTGCTCTTGTTGGTCACAGTTTGTTATCTGTGTCGGTTTCATAGCTAATATGCCCTGGCACATGACAATAGGTGCTTAGCAAATATTTGTTGAACCAGTGAATAAAAGCAGCTGGCAGCAGCTGGCAGGGACCAGGAGGAGGGTGGAGGGGCGGTGAGGGCAGCGTAGCCACGGGGTGTTAGGAGAGAAGGGAGGGACAGCGCCCCCTGCTGCCAGCAGGACCACCCTGCCCTCGGAAGCCCTCTGAGCACATGGCCTTGTGTTGGAGCAGGGCTTCTCGGCATTTCATTTGGTTTTCTTCATTCCAAACACTTTTCCTGTGGCTTCCCCTCTCCCTCCAGCACATAAGCACCCCATGCTCCCTGTGAAGAATTTGAACACAGAAAAATTAAGGAAATTAGCGCTGCTCGCAGCTCCAGGGGCGCGCCCTTAACAGTTAACACCGCAGGCCGCACCTTCCCAGGGCCAGTTCTGGGTTTCCACGCCGCCACCGCGCTTGTCCAGTGGGTCATGGAAGGAACCGCAGAGCTTTAGCGATAGCATGAGGCAGGTGTTGGAGGTGGCTGCACACGAGCGCCCAGCGGAGACTCGCAGACCAGTGCTTCTCTTCTTGCTGTGGGCCGGCCCAAGGCCCTGAGACCCCCACCACCGTCTCAGGAGCACCCTTCCCTCTGCTCTCTTTCCCAGAACATTCTCTGGCTCCTTGACCCCAGTGTTACTTTTGTTTTAATTCAGTTCCTCTTCTCGGTGCTTGGGGTTGATTTTTGGGGTCATTTTAAAATCGCAGGTGCCTCCCGAGGGTGGCCTCCTGGCTGTCCTTTTTTGCTTCCCAAGCCCCGAGCAAAACCAGCCTCCAGGCTGTTCTGGGGGGTTGGCTCAGGTGACTCACTGGCCGAATCCAGCCCCGCTCTCGTGTGCCCTGAGGGAGTGGGGTGACCAAGATTGGCAAATGGGAAGCAGAGAGCGCCACGGAGTCGCTGGCCTGGAAAACCCGGGGCACTGGGTCAGCGCCTGGATTACTCATTGGTGGGAAGAGGGAGAGAGCCCAGCAGACCCATTCACCCGTGGCTTCCCCGCAGCTCACCTGAAAGCACTCTTCAGGGACGAGGTGCAACCTCTGCTCTGTATGCTCCCTGCAGTGAGGCAGGAGAGGAAGTTGCGCTGGTCAGCTGCAGGGGCCGGCGGTGGGGACAGGTTTGGGTCCTCCTCTCTGAGGAAAGGAATAAAGAAGTGCGTTCCTGCAGTAGGCAGCTCCCTCAGGATTTCTGCATCTGTTGAGGTCCCTGGGCTTCCAAACGCAGTTCCAGAGCTGGAATAGCACCCGCTCTGCAGAGTCACTTAGGCTGAGCCAGCCGTGATGACAGCAGCAGCCATGTCCGTTTCTTAGGCACTTACTGCATATTAGTTTGAGACAAGGCCTTCCTGTGTAGTCTGGGCTGTGTAGTCTGTGTGGTCCAGGCAGGCCTCAAGCTCACAGCGATCCTCCTGCCTCGGCCTCTCCCATTCTGCAGGTGACAGTGCCTCTGTTGTAATGCTAGAACCCCTGGGAGCTTTGCATCTTCCCCAGGTCACAGGGAAAGAGGGACAAAGCCAGGTTTGGTCCAGGCCTGATTAATTTCTGTGGAGTATTGCATCTCAGTGGCCATAGTACAGGGACTCTGACATCCTGGCAGATGCTGCAAGCGGACCCACTGCAGCTGAGGCTTATGTGTTTTGTATATTCCTTCATTGAACAGGTGCACATCGAGCACCTCTCCAAAGGCGCCATGCCAGGTGCTCAGTCAGGACTTTCTCGGGGGAGGGAGAACGCAGTGGGGAAGACATTTTGCAGTTTGGTACAGGGGTGCAGGGAGAAGGGACAGAGGGGGCTTGTCCAGGGCAGCTTCCTAGAAGGGGGTGCGGGTGGGTCTTGAAGGAGACGGGCCTCGGCTGGTGGAGGGGGCAGCGCTGGGGGCTCCGGCCAGCGTGGGACTCCGTTCAGGGCACGGTGCCGAGGATGGGGCTGGAGAGGAAGGCAGGCGCGGAGCCTGTGGCTGTCTTCAGCACATGCGGCTCATTTTGTAGCAAAAGCAGCCAGAACTTTGCCCACGTTGTTCTTGTCAGAATCAGCTGGAAGCAGCAGCCGGGCGCAGGGCGCAGGGCGCAGGGCAGTGACCCCAAGCGGAAGCCAAGAGCTGCTCCCAGACCTCTGCGCCCCACGCTGGCAGGGACTTGCCGGCTCCTGGCCCGGTCTTACGGCGCTGTGTATGAGGCGCGTGGCCTGTGGCTGAGACTGCGCCAGTCTACCCAGTCTCGAGTCCTGTTTAGCAGTCGGGGCTTATTTTGCAAGAGGGTCTCTTGTGAGAGCCCCCTATTGGGCTGAGGGCCCTCTGCTGCTTCCAGACCCCTTCCCCATGGCTGTAGGTTCCCGGTGTCCTCCCTTGGGGTCTGAGGCTCCAGCCTCTTGAGTGGGCAGAGCACCGACCTGAGGGCTCCTGTCCTGGGGGTCAAGAGGAGACTGCCAACGCCGGAGCAGTTGCACAGAGCGGGGTTTCTCGGGCATAGTGCCAGGCCGTGCTATTTTTAGTGACAGGGCTGAACTGAAGCGCCAGGGAGGAGGGCAGGGTTCCTTGCAGGGAAAGTGGTGGGGGGAGTGGCAGCAGTCTCTGAAAGTCCAGGCCATGGGCCTGTGCCCAGTGGGTCAGGGAAGGACTTGGCCGTCAGGATCGCTCCCGGCTGGGCTAGCTAAGAGCCGGGATGGGTGGGGGCGGCCTCGGCTGTGGACGGAACATCAGGGCCGTGTGCAAGTGGACAGCTCCTGGCAGAACGCGGGATGGACGGCAGCGCTGCAGTTCCATCTAACTATGAAACAGCTCGAGGGATGCCCGGGTTTGGGGACAGCCAGACCGCAGCTGCCCCCTCCGTGGACTGGTGCCCTGGAGAGGTCATAACCAGAAGAGTCAGCTGGGCTTGGGTGGGGGCATCGACAAGGAGCTGGGACCTAAAACTGGCCAGAGCCCAAGAGGCAGCCACTTGCCCTGAAACTGAGAGTGGGTCTCCTGGTCAAGGCGGAAGAGGCTCCAGGCAGCTGCTAGGAGGAGCGGGAGGTGGGGACGCCTGGCCGGTGTCAGAACTCTGCTCTCTCCCCTTCAAACTCTGGCAGGTCCTCTTCAGTGGCCCCAGGCGTGGGGCTTTCCCTCACCCACCAGGGAAGCCTCCTGGGTGGCAGCAGGGGCCTGAGCTGCAGCAGGTGTGAGGGATCCCATTGTGCCGAGGCAGCAGGCCTGCGGTAGTTTTCTCTCGAGTTACCTCCTGGCTCACTCCCGGCACCACCTCGAACAGCATGGGTCTCAAACGTGTTTATTCTCCCAGGCCATCTCCCTCACCCCTGTGGACAACAGGCTGATTCTCAGGAGCCCCCGCCTCAGGGCTTTCTCTTTCCTGGGAGACGAGGGGCCCAGGGCTTCGGTGCTTAACACCGCCAAGCGTTTGAAGGCTCACTGGTTCCCTGACAGTCGCCTCTGCCCGGTGACCACCAAGCTCCTTTTCTAGCATTGCTGCTTCGCCCACCCCTCTGTGCTAGGTGTCTGTCGGTCCTGTTTCCATGAGTGTTGTGTGCGGCTGTGTGACGCAGAAATCTGGCTCACAGTGCCTGGTAAAAAGGAGGCTTCCACTTTTTGCCCAACACATCCTTTGGAGGTGGGCATTTCAGAGCCAGTGCTACACCCGCGTGAGGCTCCAGGGGTCCCGGTCTTTCCGACCTTCTGTCTACCTCTTCGCCTGTCCTCTCCTGATCCCTGGGTGGCCACTGCCCCTCCAGGGACAGCATTCCTGAGCCAGGCAGGAAGTGGGGAAAGACAGAAGTCTGTCTTTATTAGGAAAGAGTAGCTTTCACAGAAGCTCTTCGCAGTAGACTGCTGTTTACATGTTATTGGCCTGGAATGTGTCACATGCCCTGTAGCTGCAAGAGAGCTTGGGAGTGGGTTGTTTAGCCAAGCACGTGGCTGACGCAAAACCTGGCACCCGGCAAGAACGGGAACTGGGAGATGAGTGGGAGCGACTGCCTTGTCGGCCGCCACCCAGGGCCTGGTGCTGCTGCACTTCCGGAGCTCTGGGCCCGGTGCTCCCCGAGTTTAACACCCAGGGGTGAGTGGTTGGGGCCCAGTGCTGACCAAACCTTCCATCCCTGCCTTGCAGTGTGAATGAGTGAAGTAGCCCTGGAGTGGGCAGCCACTGCTCAGGTGTGGGGTGAGTCCCCAGGCCGTGTGGCTGGGCACCCAGAGGCCAGGTGTGCCCACTTTCCAAGAGAAGTCAGAAGGCTAGAGTGTTATTTTGTAAAGCTTTAAAAAAAAAAAGAGCCCGGCGTGGTGGTGCACCCCTGTAATCCCAGCACTCTGGAGGCTGAGGCAGGAGGATCGTTTCGAGTTTGAGACCAGCCTGGGCTACAAAGTGAGCTCAAGGCCAGCCTGAACTGCATAGTGAGACCCTGTCTCAAAATAGACCAAAAAGAAAAAAGAAACTATTTCGAAGAAAGCTCTGTGTTACAGAAAAGTTTCAGAGAACTTGGGGTTCTGGAGATCTTTCACCCAGCTTCCCCTTCCAGGGACATCTTATGTAACTGAACGCTGGCCAGACAGGCAGTTCACAACATAGCAGTTTTTCCACCGCAGGACCCGGTGCTGGAGCCCACACTGCATGTAGTTCCATCTCTGTAGCTTCCTTCTTGTTTGCAAGACTTTCTTTTAAGCTGTCGCACTCCACCATAGTAATTCTGAAGTTCCTCTATTCATGGGATCTTAGTGGTCTCTCGAATTCTACCCTGTATACGTGACTGACCCATAAGCTAAAATTAGCCAGCATCTCTACACAGCTCCTAAAAACTTAAGACTTGAGCACCCGAACGGTGATTGCACCCTCTTATCTTCTGCCTTAGTTGTAACTTTTGCCATAGTGAGCCCAATTTAAGTTATTTTTAGAAAAAGTAACACCCGTATAGTTCCAAATTTAAAAGGTTCAAAAGATAACAGTGAAAAACGTCTTTCCTACGTGATCCACTGACCCCCTCCCCAAGAGCCAGTGTCCCCCATGTCTTCATGGAAACGGTTTTACAGACACAGAAATACAGCTTCACTTACCTTGTTAGCTCTTCATTCTGCAAGAAGTTCTTTTCACTTACAATAAATAAATCTTAGAGATACATCCATATCAGTCCATATACAACTTTATTTTTTGTCTGTGGCTGCATAGAATTCCATGCTTCCATATTACAGTTTGTGTAATAAGTCCCCTGTTAACGGACATGTAGTTTCCCCCCCACCCCTTCCTGTAACTCTATAACAAATAACCTTGCACTGATACTCTCATCATTTTAGAAGTGGTAATTCTGGGTCAAGCCTACATGTAGTTACTTAGGTAGATTGGCCAGCTTACTCTCTCTAGAGGCTGTGTACCCATTTAACTTTCTACCCAGGATGTGTAAGGACACAGTTCCCTCATGAGGTGTCGGTGTTTGCGTGGTCAGTGTTTGTGTTGTTTTGTTTTTTGTTTTGTTATGCTCAGGATGTAGCCCAGGACCTTGCACATGCCAGGCCGGTACCCTACCACTGAGCTACCTCCCTAGCGGGTTACTATGTTTTAATTGTAAGGAAGGTGCTTTAGTGTTATTTTAATCCTAAGCATCTTATTGTATGTTTGCGAGGCAAACGTACAGTAGTGCACACCTGTAATCCCAGGAATGTCGGGGGAGGAAGGTCCAGAGTCCAGGGGCAGCCTGGGTTGCATATCACGTCCAAGGCCAGCCTGGATTACGTAGCAAGGCCCTGTCTCAGAAAGCCAACAACAACCACCAAAACTTTTCTGTAAATTTTATTTTCATACTAGGGCCTACTATTTTTCTCTTGGATTGCTAATCTTTTACTTACTAACTTGTGTGAACTATTTTAGGGAAATTAATTAGCCTTTTCTCTGGTGGAAGTTGTAAATATTTTTCTCAGTATTATCTCGGCTTTTTTCTTAGAATGACTTTACTATGCAGAAAGTTTATTTATGTAATCAAATGTGTTGATCTTTTATCCACAATCTGTTTCTGTAAATAGTTATATGGGTTTAGTGTTGTGATTAGCTTTTCTTCCCTCCAAGACTATTTTTATTTATATTTCAGAACTTCTTGTAGTTTATGGGTTTTTGTTTTAACTTTTTGTGGTACTGGGAATCAAACTCAAGACCTTGCACTTGCTAG
>NW_004955437.1:3339381-3370930 GCF_000276665.1 Chinchilla lanigera
TTTAGGGAAATTAATTAGCCTTTTCTCTGGTGGAAGTTGTAAATATTTTTCTCAGTATTATCTCGGCTTTTTTCTTAGAATGACTTTACTATGCAGAAAGTTTATTTATGTAATCAAATGTGTTGATCTTTTATCCACAATCTGTTTCTGTAAATAGTTATATGGGTTTAGTGTTGTGATTAGCTTTTCTTCCCTCCAAGACTATTTTTATTTATATTTCAGAACTTCTTGTAGTTTATGGGTTTTTGTTTTAACTTTTTGTGGTACTGGGAATCAAACTCAAGACCTTGCACTTGCTAGACAGGCGCTTGTGCTGCTGAGCTACATCCCCAGCCCTGTTTTAACTTTAAATATTGATACATTTGGACCTTGTCTTGGTATAAAATGTGGAGGCTTAAGAGGTAGGGACCCAACTTAATTTTTCCAGTGACTACTCAGTGTCCCATGCCATTTATTGAAAAATTCCAAAATCTCTTTGTGGCCTTGCTCCCTTCCCCAGCTAGCATCTTTTTTTTGTTTTGTTTTGTTTTTCTGGTACCGGGAATTGAACCCACGACCTTGCGCTTGCCAGGCAGGCACTGGGCCGCTGAGCTAAATCCCCAGCCCCCATAGCATCTTCTCGAACTCCTGTTGTCCTGACATATTTGCCCCCAAGTTAGTCTCCTTTTGCCATCCCACCTTCCTGCCTCTGCTTACTCTTCCGAGCCCAGGTCTCCCTGTCACCCGCAGGACCGAAACTTGTCTCGGGGCCTCTGCTGACCTCACAGTCACCAGCCATGTATCATAGGTCGCCCTGCACCCGCCCCCCCTGCACAGCTCAGCCCTGGCTCTGAGACACACAGCCGTCCCAGGGCTGTCCTGACTCTGCCTGGTGCCTCTTCCTTTCTCTCCCCTTGACACACTGCTGTCTCCTCTGAGGACCTCTCCCTTCCTGCGGCTGTCACATAGCAAGGCTTCCCAGATGTGCACATCCCCCGCCCCAGCCACTTAGGGTGGAGGCCCAGCACCCGTGCTGCCTGTAGGGAGCTGGGAGGAGGTTGCTGGGCTCCAGGCAAGGGAGGGGCTCCGGTGCTGGAGGGAGCCACTTACTCCCCAATGGAGTTGCTTTGGAGCAGTGGTTCTCAAGCTTGGCTGCGCCTTACCATCACCAGGTGAATTAAAAACGAACTCTCAGCCCCACTCTGCTCCCCAAACCACACACATTGGAATCTCTAGGGGTGGACTGCAACATCTCTGTCTCTCTCTCTCTGTATGTGTATATTTTCTTTTTTTTAATTCTTCCCCCACCCCCAGTACTGGAGATTGAACCCAGGGCCTTTGCCCTGAGTTACATCCCCAGTCCTTTTTCTTTTTCTTTTTCTTTTTCTTTTTCTTTGTATTTATTTATTTATTTGAGACAGGGTCTTTCTACGTTACTAAGTTGCCCAGGCTGGACTCTAACTTTCCGTCCCCCTGCCTCAGCCTCCAGAGGGCTGGGATCACAGGTGTGCACCACCACGCCTGGCTAGATGTTCATATTTTTAAAAATGCCTCCATGACTCCAGCATACAGCTGGAACAGAGCCAGGGTTGGCAAGCCTAGAATAGAGCCAGGGAGAGGAGACGGCTCCGATCAGCCCCAGGTTCAGGTGCCAGTGAGTCGGGGGAGATATGGATCCCTAAAGGAGGACGAAGGTGGGGAAGGAAAGGATCCCACAGGTGCGGAAGTCCCCCTAAAGCAGATCCTTCCCTCTCCTGCCCCTGCCCGGGGTGGCGTGGCTGTGGGGCTGTCCCTGCTGGATCCTGTTGGGAGGAGGAGTCCTTCCCACGGCGCCTCCTGGTCTGTGCCTCTGCCCACAGCACTGGTGGACGGTACTTCACTCACGGAGGGCTGGCACTGCCTCCTCCTAGGTAAGGGGGACGTGGGTCACCACCGTAAGTTCACCTCCCCGTGCCGAAGGTCTGGCTGCAGGACTGCCGTGAACAGAAGCCAGGCACAGGGGGAATGCCTGTCTCTCCCCGCACCCCAGCGGAGGAAGGATGGGTCCCACCCTTCAAGAGCAGCAGCCTAGGAGAGCAGGGATTTGTAGCCTGAGTCTGGATTGGGAGGAGGGACTCACCCAGGATCACCTGGGAGGCTGTCATTCTAACAGGCCCCAGAGACTCAAAGAGCAGGACACTGCAGAGAGGGCAAGAATGTGGGGGTCGCCCGGGCTGATTAATGACCACTACTGTCAACCCCACCAACCTCCCGTGGGAGGCAGGAGGACAGGGCGGTAGGACAGGTGACTCAGGTGCAGGAGCGGGGACCATGGGGGGCGCCTCCGGGCCTGAGAAGGAGCCGGGAGAGCTGCTTCCGTGACGGGGGCCTCGAGCCTGTCCCACTCCTGCCGAATGCTCCATCACCGTCTGCCCTAACGTTTTCCTGTCTCCGTCCGCCCAGGCTGACAGGAGCTGCCCTGTAGAGGTCCCTCTGCGCGCAGACCCAGATGATGCCAGAGCTATGACCAGGCCTGCAGGCGTGGCACCGAGGGGAGATCAGCCATGGAGCAGCCGCAGGAGGAGACCCCTGAGGTCCGGGAAGAGGAGAAAGAGGAAATGGCAGAGGCCGAAGGAGCCCCAGAGCTCCACGGGGGACCAGAGCATGCACTTCCCTCCAGCAGCTACACAGGTGAGAGGGGCAGCGCATCGTGCGGAGTGCAGACAGAGCCGGAGCCAGGCGGCCTGGACTCCCATCCCTGCCCCCCACTCACCAGAGCTGCAGGCCCTGGTGCAAACTCTGCCCCTTCTTTTGGGAAAGCAGACAGGGACGGTTGGCGATGTGGACCTGGGTTCGTAAGAACTAAGCGAGGGGCATGGGTGATGCGTGTCATTGCCATTGTCATCATCCACCACTGCTGCCCCCCAGCATCTGAGACCAGCCAGCATAGCAGTGCCTGCCGGGAAGGCGCCGCCGTACCTGCGATTGTGACGGTGGTGGAAACACGCGACTCTGTTGATGTGGTGCTAATTACAGTGGGCAGACTTGCACCGCCTGGTGATTAGACCTAAGTGCTAAGCAGCGAGAAGGGCCGGCCGTAATGAATGTTGTTCCTGGTGGCCAAACAGTTCGGCTTCCCATGGAGTAAGATGGGTCAGGCTGTGGAGGTGGAGTCCAGGCTCCTGCCAGGCCCAGCCCGAGAGAGGCTGCATCCTTGAGCCACACGCCTTGAACCTGCGAAGCACAGCTGGGGTGAAGGGAGAGCCGTGCGTCAGTCCTCCAGACCCACCCCGGCACTGGAAAGGGCACGGTGTGATGTGGGGCTGGAGACGGCACCCCAGCCCCGAGTAGGCCATGCTGTTTGTCAGCTGGCTGGGTGACTCTGGGACCAGTCTTCCTCAGGAAAGAGAAAAGGCTGCCCAAAAGCACGTGCCGTTCTGAACTTGGGCTGGAAGGCAGGGAGGACACTGGGACTAACCATGAGTCAGGGATGTCCGGACAGTGGCAAGGAAGAGTGGGAGAGGAAGAAGGGCGCAGGACTTGTGACCTCACTGCCTGCCCCGGCCCATCTGGGCCCCGTACGTGGGCCTGGGCAGATGGACGTGTCCTGTACTCGGCTCCTACACACCCGTTGGGACCCGGCCACATACCCGTCACGCTCACCCACAGCGGCTAGAAGCCAAGTCAGCGAGGCAGCTGTGGCGACGGCCTCTCGGGCAGCTCCACAGGTGGGATTTAGCTGGGGGAAATGTCTGCGGCAGGCTCTGCCCAGCCACCTACGTGGTGCCGTCCGTGTATCAATACGTGGGCTTCCCTGAGCACCTGAGAGGAGTGGAGGGAGGAACACGTCCTGTTCCGCACAGGAGAGGGCTCTTTCACATTGTTACTGTGTGTTAAAGCCACAGTTCATACCGAGTGCCCGCAGATTCTACGAGACCAGCCACCTAACAGAAAATCAAAACAGGCAGCGCAGGGGCTGGGGATTTAGCTCAGCGGCAAAGTGCCTGCCTGGCAAGCGCAAGGTCATGAGTTCGGTTCCCGGTACCGGAGAAAAGCCAAAACAAAAAACAAAAACAAAAACAAAAACGCAGGGCAGATCCCTGTCAGACAAGTGGCTGGAAAATAAAACTTTTTCAGTTCCTCTGGTGGTCAGAGAAGGTGTCTTAAGATGAGGTATCACATTGGAGGGGACCGTGGTCAGCGTTGGTCAGGGGGTGAGGACTGGCCTGCAGCCCTGAAGGATGGCCAGACCGTGCCCCGTAGGAAGGCACCCTGCGTAAATACAGAAACGTCCCCAGCAGCATGTTCACTGCCGCGCTGCTCGTGAGAGCAGAAGGGGGAAATCGCCCACTTTCTGCGAGGAATTGGTTGGGAGGCCACACCAATGCCATCAGGGACGCGCCGTGGTCGCCGAAAGGGACGAGGTAGGTCTGGAGGTACCCGCAGGGGCGAAGTCCTGACACAGTGGGAGTCTCTTGCATAAGAAGCCCTGGGGATCACAGAAGGCTGGGAAGACCGCAGCCCAGGGCGGTGGGGCTCACCGGGTGGGGTCCCCGGAGGAGACCCTAGCATGAGATGCCCTGTGCCTTTCTCAGCAAGGCCACGCTGCTTTCTTCACGAAGAAAGCACTTGTGCTGCTTTTCTTCAAAGGTTAAAATAGGTTGTTTGATGTTTGTAAAAGGGAGCTGGCAGGTGAGGGGTCTTGGAGATCCAGGGCCTCTTCCTTTGCTGAGGGCGGGAGGGCTTTGAGATCACACAGACCAGCCAGGAAGCCCGGGTCCCCCACTGAGCCATGGGCCTCCCTGCTGCCTTCGGCCCTCCCAGTCTCAGTCTCCTCCCCATTAAAGGCCCAGGAAATGGTGTGTCTGACCCACCGCAGGTCTCAGCATTGCTGGCTCCCTGTTCTGCCCGCAGGAGTCTGTGACATTAGCCTCAGAGTCTCCGCGGGGACCATGAAGAACCCAAAACAAGCCAGGTGTGGTGTACACCTGTAACCCCAGCATTCTGGGAGGCTGAGGCAGGAGGATTGCAAGTTTGAGCCTAGCCTGGGCTACTCAGCAAAACCCTGCCTCAGCTTTTTAAAAAAGGGCTGGAGATACAGCTCAATGTGAAGGCCTTAAATTCAACACCAAGTAATGGGGGAAAAAAAACCACCGAATAGTTGGCAGCTGCACTGCTGGCTTTACCTAACCCCCTGCCATTCTGCACCTACCCTGCATACCATACCGAGCTCAGTACCTGCAAAGCATCCTCAGCCCGTGACGCAAGCAGAACACACTTCACTGTTAGCTTGCAGAGAGCACACTGAGGCTGCCAGGAACTCACTTATCCCAGGGTCCCCTGGCTGGGGTGGGGCCATCTGCCGCCAGGGCGCACATGCCACTCCTGGGTACCTCCTGCTTCCGTGTCCTTACTGCTGGCCTCAGCACCCCTCTCACTCAGCAAGTCCCTGGGGGTGTTCAGGCAGGGTCGGGCACTGTGTGGGGCCAGCCGGGCCACAGGGACAGGGCTGAGTGCCCGCCCCAAGACGCCCGCAGTCCTGGGAGATGGGGCAGCAGAGGTGAAGGGCTCCTCAGTACCCCCACCTGAGTCCTGCAGAACGCACCGACTTCAGGAGCTAACAGGTGCCTGTTTGCCTGTGGGCTCTGCCAGCAGAGTAAACAGAAGACCAGCCCCTCCCAGTGGCCCTCGGGGCTGCGCCAGCCGTGTGTCTCCCACGATGGAGACTGCATGTGCAGGGGAGCTCAGCCATACTCAGTGTGTGGGAATAAGGTCAACAGTGTCTGTTTGCCAAACTTGTAATCAAAGATGGCGAAACTGATATTTCACCGTCAAGTGACGGGGCGGCTGTTTACCGAGTCCAAACATCGGGGCGATGACCTAGTGTTGTCCTCAGCAGCCCTGTTGTTTACAGTGACAGGGTTACATCGGCAGTGAGAACATGTGTGTAGGTAGTAGTAGGGCTGGTGCTTGAACCGGAAACGGGTACCCTGGGCCAGCCAGGTTGACACATAAAACCATCACGACCACTATCATACATGTGTGTTACTTGACCGAACCCCAGTTTGCCTACCTGTAAAGAAGGGGTGAAGAGCCCTATCTGAAGGGTTGTTTCGAGGCTCTGTATGACTTGAACAGGTGTGGTACGCTCAGTAGAGTGCCTGGCACATGCGTGTGATAAACAAATGGCGCTGTTTTTGCAAACACATGGCCTGCACGGGTGAGTCGGGTTTAGCTTCCAGCCCACTCAGTGAGGCAGGTGACAAAGACACTACCATGCTGGGCACTTAGGGGCCTGACAGATGCGGGCCCCTCCCCGTCCCCTGCTGGGAACCAGACCCTGGGAGACAGGGAGCTCCGGTCGCAGGCCTGGCAGGGTGTGGCTCAAGGGGACAGTCAGAGGGGGCCCAGCAGGAGGCTGAGGGGGTTAGTGGGGCCACGGTGGGAGGGCTGTTAGCTTTCCGTCACTGTGACAAAATACTGGACACAGTAAAGTTTAGAAGAGGAAAGGTTTGTTCGGCCCACAATTCTGGAGGCTCCAGACGACAGGCGCTAGGCCCATTGCTTTTGGTGCTGTGGTGGCACGTCTCACAGAGGGTACACAGTGGGGAGGGCTGCTCCCTCCATAGCCCTGTTCTCACCCGCTGTGCCCCCTGGTCCTGCGCCCCTGGAGGTCAGTCAGGTCATGCAGGGTCCTCACCTCTACCCCACGAAGGAGAGCAGTCCTGCCCTGCGGCTGAGACCCCACACCGTTTACCTGCCCCTGCCCTCCCCCTGTGAAGCAGTTTCCTTGCTCGGCTGGCTGAGGACAGGTCTGGTCCCGTCCCACCCTGCACCCAGCAGGTGCCCAACAGATGTCTGTGGCTGTTGGAGAACGGAAAAGGCAGGCGCTGCCACATGCAGGGCCACCTGGCCCACGCGGGGGGGGGGAGGAGGGACTGAAGAAGGGTGTGACTCCCCTGCGGTGTTTGGTCACTGTGGACGTGACTTGGGTGGGGCTGGGTCCTTGGGTCCAGAGGGAACGTGTGAGGGGCACGGGAGTGGCAGTGCGCACAGGGCACCAGGTCGGAGGCGGCAGTACCTCGGTGTCTGAGCAGCTTCCACAGCGGCCTTTGTGGCATGTTTTCTCACTGTTTCCCACACAGCTACTATAAGTGCTATTGTCCTTGTCCTCGTGCCTCCAGGGGCAACAGGTCCCAGCTGGTACTGCTGAGGCCGGGCCCCGGGGGCAGCTTGAGGACCACAGACTCCCAAACTGCCCTGCGCCCAGCACCTGCACGGCGGTTCCCTGCCCTCGTGTCCCTGACATCTAGTGGGCGGCACCCAGCCACAGACAAACACAGGTGGACTCTGTCAAGTAATGACCGAGGCTGCTGAGAAAAGCACAGCTGCTTTGCCTGAGGGATGGAGGGGAGAGTGAAGGTGGGAGCGAAGGCCCTGGGATGGGGCAGGCCATTATAGAACTCGTGTTGCCCCTAAACCTTACCATCCAGGAGGGGAGCAGCCTGCTGGGCCCCTCCACTGGGGCCTGTGCTGCTTGATTAGCTGCTGTGGCCAGGACAGGGGTCCCCTGGTCTCCAGAGAGGAGAGCACACAGGATGCCAGGCTGGGGGCTCCTTCGGGTGCCCCTGTTGAGCAGCTGGTTCCTGGTTAGGAACGTGGCTCTGCCTCTGAGGAAGTCGCTCCGCCACCCCATGAGAGAGCAGGCATTAGGCCAGTGCGATGAGGGAACCGGCCACCTGGGTGCCGTGGTGCCCCACTAAGCAGGGTCTGCAGGCCAAGACCAGTGAGGTCCCCGTCATTTCCTTCCTGACACCACGGTTCAGACAGCTGTGTGCTGAGAAGAAAAATTCAGGGAAACAGTACCTAGCTCAGTCACTGTCACTGATACCTGTGCTCGCGGCACCCAGGTCAGAGTTTGGCGGGAGTGATTCTGAGGTTCTGGAGGGACCCACCGCAGCATCTGTGGAGTCTGCACGGGGAGCTTCGGCAGGGGGACAGATGGCTCTGCAGAGCTCTGTGCTTCTGCAGCGTCCACAGAACGTGCCACGCCAACCATGTGGGCCCACGAGGGCAGCCTCAAAAGCAGGAGGGAGAGCTGCTTCCCTCTGCCCTCAGCCAGAGCTCCGCACACCCACATCCCGTCCTCCAGCGGGGCCCTCCTGAGCTGCGTGCACCGTGTCAGGCGCTGGGGGACACACTGAGCCTCTGCACACCCGCCCGGAGGGGCTGTCCTTAACCCCATGGGGCAGGTGAAGACATGGGTCCTCAGAAAGGTTCTCGGCAGGCCACACGGTGAAGGTGGCTGGGCCCACAGTGAGGGGTGCCTCCCAGCTGTCAGACTATGACACTGCCCTCCATCGTGTATCCACAGACTTCCCCCAGGGCGCCTCGCCGCCCTCGCTGTTGGACCAGCTGCAGATGGGCTGTGATGGGGCCTCGGGTGGCAGCCTCAACATGGAGTGCCGGGTGTGCGGGGACAAGGCGTCCGGCTTTCACTACGGCGTCCACGCCTGCGAGGGCTGCAAGGTACGGACCGTGTGGGCCTGCGGGGCTGTGGTCACAGGGCAAGCTGACCTGCTACAGAGCTTCCTCTGCCTGAGGCCGGGCCTGACGATACCCACTGTGAAATCCTGCGCCCTGGGGAAGAGGACAGGTTTCCTTGCTGTCCTGTCCTGCTGAGCACTCGCTGGACCGCTGTGGGTGGCCAGCGCCCCCTGGGGACCAGACTTCAGAAGGCAGGCAGGAAAGGAGGGCTCTGGGCTCCAGTCTTCCTGAGGTCAGGGTTTCCTGTGTCTCAGGACCTTTCGAGGCTCTTGGAGGGCGGGGAAAAAAAAAAACAAACAGAACATTACATTTATTTTCCCAGTGATGTTTCTGAGTTTTTCCTCCTAACTGCATGTGTCAAATTTTCACAAATCTTCCCTTTTTTTTTTTTAATGTGGTACTGGGGATGAAACTTAAGGGCACTCTACTACTGAGCAATATTCCTAGCCCTACCTGCCTGCCTGCCTAGCTACCTACCTGCCTACCTGTCTATCCGCCTATCTATTTATCTACCTGGGGGCTGGAGATTTAGCTCAGCGGCAAAGCGCCTGCCTGGCAAGCGCAAGGTCATGAGTTCAGTTCCCGGTACCGGAGAAAAACCAAAAAGAAAAAAAAAAAACAAAACAAAACTATAGGTATTTATCTATCTGTCTGTCTATAATTTTGAGACAGGGTCTCAATAAGCTGCTTTGGCAGGTCTTGAATCTACAATTCTCCTGCCTCAGCCTCTGAAGTGCTGGAATTACAGTTGTGTACCACTGCACCCTAAATTCTTGAAATAATTAAAATTAGACAGCACATTTACTTTCCATGCTCAAAGAACTCTTAAACCTTGTTAGTCTGGTAACATAAAATTGTACTGTGACTAACTTGATGTGTTCAAAACCTACGTGGCTCTGTATTTCATAAATGGTGGTTTAATAAAACAATCTATAAGCTGCATGTGGTGGTGCACACCTGTAATCCCAGGGCTGAGGGAGGCTGAATCAGGAGGGTCACAAGCTTGAGCCCAGCCTAGGTAAGTTAGCGAGACCCTGTCTCAAAATAAAAAGGGCTAGGGACATAGTGCAATAGTAAAGTGCCCATAGGTTCAGCCCCCAGGGCCATAAAAAAGAAAGGCTTAGAGTTCGCTTTCTTCCTTTCTCTTCCAAAGTATTTTCCCCTGTTACTTCCACATTTCACCAGTGTTCACACTGGTGCGTCTGGGCCCCTTGGCACAGCCTGGCGGGTGGAGCGGGCTCCTCACCCACTCTGGGTCCCACAGGGCTTCTTCCGCCGGACCATCCGTATGAAGCTGGAGTACGAGAAGTGCGATCGGAGCTGTAAGATCCAGAAGAAAAACCGCAACAAGTGCCAGTACTGCCGCTTCCAGAAATGCCTGGCTCTAGGCATGTCCCACAATGGTGAGGGCGCTGCTGGGGAGCAGCCTGGCACATAGTGAGCATCAGCCGCTGACTTTGCCCGCCTGGACCCTGGGTCTTGGTGCTAAGATCTGCCACTTCCCCAGACTGCTGGCATCCACCGTGGGTGCCAGGCCTTGGCAGTCACCCCTCTACACCTGCGGCCACCTGCTCTGGCCAGAGGGAACTGAGAATAGTCCTTTGTACAGCACTGGGGACACAGCACCTGGGACTCAGCCTGTCTCAGGGGACCTGACATGGCACGAAAGCCACTGCCAAGGCCAAGGTCCCCCCCTCGGTATTCGAAGGTGGGCAGGAGCCAGTAAATGACACCCGTCAGCTGAGAGGAGCCTGGCACTCCCGGAAGGCTGAGCCCTCCCTGCCCACCCTCCGGCCTCCTACAGAGCCTGGGCAGGACGTGTAAAGGCCGCCTGGCCGCTCTGTGCCTGAAGGTCAGACCCCTGCTAGGGCCTCTTACTTAAATGTCTCCATGCTGGTCAGCTGCAGGCGCCCCCTTGCCCACGATGTGCCCATTGTCTGGCACGGTAGCGAGTGGTGGGACCCAAGTCCCCATCTGCGGCTTTTCCTGGGCTCTGGCAGACCTAGGCATTGACCTTTCCCCCTTCGGTCTGTATCTGCCCTGGCCCCCATTCTGTTGGAGGTTTCGGGGGTTCCTAGGAAGACTCAGGCTGACTGAATCCTTTCCTCACTTTTTCTATAACAAACGGCAGATGCATATCCTGCATTTTGTTGGAGATTGTTGCCCAGGCTGAATTTGAACTCCAGGGCCCACACGGTCCTCCCATCTCAGCCTTTTGGGTAGCTGGGGCTCCAGGAAATACATACATTAAATTGTTGCAATGACCCAGTAAGGTTTAAGCCTCCAGCTCACATTTCCTGACAGAAGGTGAGACGGCCCACCCAAAGCTGCACTGCCCGTGAGGTGCCATGCTTGCTGCCTCCCAGCTGGGGCCCAGTCACGGGACAAGTGCAGACCCTGTGAGGGAGACACAGCCCTGTCCTCATGGGCTGAGGTCTGGGGACGGGCGCCCCAGTGCTGTCCTGCTTACTCTGGAGCCTCTGAGGGGACAGGACTAGGCCTCCGTCCTTACCCGTACACCCAAGGGGGGACAGGAAGGCTGGGGTACTGCCCCTGCCCGGCTCCTCGGTCACTGCCCCCCACCCTCCTGTGCAGCCATCCGCTTTGGTCGGATGCCGGAGGCTGAGAAGAGGAAGCTGGTGGCGGGGCTGACAGCCAGCGAGGGGGACCAGCACGACCCGCAGCTGGCTGACCTGAAGGCCTTCTCCAAGCACATCTACCAGGCCTACCTAAAAAACTTCAATATGACCAAAAAGAAGGCCCGCAGCATCCTCACCGGCAAGTCCAGCCACACAGCGGTGAGTGTCACTGCCCGGCCGGCAGCCTCGGCAGCCCTGACGACGCGGTGCAGTCGGGTGTGGGAGCGCGGGGTGGGGACCCCCCGAGGCCTGGCCTCTGACGGGGCCTGGTTTTCAGCCCTTCGTGATCCACGACATCGAGACACTGTGGCAGGCGGAGAAGGGCCTGGTGTGGAAGCAGCTGGTGAACGGCCTGCCGCCCTACAAGGAGATCAGCGTGCACGTCTTCTACCGCTGCCAGTGCACCACGGTGGAGACCGTGCGCGAGCTCACCGAGTTCGCCAAGAGCATCCCCAACTTCAGCAGCCTCTTCCTCAACGACCAGGTGACCCTGCTCAAGTACGGCGTGCACGAGGCCATCTTCGCCATGCTGGCCTCCATCGTCAACAAAGACGGGCTGCTGGTGGCCAACGGCAGTGGCTTTGTCACCCACGAGTTCCTGCGCAGCCTGCGCAAGCCCTTCAGTGACATCATTGAGCCCAAGTTTGAGTTTGCTGTCAAGTTCAATGCCCTGGAACTCGACGACAGTGACCTGGCTCTGTTCATCGCGGCCATCATTCTGTGCGGAGGTGAGCGAGGCTGGGGCAGGCGGACCACACCCCGGGCACCGGGCCTGAGCCCAGACAGGGCGGGTGCTGCACTCGAGGATCGGCTCCGACTCATTACACAGATGGAGGTGCAGAGAGAAGAGACGGGAAAAAGTAACCATGGGGGTCTGTGGGGGTTATTTGGGGTGATGGGCAAACCTGTATTTCACCTGCACTTTCAGATTCCAACCCAATAACAAGCCTGCTCACCAGCAGTGGCATAGCGCTTACCTCATGCCATACACTGTTCCAGTTCTTTTCTTTTCTTTCTTTTTTTTTGGTACCAGCAATCGAACTCAAGGCTTTGCACTTGCCAGGTAGGTGCTTTGTGCTGCTGAGCTATACCCCTGGCCTTTTTTTTTTTTTTTGTCTTTTTGAGTCAGGGTCTCACTGTGTATTTCAGGCTGGCCTTGAGCTTACTTTGTAGCCCAGACTGGTCTCAAACTCACAACGATCCTCCTGCCTCAGCCTCCCGAGTGCTGGGATGACAGGCGTGGGCCACCATGCCTGGCTCTTTTCATAATTATAGCTCATTTGGTCCTCAGCAACCTCAGGCTAGAGGTTCTTCTATTTTATTCCCATTTTACAGATGAGACAGAAGCCCAGAGAGGGTGGGTAACCTGCCCAGGACCTCCTGGGTAGTCTGTGGGAGAGGCAGGATTTGAACCCAGGCACACACAGAGTCTCTTAACCATGGTGCCTACTCCTCTCCCTGATCAGGAAAAGCGCTATGGGCAGGACACAAAAGAGAGGGGCTGAGGCCGGAACTCAGCGGCACTGTCACTGACAGGACAGGGCTTGCCTGTCCCAGCCCAGGTGGCCCTAGGTGGGGCAGAGGAGCTCCCCTGCCCTTCTGAGACCCGCGTGTCCCTGTCCCCATAGACCGGCCGGGCCTCATGAACGTGCCTCAGGTGGAGGCCATCCAGGACACCATCCTGCGCGCCCTCGAGTTCCACCTGCAGGTCAACCACCCCGACGCCCAGTACCTCTTCCCCAAGCTGCTGCAGAAGATGGCCGACCTGCGGCAGCTGGTCACCGAGCACGCCCAGATGATGCAGTGGATCAAGAAGACAGAGACCGAGACCTTGCTGCACCCACTGCTGCAGGAGATCTACAAGGACATGTACTGAGCCGGTGCTCGGTGCTCCGCAGGCGCAGGGGCCCGGGCGCGCGCGGCCCTGGCTCCGCCGGTCCCTTCCCCTGCTTTGCTCCCGCAGCTTCTCTTTGTGTCTCTCACTTACGGTCTTGCCAACTCCCTCTTCCCTCTGTACCTGTGTCCCCTCCTGCTCCCTGCCCATCCTGCATCTCTCCCGTCTGAGACAGTCCGTTCTCTCACCAGCAGCCTAGATCAGGACCCTCCCTTCCCACCTCGCTCTCAGAAGAGCAGCTCGCCCCACTCCAGGCCAACCCCGCCCCCATCTTCAGTCCCCGCCTCCCCGTTCAGGCTCCGCCCCCTGTCCTCAGGCCCCGCCTCCTGATCCCAGTCTGCCAACGGAGCCATCCAAAGGAACACCCAGCTCTGGGTGGGGCTTCTGGGAGAAGCTTAGTCTAGACTCAGCACCGCAGCCGCAGCCTGTGGTCGCGCTCCTCTGCAGAGGACAGTGGGAAGGGCGCCTGGCCAAGACCCGCACTGCCTCCCGGCTGGAGACCAAGGCTGGGCCCAGACTCGAGCCCCTCTCAGCCCGGCGTCCCCACAGCCTGCCTTTCTCTGCACCAGTCTTCTAGAGCAGCGTGGCTAGTGGCCGCTGCGCTGGCTGCACCCCAGCCCGGTCGGAACCAGGGCTCCCTCCAGGTGGGGCCCTGCACCCCACTGAGAAGGGGGGAAGTGGAGGCTGGTGGCAAGGAACAGGACACTTAATTCTGAGTCCTGGGGCAGGCCTCCATCAGCATCCGCTCCCCACCGGGCAGCAGCCACCCCATGTCAGCCCCCAGTGCCGGGCCTGACATTTGCCCCTTTCGCCAGCAGGAGGTGCTGGGCCGGCCCCACCCGACACTTCCAGCGCTGCCTCCGCAGCGCACACCCTGCACTACACTGCAATCACTTTACCCGCATCTCTGTGCCTCCCCCTCCCCCTCCCTCTCCCTGAGAGGTACGTGCCAGGCAGCCTCTGTCCTGGGGCCAGGCAGGTCCAAGTGGGCAGGGTGTCGGGGCACACTGCCCTGTCTGTCCGGACAGACAGCGAGCTGATCTCTGGGAACTGTCCCTGCGCGGCCTCTGCGTCTATGTGGGCTGGCCCTGTGGCTCAGGCCAGCACCTCAGCCCCTGCTGGAGGTCCAGTCACCTCAGAGGAGGGACCGAGGCCCAGGCTGGTGTGCACGATCAGCAGGAGAGCCTGCCGGGCCGGTAGGGGTGAGGGACCAGCTAGGGCCTCATGGTAAGCTGAGCCAGCTTTCGAACCTGGGTTTCTTGTGCCCTGCCTGGTCGTCCTCCTCAAGGGGCCTTTCCATCTGGCCATGGCTCTGGGAGGAAATGGCCTGGAGACAGCACAGGCCCCGCCTCTGCCCCTGCCAGCTGGTGGCCACCTGTGTACCAGGGCCCGTCTACGAGGAGATCCTGGCCTGTCTGCCCTTGCGCCGGCCAGGCCGACTTCGTGCCGGGGTGCTGCCCTCTGCGCCAAAGCTGTGAAGGAGGGCAGTGCCCGTCCCCGCCCCACCGCCCCGTCTTGCTGAGGGCCTTGGACCTCAGTGTCTCTGCAATCTCCAATACTGAAATGTATATTTTTGCTAGGAGCCCAACTTCCTGTGTTTTTAATATAAATAGTGTACACAAACTGACAGAACTTTAAACTTTAAATAAATGGGAATTAAGTATTTAAGAGCTGACTTGAGGCCAACTCTGCTGTTTGTATTCTTGTCTGGGCTGGAGGACTCCTCCACCTCCTCCTCCTCCACCCGCAGAGGGGCAAAGGGGGCTCTGGGGTGCAGGCAGCTGTGGTGGCTGCTGAGCCCCCACTTATTATGGGTGTGGAGGAGGTGAAGGTGCCATCCTGCCCAGCAGAGGACGTGAAGAGGGAGAGGATGTGCTCTCTGTAAGAGGCCCAGTGGTACCGCAGTGCCATCCAGAAAGAAGCCGCGGGTCCCACGGCCATGGGGGGCCCTGGGGGTGGAGTGAGCTCCAGGCCTTGAGTGCTGTGTGGGACTTTAAAACCAAAGCAAGCCCACCACTGCCCCGAGAGAGAGGGCTTCCCTCCCTTCAGCCAACAGTGGCTTTCTCCTTCACTGCAGCAGGGCCGTTGGCACGGGGGCTACAGAGTCAAGCCAGCCCTTGGCAGCCAACGGGTTTGGCTGTGGCATGAAGCGAGATCAAGGTGTGTGCATGCTCGTCAGCTTCCCATCACTGTAACAAGTACCCAGGAAAATTGAGAGGTTTGTTCGGCTTGCAGTGTTAAAAGTTTCAGTTCACGGGCATCTGACCTGGGCATGGACAAGTGGCTTTGGGCCTGTGGCAGCATGTCAGTTGCAGCAGCATGTGGTAGAATAAAACCACTCACCAGGAAGCAAAGAAACAGGAATAAGCCAGACAAGGTATACCCATTTGTAGTGCCAGCACTCAGGAGGCTGAGGCAGGAAGAGTGCAAGTTTAAACCCAGCCTGGACAACTTGGCAAGTTAGTGAAACCCTATCTCAAAAAAAAAAAAAAAAAACCACAAAGGGCTGGGCATGGTGGTGCACACCTGTAATCCCAGCATGTGGAGGCGGGAGGATTACAGGTTTGATCCCAGCCTGGGCAACTTAGCCCCCATCTCAAAAAAAAGAAGGGTGTGAAGGCCTTAGGTTCAGTCCCCAGTACTGAAAAAACAAGGGTGGGGTATCCCAGGATTCCCTTGGTGGGTCTACTCCCAGTGACCTAAACACCTCTCGTGAGGCCCCACCGTAAGTTCCCACCACCTGCCAGTAGCACCAAGCTGGGGACTGCACCTCCAACACATGAGTCTATGGGCACACTTCTGACCACCTGTAGCAGCGCGTATCTAGTCAGGCAGACAAAACACTGCTACATATTTCCAAATGGGGAATCTACCCCAGGAATTGTTACAAAGAATGAAAAGGACTAAAAGAGCAAAAGGGGAAATTGAGGTCCTCCAGAAAGGAGTAACTGAAGGAAGCCAGTCTTACCTCCCGGGCTGGATGGAAAATGGATCGACCAGGGGCTACCAGTGGAGAATGCACCCCGCCACTGCAAAACCCACTGACTTCCCGTGCTGCAGAGACATAAGCAGCATCGTGTCCCTCTGCCTCTGCGTTAAGGTCAGGGCTATTCTGTGTTAAGCAGCTACGTGCACAGTTTGTTCCCCCTACATCACCTCCAGTCGACGGCACAGCCCAACAGGAGAAGCGTGATCACCTACCTTTCCAGGTGCCGCCAGGAGCGGAGGAAGCGGCCAGGGAGAAGGGGAGCCTGTTCCATCCCCAGCCTCAGGACCTGTGCGTTTCACTCAGGACCAAAGTCTTTTGTTCCTGGGTCTTTAACAATGCCTAGGATAAATGAATCAAACATTTAGACTAAAATAGAAAGCAACCTTAAGAAAATTAGAAGATACTATGTACTTTGTGATACTTCTATAAAGCTAAGACTATACTGAAATATGTTTTAAATTTTATTTTTTAAATTTTAGAGATTTTTTTTTTTTAAATTTTATTTTAAAGAAAAGAGTGTCCTGGGCTGGTTAATCTCCCCGGGAAGCCTGGCAGAAGCAGATACAAAAGCTTTCTGGACCACAAGTACAGGCAGTGCAGAATTCCCACAAGACTGCAGACACAAAGAACCGAGTCCAGGTCTGGGGCTGTAGCTCTGTGTAAAGTGCTTTGCTAGCAAGCGCTGGGCCCTGGGTTCCATCTCAGCCTCACAGGAGAAAGAAACAGAGAAAACTAAGCCTGAGAAACTAGAGGCCAGAACTCTAAAACAAATGTAATGATTAACCATTGCATAGAAAATAAATGTTTTATTATTATTTAAAAATAAAAATCTGGCATGGTGCCCTATACCTGTAATCCCACCTACAGGAGGCTGAGGCAGGAGGGTCACAAGTTCAAGGGAAATCCGGGCAATTTAGAAACCCTGTCTCCGAAAAGTAAAGGGCTGAGAACATAGGTCATTTGTACAGTGCTTGCCTAGCAAGCACCAAACCTTGGGTTCAACCCTTGGTACCTCTAAAAATATATACATTTTTATATAAATGTATATATAAAGTGAATTAAAACTTTAGAACAATTTGATCCAGCAGAAGTAAAATATATAACAAAAATGTTTACGGCTATTGCTTTCCCAGTCAAGTGCTTCAACTTACTGAGAAAGAAAGTTATTAAAATTCAATTTTAAAACCTCTCTTTTCATGTAAGTGAATTCTTATTTGATCTGTCTCAACTTCCCTACTTACCTCCTACACAGGGCAGCACACTCTCGTGGAGAGAGTCCAGGCTTTGGAAGAGTAAGATAAAAAAAAAACGAGCGGTTTTAGAAATAAAATCTGAGTGCAGTAGTGCAGGCCTCTAATCCCAGATACTCTGGAGGCAGAGGCAGGGGGATTATGAGTTCAAGGGCAGCTTGGGCTACATGGCAAGACCTTGTATCAGAAAGAAAAGCGGAACCCGAAGAGAAACAAAAACAAACAAAAAATGGGCTAGCTCAGTGGCAAAGCACCTGCCTGGCAAGCGCAAGGTTGTGTGTTCGATTCTTGGTACTGGAAGAAAAAAAAACAAACAAACAAGAAAAGCGGAAAACAAGGTGTGGTGGGGCATGCTTGTAATCTCACCACTGTGGGAGGCTGAGGCAGGAGGATCAGATTTTCTGCACAGCCCCAACAATTTAGTGACTTAATAAGACCCTGTCTCAGAACAAAAAATAAAAATGGGCAGGGAATGTAGCTCAGTGAGAGGGTGCCGCGTTCAATCTCCAGTTCTGCAAAGAAAAAAAAACAGAGCTGGAAGGGCTCTTAAAGGTCATGGTCCTTCCTAACGGGCCCATCCCTACAGACACATATTGGGCTGAGGGTGGGGAAAGACACTGTCCCAGGCCCCATCAGGTCTCCTGGCTCTGGCCCAGGCTCTCGTGCTGAGCTGCACGTCGGGCCTGGAGCCAGCGAGCCTGGGCCATGAGCTCATCTCATCCTCAGACAGCTCCATCAGATAAGCAGGCTTCTCATTGTTTACCTGCAAAGGGCTCCTGAGAGCCTGTCGCTGCTCACAGGCCTCCGGCAGCGTGCAGCCTCCTCAGCCCGGGGGAAGCGCCCTGTGCCCCTGCTCGGCCCAGCCTCCCCCTGCCAGGGAAGGGGACAGCCCAGGACCAACACTCCAGCAGGACCCACCCCCAGGGACCATGCTGCTCTTGGTCACTGATGAAGGACACTGGGAATCTGTCCGCCCTGAGCCCAAGCTGGCTGTGAGCCCACAGCTCCCTGGGGAGGGTTGACCTACTGTCCTTTGCCCTTTCCATCGGTTTCTTGGTGGAGTTCCTGGAGTGCCGGCCAGCTCTGGTGCCAGCCAGGCCCCGAGGTATGAGGAAGGGACGCCCAGAATCTACCAGAGGACCCAAATCCAGGGCCCATGGGGAGGGGGCCTTAGGGCCACTCCCATGCCAAGTGACTCGCCCATCCTGAATGCGTGCACACAGAGGCTCTGATCGGCTGGCTTGCTGCCATCCAACTTGGGGCATCCTCATTAGACAGAGACTCAGGCAAGCCCCTTCCCCAAGCTGGCCATGCTGGGGCATCCAGAGTCTAATGTCTGTGACCAGAATAGCGAGGTGGCTTCCTTAACAAGCACGGCCCCAGGTGCTGTGACTGGGTCACACCGGGGCTCCAGCGGCCCCTCAGCTGCCCGGCGCACGACCAGTTGGATCTGCCTCTTCCCCGCCGCTCACGCCATCCGCAGCCTGGGGTCGGGGAGCCCCCGTCTAGCTCTCCAATTACAGATCCCCTCCAGACAGGACCCCCAGCCCCCTGGACCTTCAGCCCTGGCTCCCAGGTCACCCTGCCTTCCCAGACCCTTAAAGTCCTCTGATCTGTGCCCAAAGATCCCTGGCCCCCAGCCTGGGTGTCAGAGCCCCCAGCCTCCCAGCCGCCTGGCTGCCCGACTGCCTGGCCTCCTCTTTCCCGGGTTGGGCCCGGGCCTGCCGCTGAGGGTGGATAAAGGAGCGCTTACTGGCTCCAGTGGCTGCAGCTGGGATGAATCCTGCAGGGGCGGATGGCAGCGGCCACGGTGGGGTGAGCGACCCCCCTCCCCAGCAGCCACGCAGGTAGGGGCCTGGTTGCAGGGAAACCCTGGGGAACGGGGACGTCCTCTGGGGCTCCGTCTGGCCTTGGAAAGCCCAGTCTCTAAGAATTTGGGGTGCATCTGGGGAGGAGCGTGTCTTCGCTCCCCACTGCAGTAGCAGAAGGCCCTAGAAGTGCCCTGTGCCCCATGGTCCAGAGGAGGGGACTGCAAAGTGCACCCCGAGGCTGCCCAGGGATCGGGCTGTGCCGGCCTCCTTACTTATAGGTGTTCCCTACCCGCCTTCTTTCTCTTCCGTCTCACAAGGGTCACTCCACCTAGAGACACCGAACGGCCCCATGAGGGGGCGATCTTGCCTCCTGGTCACCTTTGTGACCCCGGCACGTCGCGCCTGTGACCAGGTAGTCACGAATGTTTGCGTGGAAACCTTTCAGGTGGAGCATTACACCATTAGAGAGTGGCTCCTTTGACTGTACCAGCTCCCTATCAGGGCACACCAGCCCCTGAGCCTTCCCTCAGACGTGCACACATTGGTGCCAGTTATTTGGGCAGAAGCTGGAGGTGACTGGTTCTCCCGACAGAACTGAAGTTAGGGTAAAGGAGGAATATTGTAGGGCTGGGGAGCTCAGTGTGAAGTGGCTTGCCTAGTCTGGGAAGAAAGACAGCCAGGTAGCAACAGAGGCTTCCCCCACTCCACCCCACCCACCCCCAGAGAAAAGGATGTTTACTAGAAGAGATTTTCAGTGGTTCCTTCCTGCAAGGGGCCGGGGCGGTGTCTGCCCAGCTGTTTGGGCTCCGATTGTAAAGTTCAGGGGCCGTTTCCAAGCCCCACCCAATTCTTCCTCTTCCATCCATATCCGGCTCAGGGCTCTCCCCAGGATCACTCCTCAGCCAGGGCTCCAGCCACTCCTGCCTGCCACCTCCTGGGCCACCTGTGACCTCCGACCTCTGTCCCTCCACCCTGGGTTCAGACCTTGGCCTGAGAAACTCCCCAAATCAGCAGCCCCAGCCCCAACAAGGTGATGGTAGTTAATGAGACCATCACTGCGCGGATGGAGGGCACCTGCGCTAGCATCTCAGCGCTTGCTTATCCGCATGAAGCCCTGTCTCCACCTACACCTGTCTTGGTTATTTGTGGTCTTGCTGCAGGGTCTGGACCAGGCAAGACAAGCAAGGTGTCCTGCAGGATTGGAGTCTTTATTTAAAAGTTCAGGGGCTGGGGATTTAGCTCAGCGGCAAAGCTCCTGCCTGGCAAGCGCAAGGTCGTGAGTTCGGTTCCTGGTACCAGAGAAAAACCAAAACCAAAAAAATAAAAGTTCAATATTTTGTTCACCATAGATTTTTTTGCATTAATGTTGATGTTTTAAAATAGTGCCCAAGCCACACGTGATGGCACACACTTGTAATCCCAGCACTCTGGGAGGCTGAGGCAGGAGAATGGCAATGTCAAGAGCCCAACCTCGGCAATTTAGCAACTTAGCAGGTCTCTGTCTCAAATTAAAAGGAGAAAAAAAAAAAAAAAAAAGGCTGGGACTATAGCTCTGTGCAAAGGCCCTGGGTCCAATCTAAAATACCTCCCCCAAACACCACTAAGTATTGATTCTTTGGGCTACTGAGTGTCCAGGTCAGCCCGCGAAGCGTGGCACCTGAGGCTGGCATCTTGCCACCGTTTCCTGGTGCTCTCAGCTCCCGCCTCCTGTGAGCTCCTGAGATTGGCAACCACCTTTCCCTCTCCACCTGCTCTCGCCCAGTGCCTGGCCTTGGGACCCTGGGGCGATGTGCCCACCAGGCCGGTCCGTGTTTGCCGGGGACGAGGAAGCATCCTTTGTCCCTGCTTCCACGGCCACTCCACATGTACCACACGCCCCAGGCAAGGCAGGGCTTGACGGGCACAGAGTCCGCCACCATGTGCCCTGCCCCAGCCCTACCCCTGGCCCAGGCCCGGTGCTTAATACTAGATTCTCGATTAATGTTGACCCAGTTTAGCCTCCTCCTACTCTTTGAATGTTTTTGCAGTACTGGGGATCGAAGTCAGGGCCTTCACACTGAGCTATATCCCTGGCCCTTTAAAAAAAATTTTTTTTTCAGGGCTGGGGATTTAGCTCAGCGGCACAGCGCCCGCCTGGCAAGCCCAAGGTCGTGAGTTCGATTCCTGGTACTGGAATAGTACCAGGAATGGTACTATTGGGCATAGTGGTGCACATCTATAACCCCAGCACTCGGGAGGCTGAGGCAGGAGGGTCGTTGTGAGTTTGAGGCCAACCTGGGCTACAAAGTAAGTTCAAGATCAGCCTGAACTGCATAGTGAGATCCTGTCTCAAAAAGACCAAAAAAAAAAAAAAATTTTTTTTTTTAAAATTCTAAGACAGGGTCTCACTCTCACTAAATCACTAAATTGCCTAGGGTGGGGTAAACTTTTGATCCTCCTGCCTCAGCCTCCCGGAGTGCTGGGATTATGGGTGTACGCCACCACACCCAGCTCTTTGCACTTCCCGCCTCCCACCCTGTGGATGGTGATGGTGATCACGGTACTGATGAGTAATGATACAGCTCACGCTTGCTGACCTTGCTATGCACCCCGTGCCTGGCACACAGGGTCTCATTTTAGCTAGACGTTGCCCCATGACATAGGTACTATTTTTACTAGTAAGGAAGTTGAGGCACAGGAAGGTTAAATAATTTGTTGAACCTCGGCGGAGCAGCATTTTTTGGTACTGGGCGGAACTGGCTCTCTACCTTGTGGGGAGCCCTCGACTGTGCAGATCTGTGCCCACGAAGCCAGCCTGTGGAGTTCTGACTCCCGGACACTCAGAGGAAATGTTGGAGGAAATACATCAGGAACAACTCCTGTAATCCCCGCACTCCGTGGGGCTGAGGCAGGAGGATGGCAAGTTTCAGCCCAGCCTGGCAACTCAGCAACACCCTGTCTCCAAATAAAAAAAATTAAAAAGAGCTGGGGATGCGGCTCAGTGCAGATGCTCTGGGCTCAATCTCCAGCACTGGGGGGGAAAAAAAAAAAAAAAGCGGACACTGAGACGGGGCTGGGCCTGACTCAGACCATCTCTTAGGAACTTGGTCTTCCGGCCCAGCGCTGGGGGCTGAGCGGCCTCTTTGCCCCTGACAGGGTCTGCTGGTACTTCCAGCGCGGCTTCTGTTGCCATGGAGACAGATGCAGGTAGGCCCCCTCTTCTGGGCGGGAGGGCACAGGGAATGCCGGGGTGGGTGTTACCTGCCTCCTTGTTCTTCTGTCCCGGGCAGCTATCAGCACCTGGCGCCCTCCGGGCTCTTCGGATGGGGTCGCCGCTATTCGGAGCCACCATTTTTCGCCGTGCCGGCTGGGACCTGGATACAACTGCCCCGCAGGGCCTCCGAGCCCAGCTTCCGGCCCTCCACCCCTGCGGGCTGGGCCCGAGGCAGGTTCCGGGCCCGCTGGGCCGCGGAGCTGGGTCTGGAGGAGGCTCGTGGCAGCACCGGGAGGTCCCTGTCTGCATCATGTGAGTCCGAGCCAGGGGCAGGGCAGGCGGGCACAGGCAGATGGACGGGCGAGCAGGTCCGCTAGTTTTCCCTTCCACTCCTCCCTTCCGCAAGGTCTCAGGGCAGGGAAGCGTTCCTCTCTCTCTGTCGCTGTCTTATGTTTTAGAAGGAAAATCACACGGTTCCCGTGGAGCCAAGGTACCTGGTTTCAAATGGGAGCTGTGTTTACATCAGATAAGTCACTTAACCACTCTGAGGCTGTTTCCTCATTTATAAAAGGGCATAAAGGGTGCTGTCACCTATCAATACGATCAATTACTAAAGAAAGAGAGGGCTGGGGATTTAGCTCAGCGGCACAGCGCCTGCCTGGCAAGCGCAGGTCGTGAGTTCAATTCCTGGTACAGGGGGAAAAAAACAAAACCAAAACCAAACAAACAAAAAAGAACTAAAGAAAGAGAAAGCAAGAACACTGAGGATAGCACTCTCCTCACAGGGTCACTTCATGGATGTGACAACCATACATGTCACGTGTATAGTGCCTGGCACTGAGTAAAGGTCTCGCTGTGTAGCCCAGAATGGTCTTGAATTCACAACAATCCTGCCTCAGCCTCCTGAGTGCTGGGATGATAGGGTGTACTACTATGCCCCCTTTTTTTTTAATTTAAATTTTTCTAGTAGCCACATTTTTAAAAAGGTAAAACTAACTCTTTTTTTTTTTTTTTTTTTTTTTCTGGGAATCAAACTCATGACCTCAGGCTTGCCAGGCAAGCGCTTAAAAGTAACTCTTTAAATAAACTGATTTCGAGCTGGGTGTAGTGGTGCACGCCTGTAATCCGAGCACTCGGGAGGCTGAGGCAGGAGGATCACTGCAAGTTTGAGGCCAGCCTGGGCTACAAAGTGAGTTCAAGGTCAGCCTGAACTGCATATGGAGACCCTGTCTCAAAAAGACAAAAAAAAAAAAAGAAAAGAAACTGATTTCAACTTTTTTGAAATTAATTTTAATATTTTATGTACCCCAACATATCAAAAATTACATGTCCAGTATTGTCAATATTATCATTTCAACTTGCCACCGATATAAAATGTTATTAGTGAATATTTTGGTCTCTCATTGTGCTGAGTTTTAAAAGTCCTACATGTGTTTTTCACTCAGGCCACCTGTCAGTTGGTACTAAAGCCATTCTGGTCATTCAGTAGCCATATGTGAGTTGGGTGCGGTGGCACATACCTGTGACCTGAACACTGCGGGAGGCTGAGGCAAGAGGATCCCAAGTTTGAGCCCAGTGTGGGCAACTTTAGCAACTGAGTAAGACTCTGTCTCCAAAAAAAAAAAAAAAAAAAAAAAAGGGCTGGGGATGTAGCTCAGTGAAAAGGCCCTGCATTCAGTCTCCAGGACTGAAAAAAAAAGCCACATCCAGGTGGCGGCCGCCATATTGGACAGCGCAGGTCTAAATGCTCATGTGGGAGGTTTAAAGTGCTGAGCAACGTGCCACACATGGCATACCACTGAGTGATGGATCCAGTTTTCCCTCACAGCTGCTGCTGGGACCCCCAGCCGTGCCCAGGAGCCTCAGCCTGGGTCAGACCTTGTGCAGGAGCTCTCGGGCACCCTGCAGAACCTGGACCTGACAGAGGTAGTGGGCCTGGGTGGCAGAGGGCCGCACGCCGGGCCTCTGGGACGGGTGGCCTGTGGAGCGCCCTGCAGGGCTGGGCTGGGTTCAGGGCAGTGGTAGGAGGGTGGCTGAGACTTCCTGTGGCTGCAGGGCCGGCAGGACAGCCGGGATGTGGTGTGCGGCATCTGCAGGGACAGAGTGTGGGACAAGCCTGAGGCCCAGAGGGTCTTCGGCATCCTGCCCAACTGCAGCCACGCCTACTGCCTGGGCTGTCTGCGCACCTGGCGCCAGACCCCGCGCCTGCCGCTGGAAGTCATCAAGTCAGTGTCTGCCTCTGGGGACCCCCCTGAGAGGTATGGGTCACAGGACAGCTGGCCGGTGGGATTGTGACCGTCCCCACCTTTGTGCCATCCACCCCTTGCAGGGCCTGTCCCCAGTGCCGTGTCTATTCCAGCTACATCATCCCCTACAAGTTCTGGGTGAGTGAGGGGCCCGAGAAGGAGCAGCTCATCCGGAGCTTCACAGCTCGGACCCGGTGAGGCTGGCAGAAGAGGCAGGGGAAGGTGCCGGGCTGCTGGCCTGGGGAGGGATGGTGCTGGCGTGGGGTGTGACCTGCTTGCACGAGTGCAGCAAGCTGAGTCCCTCAGGGAGGGCAGCGCTGGGTCTTTCCTAACCTGGTTCAGATCACACACTGCAGGGTCACTCAGTAACTCGGTCCTCTGGGGACCACGACAGACCTGCTCGGCTTTCCATCCGTCCTCCCTTCATCTCCCCTCCCTCCTCCCTCTTTCTCTTCCTTCTTTCCTTCCTTCCTTTCTCTGGTACTGAGGATTGAACCCAGGGCCTTCACACTGAGCTACATCCCCAGCCCTTTTTATCTTTTGAGACAGGATCTTGCAAAGTGTTAAATTCCTCAGGCTGGGCTCAAACTTGCCATCTACCTGACTCAGCCTCCTAGAGAGCTGTGATGACAAGCATGCGCCACCAGGCCTGGGTCTTTCCAGGGATTCCCCCCCTCCCCCGTACCGGGAATCGAACTCATGACCTTGCGCTTGCCAGGCAGGCACTGTGCCGCTGAGCTAAATCCCCAGCCCCTTTCCAGGGATTATGACAGCTGACATACGCATTGTATCAGGGTACAGGGTGAGAGATCAAGAAGCAGGTCTTGCCCCTTCCTGGGAGACAGTCATCCTTGCTCTGCCGATAGGGTCTGGAACTCTTGCAAGGGCAGCCACCAAGGAAAGGAGCACCGGCAGCAGCTGGAGCTGGGTGTGGGGAGGAGAGGGGTGCGGGAGGCTTGGCTTAAGGTTTTAGGGTTCACAGGTGGTTCCAGCAGGAAGGGGGTTGACAGGAAGGCCAGACCTGGGTGACCAAGTGACAATGGAAGATTATTATGTTTCCTGCACAGGGGTTGATGCTGTCACGCAGGGGCCGGTTGAGGGATGGATGCTGGGAGGAATTTGCGTGGCACCTTCCATGTAGAGGCGGTCGTGGCTCTGGGTTGGGTCAGATGGTAGGAAGAGAAAGGGATACTTGTTTACAGGGACGCTAGGAAAAGGGTGCCAGTGTGTGCTCTGCCTTCTTCTCACTCGATTATTTCTGTGCCAGAAAAAACTGGTTTCAGCCAGGCAAGGTGGCACAAACCTGTAATCCCAGCATTCAGGAGGCTGAGGCAGGAGGATTGTGAGTTGGATGGAGCCAGTCTGAGCTACATAGTAAGATGGTATCTCAAGCAAGCAAGCAAGCAAGCAAGCTGGTCTAACTGAAGCAGACCACAGATTGTTTACAACTTTCCCCTGAACCTGGCCTTTCAGAGTAAAATTCAAATCTCAGTGGGAAGTTTTTTTTTTTGTGGTACCGGGGATTGAACTCATGACCTTGCGCTTGCCAAATAGGCACTTATGCCACTGAGCTATATCCCCAGCCCTTTTTTTAAACCAAGTTTGATTTTTGTTTTTTTTCTTCCGATACCAGGAATCAAACTCACGACCTTGCACTTGCCAGGCAGGTGCTGTGCCGCTGAGCTAAATCCCCAGCCCCTTCAGTGGGACGTTTGATAATCACATTAGCCAGCAGCTACCACATTTTAAGTCTACCCTGCAGCCCAGTCACTGTTCTAACTTGTTTTCCTGGGGTTCTTTTGTTTTTGTTTTTTTCAAGATGGAGATCTCACTATATAGCCCAGGCTCGCCTGGAACTCACTATGTAGCCCAGGCTGGCCTTGAATGCACAGCACTCCTCCTGCCTCAGCCTCCTTAGTGCTAGGATTGCAGGCATGGACCATCACACATGCCCGGCTTTTAACTTGATTGCTGAGACACACCTGAGGCTGATCTATGAGCGCTCCTCTTTCAGTATTATTACTAAAACTTTTTTGAAGGAAAGGGGGTTCCTGTAGCCTGTGCTGGCCCGGGAGACAAAATTAGAGAAAGGCAGCCGTAAGTCACTCCACTGCCATCTGCTGGAATCTGGTGGAATCAATGCCAGACAGTGGTGCCGGTTTAGAGGGGTGCTTTCCTGCTGTGTACAACCTGCCCCACCTTAGGGATCAGCTTTGAGCTCCCCTTGCTCCTGGAACAAGAGCTCAAGGTGATGGTCTTTCCCTTCCTCTGCCCCCTCCTAGCCAGATCCAGTGCCGGTTCTTCATGGAGGGGAACGGCCACTGCCCCTTCAGATCCGGCTGCATCTACCTGCACCAGCTCCCGGAGCCGGCGCTGGCCTCCGCCTTTCCCTGTCCTGAGATTGTGCAACTGGTCCCGGGCAGCGAGGCTGGAACCGACGCAGAGGTTTACAGTGCACGACCACAGTGACTGCAAGCCTCTGACATCTGTAGAGAGGGTAGATGGTCCCTAGACCTAATGGGGCTCCCTTGTCCTGCGTGCGGCCCCCACCCCCAGTCCCTGAGGCGAACCCTGTTCCCTGTTCCTGGGCCCCTGTGGCTGAGGCTGTTCCCTCTCTCTCTCCCTGCAGGTGCCGGGCTCCACATTGTTCCTGGGACCCACCAGGCAAGTGGATGACGTGTCCTTCCCAGGCCGTGCCCCGGCCCTGGCCCTGGCCCTCGGGGGCCCTGAGCTCCTGCTGGATCTTGGTAGCTCCTACTAGCCTGGCCTTCTGCATGGTGGCAGGCCTTCCCCTGGCAGTTCGGTGGTGGGAAAAGTAGCAGGTCCTCCGCCCACAGTGGGGGACAGGAGGGTGGGAGGCCTCCCAGAGCAAGGGAGGCTCTTGCTGCTCACCAGGGCTTGGTTTTTAGCTTTACTCTCTTGTAGAAGGATTTGGAAAGAAAACCAATAAAATGCACCTAACACATGGCTGTGATGCCTGCAGTGGTCAGCTCCTACCCTCCCCGCACCGGGGGAGCAAGGTTGCCCCGCGTTCTGTCTCTTGCACTGTTATGGTAATGTGGTATCTGGAAAACTTCACTGGATGCTTGTGAGAGGATGACAGCAGGAAGGGCAAACACCTTTTGTGTGTGTGTGTGTGTGTGTCCCTGGGGATGGAACCCAGAGCCTTCATACGGAGCTACATCCCAGTTCTTTTTAAATTTTTTGTTCTGAGACAAGAGTCTCTCTAACAGGCTGGGGATATAGCTCAGTGGCATAAGCGCCTGCCTGGCAAGCACAAGGTCATGAGTTTGATCCCTGGTACCACACACACAAAAAATCAAATTAAAAAAAAGAGTCTCACTAAGTTACTAAATTGTCCAGGGTGGGCTTGAACTGGCGATCCTCCTGCCTCAGCCTCCCAGAGTGCTGGGTTACAGATTTGTGTGACCAACATCCAGCAAATACCATCACAAACATCAGCAAAAACAGTAATGACCTCATGGAGTCTGGGGAAGGGTCTCAAGACACACACACACACACACACACACACACACACACACACACACACACATGCACCCCTGCCAGTGAACCATATTGAGAATTCTTCCTGCTGTTCTTCTTGCAGTTGGTTAGAAACCAGACTGTAGCAGCTGGAGCCTAGTGGGAGGGAAGGGGGCTGTACTTGAGACTGTCATGGCAGTGCCACCCTCTTTATGGCATGCATGGCCCCACCTGCTGCTGGCCAGCCCTGCCCCGCCATCTAGTCAACCTCCTCTTCAAAGTTAGAACTGCTCCCCTGGAAGAGAAAGTGCCTGGGAGAGGGCCGGGCGAGGTGGTGCACACCTGTAATCCTAGCACTCCAGAGGTTGAGGCAGGAGGATCAAGGTGAGTTCAAGGCCAGCCTGGGCTACAGATCAAGTTCAAGGCCAGCCACAGCTACATAGTGAGACCTTGTCTCAAAAAAAAAAAAAAAAAAAAAAAAGCCTGGAAGAAGCTAAGACACTAAGAAATATTCCTCAGTCTTTCCCACGAGTTCCATTAAAATTATTCTAGAAGAAAATGAAACAAAATTTGGCTTAAGTGAAAATCAGATCAAGCTCAGAATACTCCCAAGGCTCCGTACTATTCTGAATGAAAGCCCAGGTGCTCTGAGACCTATCTGCGCTCATCTGCAGCAAGTGCTGGGGCTCCAACCCTGCATCTGCCCCAGGCCCTTTGCTTGGCTTCCTGCTCTGCCTGACAAGGTCTCCTACAAACTCCTGCCGGCTCGCTGACCTTCTCCTCCTTGGTTCCCCTTGCCTGATCACCCCGTTTGTTTATTTATTTATTTATTATTTTATTTTAGTTTTGCGGTACTGCAGATCGAACTCACGACCTTGCGCTTGCCAGGCAGGCGCTTATGCCACTGAGCTATATCCCCAGCCCCTATTTATTTTTTTATTTTTTCATCCTGTTTAAAAGTACTGTCTTTCACCAAGCTGCGGTGTCCTGGAACGCACTTCTCGCAGTCAAACATGCTGCTGTGCGCTTATTTAGCTTTATCCCTCCCCGCTGTGTGGGCAGCACAAGGGCAGTGATCTGTTGGTTCCCAACGCCGAGCCCCGGGCTTGGCTCGGTCAACACTGATAACTGGGTGCTTGCGGCGCAGAAGCCGGGCTTCTCCCCGTCTCCCTTTCTTTCTCCTCTGAAGGGAGCCTCCTGACGCCGCTAGCCGGCCTTAAACCCAAGCTCAGGAAGGCAGGGCGGCTCCTGTGAGCCGTGAAGGTGAGGCTGCTGCTCGGCGCGGGAAAGGCAGGGACCACAAGGATGGCAGCGGGCTTCGGCGCGACGCCATCCTTAGGGATATCGACCGCCACGCATTTCCAACCGTTAGTTTTTGGTATGTGGAAGGGTGGTAAATGGGCGTCAACTCTTACAGCAAGGCCCATGATCTACAAGCGACAGGGGCGACGACTAAAATTAAACACAGCCTGGAGCCCTAAGCACCCAGGACCCTGACATCCCCCGCGCCCCACGGCTCCTGTGAGAGTGGAGGAAGAGGCTTGGGGTCAGCAGTACCGCCTCCGCCCCTCCGCCAGGCCCCGCCCACAAGCCGAATGCATGCGACCTGACTCCACCCACAAATCAACCTGTCGTTCTGGCTCCTCCCAGGTTCGCTGACGGGCCGAAAACCTGGTCCCGCCCACTCGCTCTCTGATTGGGTGTTTCCTGGCCACGCCCCTTCCGCCGTCTCTGGCGCACCGCCGTCTCTGGCGCACCTCCGCCCGCCCGCCCCGTCCGCCCGCCCACTCCTTCCGCGCGGGAACCGGGCTCCTGCGGGCGCAGGAAGGGGGTCGTCGCATGGCGACCCCGCAGGCTGCGCCCCCTGGGGGTGAGGGCGCGGGGTCCGTGCCCTGGGCACCCCTGGAGGCCCCCGCCCGCCTGCTGCTGCAAGCGCTACAGGCCGGGCCTGACGGGGTGCGGCGGGGCCTCGGGGTGCTGCGAGCGCTGGGCCGCCGCGACGGGGAGCCCCTCGACTGGAGCGGCCTTCTGGAGGCACTGTGCCAGGAGGAGCCGGTGTCGTGCCCTGGCGGACGCCTGGAGCTGTAAGTCCTTGTCAGTGCAGTAATTTAGGGGGCCAGACTGAGCCCAGAGAGGTTAAATGGTCCCCAGGGCGAGGGGAGGAGGGGCCTGCTGTAGGCGCAATTGTAAGTGGAGTCAATTTGACTGAATTGTCGACTTTGACTGAATACTTGTACCTCCAAAAACCTGGAGTGCAGCTGAGAGTGGTGGTGCACACCTGTAATCAGGAGGCTGAGGCAGGAGGATCACCGAGAGTTTGAGGCCAGCCTGGACTACGTAGTGAGTTCAAGGGCATCCTGAACTACATAGTGACACCCGGTCTCAAAAAAAAAAAAAAAAATTGAATGTATTCTTTCTGTGTAAGTATATGTACTCATATGAAACAGACACTTGTGTTAAAATTGTGTGCAATCTCCTGGATCATTATTTTTCCGCAAATATGGGAGTGGACTTTTTCCATTACATAAAACAAGCATGGAACTAGAGACTAGGTTCCAACGCAGAATCTTTTTCCTTTAGCTGAAATAGAAGTCCAGGAGTTCAAATAACAGGGCCAGGTGATAATAGATGCTCAATGAACGCTGGTCAGCGGCCCCGGGCTGTCCCTTCTCCATCCTCCTGGCCGTCTGGGATGCAGGCTCCCTGTGGCGGGATGCTCTGACTGCTCGCTCTCCCTCTGCTCCCCAGGAGGCCACTGCTGCTGCGCCTGCCCCAGTTCTGCCAGAGGAACTTGCTGTCCCTGCTGATGGCTGTCTGGCCATCCCTGCCTGAAAGCCAGCTCCTGGCTGTGCTGCAGATCGCCCAGCAGGACTCCAGCTCTGCCCCTGATGCCTGGCTCCGGGCCCTGGGGAAATCGCTGCAAAGAGACCTTGGGCCCAGGGTCTCCGTGGAGGGAGCCTCTCTGCTGTCCAAAGGGTGCCAGGCACAGCTCCAAAGCCTTTGTAGGCGGCTGGGCCAGGGAGGCAGGAGGCTGAAATCGCCCCAGGCTCCAGACCCTGAAGGGGAAGAGGAGGACAGGGAGTCCCAGCCGGGAGGGAAACGCAGGAAGGAGCCAGAGGACGAGACTGCCAGTGCTGAGGGGGAGAGGGCCCCCAAAAGGTTCCGAGGTGGGGAAAGGGAAGAAGCGGAGGATGGTCGCGAGGAGAGGTCAGAAGCCCGGCCCTTGGGATCCCTGGCGGATGGAGGCGGCGCATCACCCGTGAGGAGTCAGTCTGGCCCGCGAGCCTCGCCCTGTGGTGCTGTCCAGAGTCCGGGGCAGGCGCAGGGCCCAGCGGCGAGTGTGGAGCTGCCCAGAGCCCTCCAGGTGGGCAAGCTGGATTTGGAGCCGTAGGAGCGGTTGTTTATCCGTGGGGAAGGCTGGCCGTGCAGTTTCTCAAGTGGGATGACCCTGTCATCTGTGCACGGAGGGTGGGGAGGCGTGAGGAGGGGCTTGGGGAGGTGAGGTAGAACCTCTTGGGTCGAGGGACCTGGGCCCGTGG
>NW_004955437.1:3374725-3403358 GCF_000276665.1 Chinchilla lanigera
TACAGGAAACATATCACTTATTTCAGTTTCCCACTGTTCCCAATTTTTTGCTTGACTGTCTCTGATTTTACATAATCCTTCGTAATAATCACCCCATTGTTGGGATGGTTGTACTTTAAAATCTCTTTTTGCGTGATATCCATCCCATGGATTTTTAGGGTGTGATGTCTGAGTAGTGCCAGCAGGTGGCGCTGCAGGGTAAGCCAGAGGCTCGTCCCAGTCAAGTTCCGCTTTCACCAAGGGGTGGGGCTTATTGTGTGACAAAGAGGAAGTAGCCCGGGGCGGGAAGTTTTTGTTCGGAGCCATCATGGGTGGAGGATTTTTACTCGGGGCCATATTTGGCTCTTGTTTTAAAGAAGCGAGTGAGGGGTATATATTGTGTGGTTTAGGCTGGGGAGTCAGCGGTTTTATATCGTCTGGCTTGGGGGTTTCTTTGGCGTTTGGCTCGGATGGGAGGGGCACCGACAGGGAGAGGTCTTTCTTGGAGCTGCCGTGGCACAGGCAGGGGAGTCCGCCAGGAGAGGGACGGCTTCCGAATCCTCCCCAGTAATGCTTTCCGAGCCTGTTAAGCAAGCTCTGATAGTCAGTAAAGTAGGCAGGAGCCCTACGGGAAAGATTTTCCCTTCATGTTGTTCGGCCGTTTGGACCCGCTGGATAAGGAGGGACCGTGTCTGCGGGTCCCACAGATTAGCAGTTTTCAGCCAAGGATTAAAAGGAAGGAGAATCCCCCAGTACTGGGAGAGGGTCTTATAAGAGACTTTACAATGTCTAGCCTGTAAGAGCGCAGCAAGTGCCCGTGCCTGCGGGGGCTGGTCCTTACGAAGCGCGGGGCCCATGATGTGGGCGGGGGCCACTTACCGACTCCCGGGGGGCGCACAGGGTCCCCGTTCAGGCGCCACTTGAGGTTGAACCTCTCGGGTTGAGGGACCTGGGCTCGTGGTAAGTGGCGACGGTGAACAAAGAGGACACCGGAGACCAGGCTGATGGCGCCCATCCGGTTTATTGCGGAAGTACCTGGTGTTTTATTGAGCAGGCGAGAGGCGTGGCAATGGAGGCTGCCGGGCGTGGTTTGGAGGCGGTACTTTTGGCTGGGGGGCTGTGCGGAAGTAAGAGGTCAGAGCCGGACATCCTAGGCAGGGCTACTCACTCGGTGTGCGGAGGACCTGACGAGTCCGAGTGTGCTCAGACGCGCTCCTCTGCCACGGCGGTCAACCAGACCTCTGGACCTCCCTTCCCCACAGGGAGGGAGCTGTGGGAGGTGGTGTCTTTGTCCTAATGATCTGTAATGTGGGTGGTGAAGGGTACAGGTGCGGGGAGAGGCCAATCTTGCCAGCACCCAGCCTGCGCTCCCTGCCCGGGTTAGGTCTGCCTCATCCGTGGTCAGTGCGCAGAAGCCCTGTCCAGCGGGATCCTTCGGCCCATTGCAAGATGGAGGTCCGTGTTCTTAGCGCTTTCCAGTCATCTCTGCCCACGCTTCACTGCCAGGGACATGGGGACGGGGCTCAGGGCTGCTCTGTGGGGCAGGGACTTAGCAGTGACTCGCTTCTCCCCCACAGGACCAGCTGCCCAGGCTGCAGCAGCTGCTGAAGACCTTCGGGGAGGTGAGAGGCCCTGGCCTGCACACAGTAGCCCTCCCTCCACCTCCTGCCTGGGAGGCCCCAGTGCACAGGCTGGGGTGGGAGGCAGGGCTGCAGGGTCACAGCCAACAGGCATGATCCACTCCTGCTAGCACCTTCTAGAATCTCAGCCACTCACTTTGCCGATGGAAGGGGTGGCCTCTGGGACTTGTTAACAGGGTCTCTGCTAGGCCTGTTGTGACTTTGCCTCCCCAGGGATTGGAGGGGCCAGGGGACACCCCCCCAGCAGAGCTGCAGCTTCTCCACGAATGCAGTCCCTGCCAGGTGAGACCAGAAAGCCTGCCTGGCCCTGAGGCTATGGTGCCCCCTGCCCTACACTTTCCCCATGTGTGCTCCTCTACTTCCTGTGGGAACTGGGGAGAGAATTCGACCTTTGTCTCTGGGTAGGGTCACTGAGTGGTTCTGAGTCCAGTTTCCTGCCCAGGTGAGCAGGGCAGTTCTCCTCACCTTATCTTGCCCTGGGGCGGCCTTGCTCTGCCCCTCTGGCCCCTTGGCTGGTGCCAGCCTAGTAGAGCCAGACTGAGTGTTTGTGTGTCCCCCTCCCGTGGCAGGTGGAGTGGGTCTGTGCCCAGCTGCAGCTCCCGCAGCTCTCGGACGCTGGCCTCCTGCGGCTGTGCACCTGGCTGCTGGCCCTGTCCCCCGGTCTCAGCATCAGCAATGCCACTGTGCTGGCCAGGAGCCTCTTTCTGGATCGTGTAGGTGTTCTGGGAGGCACTGGAAGTGCTGGGGACAGTGGGGGGGGGTCTGAGCCCTGGGGGGGTTTGCTGGGCAGACAGTGCACTGGCCCTACAGGCATCTGGCCTGTTTGGGGCACCTGGGACAACCGAAGGGCCTCTGGTGAGCTAGAACCCGGCCCATGGCCAGCTACCCATTGGCTCTTTTTTGCCCCGGAACCTTCCAAAAGCTGATTGAGTGACTTTTGAAGATTTGGGAGCTGGGGATGGGAACTATTTGTCTTTTCCACAGGGTGGGTCCACGTGAGTCTTCAGTGAAAGAACTTGGTTCTTTCCTCCATCATAACATATATCATCATCTGGGAGATGTGTCTGATAAACATTTGTTGAAAGTGGGGTGCAGGGATACATGCCTGTAATCCCTGCACTCAGGGAGGCTGAGGCAAGAGGAGTGCAAGTTTGAAACCAGCCTGGGGAATGTAGCAACTTTATGAGACCCTGCCTCAAAATAAAATTTAAAAAATTTTTTTTTGGTTTTTTTGAGACAGGGTTTCACCATGCACTTCAAGCTGGCCTTGAACTCACTTTGTAGCCAAGGTTGGCCTCCAATTCACAGCGATCTTCCTGCCTCAGGCTCCCCACTGCTGGGACTACAGGTGTGAGTCACCACACCTGGCTAAAAAGAAAAAGGGCTGGGGATGTAGTTCACTGCAAAGGTCTTGGGTTCAATCCTCTGCACCTGATGCACACATGCAACTAATAATAATTTTAAAATAAATGTAAAAATAAAGGGCTGGGTACAATCCCCAAGCACCAAAAAGATATTATGGAAGGGATGAGAACTGAGTTGCCGTTTCCCGTCATTGCTGCAGATCCTCTGCCTGGCCTCCTCAGCCTCCCGGCTGCTCAGAGCCGCGCTGACCTCCTTCTGTGCCAGCCACCCCTACCCCGTGTGCAGTGCCCTGCTGGGCCCCGTGCTCCAGGCCCCGGGCACAGGTAACGGAAACTGGCCCCATGCGCTGCCCTCTGCCCCCTTCCCCCTTCCCGGCACCTGCACCTGGCCTGGCGCTGGCGGGGTTGGGTGTTCGGTGAGTAACACCTGCTGCTGCTCTGATGAGACCCTTGATTCAGCCAAGCCTCCTTCTCCGCACTTCTCTTCCCTGTGCCCCACCCAGGCCCGGCACAAACAGAGTTGCTGTGTCACCTGATGAAGGAGGAGACCCTGGAGCCAGATGCTCGGGCCCTCATGCTGGGGTGAGTGTGCGGCCCTGTGCCTGGCACATCCATCTTCTCCCCACGGCCAGGCCCTCCTGCCACCACCACCGTGGGAGCCAGCCAGGCCTCGACGCTGAGCCTGCAAGTGTCCCCGTACTGGGCCTGCACACTCACCTCGTGCCTCACGCCTGCCCAGCCCAGGCCTGCAGGCTTTTCCAGTTCCACCTCTGCAGGCGTGGGGCTGGCTCCGTGTCCCCGGCCCTTGGCCCTGTGAGGAGCAGCAGCTGAGTGCCGGGGCTCCGTGAGAGGCCAGGCTGTGCTCAGCGGGGCCTCTGCTTTGCAGGCAGATCTTGGAGCTGTCCTGGAGTGAGGAGACTTTTCTGGTATTACAGGTGCTCCTGGAGCAGCAGGTGAGCAACAGCCTTGGAGACGAAAAGACAGGGAAGGGCAGGGGGCTCTGGAGGGCGTGGGCTCTGGGTGTCCGTGTCTTTGGTGACAGAAGGGAAGGCGGGACGGCAGTGGGGGACTTCACAGCTTACGAGGCTGGGAGCAAAGAGCTGACCACACGGCCCATCCAGCTCTGCCTGTTCTAGCTGCAGGCCTTGTGGCAGGATTTTTTGATGTGCATACGCATTTAATTCTTGACTGGGTGACAGAGTCATGCGCTCACAGAGTTGTAAGTTATTTATGTCCTAGTCACTTGTCACTGAGACGGAACACTAGACCCACACAGCCTGGAGGAGGACAGAGTGGTTCTGGCTTGACCTTTCAGGAGCCTCAGTCCCTGCATGGTCGGTGACTCCGAGGCAGGGACGGTGTGGTGGAAGGAAGGAGAAATGGTGGGAAGAAGGAAGAGGCTCCTGTCATTGCTGCCAAGAAGCCGAGAGACAAGGGAAGGGAAGAGCCAGGGAGGGAGATGGTCCCACGCACTGCGACTCCCTCCTGCCAGGCCGTCTCCCCACACCCTCCAGCTCCGAACTCCCGGGAGATCAGATCGGTCTGCTGATGAGCACAGCGCCCCACCATCCAGTCACTTCCCAAAAGCCTGCCTTTGCGGGTGTGAGGCTTTGGGGGCACGCTGCAGATCCAAACCACAGCATCCTATCTATCTATCTGCCTGCCTGCCTGCCTAGCTAACCATCCATCTATCCATCCTGTCTGTCCCACCCATCCATCCACCTATCCATCCACCTATCCATCCACCGGTACTGGGGATTGGCAGCCAGGAAGCAAAGCTGGACCCCAAGAGCACCCGCAAGGGGATGCAGCCAATAGCCTAACTCCCTCCCATGAGGCACCTCCCCCCGGGAACGCAGCCTTCAGCACATGGGCTTCTGAGGACACTGCGGAGCCATGCTGCTAGAACTCTTGCATAAGCTCCCGCCAGGCTCACCCAGCTAGGAGATGGAGGCACAGGGGACTGAACCCAGGGCCGAATGAAGAGCTGGGCCTTTCTCACGGTGCCACTCCGTCTCCCGATGCCTGCAGGTGGAGACGAGCCCCGAGCAGTTTGCCGTCCTCATGGAGAAACTCTGTGAAGTGGGGCTGGCAGCCCCCACCTCCGTGGCCTGTGCCAAGCTCATGCTGACGATGATGACCAAGTACCAGGCCAGCGTGAGTGTCAACGGGGCCACGGGACTGGTCCTACTGGCAAGGCTGCTCCGGGCCTGCCAGAAGGGGTGCACATTTTTGCGGAGGGATGAAACCCTGGAGTGTTTGCCAAGCAAAGTGCACGTTCACCTCCAGAATGTGGGCTTCGGGGCTGGGTCTCCCTGGGCCAGGTGCTGTGTGGGGTCCGGGGACCGATGTGACGATGTCGCAGTCCCTCCCCTTGAGTGGCGGTGCCCCGGGGCCGGGCTCGTGAAGGGAACAGACGCGATCATCAGGTGCAGCTGAGCCCTGGGCGCAGCAAGGGCCTGCCGGGCCGGGGCCCTGCGTGGGCAGCAGGTTCTGAGGTGTGCCACGGCTGGGGCAGAACAGTGTGGGAGCAGTGGGGAGGGGAGGAGGCTGGGGAGCGAGAGTCACCAGTGGTGAACACTTACACCGCCCTCGCTCTGCGGGGGCACAGCTCTGAGCCCTTCGCCTCTATGATCTTTTTTTGTTTGTTTTGTTTTGGTTTTTTCCTGGTACCAGGAATCGAACTCACGACCTCGCGTTTGCTAGGCAGGTGCTGTGCCGCTGAGCTAAATCCCCAGCCCTCGCCTCTATGATCTTGCTAGGATAGCCCGTGCGTGTAGGCCTCGGCGTGACGCTGCCATGAGTGCCTGCTTTCGTTCTTTTTTCCTCTCTCTCACTTGCTCTCTCTCGCTCTCCTTTCCAAGATAGGGTCTTACCATGTTGCCCAGGCTGGTGTCAAACTCCTGGGCTCAAATGATCCTCCTGCCTCAGCCTCCCTAGTGGCTGGGACTACAGGTATGCACCGTGGTGCCTGGTAGCTCCATGTTACAGATGAGGAATTAAGACTCAGGTTAAAGGAACTTGCTCAGTGTCTCACTGCCAGGCTAGCAGCATTCTATGGAGGGCCCTCTAGGTCATGGGCTGGAGCTTTATCTGTAGTTTTCTCTTGAGGATTATATGTCCTTGACTTGGTGTCTTTCGTTTTTTTGTTTTGTTTTTTTGGTCTTTTTGAGACAGGGCAGCTCAGGCTGGCCTTGAGCTCAGTTTGTAGCCCAGGCTGGCCTTGAACTCATAACCATCCTCCTGCCTCAGCCTCCCGAGTGCTGGGATTATAGGCGTGTGCCACCACGCCTGGCTGTTTTATCTTTTTTCTTCTTTCCTTTCTTCCCTTCTCCTTTCCCCTCTCCACCCGTCTCCTCTGCTTCTTCTCCCTCTCCTTCAGGGTCACAGCAGTGTAGTTCAAACTCACCCAGTCGCCCAGGCTGGCCTTGAAGTCATGATCCCCTGCCTCCGCCTCCCTCGTCAGTGCTAGGGTTATAGCAGCTGTGCAGCAGTACCCACGGCTGGTGTTCTCTTTTTCTTGAGGGTCACAGGCACAGGGCCATTTGTCAATCTCGTGAGATTTGCTGCAGACCGCAGAGACGTAGTAACATAAACATGCATCCGATGCACAGCTTGGAGCTGCTTCTCCCTCACTGGTCCTTGAGTTGTGGCTTCCTCTCTCTGTCCTTCAGCAGAGCCTGTGGGTAAAGGCCTGGGGAATGACAGCAGCCAGATCCTGACAGATGAAGGGGTTGGGGTTGTAGCTCAGTGGCACAGCATCTGCCTGCCAAGTGCAAGGTCCTGAGTTTGATTCCCAGTACCCCCCCAAAAAAAATCCAGTGTGTCTTGGGCTGGGAATATAGCTCAGTGGTATAAGCACCTGCCTGGCAAGCAAAAGGTCCTGAGTTCAATTCCTGGTACCAAAAAAAAAAGATCTTGACAGATTCTTTCTTGTCCCCAGATCACTGAGACGCAAAGGCTGGGCCTGGCTGTGGCCCTAGAGCCCAACACCACCTTCCTGCGGAAGTCCCTGCAGGCTGCGCTGAGACGGCTGGGCCGCTGACCATCGGTCCCTCTCCCGGGACAGCGTCACCAGCTTTTGAAGGACATTTCTGCTCTGCCCCCTGGTCCTGACCCCTTGCCTCAGGGTAAAGGCAGAGCCAGGCATCCTCAGGATCAACTTCCTCCCTGGGCGAGGGGCATAGAGCCACCCTGGCCTCTTGGCGGCGGGGCTTGCTGGGCCGAGGGGCGGGATGAAGGGGCTGCTGGCCCAGCTCAGGTCTCACCACTGCAGGGACAGAGGCTTCCTGAGTGATGTACCTATAGTATTTAATAAACAGCAGGAGGCTCCGTGACTCCTGTTAGCGTCTGCGTTCCGTTGACCCGGGTGTGTCTCACCTTCCCCACTCGCCACGCAGTGACCAGGCATTTTCTTTCCAGGGAGCGGAAGGTTGTAGAGCGTTGATTCTGAAATGCATTTGTTCACATTCCACGGGCCGGTGCCGAGCGGTGCCACCCACCGCAGGCCCGTGGGAGGTGACTGTCGCATAGGTGAGGTGCTCAGCCACTGCCAGCAGGGGATCAGAGCGGGGACTTAAAGGGTCGGGTGGCCCGGTGTGGCGCTGAGGAAGGGCGTGGGCGGATGGCATGAGGGGTCTGCAGGGCTTTTCTGGGCTGCTGTGGGCTGAGACGAGGACGGGCCCCATGGGCGTGCGGTGCCGCCATGGCACCTAAGCACAGAGCGCGGAAGTTTACTGCAGCACACAGGCGCGGGGCCCGGTCGGAACTTGGCAGGCACTTCTGGGGATCCCCGTCCCTGCTCACAGCAAGGTGGCCAGGGAGGGAGGTCAGGCCGAGGGATAACGCCGGGTTTTGAGGACAGAGGTCGACGCCGAGGGTCGGGGAGATGGACAGAGATTTCAAGGGCAGATGTGCCACAATCGCCAGCTCTCAGCAGCCTCCACAGTGCTGTGCCCAGGCTGTGTGACTGACACGTGACCCTGAGTGCCAGCCCCGGATGTGGCACTGAACCTGGTCCACCCGCTCACACAAGACAGGCTGTTAGTCAAGAGAGGAGCTACGGGGGCAAGAAGGTAACTTTAGTGGAAAAGCTTTGATCAGGTCCAAAGTCTGTGTTTCCCCCGGGAGGCTGGGGAAGGGCAGTTTACACAGGAGAGCGGGATGGCAGCCTGGTGGGTGCCTTCTCACAGCTGTGGCCGAAGGATGGGCATCTGCTCCTGATCCTAGTCATGAGATGCTTCTCCAGCGCTGCAGATCTCAAGAACAAAAGTAGTCATTTCCCCGGGCTGTTCTTGTGACTGGTGAATGTGCCCACCTGAAGTTTCCGCCAGAAAACAGTCCACCCGGTTCTTCGGCAAAGACGAAGGTCACACGAGGTTAAACACGGGGTCCAGCACCAGATCAGGGCTCCACGCTCGGCTTCAGATTCGCGGCCCTTAGCTGACAGCCAGACGGGCAGCAGCTGGGCGACGGGGGAGGCGGCCAGCGGCGCCCTCTAGCGGCTGCATCCGGTAGTGCTTCTCCCGGTAGAGCGCCCGGATCTCGCTCTAGATGTAGTCCGCGGGAACAGGGACTTTCTCGCGAGAGCAAGGCCATTATTTCTGCGCATGCGCGAGACTCCTAATTTCTTTTCCGGTTACCGCAGCGCAAGGAATCATGAGGTACCTTAACGTTAACGCGCTATCCGTGTCCATCTGCGCTTGTAGGTGTCCTACCGGGAGTTCAGACGCCAGCGAGATAATGCTTGCACTGGATCGGTCCCTGCGGGTCTCTTTCCCGGCGTGTTCTGGGTCTCCGTCTCCTGACACGGTGCCCGGAGGTCGCGGGGCGGGGAAGGGTGGCTGGGCGGCGGGCCGGCCCTGAGCGCTCCGGCTTCTCCTTTGCAGCAGCAAAGTCTCCCGCGACACCCTGTACGAGGCGGTGCGCGAGGTCCTGCACGGGAACCAGCGCAAGCGCCGGAAGTAAGCGGGGCGTGCGGGGCGGCGGGGCGCGCGGGCAGGGGCCGGCGCGGGCGGCTCGGGGACGGCGCTGCTTCCTTCCCGCAGGTTCCTGGAGACCGTGGAGCTGCAGATCAGCCTGAAGAACTACGACCCCCAGAAGGACAAGCGCTTCTCGGGCACCGTCAGGTTGGCAGCGCTGCGCCCCGCGCGTGCGCAGTGGTGCGCGGACCCGCACCCTGGGTCGTAAAACAAGAGGGGAGGCGTGGGGAGGCCTCGGCCGAGCCCGCCGCCCAGCCTGAGAAGCCAGGCTGGCGCAGGTGACGACGCCCCGGTAAGGCTCGCGCCCGCGACCCGCGCGCTCCCCGCCGCCGCCCGGCCTGACCCCCCGCCCGGCCCCCGCCCGCAGGCTGAAGTCCACGCCGCGCCCCAAGTTCTCCGTGTGCGTCCTGGGCGACCAGCAGCACTGCGACGAGGCCAAGGCCGTGGACATCCCGCACATGGACATCGAGGCGCTGAAGAAGCTCAACAAGAACAAGAAGCTGGTCAAGAAGCTGGGTGGGTGCGGCGGCGGGGCAGGCGGGCCTCCCCGGAGCGGCCTTCCGGGATGGGGACCGGGGGCCGAACCCCGGGTCCCAGGCGCTGTGCGCTGAGCTGCGCAGGTTTGGCCTGAGCTTGCGATCGTCCTCCCTCAGCCTCCCAGGGCGCTGGGAGACACAGGTGTGCGCCGCTTGGATTTTTAAAAACGAGCGGCAGCTGGTGTGGGTGGTGCGCGCCTGTCATCTAAGCGCTTGGGAGGCTGAGCCAGGGGGGTTGCAGTCCCAGGCCAGCCTGGGCTACATGTGGAGACCATGTGTCCAAAAAGGGTGGTAGAGTGAGCTGTAAGTTAGCCCAAGTGATACTTTTTTTACAAGTTTCATGAAACAGGGTTTTAGGATTATAATACCGTGCAAAAAAGCCTTAGGGCTAATCTCTGGTACCACAGGAAAAAAGTAAAGTTTGATCTTGAAGTATTTTCTTGGTGGTTGTGCTTTGTAAAGGGCGAGGCCAAACTTTGCACAGGTGCAGCTTTTGCGGGTCACCCCACTCAAGGTAGTGAGGGACACAGTAACGTGTGGAAGACAGGTCAGTTGAGTTTAGGTCCCCTGGCCCGTGCTGAGAGTGGGCATTTCTGTGTACTAGTTTGGTTTTGGTCTTTAACGTGGTCTGCGCAGTGGTATCGGGTCCCCTGTTGTCATGGCCAAGGCCCCCAGCTGGGGAGTGAGGTGGACCTGAGCCGGGGCAGTGTGGGCCGGAGCGCGCCGTGCTCTCTGTACCACTTGCGGGTCACTAGCATCTTAGGCTGGGGTTCAGGACATGCGAGCCCGGAGGCAGAGCCACAAACGGCGTGTGTGTGGAAGTAACCACTTGAAAAGACTGGCAGGTAAATCCCAGCTGCTGAGGTGGCTGAGGCAGGAGGGTAGCAGGTTTCAAGTCCAGCCCTGGGCAATGTAGCAGAATCTTTGTCTTTTTTTTTTTTTTTGGTCTTTTTTTGGTTTTTCTTCGGTACCGGGAACCAAACTCAAGATCTTGCGCTTGCCAGGCAGGCACTTTGCTGCTGAGCTAAATCGCCAGCCCCTATTATTCCTTTTTTTGTTTGTTTGTTTTTGGTTTTTGGTTTTTTTTTTCCGGGAACGGGAATCAAACTCACGACGTTGCACTTGCCAGGCAGGCGCTGTGCCACTGAGCTAAATCCCCAGCCATTTTCTTGTCTTAAAATAGATGAGGGTGCAGCTCATTTCTCCCTGGGATTAGTCCCCAATACTTAAAATCCCGTTCCTAGACGTGGGGGGAGGTCATTTCTGTTGGCTCCGTGCTGTTCTGGCCCTAGCTGCGTCCTAAGCACCCATTGTGTATGTTGTTCCAGCCAAGAAGTACGATGCGTTTCTCGCCTCTGAGTCTCTGATCAAGCAGATCCCCCGCATCCTGGGACCTGGCCTCAACAAGGCTGGCAAGTTCCCCTCCCTGCTGACCCACAACGAAAACATGGTGGCCAAAGTGGATGAGGTGAAGTCCACCATCAAGTTCCAGATGAAGAAGGTAGGGAGTGGTGTGGGAGCCCTGGTGCACGTCTTGTGGACAGGGATGTTGGTTTGACTGTTGGCCTGGGTCGCTGGGGAGGTGGGATAGGCCCTGTGCCATCCCGACCCAACCTGACCCTGCCCCTCTGCCCAGGTCCTGTGTCTGGCTGTGGCGGTTGGTCACGTGAAGATGACAGATGATGAGCTTGTGTACAACATCCACCTGGCCGTCAACTTCCTCGTGTCATTGCTCAAGAAGAACTGGCAGAATGTCCGGGCCCTGTACATCAAGAGCACCATGGGCAAGCCCCAGCGCCTGTACTAGGGTGCATCCTAATAAACGCCCGTGCCACCGCCCCCTCGGGCCTGTCTGTCTGATTGGGGTGGTGGTGTGTTGTGAGCTGGGACCCACGGGGTTGGTGGCAGCCTTGTGTGGTTTGTCACTGGCGATGGGCACTTGGGTGCCACAGCTAGAGGGCAGCCTATGCCGAGACTCAGGCAGTTCCCTCTGATCTCTTGCATGAGTGTGACGGTGGGGCAGAGAGACAACATGCAGCTTTTGCGGAGCCCTGGGGGAAGCTGAGGGCCAGGGCTTCCTGTTGGCCCAGCCGTGAAAGAGCGGCAGGACCTTCACAGGGAAGGTGTTGGTTTGTAACCTCCAGTGGCGCCTCCATTCATAAACTGGATTCTGTGATTCTGGTCACAAACTGATGTGGACGAGGACTGAATCAAATTCAACCGTTAGGTTCAGTGTCCACCTTATGGGAGTTTGAGGCTGTCATCCAGTTTGCTGCCCAGGTTTGTGGAGAGTCGAGTTCGGGAACCAAGGTGGCAACTTTTCATGTGTGTGTCAAGGGTCCTTGGGGCTTACGGGCACCCCGAAGTGTGAGGGGATCGGTCAGTGTCGGGAGATGGGGTATGCAGACAGGTACAGTGTGGGTTTTCTTGTCTTTTGAGGCAGGGTCTCACTACGTAGTTTAGACTGGCCTTGAGCTCACTTTGTAGCTTAGCCGTTCTCAAACCTGCAACGATCCTCCTGCCCAAGTGCTGGGATTACAGGTGTGTGCCAGCACACCCAGCTGCAGCATACAGCATGGTGACAGAGGGGCTGTTGATGCTGCCTTGTGGGGGACAGCAGTGCATGCCGTGGCTGGAAACCCTTCACCCCATCCCACCTGGCTTTCTGAGGCTGTGTTGGGTTCCCACCTGCAGCACCCAGTGCTGGAACTGGCTTTGGAGTCGGGCGGAATGCCTATTGGTCTAACCTCTGGTGGAGATCCGCTTTGCTGAACCTTGGTGAACAGGGACTATGTCCTTCTAAGTTGTTTTGGGGGAGCGGGGTCTGAGTTGCTTGGGCTGATCCTAGACTCCTGGGCTCCAGCAGTCCTGCCTCAGCCTCCCTGCTGGATGGGACTAGAGGAGTGCCGCCACGTGTGACCTGCTTTATACTAGGTAAAAGGCTAACTGTAAAGGTGGTGTTTCAGAGATGCTGCCCTTGTCAAAAACAACTAGTGAAGCCTCAGTAGTGGGATTTCCCCTGAGCTTCAGCTTTCTGTGTAACAGCGAGCAAGGGGACAGGCCAGGTTAGCTGCCATGGTCCCTCGGGCTGTTCGGACTTCCAAGTCCCACGAACTTGGCAGTCAGAAGTACTGTGTAGGTGAAGTGCACTTTTCTGCAGGCGGTGGGCCCCACCCTGACCGGTTTCTCAGAGTGGAGGCTAAGTACAGGGAAACGCACTTCCCTTCCTAGGTCCTTCTCCTGTCCTGTCTCCAGCGACAGAACAAGGTCCCTCTTCATGCAGTGGACCAAGGCAGAAGGCCGCTGGTTGACGGGGTGCCGGGCGGGATTCCGGCCAGGAGCTGGCTGCAAGGAGTCCTGTGCAGCCCGGGCCAGGGGTCTGGAATACTGGGCTGTAAAACAGAAGTACTGGTTTTCCGTTTCAGGTAGGATTTTTTCAGGATTTCTAGTGTTGTAGAGGGACCCTGCTCACTTACACCCCTGTCCTGGGGGTGGATGCTGCCTAGGTCCTGACCCACTTGGTGACAGCCCTGGGCCCCAAATTACCCGGCCGCATCTGCAATAGAGGGGAGCTTCGCGTTCAGAGGTCTTGAAAAGGTGGTGACTTACCCACAAATAATTTTAATTTCTTGCTGGGGCAGGTCTTGGTTCCTGCCCCAAGCCACATTTACAGTATAACCCATCACAGCGGATTTAGAAAGTACACAAAAAATACATATATATATAACACATTATAAAACCTAGGTGGGGTGTGGCGGTGGCCCGAGCCATAGGCAGTCGGTGCAGGAAGCGGGCAGGTGGGCGGGAGGGGCACAATACTTCATGTGGATCCAGTGCCCAGAGGCAGCTGGGGATGGGCCAGCCCGGACCTGGTGCCAAGAAGGCGCTGCAGGGGTCCAGTGGCCCTCAGCGTACTAGGTCTGGGGGGCTGAAGCCTGGCTGGGATGGAGGTGGGACGAGCTCAGGCTCTGCTCCACCTGGGCCCCTTTCTGTGAGGGGCCGGCTCTGGAGGGCACGTGGGCCCAGCCACGGTGGGCATCAGGAGCCGCCGCTGCGCTCCCGTCCCTGGTACGGCTGCTGCGAGGCCACCCCTGCTCCGGAGGTAGTGGAACCTGGGCCCCAGGTGGCCCTGCCTTGTCTCAACTCTCCTGGTCCTCTGCAAGCTGCCTGCCTCAGCCTCCATCCTGCCTCCCCTGCCACCACACTCCCTGCAGCCAGGGGCCAGCACTGACGCCTGAAGGCGTCTTCCGCCCCCGCCTCGGAGGTCACTGCAGGGCTGGGTGGTGGCCGGGCAGCGCCTGCCACTGAGCCCCTCTGCTCCCACAGCCAAAGCGCACAACAGCGGCAGGGTGGGGCGGCGTGTCCTCAGCCCGGGCGCCTGGCAGTGCCGGGCAAGCGCGTGGCAGGCGCGCGTCCCGCGTCCTGGGGGCACACAGCAGCCCCTAGTCTTTGATGAGCTTGTACACGTGGTGTTGGGCACCGTGCTCGCTGGTGGAGACTTCGAAGACGAAGGCGATGACCAGCAGGGTCTCCTGGGAGTCCCGGTTCGTGACCACCTGGGGGGCGGAGAGGGGTCAGCCTCGGCCGGGCGCCCGCCCCCAGCCGGCCCGCGCGGCGCGCACCTGCAGGATGGTGAAGTTCTCCAGCACGCTGTTCATCATGTACTTCTCGGGCAGGTGCTTGAGCTTGTGGATGAAGTTGATCATGTACTCGCACATGGGCGAGCGGTGGATGCGGTACACGAAGCGGCCGTTCTCCAGCCGGGCGTACTCCGTCTGGGGCAGCCGGGAGGGGGGTCACCGGCCTGCCGTGCCCGGGCCCTAAAGCCACCCGCCTGCCCTCGCTCCCACTCACCTCCACCTTCTCCACCACCTGCTTGCCGAAGGAGCACACCTTGGTGGAGACGCTGATGGTCATGCTGTCAGCGGAGCTGTACTGGGAGCTGACCCCGTAGAAGGCCCCGGGCCCCTCCTGGATGGTGCTGTTGAGGTCGGCCTGCGGGGACAGCAGTGTGGGTGTCGGCGCGCGGCCGGGAGGGTCCCGGGCGCCTGGGCGGGGTGCTTCCAGAGGGGAGGGCTCACCCAGAACTTGACGAGGAAGAAGGCGTTGGGGGGCCCCTTCTCGTAGAGCTCCTTCAGCCCGCCCTTCTTCTCGGGGAACTTGTCGTAGATCTGGCGCACGTCCACGGCCTCCAGCGGCGGGTCGGAGAAGGCGGGGTTGGTCTGGCCGATGTGCACGAACAGGTGTTTGCTGTACTGTGGGGAGGGCCAGGCGGGGTCAGGGCTGCGGGCACGGCGGCCCCGGGCCCCGGCGTGCCATTCCCGCCCCCTGCACGTTACCGTGTCGGGGTCGCGCTGCACCTCCATGAAAGCCGAGTACTCCAGGAGCCGCAGGCGGGAGGAGGCGATGGTCCGGTCCTGCCACGCCGGCACGGAGGCAGCGGCTGGGGGGAGCGGGGCCAGGGGCTCGTAACCTGGGAGGGCGAGACGGGTCCCCGCAAAGTGGCCCTGCCTGCCTGGCGCCTTGGTACTGACTTGACAAGGGGGCCATCCTGCAGCAGGGACGTGGGCTGGATTCTCACTCGCCTAGCTGGAGCGTTTGCGCAGGACAAACCTGCACAGCCAAGAAGGTGGACCAAGCAGTACACGACAGCGCGAATGTTCCTTGGGTCACCAGTAACGTGCGCTCCGCAAACACAGAAAAGGGACCAAGACCATTACCCAGAATCCTACCACCTACAGAGACTGAAGCCCTGCCAAGACTTTGGCTTCTGTCTCCGGGGAGCTCTCCGTCCACACATCAATACACGGCGTGGCGGTGCGCACTCAGCTGTGCGTACGCGCTACAGTTTCCTGCTAGCGCTGGGAGCCACACCGCTCAGCCCAACCCCGGTGGCTGCCACTGCCCCCCGGGGCCCAGCGGAGGGGACACCTACTGTTGAGTGTCGGCGGCAGGGGCGGCTGGACGGGGTAGGCTGGCTGTGCGAAGGGCTTGATGCTGCGGATGAGCACAGCAAAGTTAGGGGGCCCTTGCGCCCACAGGACGGCAGCTGCAGCCCTCCCGCACCCTTCATCTTTAACTTCCCGGGAGCCCGGCTTCGGTGAAACGGATGTGCACAGCCGCCTGCACTTCCGCCCGGCCCCAAGATGCTGTTCCTTACAGCCTGAGAATCCGAGGGCCAGGCGGTCGGGACGCTGGTGGGGTGGAGGCGCCGCAGGGCCCGAGCTCCCCTGCTGTGCCCTCCCGCCTCATTGCAGCACGGATGGGGTCCGGGGTGCGGGAGGATGGGGAGCCCGGTACTCACTCCTGAGAGGGTCCAGGCTGCTGTCCCAGGAGGGGGGCGCTGCTCCAGAACTGCAGAGGGGACAAAGCCAGGCCCTCAGGACCCCCGCCCTGCCCAACTCCGCCCTCCCCCTCGCGCCGGGGCCTACCCTGGAGGATGCGGAGAAGACGGCCTGTGGCAGTGGTGAGGGTGGGCTGAACTTGTTCTGCAGGACGCTGGCAGACACGATCTGGGCTGAGGACATGGACGCCATGCTCTGGAGGGCTTTGTCCTTGGAGACCTGGTCCTGGGACACGAGCGCCCTGTGAGACCCCTGGGGTCCAGCCCTACCCCCGGGTCCAGCCTCTGTGTTCTCACCCACAGCCAGGATCCGCAGTTAAAGAGACCCGCTTCACTCTGTGACCCATATGGCCATCCCTGGTCTCTATGGGGACCGGTTCCGGGATCCCTGGCCACCTGAACATGGGTGTGTGCGTCCCTTTGTGTAAAGGGGTGCATTTGCACAGATCCCATGCCCAGGTCCTCCGCACACTTTAAAGTGTGTTAGCTTACTTACAGTGTGAACAATCGGCACTTCTGGGTGTGGTTTTTTTTGGCGGGGGGAGTAACAGGAATCGAACTCAGGACCTTCTGCTTGCCAGGCAGGCACTGTGCTGCTGAGCTATATCCCTGACCCTAGGATGTGTTTTGACCCCTCCGAGTCTCACTGTGCTGCCCAGGCTGGTCCTAAACCGCTACGCTCAAGCAACCCTCCTGCCTCAGCCTCCCCAATACCTGGGGCTAGAAGTGTGTGTCACCACACCTGGCATACATCATTTTTATATTAGATCATGCAGGGAATGACGGGAAAAATTACTAATCCATGTTTAATTCAGACAATATTTTTCAAATATTTTGGTTCTGAGCTTGGCTGGAAACAGAAGCCAACTGTATTCATTAGCACATTTCCCTGGAGGTGTGGGGTAGATGCTCAGCCTCCTGCTAAGCCCACATGAGAAACAGAAGTCTCCTGAGTCAGAAGGCCTGCATGCAGGAAGCCCACGAGTGGGATCCACATGAATGCTGGGCAAGTGACTGTATCTCATTTTTCACATATGCTGCTTTCAGCTGGGCATGGGGGGACATGTCTGTAATCCCAGCATAGAGAGGCTGAGGCAGGAGGATGGCTGTGAGTTCGAGGCCAGCCTGGACTACATAGTGAGGCTCTGTCTCAAAAGACCTGAAACAAACAAATGCTGCTTTCAAACTGTGTGTGTGTGTGTGTGTGTGTGTGTGTGTCTATGTGGGGGTGCTGCGGCTGGAACCCAGGCCAGCACTGAGCTACTCTGCCCGTGGAAGCCACCCTGGTGCCACCCGTCCTGGGAGGACAGTGCTACTTACCAGGTTCATGGCCTGTGGAGGAAGGGGAGGGTGGGTTAGAAGAGATACAGAGGGTCTGCCGCTGGGGACCTCTGCCCACGCCCACCCGCTCTCAGCTCCTGGGACCCCCTCCCAGGTGCGCCTGCCGGTGGGGTGCCCTGGCCCGGGCGGCTGGGGTACGGGACAGCACACAGCCACCATGGGACCCCAACTCAGATCCTCGGCCACAGGGCAGATGGCTGGGGACCAGCGTGGCCACCTCTACAGCCCTGGCAGGCGACGCCCTGCGCCTCCTCCTGTCTCCGAGTCCCCATGCAAGCAGCAGGCAGCAGGCAGCAGGAAGGAGGCGAAGGAAAGCGGAGAGGAGGGGCGTGGCGCCCCGCACGGCCCTGTCTCCCCACTGTGGGCCCGGGAACCCGGTGCTCCCTGCTGGCACCTGCGCCTCTGGGACCCCCAGGCCTGGGCCCGAAGGCGCGGGCTGGGCCAGGCTGGGCGCAGGGTCCCCTACCTTCAGCTTGGACTGAATCTCCCGAGATTTCCGCCTGGCTAGAACCTGCAAGTGGCTAGAGACCTGGAGAGAGAGAGAGAGAGAGACAGAAAGAACAGGAGGAGAGGACAGGTCCAGCCAGAAGCGGCACAGAGGGCTGGACAGGAGCTGAGGCAGAGGCCCGAGCCGTGCGGAGAGCAGCGGGGGCGCCCGGAAGGAGCCCGAGGCCGCGGGCAGGCGCCCAACATACCTTGATGCCAACCTGGTACTCGCGCACCTTCTTCCGAGCTAGAACCTGTATGTGGCTGGACACCTAGGGGCCGCCCCACGCCCCGCCAGAGAGGAAAACAGACAGTGAGGAGGCACAGCCACGGGGCGGCCCGGGCCAAGGAGCACTCCAGCCCTTATCTCTGGGGGGCCAACGGAAACGGGGCCCCGGGGGTGGCCCCCTCTTGGCACCGCCGTTTCTGCCCTCTTCTCGGCCTTGTAACCACCACATACAGTTGTCTAAGCTGTTCACTGCACAAGGCCACCCGGCCCAGAGGGTACCAGTGACAGCTGAAATCCAGCCTCGGTTCTGCTGGCCAACCTATGTGTCCTGGTACAGAGCAAGGGCAAGTCTAAGAAGGGGAGACTGTTATCACTGGTGCCCTCCAAGGAGACACCATTTTTTAATGGGCACTGCAGGGCCTGGCTGAGGCTCCTGTTGGCCAGGAGCTTCCACAGCAAGGCTGCCCCATCCTCCTGCCAGCCTGAGGGTCCCTGCCTGGTCCTGCGCGTCCCACCCCACAGCTGCCTCCTCCAACACCATGCTGCCCCTGAGGAGGCGTGCAGCAGCTGCCCCAGGCCACCTTCTTTCCCAGCAGCCTTCTCCCTGCAGCCCAAGCCAATATGGCTGACCTCTGACCTTGAGCCCGGACCGGAAGCAGCACCCTGCTGCCTGGATCAGCCATAGCTGTGGGCTTCCTGTGCAAGCTGGGTTTATCCCCAGACACAGCTTCTTTTTTTCTTTTTCATCACAGCCTGACAGTTATGATGTAAATTATGCTGAGAGCCCAGAAGCCACAGGTGGGGACTTATGTCCAGCACAACTACTGATGACTTTGTGCCCACAGAATATTCATGCCTGGGACCCAAGTTCTACCTGACACTCTCCACAGATGGCTTCATGGGCTCCTTTGCCTTTTTTTTTTTTTTTTTTCTTTTTTGAGAAAGGATCTCACTATGCAGCCCAGGCTGGCTTTAAACTCATGGTAATCCTCCCGCCTCAGCCTCTGGAGTGCTGGGATTATAGGCATGCACCACTATGCCCAGTTTATTTGATTTTTACAGCAATTTTAAGTAGTAGGTTCAAATATTATCTCTGACTTACAGATGATGAAACTGAAACAGAGAGGTTACACAACTTATTTAATGTCACACAGCCGGATGCTGGAGCCAGGATTTAAACCTGGGCCCCACCTACTTCACCATCAAGCTATTCTCCCAGGACGTTTTCAGACCCTTAGGCCTGAGGGGGCATCTCCAAGTGGCTAGCTCTGGGACATCTGAAAGTCACAAGCGGCTTCCTATCAATGTAGTATTTAGCCGTTTGTCAACATGGAAGCATTACAGGTGGTGTTTATTTTTGGACTGGGATTAAACCCAGGTCCTTTGCGCTGAGCTACACTCAGCCCTATTTTATTTATTTGGTTTTTTTTGTTTGTTTTTCGTTTTTCTTCCGGTACCGGGAATTGAACTCACGACCTTGCGCTTGCCAGGCAGGCACTTTGCTGCTGAGCTAAATCCCCAGCCCCCCCTATTTTATTTATTTTGAGACAAGGTCTCACTAATTCGGTAAGTTGCCCAAGCTGGGCTTGAACTTGCAACCCTCCTGCCTCAGCCTCCAGAGTGCTAGGATTATAGGCCTGCGGCACCATGCCCAGTCTGGGTTAGATTCGTGTCTGCTTGGCAATGCCCTGCACATGCCCCATCTCAGCCGCTTTGCCCTGCTGCACTCTGTCTGTTGTCTCTCTTCCTGTGAGCAGACACCCAGGGCAGGATTGGGTACCTGCTGCAAAGGCCGCTGGGGCGGGGGTGGCAGCATGAAAAGCACGCACCGGCTCCTACCTGCTTCCTGGTCCGCGTCTTCCCGGTCCTCAGTTTGATGTAGCGGGCGATGAGCTCATTCCGACCTAGAGCAGATGAGAGAACGTTAGGGTTGGGGCGGCAGAGGCCTGGGACCCAGTGCAGCTCGCTGCACCCCAGTTCCACACACTGCTCCCTCACAGCCTGTAGGGCCTGAGGATGCTGCTCGGAGACGGAGGGCCGTGGAGGGGAAGACAGGGTGGCTGGAAGGCGGGCGCCCCCAGCCCCTGCCGTGCTTCCTTCCGGGGCCACCCAGAAGGGGCAGGGACGTCCAGCGTGTGTCCCCACGTTGGTCTGTAAGTGATCTGGGTGCGTCCCCTCCCTCCGGTGGTGAAGGAGGACAGACAGACAGATGGATGGAAGGACTGAAGGGAGGGAGGGAGAGACACACAGCCTCCAACTGTCTCCTGCCCTGCAGCCTGTTACTGCGTCACCCTGTCCTTGCGCCTGCCCCCCAGCCCCGTGTCGCCCACCCAGCAAGAGTGGAGCCAGTGCATCACCATGGCTCCTCTGGGAGCCCAGGCCCCCTGGGGGTCCGGGTGGGGGCTCAGGGACACAAGGCCAGGTGTATGTCTGCACCCTCAAGTCCCACAACCCTCGGCCTCCCCAGAACAGCCACATTCTCCAGATGCCTCTCCAGTGACAGAGCTGGGGCCCACTGCCCCTCCCTCCCCACCCCCTCCCCGCCCCGTCTAAAAATACCCAGCGGGGCTGCCCCCGCCGTGTGGAAGCACCGGGGACAGTGGTCCCTGCCCCGTGGAGGAGGGGGCTGGGGGCTGAGGACAGGTGACACATGGGCACGGCAGGCCCTGCCAGGGCAGGCCTCAGGCTGTCACAGAGGGCCGCGGCTGGGGCTGGCGCGCACCAGGCCGAGAAGTCAAGTTTTGCCCGCACGCAGCTCGGGGGCGCCTTCACACTGCACGAGAGGGCACCGTCCCTTCTGGGCGTGGGGAAACGGGAGTGGGGGAGGGGTCTGGGGGACAGGGGGACAAGCCCCGTGTCCCTCCAGTGCTCCTCTGACCGCAGGCAGGCCCTGGAGGGCGCCAGGCTGGGGGCCCGCACCCCAGGCCTCAGCCCAGGAGTTCCTCCCACAGCCTTGGGGGCAGAGACCCTTCGGGCCTGGCCTGCAGCGCATGGCGCTGACCCAGTTTCCTGGCCCACTGAGTCACCCCGAAACCTCCAGGCCCAGGCCGGGGCAGGCGGGGTGAGAGGTGCGGGCCGCCCAGCTTGTTTGTGAGGCAGCCCCGACCCAGCCTCGCACGCCCGGACTCGCCCGCGCTGGCCGGCAGCCAGGACGTCACCCAACTGGTTGGGCAGGGGCAGGGGCGGGCAGGGCGTCCGCCTCACGCACCGTACATCTTGCCCTCGTCCGACAGGATGATCTTGCGGCGGCCGCAGGGCGGGTAGATGGCCAGGGCCTCCTGGAAGCTCTGCTCGATGTCCGGGCTCCACACGCCCTCTGCGTCGTTGTCCAACCCCTTGTCCAGGCCCTCGGGCCCATCCTCCCGGGGCTCCCCGGGGCTGCCGCTGGCGCTCCAGCTGTTGGACGCTATTGTGCTGGTTGCTCTGGGCTCCGGGCCTGAGCCCACGGGGCAGCCTGAGCCTGGGGACAGATGCAGGGGGTTAGGCCATGGTCCCCACCGCCCAACACTGCCTCTGGACCTTGGTCCCTACTGCTGGGGTGACCCCAGAGTGGGATACAGAAGGCCCGAGCTGTGTGACCCCGGGTGAGCCACTTAACCTCTCTGAGCCCCTGTGCTGTAAAATGAGTTAGGGTCTGCAGGGGTTGTGAGTTAAGCCTCAGCTACAATGCCTGGCTCCTGACACGCAAAGAACGGAAGTCGAAGAGACCAAGAGCAGCCGCGAGGACACCAAGGCCCTGGGTCAGCACAGCACGGGTCGGAAAGCACCCGGGTCATTCGGCCCTCACCCCACAGAAGCAAGGAAGGCAAAGGTGATGCCCACTATTCAGATGAGGGAAACTGAGGCCCACGGGTCACACAGAGCCACCAGGATGAGCAGAGAAAGGAACACAGGGCCAGGGCCAGGGCCCGGTGACTGCAGCTCTCGGAGGGGCCCTTGGTGCTCAGCCACCAGCAAGGCCCAGATCTCCACCCAGGGACCCGCTGGGGACCCTTCCTTCGTGACCCCGCACCAATGCAGCCCTGCCCAGGATGGCTTCACCTGCCTAGAGGTAACCCAGCCACGGCCACACTCAACCCCCAGCGCGGCGGCTGGCACCCACTTCCGGTCCCACACCTCGGCGGCCCCACTGCAGCCCATAAACCACCCACAGCCTCCCTGGCGTGGCCCACGCTGCACAGGCCAGGGCTCTGCACGCGAGGTCCCTGCTCTGCCAGGCTTGGACCACACCCAGCGATGCTCCAGCCCCCCGGACCCACAGCAGGAGACGCAGGGACTGGGTGGGTGGGTGGGGACCTCGTGAGAAGCCATGGATGGGGGCATGAGCCCCAGGTCTTCTGAATGGGGGGGCTTCTCCCCAGGTGCCTCCTGCTTGCCTGGGGAGTCCTGAGAGCATCAGTAACGGAGCAGGGTGGGGAGGCCCTCAGGGTCTTGGGGTCAGAGGGTCAGGTACGATACGACTACTAACAACGCTGCCAAATGGCAGGAAGGTTCTAGGATTTTACACACATTCATTTAATTCTCAGTAGCTGGGAGTGATCACACACACCTGTAATCCCAGCACTCCAGAGGCTGAGGCAGGAGGATTGCCTGGAGTGTGAAGCCAGCCTTTCCTACATAATGAATTCAAGGGCAGCCTGAACTACACAGTGAGTGTCTGTCTTGAAAAAAAAAAGAAAAAGAAAAAGAAAAAGAAAAATCTTCCCAATAAACCCATGAGTGCTATTATTAGTTCTACTTTACAGAGGAGGACATCAAGCAACAGAAGGGACGAAGCAACTTGCCCAAGGACACACAGCAAGTAGGGCTAGGGCTGGTTCTGAACCCAGCTCTCTGGCTCAGTCTCTGAACCAAGGAAGGCCAAAGAGGGGAGGCTGGCACCCTTGCCACCTGGGCTAAGAAAAGAGGCCGGCTCCCAAGACGACACCCGAGTCTGCTCTGCGGAGTTCAGCCCCGGGTCCCCTAGGCCCCCCGAGACCTGCTCAGCTGGTGGGGCTGAGGGTTCAAGAACCCCATACTGCTTTGCACCCCAGCCTGTGCAGCCTGCCCGCCAGGGCCGCAGGGGCCAGAGCCCCATCCCCAAGCGAACGCCTGGAATGGAAACGAGGCTCACTGGGGGACGGTCCGCGCTGGGGGCTGTCAGAGGAGAGAACCAGGGGCTGCCTGGGCTTCACCCTGAGCTTCTCCCAGCTGCCCTTCACCCACTTTGCCCACTGCTCTTCGGACCTCCCTCAGAGTGTCAGGGCCGCGCTCGGGGGTACCCCAGCAGCCCCAACCTCCAAAGCAGCGTGCTGTCTCCCCAGGTCCTCCGAGCCCCTCACAGCCCGGCCCCCCTGCAGGGTGATGTCAGCCCTGCCCCGCCCCCCGCGGGAGCGCTGTGGCCAAATATGGCGAACAGAGCGGAGCGGAGCGGACAGACAGCGGGCGGGGCGGCCAGCTGGGGAGGGGGAGGGGAGGGGAGGGGAGGGGGAGGGGAGCCCCCAGGACCGCAAGTCCTGTCGCGGAGAGTGAGACCCTGCCCTCTCGCTGGCTCCCCGGCACCCGCAAGACGGGCTTTCCAGGAATCCCCTTGGGCACAGAGCTGCCCACACAAGGGCCCACAGGTGGTACCCCCAAAACACAGTCCTGCCCGGCAGCGCACATGTGCAGCGCTGCATTTGTCCCCAAGCCTGCCTCCCACGTGGTGATCGCAGCTGCCCGAGGCCGCGGGGCCCGCCTCTGACAGCAGCACTCAGCAGGGGCAGAGGCACTGCTGGTCTCCCAGAGCCACCGCCCTGGGGAGGGGGCAGCACACAGGCCAACCCGCCAGCCCCCAGCCCCCGCCCCCGGCCCAGGCAGGGTGACAGAGGCTGGCAGGCAGCCCGTGAGAAATCCCGAGGGTGCCGGCGGTTGCCTGGGTCAGGGGGCTTGGAGGGCGCCCACCTCCCCGTGCTGAGCCACCCAGCTGGGCCAAGGGTCACAGCTGAGACAGACAGGAGGGGACGGCCGGCCGGACAGGGAGATGGAGCCAGCCAGACAGGAGGAGTGCCAGCCGGGAGACCTCAGCAGGAAGCCACAGGGCACAGGAGGGAGCCGGGAGAAGCTGGGATGGAGCTTGGGGACTGACTCGGAGGGAGGCCGGGTCGGCCGGATGCAGGCGGGCAAAGATGGGTCCAGACCGGCGCAGATGCGGAGGCCTAGGGACGACACACACAGCAGAGGGCGGCAGGACAACACAGAGGGGGCAACGGGCAAGACAGGCAGCGGGACCAGGCGAAGGAGACACGGGGGCGAGGACAGAGAGACCTAGAGGCACAGGACGCCCGCCCGGTGCCACGGCCGCACACCTGTCCCATCTCGGACCCGCCACACCCGCGTCCGGCTCCCCAGCCCTCAGCCCCTGGGTCAGAAGAGCCACAGAGCGGTGGCAGGGGCGGGCGGGGGTGGGGGATGGCTAGAAAGGCTGGGGGAGCAGGCGCCGAGCCCTGGGGAGATAAGGGGTGCCTTGCTGCCCACCCCGCCACCCTGCGGCCAGCTCTGCCGGAAGAACTGGCTGGACAGCTCCAGGGATGGGGCAGAGTTGGGGCTGCGGCAGAAGCCCTGGCCCCCGGGTCCCCAGACGGGACTCCAGACCACCCGGCCCCATGGCTCTCTTCTGAGGGGGCTGGGGGTCGCCAGCCTGAAGTGTGGGCTCCCCCTGGGATGCCACCCTGGTAGGGGTGCAGATGGGACAAGGTGAATTGGCAGGTGGGCACCTCCCCTGCCCCATGGGAGCCGAAGATGAACGGGGGCCTTGCTGGGCCCAGCAGGCAGCCACCCCCGACCCTTGCAGGGACCCCCGCACTCCTCAAGGTGGCAGGGAGATGGCGAACCCCACAGTCCCCGGGAATTCCTGGCCCTGTCCTGGGTGTGCTGAGTCTGGGGTGAGGCATGGGGAAAGAGGGGGCCTGTGGCCTCCCCACCCCTCAGCCTTTTTCACTCCGCCCCACCGCGGCCAGCTGTTCTCCAGCTGCCAGAAGCTCCCACCCCAGGAGCGGCTGCGCTCTGTCGCCCAGGCTGGGCCCAGTAAGGGGGTGGGGATGGCGTCTGCCTCCCCCACCTCCAGCCCAAGGACCCCGAGACCCTGCCAAGCGGCCACACCCTGCCAGGCTGGGGAGGGAGGATCTTCAGGAGCAGGACCAAGATTTCTACAGGAGGAAGCAATTTGCAGAGCCCACTAGGGTGAGGGGGGCGCCTGCTTGGATGGGCTCATTAATGTGCTTCCAATTTGGGCATCAGACTCTGCCCCTCCTCCGCCCTCCACTTGGGGCGAGCGCTTCCTCAGCGAGGAATGGGGGACAGGACTCCCCCTACCCACACCTCGCCGTGGCTGCCCCTCCGAGAGCAGCTGGGGGAGAGGGCCAGGGGCCAGGGGTCAGGCCCTCTCTCTGGGACTGTCTGTCATCTGCTCCTCTGTCCCAGGTTCCCAGGGAGGGAAGCCCCCCCCCATGAATCCAGCAGGGGACAGCTGGGGGCCCTGAGTTCTTAATTACCATGTTGATGGCTCCATCTCCGGCCCCCACAGTTCCCCTGGGTCACTCACAGGGCTGCCACCAGTCCCTCAGACGCTTCTGCCCATCACATGGATCACACTGTCCTCTACAAACACGCTTCCTCCGTGCTCCTCCTGTGCCCGGACCTGTCTTACACGAGGTCTCTGCCACCGTCCTGCACATTCAGTTACCTGCACCTCTCTTTTTTCTTTACTATTTTATTTATTCATTCATTCGTTTTGAGGCAGGGTCTCCTACAGAGCCAGGCAGGCCTTGAACTCCTTACTTAAGGCTGGCCTCAAACTTTTGATCTCCCTGCCTCAGCCTCCAGAACGCTGGGATCCCAGGCATGTGCCACCACACCTGGCTTCTTTCCTGGGGGTGTTTTTTGTTCTTAATTGTATTGTGGTAAAATATACATGATATAAACCACGCCACTTAACCCAGTCTTCTGCGCGAGGCACAGTGCATTCTCTTGGTTTGTAACACTTTCCTTCTCGTCTGCGCAGATGCCCCGCACCGGGTCCCAGCCCTGCCACGCGTAGCGCATGCCCCACGCTCCCTGAGGATGTCACCCACACACGCTGATACAGTGACCACCCACAGAGCACTCTGTCACACTCACAGTTTCTTGCACACACATACACACCCACAGCCGCACACTCGGGGCAACCTTCTCAGGCTTGGTGTGACCCGCACACAGCACTCACACTCACAGCTTTCCCACCGTGCCCTGACACGGGTCACACTGTCACGGTCGGCCCTGTGGTTTACTCACACCTGGTGTCATACGCAGTCAGACCTGAAGCCGCCTCACAAGTTGTTTCACAACACACACATCAGGAGCTGTCACACCACAGCACCACGAGTTACACAGCGCTGCTTGTTCTGCCTGATGCAGTGTCACCCAACCGCGGTGCCCTTCGCACAAAGCGATGCCGTCCGAAGATACACACAGGCGCTCAGGCAGAAGCCGCCTTCACAGACGCAGCCAGTGTGATGCTCACACAGAATGTCACCGGACAATTTCTCACAAGCACGCCCAGAAGGACACACACAGAAGACTCACACGGCTTCTCATCTGAACTCACCCTACCGGGCACGCACCAGGACGCCACCGCCGCGGACGGCTTCCCGCACCTGCGTCCAGCCTCGCATGCGGTCACATGCGCGGAGGGCTCCTCTCCCACACCGTCCACCCGCACAGACCGTCCCACTCCGGCTTCTCACACACACCCAGTGTGTTCACCAGTCACACACCGTTGCACGCCTGCTTCCCTCCACTTCCTGTCCTCTGGGCCCGGCAGGGAGCACAGGAAACAATCAGCACTCTAGGAAACCCCAAGGGTGCGGCTTTGGGGACCTGCAGGGGGTGAACTCTCAGATCGTGCAGGTCCTTCAAGGGCACAGGCAGTGTCCTCTCCCCTCCACCAATACCTTCTCCTGCACAGGACTTTCCACTGGCACACGCGGAGGGAAAGACCTTGGGGACGGGGCCAAATGTGACCCACTGACCTCCAGCTCTAATCAGAGAGGCTGCTGCCTTGGCCCTAGGGCTGCCCAGCGGTGTAGGTCTGTGGAGACCTGGATCCTCAAGGTCACCTGGTGGGGGACAGGGGGCTAGGACCTCGCAGGGCAAGGGCTCCCTGTGGCTCCCAGCTCCCTGCCGCCTGGCATCACCTCCCTGCACCTGGACAGACCCGAGTGAGGAGTGGGTCAGCACCGGCAGCTTCCACACTGCGCTGTGCGGGCACCCGGGGCATCTAGGAGTGCGGGGGACGGGTGGCCACCAAGTGGCCTTGGACAGTCCCATCCCATCCAGCCCTGCCGGACACCACCGCCACTGGCTTCCGAGAGCACTTTCCCCTGTCCTTTTCTGTCGTGCTCAGCTGATGGGTGACTCCGCACACCCGCTGCTTTGTCCTGGCCGCCTTCCTTGCATCTTTCTGGGTTCCCCCACCCGAGACCCCACTGGGTTCAGGTTCTGGGCGAAGGCTCAGAGAAAAGACACCGCCACCTGAAGAGCTGTTTATTCGCAAGATAGCGAGGCCCCTCGTTCCACGCAGCTGAGGAGGGAAGCTGCGGCTGGGACCCGAGCCTTGATTTCCTCATCCTCCCCTGGGGAGCCCTCTGTCCCTGCTTTAGCCTTTCCCGCACCTTGCAGCAAGTATCACGGTGTGCAAAAGAGAGTGCGGACAGGCGCCAGGCTCACGCACAGACATGCACACGCATGTGCACATACGGCACACACTCAGAGCTCTCTTCTGCCAGCCACTGACCATTCTGCTCAGCCATGCCCCAGGCCCCAGTGCACTAATGAGCATTCACTACGGTTCCCTCCCCGGGGGCGTGGGGGCTGCCCAAGAGCCTAGACTCCCACCAGCCCAGCCGCTCTCTGAGGAGTGGCGCCCAGGGGTCCTCAGGTCCCCCCCCATCGCACAGTGCACCCTGGAAGATACAGCCGCCCGCCCTGTCCACAGCGTCAGCAGGAGCCTAAGATACTATAGATCCAGTCCTTGATGGGAGACACCTTGGGAAGGGCTCCAGGAGGGAGCCACAGTCCTCTGCTGCCCAGTCTGCCGGGAGTTCTGTTTCCCTCCTGACCCCACGCTGTCCCCAGCATTCTGGCCGCGGAGGTGTCCAAGCCCTCAGCACCCGGGTGGGACAAATGCACACAGGACTAGGCCCAGGAGAGCCGACACACTGGGCCGCCACGGCCAGCGGCCCCTCTGAGCTGTGTCCAGCCTCACCCGCATCCTCTGTGGACTGCAAGTCCAGGCCTGACCTGGTTCTGCCCCTACCTGGAGAAGGGAAGATAGGGACGGAGGCAGGGCTCCCCCAAGGCCTCATTCCCCCTTGCCTGAGGCGTCACGGGCCTGGACAGGGCCTCTCCCAGGAAAGGTGACAGAGTGGGGTCTCAATGACACCGCCTCAGGGCCTGGTTGGGCTGGAAAACAGACCCAGGCCAGCGCCCAGCCCTCCCTTCCCAAGGGGGAATAAAGGGCACGACAGACAACACGGGGACGGGGTGGAAGGGGTGCAGCGCCCAGCCACGCTCAGACCCTCCAGCGTCTAAACAAGGACCCCCGAAGCGCGGCCAGTGCCCCAAATCCAGCGCCCTCGGAGCTGGGCGCACGGGGCTTGGGCTGGGACTCGGCCCCCGCCCGACGCGGCGCTGAGCTCCAGGGGCTCGGAGCGCACGGCGGGCGGCAGCTCCGCGCCC
>NW_004955437.1:3404502-3415862 GCF_000276665.1 Chinchilla lanigera
CCTGCCCGGACCCGGTTTGTCTGGTTCTCCCCGAGCGGCTCGTTTCTCGAATTTCTCCCTTTCTGCCTCTTCCTGGACCTCCGGGCCCTCCCTCTCGGCCTGGCTCCTGAGGGCCCCGCGGGGGGCGTCGCGGCCCCGCGCCCGCCGAGTTTCGGTAGGACCCACCCTCGACGGGAGGGGGGCGGGAGGAAGCGGGCGCGGCCGGAGGGCCCAGCGCGCCCCGAGGACCCCCCTCCTTGGGGATTCCCCGCCCTGTGATCCCCCCGCCTTGGGGACCACCGCGCCGCCCGGGGACCCTCCGGTCCCTGGCTCCGCGCGCCTCGCCGAGGAACCACCGCTGCGCTGCCTGGGACGCGCCTTTATTGGGGCCGTGGGTACCTGCGCGTGCTCCCGCCACCTACCCCGCCTCCTCCGAGTCCCCGCGCGGTCCCACAGGGGGTTAAAGCAACACTGACTACCGCTCCCGGACAGGAAGTGACTGGGGCGCGGGGAGGAGGGGGCGAGGCCGCGCGGGCGGGCTCCACGGCCAGATGTGCGGCTCCAGCTCCAGATGCTGTCCGTCTCCATCGCGCCCGCCGTCGGAGCTCCTCCCGCCTCGGCCTGTGCCAGTCTGCCCAGCGCGCGGAGGTCACCAAGCCGCAGTGAGGGGCCGGCCCGCAGCGGTGGAGGGGCGCCGCGCCTCCTCTGAGTCCTTCCCCGCGCGCTGGCCGACTCTGGGGCTGCCGGGCGCTGCGGGTCACTCGCAGGCCAGCTTCCCGTCGAAACTGGAGAGGGCGATGGCGAAGGCCTGCAGGGCGCACAGCGGGTACCGGTAGTCCAGGGTGAAGGCGTCCTCCGCCACGCGGCCGAACTGCAGCACTATGTAGTCGGCTGCGGACACAAGAAGAGTAGGGGCGGCCCGAGGCCTCCTTGGACCACCGTCCAGGCAGCCAATGTCCTCACCACGGGGGAAGTCCCTCTTCCTATGGGCCAGGCCAGCCCCACCCGTACTTCACCGCCTGTCGCTGTGAGCCCCAAGGGCAGGGGACTGCCTTATCGGCCACTGCCCGGAGCCTGCTCCAGCAGGCACTTACTGAGCTCGTGCAGGACCCTGTCGAACTCCCCAAGCCTGGAACCCTCCCTTCCCAATGCTCAGTTTCCTTCGGGCCCATTGCTTTGCCCCCCTCCCAGGCCCCAGGGTGGACCCCAGACTCAGTCCCTTCACGCATGCCCGGTTCCCTTCCTTAGCCGGTGGCCCCACCAGCCCCCTCCCGTTCTGATCCCGAGCCCCCACCCCAATCCCAACACCTCCCCCAGCATCCATAGGGACAGGAAGTTGCTAAAAATACCCCCCAACTCTAGCCTGGTGGCTCCACCAGAAATGTGATCCGGAGAGCAGTCCCAAGGCCAGGGGACAGGTGACACTGGGGCACATCCCTGGAACACAGTGTGGGGGTGTTGCACGGCATGGCCCTACCCCATAGAGCCACAGTCCTCTGGGAGATACCTTTCCACCCCAAACTTCCTCATCCTACTGGGAGCCTCTCCCCAGGGCTTGGAACGGGGACGTTTTCACTTAATTGCGTTCCAGGAACATCTTGTTTCCCTCCAGGGTAGGCTTTTGGCCTCACTTAAAAGAAGACTTAGACTCAGAAATGCCTGGTTAATATTCCCTGCTCCAAAGAGGTTAGAAACATGGGCACTGGAGCCAGACGATGGGAGTTCTGATCGAGGAGCTACCTCTTAGTAGCTGTGTGACCCTGGGCAAATTACTCAACCTCTCTGTGCCACCCGTTTTCTCATCTGCCAAATGTGGATAGATACAGTACCTTGGTCATAAGGGTTACTGAAAGGATTTAACGAGTCATTATTTGCAAAGCCCCCAAATGATGCCTAGCACACAGAAAGCATTGGGTCTGTTTTGTGAAATAAGTTTTGAGGAGCAGTGTCACTTGCTGGAGGAGCTGGGAGACTGTACACAGGGTGTCCTCCCTTTGATCACACAGGGGCTTAGTGGGTGCCCTGGTTTTCCAGCCCTAGCAGCAAAACCCTGCCTTCAACACAGTTTTACCCAGAATGCCTCGGCTCTAGCTCTGGGCTCCGTGGATGCCGGCACCGTGGAGACACCTGCTTGACATACCCGGGCCGGGGATTCCCGGAGACTCACGGTCATCGGCGTGGACGATCTGGAAGTTCTTGACCGAGGCCTGGGTGACCCGGCCCTGGAAGTTGAGCGTGTAGGAGCCACTGTCCTCGTTCCACACGGGCGGCTTGTTGTGCAGCTCGATGAGGCTCTCCAGGGTCTTGTTCTGCCACCGCACCAGGAGCCCGTCGCTGGCCTGGGGGCCCAGGGAGGCCAGTGAGAGGCGGCCGGGACAGCGGGCGTGGCGCTCACCGGGAAGGGGAGCCCTGTGGGGCCCGGACAGTGCGACCCATGAGAACCAGGGCTGATGTGCTGCCACCCCCAGTTACATCCAGGGCCCAGAGTTGGGCTCGGGAGGACGGCCAGGTGGACAGCGGCTGAGGGTGCCCGAGGAGGGGCTTCTATAAGGAGGGAGCAGTGCGGGGAAGACGGTGCTTGTGAGGTTTCTTTCCCTTGTCACACGTTTGTGTCCGTGCCTCAAGGCCCCCTCTTCCGGGAAACTTCCCGACCCCAAACCTGATGCAGATGGCCCGGCCCCGAACGCCCATGGTGTCTGCTCCCCTGCCCCTCCACTGTGTGCAGAGTGCCTCAGCTTCCCTCCTGTGGGGCTGTTGTGAGGACTCAATAGCACATGGGATTTTTTTTTTTTTTTTTTTGGTACTGGGAATCAAACTGAGGACCTTGCACTTGCCAGGCAGGTGCTATGCAGCTGAGCTACATCCCCGGCGGCACATGGGATGTTATTTAGAGCAGTTCCTGGCAGGGACTAGGTAAATGGTAAATGGACTTGGTAAATGGTAGCTATGATTGCCGCTATGTCGAGTTTTGGATCTCAGTGCCTGGCCCAGAGCATGTGTTGAAGAAATGACAGTACACACCAGGCACGGTGGCACGCGTCTGTCATCCCAGCACCTGGGAGGCTGAGGCAGGGGGATCGCTGCCAGTTGAAGGCCAGCCTGGGCTACATAGTGAGACCCTGTCTCAAAAGACCAAAAAAAAAAAAAAAGACCAGTGGCCAGAGAGGGATGTGTGTGTTTCCTCCAGGCAGGGAGAGGGGCGCTGTGGGACCCGCAGGCTGAGCAAACCCCCAGCGCGAGCCTCCCGTGGCGGCAGCCCCGTGGCTGACCTGGCCTCCGATGCGGGCATGACTTTCCAGCAGGGACGGGTGTGCCATCAGCTGACGGCGGTATTACTTTTCATTGTAAATGAGTAAAGTGACATCAGTCTCCTGTGCGTACGGGATGTGCCTAGCATCCGTCTCCCAAGTCCTGAGCTCACCCAGCCTGGAGGGACAGTGCCCAGTGCTTGGACAGGGCGGTGCTCTGTCCACCTGCACCCCACCCCCACACACGCAAAGCAGCCTCTGCTTGAAAAAAGAAGTCACTTCCTCACTTGGAACCCTGCTTTGGCTTTCCATTTCTTCAGCACAAAAACCAGTTGTACGGGCTCTCTCTGCCCCTCGCCCTCACCTCTGACCTCATGGCCCTGGAGACAAGAAGGCTGCACCCAGCAGGCACTCTGGGCCTCAGGGCCTTTGCACCGGCTCCCTCTCCCGAGTTCTGTCCCAGATCACTGCAGACCATACCCTCACTTGGGGACTGCTCCCCTCCTCTTCTAAGAACCCACTGCAGCTTTTTTTCTTTCTTTTTTTCTTTGGCCTTTTTGAGACAGGGTCTCACTATGCAGTTCAGGCTGGCCTTGAGCTCACTTTGTAGCCCAGGTTGGTCTCCAACTCTCAAAGATCCCCCTGCCTCAGCCTCCCAAGTGCTGCGATGACAGGCGTGCATCACCACTCCCAGTGTACTGCAGCTTTAATACGGAAACACGCACTTGGCGTCCCTTTTCCATAGCGCCTGGCCACTTCTCCCCGTGCAGCGTGGCTGGCTTCTCACAGCTGCAGTATGCGTCTCTCCTGTTGCTAGAACGCCAGCTTCTGCGGGGGCTCGCTTTTGGGCTCTGGTCCCCGCCCCCCTCCCCCGCCCCTGCTGGGTACTGCCCGGCACTTGGGTCCCCAGCGGGTGTGCAAGCTGACCCCATGTCAGCTGTGAGACCCGCTGCTGGCCTCCAGGGAGTCCCTGAATCCGTCCTTCAAGCTGCCGAAAGGAATCTGCTGAGGGCGCTCAGAGGCTGGTTGCTGGGTAAACTGAGTCCCCACTCTCTGATCCCCCGGGACTGGGTCACGCCGTGGGCTCAGGGCTCACATTTCGCGGCCGGATGGGGACCCTCTCGTTGTCGGCGTTCATGCCCGGGATGATGACGGTCATGCGCCGAGGCCCTCGGAAGCCCAGCACGTTGGTTTCCTGGGGGCAGATGCGGTCAGGCGGCGGGGAGGGGCCGGGAGGGGAGCGGGGAGGGTCCGGCGCGGGGATGGGGTCCTCACGTAGATCACAGCCGCCAGCTCCTGGCGCAGGCTGCCCACGTCGCCGCCTGGTCCGCGCTGCGGATTCTGCCCGGCGTCGAAGACGGTGAAGCGGTTCCCCAGGAGGTTGGACCTGCAAGCGGGGCAGGGTTGCGGCCGGGCACAGCGGCCTCCAAGCCCTGCGCCAGACCCTTTGAGAGCAAGGGGTGGAGTGGCTCAGGCCTGAGCACTTCCTGTCCCTGGCCTGGCTTCCCCTCTGGAAAGGTCTTTTTAATTTTAATTTTATTTTTCATTTAATTTTATTTTTTGGATAGGGTCTCACTATATAGTTCAGGCTGGCCTCCAACTTGAGGTGATCCTCCTGCCTCAGCCTCCTGAGTGTGGGGATTATAGGCACACACTACCACAGCCAGCACCGGAGAGGTCTTTTCTGTAAGCTCAATCTACAAAGACACTGGGTACCATTCAAATCTCACTTCTACGTCTTCCTAGCTGTGTGAACTTAGGCAAGTTACTTAACCCTCTGAACCCCGACTCTCCATTTTGCAAAATGGTCACACTGGGTTGGTAAATGATTATATGGGTCAATATTTGGAAGTTGCTTAGAACTGTGGTGACACATCGATGCATCCATTAGCCCTGTATGAGTGCTGTTAATTAAATAAGTAAATGCCGGGCGTGGAGGCGCAGGCCTGTGATCCCAGCACTTGGGAGGCCGAGAGAGGAGGATCGCTGTGAGTTCAAGGCCGGCCTGGGCTACAAAGTGAGACCCTGTCTCCAAAAAAGAAAAAAAAAAGAAAGAAAGGAGGCCCCAGGGCGCCCACCCTGCCTAGGTGAGACTGGGTGTGCGTGGGTCCCTCCGGGAAGTGCCGTCCCCGACAGGAGGACACGGGTGACCGCCCCGCCCCGCCCCACCTCAGCTTGCCGATGAAGTTGTCCCCGCCGCGGGACAGGTTGGTGGGGTCGCTGGAGATGAGGTAATTGGCTGTCTTGCTGCGCTTGCGCTTCCGGCCGGCCAGGAGGAAAACCTGGAGGGCGCCGGGGGCGCGTCAGGGAGGACCCACGACTGGGGCCAGCGACAGCGCCCGCGCCGCGCCCCGCCGCCCACCTTCCGCTCGCAGTCCAGGTGCAGGAAGTAGGAGGGGTACATGCCCCGGTCCATGCCCTTCTTGTCGCGGGTGAGGCGGCAGCGCACCGTCCGGCCCTGCGGGGCGGGGCGCAGCACGAACTCGCGAGGGTCGTCCACCTCCACCGGCGGGGACGCGGGCCTCTCCTCCTTCTGCGGGGCACAGGGGCGTCAGCCCAGGCCCGCTCCCCACCTCGGCGGGTCCCCAGGTCGCACACAGGCAGAGCCACCCGCACACTCACCACTTTCTGTGTGGCGAGAAGAGCAGATGAGCCGCCCTGGTCCCTCAAGGTGGGGACACCTCTGCCCCCAGCACCCCTATCCCGTGTTAGGGGGTGTCTAGGGAGCTTGCTGTTTCATTATCAGTTTGTTTCCCTTGTGACTAAGCTCAGGCTCTGGATTCAAATCCCTGTGCCCTACAGCAGGGCATGGTGGTGCACGCCTGTAATCCCAACACTCAGGAGGCTGAGGCAGGAGGATCGTCGTGAGTTCGAGACCAGCCTGAGCTACAAAGTGAGCTCAAGTCCAGCCTGAAACGCATAGAGAGACCCTGCCTCAAAAAGACCAAAAAAAGGGGGCTGGGGATTTAGCTCAGTGGCAAAGCGCCTGCCTGGCAAGCGCAAGGTCGTGAGTTCGGTTCCCGGTACCGGAGAAAAACCAAAACCAAAACCAAAAAAAGAAAAAAAAAAAACCAACCAAAAAAACCCCAAATCCCTGTACCCTGCAGAGGGTCCATTGTGCTTGTGACATTTTTGGGTCTTTACTTTCCTGTGACATGTCAACACACCAACCTGGTGACGTAGTTTGAGGGGGGCACATCTCATGGTGGGGTGAACGCCCAGTCACGCTTAGGACCCACAGAAGGGTCTTCGTGAAGTTTTAATGACCACATCTCAGTTTGTTCATTTGAGAAGTGGGTCTTGTGTGGGTGGATCCCTGGGGCCTGACTTAATTTAATGTACACATTTAAAAACGCTCATATCTGCTGGGAGTGGTGCACACCTATAATCCCAGCACTGGGGAGGCTGAGGCAGAAGGGTTCCCCTGAATTCAAGGCTAGCTTGGGCTCCATAGTGAGTTCAAGGCCAGCCTGAACTACATAGTGAGATCCTGTCTCAGAAAATAAAAATATTCAGATTCCCAGATATAAGCATGGAAAATTGGTCAAAAAGAAAAAAAAAATTAGGCATTAACTGTTCCTTTCAGTAAACCATTAGACATCAGCAGTACAGTTATCCCAGCTATCCTTCTGTATACATATATATATATATTTTCCCTTTTTTCTTTTTTTCCTTTCTCTCATCCCAGTTGTTCCTTCCTTTAAGCAATTTCTTTCTCTTTCATCATGTCTATTGTATGTTTTGGGTTTTATTTACTCTTCCAGGTTCTTACACTAGTTTTTATTCTTTTTAATGATCAATCTTTGATCAATCTTGCATTCTTACATCTGGTAATTTGAGCAACTTCATGGAAGATAACAATATGTAATATATCAACCACTGTTCATTCCTATCATTTTGTTCTGAAACCCTGTTATCATTTTTATTGTTTTTATTGTTTTGTTTTTGTCTATGTTGTTGGTATTTTGCTATTGTTCTTTTTTTGTTATTCTCCTTAAAATAAAAGAATAAAAATAAAAATATTTATTTAAACTCCACCAAACGTGTTCTAAGTGCTTTCTAAAGAATAGCTCTTTTGGGCTGGGGGGTCACCAGGAATCAAACTCAGGATCTCATGCTTGCCAGGCAGGCACTGTACCACCGAGCTAAATCCCTGGCCCAATATTAGCTCTTTTAACCCTCACATGAACCCTCCGGGGCAGCTGTTCCCATTGTACAGATAAGGAATAAAAGTCTCAAGAGAAGTGAAGTGACTTCCAGGGTTTCCATAGCAGCAAGCGGTGGAGCTAGGGTTTGAGACCTGCCTGGTCCCTGTCTGGCTCAGGCCCTTAGGAAACCTTCCCTCCCGTGAAGGTCACGGTTTTGGGTCACCTGGGGCTGCCGGACACACTGCTGTGTTCTATGCAGGGGCACGTGCTCTCCCAGCATTGCTGGCTCTGTCACAGCAGCACATGGCAAGGACGGAGTGGCCCCAGGGACCCATGCTCCCAGCATTTAGCCCCCTGGGGTCGCCTCTTTCCACAGCAGTCTCGCAGCCGCCGGGACATGGCAGGAGCTGTGGCGATTTCCCAGGTTGGGGCATAAAAGCGGCTGTGGCTCCTGCCTGGCCTCTCTGCTGGCTTCCAGGAGAAGCTGGTGGCCACTGCGTCCAAGAGTCCTCAGGAGCCCTCAGAGGGCTCCAGCCAGCAGTCACAGCAGCAGTGGAAGGGGGCTGTCCATTTCCAGGCAACCTTTAGACGGCCAGCCTCACCGAGGACCCGAGCCAGACCCATCCCGCTGAGCTGCTCCTGAGTTCTGACTACGAAACTGAGTCAGTAACGGTGTTGTTTGCAGACCCTGGGCTTTGGGGTGATTTGTTAGCAGCAAAGCATGTAAATCCTGTAAGGCCCTGGGATGGCCCGGCCGTGACCCTCCTATTTTGAGGCCTGGTTTTTGTCCTCAGATTCTGTCCCTTGAGGAGGGGAAGGTGGCTGGGCAGCCTGGCGTGGGCACCGGAGGGTTAAATGCTCTCGGGGAGCACGGAGGAGCCCTGGGGTGCAGTGCTTTGCTGAGGGCAGGTTGCACCATGTGGGAGGTGAGGTACAGCCGCAGGCCCTCACCTAGGGGCAAGTGGTCATGCAGTCTCCACTCCAGCCTGCCCCAGAAGAAACTTGGGAAACACAAGGCTATGTCTGGAATGTGATGTGGAGCAAGCCGGAGCTTATCCAAACACTTCCACAGTGGTGAGTTTCAAGGACCTACTGTAATGAAGGCTTGTGTGCAATTATATTCCCCCTGGGAGATAATAAACTGGCCTTTCGGTTTATACATCAGCATGTGGTGAGCTTGGTTAATGGGAGTCAGTTCCCAAGACCCAGTCACTCCTGCACAAACTAATGACCCCGAAAAGCTAAGACCAGGGTCCTGCTCTTGGAGGGGTCTCCACTGAGGGATACCGGTCCTGTTTATGCCAGCAGGGGCAGGATTCAAAATATTCAACAACGTCCTCTGCCCATAGAGATGGCCAACCACAAGCGACAGGGGCCAGCTTGGACGGGAACCTGGAGGCTGGGGAGGCAGAGGTTAATCCTTTGTTACTGGCCCGGAGGCTGAGAGGCCCTAGGTGGGGGTCTCGGAGCAGCGGGGTGGAAATACAGCCAGCTGAGTGTCACTTGGTATCCCCAGAGCTGTGGACAGAGGTGCCCCTGCCTGTGTGTGCCACCTCCCTGCTTCTGTACATGTGTCTCTCCTACTGAGGGGGCATCTCTGGCCAGAGCTGACAGGATGCAGGGTGGTGGCCTCTGACACCAGGGGAGAGAGGGCCCAGACCAGGCCGGTCCTAGCCTGGTGATCCCCGGTGCCCTGTGTCCTTGTAGCACAGGAGGGGGAACCAGATTCTGGCATAAAGTGACCCCAAGCCCAACCCCCGATGCCCACATGCCAGCCCCCCAAGTCTGGACCTGCCTGACCTTTTTGCCTTTTCCTTTCGCTTTGCCCTTCTGATTGCTGTTCTTGGTTGCCACAGCTGCGCCCTCCTCCTCCTCCTCCTCCTCCTCCTCCTCCTCCTCCTCCTTTGTCTCCTCTTCTGCGCCTCTTGGTGGGCCTGGCATGGGGGGAAGAGGTTGTTGGCCCCTCAGCTGCCTGGCTGAGACTCGCTTGCACCCTGCCCACAATGCAGGAGGGCCACCCCGCGTGGTCAGAGCCTCTGAAAGACTAAGACATCTGCCTGGCGCCATGCAGCTGTCAGGATGACCCCACATTTCTTTTTTGAGACAAGGTCTCACTGTGTAGCCCAGCCTGGCCTTGAACTCAAGGTGACCCTCCTGCTTCAGCCTCCCCAGTGCTGGGACTACAGGTGTGCACCCACGCCTGGCTGACACCCTACCTTCTAACTCTTCAGCCTGCCCTTCTTCCCTTGCACTGAGCCATGTGTTACAAAGGTGCCCAGCTCCTACACAGGGCTCCCGCAGACATCACAGCCCCGGGGTCCTGTCACCCACCTTTCTTCTTCCCAGCCTTCACAGCAGGGCTCCCTTCCCTGACCAGGAACATGGCAGCTGGGGTCTTCTTCTCCTCTCCTGCTGGGCTCCCCATGGGATCCTTCTCGGCCTCCCCAGCCCCTGCACAGGTACGCACGAAAGGGTCACCACCCCCACTGCAGCTTGAGTCAGTCCCCTGTCCTCCTGGGGTGGCCTCACCTTTCTTCTTGGCCTTTTTCAATTTAGTGCCGTTCCCAGCTTCCTTGTTAGCACGAAGAGGCTTCTGTGGAGGCTTCGGGCTTCCCAGGTCCCCTGGAAATGGGAGTTGGGGACAAAGAAAAGGCTGACTGGGTTGTATAGGGCCTTCTGATCCCTGTTCTTCCTCTGGTCCCTAGGGGGGCCAAAGGCCTGATAGGGCTCCTAGCCTGCCTCTTGCTTGCGTTTCTTCCCTGTGAATGCAAAAAAGTTGCTGTCAAGACACATGGGCATGGTGCCCCATGTCTCTAATCCCAGTGCTCTGGGAGGCTGAGGCAGGAGGATTGTAATTTCAAGCCCAGCCTGGGCAATTTAGCAATTTAGTGAGACTTTGCCTAAAAAAAAAAAAAAAAAAAATGGCTGGGGATGTAGCTCAGTGTGAAGGCCCTGGGTTCAAGCCTAAGTACCCTCCCGACAAAAGTGCCAGACCGAAAAAAAAAAAGTGCCAGACAAAGGGAAGAGCTAAAAAAAAAGGGGGAGGAGCTTAGAAAGTAATTACTGAATGAGTGTTAGTGAACGAGTGAATGCACACCAGGCCTTGTACCTGAGCCTCTGCGTCCTGCCAGGGCACCCTGTCCTCCAGGAAGCCTCCCTGGCCACCCCCGCGAGACTCCAGGTTGCAGGTGTGGGGACACACACGACTCCTGGCCTCTGCGGGGGAGGTGTCCAGGCCGCAGCCAAAGCGGCTGTTAATCACTGATTTCTTTGTACTGAATCATTTGACATCTTTATAAAAATTGTAACACGATTTCACACCGAGCGAAGAAACCAAAATCACCAGAGTCCTCCGCCTTTTCTGGGCTCCCAGAGCTCCTCGGGCAAGGCGGGCCTGGCTTGGGGGGCGGGGTGGGACGTGAGGACCGCAGGGTGGGAGCCCCAGAGGGAGCGCCCTCGGGTGGGGACAGGTCAGGTCCGGGTCAGGTCAAGAGTCACGTGCTAGGTCTCTGTGTCTGCGACCCCAGCCCTGGGCCACCGCACTGCGGGCACCCACCCCTGGGGCCCTGGGTCTTAGTCCTCCTGTCCTTCTTGTCCCCGGAAGCCTTGTCCTTCGGGGGCTTCCTGGCAGGCATGGGACTTTTCTTTTTCTTTTCTTCATCCTCTTCCTCTTCTTCCTGGTCGTCGTCTTCCTCCCCTTCCTCTGCAAACACAACCTCCTCCTAGTGTGGGGGCGTCAAGGACCCTTCTCTGGGAGCCCAGTGGGCACCAGGGGCAGAAGCCCGCCCTCTGGGAAAAAGGCAGGAAGGAAGGTGACCCCGATGTCCCCGGGGTCTCGACCTCCTTGCCGGGCCCGTCCCCCCCAGTAGGACCCACCCTCTCAAGACCGCGCCCCGCAGGCTCCGCCCTCCAAGGCCCCGCCCATTCCACAGACCCCGCCCCTCGGAAATCACCTGCCCACGGCCCCGCCCACACAAACAGGGCC
>NW_004955437.1:3416412-3418098 GCF_000276665.1 Chinchilla lanigera
GCCCCTCGCCCGGACCCCGCCCACCTCCGGGTCTGCGCGGCTTGGGTCCCGCGGCGCCCGGGGACCCGGGGGTCTCTGTCTTCTTCTTCCTCAGCTTCTGCGCGTGTGGGGGGCACGAGGGGCGGGAGGGGAGAGGAAAGGGGGCTCCGAGGGCGGCCCAGCACCCCCTAATCCCTTGAGCCGCCAGAAATAGCCGCGGATTATCTGGAGGCTGAGGCAGGAGGACCCCTTCCCGCACCGCGGCCACTTCCAAGCTCCAAAGACGCCCTCCCCCGCGCCCCACGCCTTGAAATATCCTTTCTTGCACCCCCCAAAACTCCTCCACGCTTGAACTGCAGACGCCGCTGGCGCTGACGGAGGCCTGCCCGCCTCAGCCTCCCACCCGCTTCGGGACCTCTTGGTCCCCCTCGGAGCCGGGGCCGGAGCCGGTGCCCTACCTGCTTGGGGCGCCGCCGGACCTCCGGGCTCAGGCCGCCCTCCTCATGCCCGCTGCGGGGGAGCACAGGACCAGGCTGTCTCGCCGCACTGTCCCGCCCCGCCCCTCCCCCGGGACCCCGGGTCCCGAGCGCGCAGGGCCGGGGGTCCAGACCTGTCCGAGGCCCACACCTCCCGCAGGGTCTCGTCCTGCAGCGGCATGGCGCTGCCTCTGTCCGATCCTCCCCTGCAGCGCCAGATCTCCGCTTCCCGTCGGCTAATCTGGGCTCAGGCTCACCCCAGCTCAGCCGGGCTGGATGGCTGCCCTGGGGGAGGGGCTCCCGCGACCCCCCCCCCAAGGGGACAGGAGGGCGAGTCTGGACGCGCTGTCCTTTCCAGACCCCAGCAGCCCAGGGGGGCGGGGGATGCCAGGCTCCCCCACCAGGAGCTTTGGGTTGAAGGTGCCCCTTGCAACTTGGCTGTGGTCAGTGGGAAATACTGACTTGGATCCTGTGATTATCTTAACTTCTCATTAAAAAAAGAACTAGAGGGCTGGGAATATAGCTCAGCGGCATTAAGGGCTTGCCTGCAAAGGCTGAGGTCATGAATTCGATTCCCAGTACCAAAAAAAAAAAAAAAAAAAAGAGAACTAGAGCCAGTGGCTCACAGGTCTGTAATCCCAGCACTCCAAGAGGCTGAGGCAGGAGAATTGCAAGTTTGAGCCCAGCCTGGACAATTTATGGATTTAGCAGGAGGCTGTGCTCACAAATATAAAAAAGCTGGGATGCAAACAGTGGATGGCTCTGAGCGCAACCCCCAGTGCCAGAAAGAGAGCATGAGGCTGTCGGGCTGACCCTTCCGGGGGGACTTCACACAGAGTCACCGTACCAATGTCCTCACCTTGCTTCCATCTCCTCGTGGGTCCATTGTGTTCTCTCTGTGAGAACAGGATGCAAATTTTGAGAGAGACCACTTTCATAGATAGAACTGGTCCCCCCACCACCCCGGCTGTACTGGGAACTGAACCCAGGACCTTCACACTGAGCTGCATCCCCAGTCCTTTTTATTTTGAGACAGGGTCTGCTATGTCATTAAATTACCCAGGCCGGGCTTTAACTGGTGATCCTCCTGCCTCAGCCTTCCAGAGTAGGGCAGCGGGCCCTGGGCAGGACTGTCACACATTAGCGTGGCATTCAACAGCACATGTAGCACCCCAGTAACACCTGACAGTAATAATTCGTGAGATGGTTACATTTCTTTTTTTTTTTTTTT
>NW_004955437.1:3418757-3420102 GCF_000276665.1 Chinchilla lanigera
CAACGCGACCTTCTTACGTTTCCGTGGTGGCACCGTCCCCTCCTTCGCGGGTGAGACGCCGAGGTGGCGTCTGTGACCATGGAGGTCACAGGAGGCCAGGGCTGCAGAGTCCCCGGGACCCTCGGGACTTTTAGAAAAACCCAAACTTCTGTGCGCCACGGCGGGCGCGGAAGGAGCCGCTGCCGGGCTTTGGGCCCGGGCCGCCTGCCTGAGAGCCGCGGGCCACAGGGAGGGAGGCTGGCACCGTGGCGTGGGTCGGTGGGGTGCAGTCCCAGATGAAACCCTCTCCGCTGTGAAATACGCACTCCCCCCCCCCCAAAAAAAGCAGTGAAGCTGAGTGTGGTGGTGCACACCTGTAATCCCAGCGTCCTGGGAGGCTGAGGCAGGAGGATCCTGAGTTGGATCCCAACCTGTGAAAAACAGAGACTTAGCGAGACCTTGTCTCAAAAGGAAAAATAAAAAGGGTTGGGGATGTAGCTCAGCGGGAAGGCGCTGAGTTCAATCTCCCGCGATTTAGAACACGGTTCTGTTCTCGGGGAGGTCGCAGAGCTAATCCCCTCCGAGCTCGCAGGCCCCTCTGCTCAGGACGCCAGGCCGCGCTTGCCCCGCGACCCCGCGGCGCCGCCTTCTGCAGCGGGGTGTAGGAGCTGTCTGCGCGCGGTCGCTCAGCAGCTGCGTCTCAGGGAGCAAAGGGCGGCCGCGCACAGGCCTCCGTGGGCAGGAGACCGGAGGCGCACGCGGGGACCCGAGGACCTGTGTGCGTGGACGCAGCCAGTCCCCCAGACAGGCGCCGTGCAGCTCCCCGCAGAGGGACGGAGCCGACGAGCGGGGAGAGGGTTCCCGCTGTGCAGGCCCAACTTCTGGAGATGGCGGTGACTGCTGCGGGCATCTGACCTAATGCTAATCCAGCATTCAGGAGGCTGAGGCGGGAGGATCACCACAAGCTGAAGGCCAGCCGGGGCTACACAGTGAGACCCTGTGTCAGGCAAAGCAAAGCAAAGCAAAGTAAAATAAAACAAATCACGGTAAGGCCAATGTGCATTCAGTGCATGAACCCCGCAAACACCGCGACTCAGCAACTCCTGGCGCCGCGGCCCAGTGCTCACCCTCACGTCACGGGTTCCCTCGCGGGGAGCCAGCAAAGTCCAAAGCCCCCTTTGTGCAGGGCACCCTCTGGATGTGACTCCTTGGAAGTCTTCGGAGAGAGGTGGTCAAAGAACCACCCGCTGTTGATGACTTTAGGTTCTTGGGTTGTAGCTCTTGAATCAAATACTATTTGAATCACGGCCCGGGACTGCAGAAGGGCTGCGCAGTTTCTTCATCTTTATTCTTTTTTTTTCTGGTA
>NW_004955437.1:3420202-3423452 GCF_000276665.1 Chinchilla lanigera
GTCTTGGGCTCAAGAGATCCTCCTGTTTCAGCCTCCTGGGTAGATGGGAGTATATATGCCCACTTATCCTTTATACTGGCAACTAGTAGAGCATTGGATGCTATTTTGCAAACATTTCTGTTTTTTCCAAAATATTAACAGCTGGGGGCTGGGGATATAGCTCAGTGGCACAAGTGGCTGCCTGGCAAGTGCAAGGTCCTGAGTTTGATTCCTGGTATGAAAAAACAAAAAACAAAAAACCCCTAAAATATTAACAGCTGGGCATGGTAGCACACACCTGTGATCCTAACGCAATAAGAATTAAAATTTCAGAAAGGCATTTATATTAGTTTTTTTTTTTTTTTTAACTTTGGGATGCTAGGCAGTGCTACATCCTCGGTCTACATTTGACTGAATTTTGAGCATTTATTCAGAGTATTTTACCTTCCTAATTTTAATATGTAATTTTAAGTATGTCACTGCTGAAAACACATGAAAAACAATTTTATTTTTTGTCTTTTTGAGACAGGGTCTCGCTATGTAGTTCAGGCTGGACTTGAGCTCACTTTGTAGCTCAGGCTGGTCTCAAACCTCCTGTCTCAGCCTCCCAAGTGATGGGATTACAGGCATGCAGCACCATGCCCGGCCTTGAAAAACAATTTTAATTTTTCTCTCTCTCTCTTTTTTTTTTTTTTTTTGAGACAGGTTCTCATTATGTATCTCAGGCTGGTCTTGAACTCTCAATGATCCTCCTGCTTCAGCCTCCCAAGTGCTGAGATTACAGGTGTGTGCCACCATGCCCGGCTCCAATTTTAATGTTTAAAACTTTAAATAGCTCCTCTAGTGACTCCCTAGGACAGCGCAGTTGTGTCTTGTACACCCTGGAAGGCGATTGCTTTAATCCTTTAGGAATTAGCACCGGGCTGAGCTCTCCTCAGGAACAGAAAGGGTCAGAGTGCAGCCTGGGAAAGAAGAGGGCAGAGACTGCAGGGGCAGGAACCTGGCTGAGTGAAAGTTCAGGCTGGGGTCAGCGTGTCTGGGGGTCGGGAGTGGGGATCCGGGATAAAGGCGGGGTCCATTTGGGGGTCAGATTCGGATCAGGGGCTCAGATAATCTCTGGTCCCTTGCTCTCCACTCAGGTACCCACACTGCAGGAAAAACATGCTCGGGGCTCTGTAATTACACCTTGTTTTGGACTCAGAACCATATTTCTCAACCTGACCACTGCCATTACTCACCATGCGCAATTTTCATTGCTTTCTAAAATTAAATTCCTGCTGGGCGTGGCAGCACATGCCTGTAATCTCAGCGCTTGGGAGGCTGAGGCAGGAGGATCGCTGAGAGTTTGAGGGCAGCCTGGGCTCCATAGTGAGACACTGTCTCAAGAAACAGAGAGAAAGAAAGAAAATGAAGTTCACTCTCGGAAGATGAAGATCCGCTGCCACCAGTGAAGATGATGCTGGCCCGATCACGGGCCAGGCGGGTGGGCCCAGCGCGGCCTCACAGCCCTCCCGTGCCTGCAGCTCAGAGCGGCTACGAACTTGCCCAGGGTCACTCGGCAGGTGTGCAGTGCAGCCAGCCGTTCTATTTTCTGAGAGGGACACGTGTCCAGCTCTTTGCCCGGCGCCTGCCACACAGCAAACGTCCTACAGGTAGTAACGATGTGAACCTGCGTGTCACAGAGGAGGAAACGGAGGCCACGTCCCTAGAGGACTCAACCCCAGGCCGGCCTGGCTCAGCCTCCGTGGCGCAGAGGTGACAGAGAGGACAGAGACAGAGAGCGGGGTTTGTCGCAGCCGGGCGACTGCAGCCCAGCTCTGCCTGGCTAGAGCCAGCGGGCGCTTATCAGACACGGCAGTACCTGGCCCCATGGCGTGGCCAGGCCCAGGCGGGCCAGGGACAGGTCTGAGCAAGCCTGATGTCACCAGTCCCCGCTGGCTTTGAGCTGCTGCCCCACACGGCCTGGGGCCACTGTCCTGCCGGGCAGGACCCTGGGGGGGGGGGGAGAAAGTCACCGCCTGGCTCTCTGGGGTGGGGGGCTGAGCGGGGTCTGGGCCAGGTGCTCCGTGTCCCCAGCTGGGGTGTGACTGCATCATGGCCCACAGGGACTTCTGAGTGTTGGTTTATTTAGTTACTTAGAGACAGGGTCTCACTATGTAGTTCAGGCTGGCTGTGAACTTGCGGTGATCCTCCCGCCTCAGCCTCCTGAGTAGCTGCCTGGGGCAAGTGTCTCTACTCAGGAGGTCCCTTCGCAGTGGGATGGTGTCAGCCTCAGCCCTCCCTGCTCCCAAGGATCCAGGGCTACAAACGGCAGAGCTTCAGGTACCTGCCCGTCAGCCCCAAGGCAAGGAGTGGGTGACCTAGCGCACAGGGAAGCTCAGAGCGGACAGCAGTCCTGGACCTTAAAGTGTCCACGTGTGTGCATGTGTGTGTGCATACGTGTGTGTTTGTGCACGTGATTCTGGAAAATGCTAGGCAAGTGCTGTGCCCCCTGAGCTATACCCCCAGTCCTTTTTTATTTTGAGGCAGAATCTCTGTAAGTGGCCCAGGCTGGTCTCTAGCTTGAGATCCTTCTGCCTCAGCCTTCTGAGGAGCCGCAGGGGTATACCACGCTGCCTGGCTTGTGGTGCTGGTGTTCTAAACAACTCCAGGGCCAGGCCTGCTGAGAGGAGACATTGGGGTGTCAAGCTGGGGAGATGAGGGGTGACTGCTTGGTACCTGGCGGGAGAACACACCGGGCACTGGACCACAAGTGCAAAGGCCCTGGGGCGGGAGGGTGTTGGGCCTAACTGCGGACCAGCCCGTGATCCCTCGCGGCGAAGCAGTCCAGGCCAGAGAGGTGCAAGGGGTGCTGGGGGGGGGCGGGCAGCACGGGGTCCAGCCACGTGGGGAAGTCGCAGGGTTCTGACCAGAGCCAGGCACGAATACGGAAGCTTATGCAGGGACAACGCCTGGGGGTCCCTGGCACGGGCCTGGCGCGGCGACACCAGTGACACATCTCTGGACTGCTGGGACACAGGCGCGCCAGCCGCCCCCAGGGCTGGGGAGGGCCGGAGGCCGCGGGTGCAGTTCCCAGCCTGACCAGCAGGTGGCGGCTCGAGCCCCGCGGGACGAGGAGCCCACGCGGACGCGGACTGCGGGGTGGGCGCTTCCTCCCGCCCTGACTCCAGCGCGGGCAACGCGACCTTCTTACGTTTCCGTGGTAGCACCGTCCCCTCCTTCGCGGGTGAGACGCCGAGGTGGCGTCTGTGACCATGGAGGTCACAGGAGG
>NW_004955437.1:3423802-3425109 GCF_000276665.1 Chinchilla lanigera
GAACCCAGGGCCTTCACACTGGGCTCCACGCTCAGCTCTTTTATTTTTTCTTTTAAGGCAGGGCCTTAAAAGTCACCAAGTTGCCGGGGCTGGGCCTGACCTGTGATCCTCCTGCCTCAGCCTCCCAAAGTGCCAGGATTACCGGTGTGTGTCTCCAGGCGCAGTCAGGGCTGCATCCTTATTAATGCGGACGGGGCTCGCGGATCTCAAACCTCCAGCACCTGGGTGTCTCGGCGCCTGGCGCGGCTGCAGCCTCGCCGCCCCACTCCCCGGCACGGATGGCAGCACGAGAGCCCCGCCCTCAGCAGCGGGCCGGGCAGCGATGGGGGGGCGGGCAGGGCGCACGCGGGACGCTGCCATCCAGGGCCGCCGGCCCCAGGGCCACCCTAAGACTCCGAGGGGACGTCTTCCTCCTGCGCACTGGCCCTGGCGCGGGCCCTGGCGGGCTGGGGAGCCGGACGGACAGCGAGAAGAGCGGAGCACAGGCCGAGGGAAGGGCGCTGGGCACCTGCAGCGGCTGTCGCGGCGCCGGCCTGGCGAGGTCTTCGGGTCAGGGGGCCCTGCCGTCCCTCTGGCGTGCCGGGGGATGTGGCCCTCCTGTCGTCACAACCCCCGGGGTTCTGATGTTTTGTTATAGTAGTGAAGACACAGCCATTTCTGAAACCGCCCTGGAATTTTCAGATACATGAATCAGTCTCGAGATTTGTGAGAGTTGATTTCTGTCCCTTGGAACAGGCCTGACTGTCACCAGCACCCCCCCCCCATGCGGGTGCTCGTCAGAATCATGTGGGCAGCTTCACCCCCTTACAGCCTTCATATGAGCTGGTGCGGTGGTGCACGCCTGTCATCCCAGCACTCGGGAGGCTGAGGCAGGAGGATCACTGTGAGTTCGAGACCAGCCTGGGCTACAAAGTGAGCTCAAGGCCAGCCTGAACTGCATAGCGAGACCCTGTCTCAAAAAAGGCAAAACAAAAACAAAAACAAAAAACAAAAGCCTGCATGTGAAGTTTAACGGGATACAGAAATACAGAAAGCACACAAAACCTAAGTCCCACATAACCTCCAGGAATCTTGTCACCTTGTGACCATGTCCCCTCTCCCTTTAAAGGGACCCCACCTGTCCTTGCCCCCGCCGCTAACAGCCTGGCCTCGCCTCCCTTGGTCCTCCCAGATTGGAGCGGATAGAGAGAGAAGCCAGACTTCACCTTCTTGGAGCCAAGTTTTCATGTAAGGCTTGGGGTTGGGAAAAGCCTTCCACCACCCCGGGGCTTCCTTCTAAATTTTTTCTTTCACTTGCTATTTTTTTT
>NW_004955437.1:3425374-3430920 GCF_000276665.1 Chinchilla lanigera
AAAAAAAAAAAAAAATTAAAAAAGCTTTATTGTTCTGTTCTTCCATATTTAGGACTGCAGCCATCTTTGAACCTGTTTATGGTGCAAGGGTCAGGTTTCATTTCCCTCATCCAAACAATCTGCTCATCGAAAAGGCTGCGCTTTCCCTGTGTTTTTTTTGCTTGCTTGTTTGGTTTCTGAGACAGAGTCTCACTGTAGAGTTCAGGCTGGCCTGGGACTTAACGGCGATCCTCCTGCTTCAGCCCTCGGAGTGCTGTGAGGATGGGCGTGCGCCGCCAGGCCGGCTCTCCTTGTGCTCTTCCGGGCGGAATAAACCCCAGCGCTGGTGGCGCGGCCCTGCCCTACGGCGCCCTCTGCCGGCCGCGCAGACCCCTGCTCCCGCTCGCCCTTTCCGGCTCGCAGCCTCGCTAGTCCGGGTCGACTGCGCCGCCGGCTCCCCAGGTTCGCGCCTGCGCCCTCCTCCCGGGGACCGCGCCTGGTCTGGGCTGTGGGGCGCTGGGGGAACAAAGGAGGGGCGGTGCAGAGCGGCAAATGCGCCGTTATCCCGGGCTTGCTTTCGTCCTCCTTTTGCAAAATTAATTTTCTTTATGCATTTGACTCTTTTTTTGTATACAAAGTAACTTTACTTTTTAAACGTTTTCTTTGTATTGGTTCATGTCTGCAGCACACCGTGGTCGGCTTCCCCACGGGGAGTCGGCTTCTTCCTTCTGACGCCCTCTTCTCCCTTTCCCTTCTGCAAAAAAACCTGTCTCCCTGTTTTTTTTTTTTTTACTTTACTCTTTAATTGAATTAGATTTTGGTTTTCTCATATCAGAGAAACCATGCACTATTTAAGCTGTGTATCACATCTATTTCACTTCACACTACGGTCTCAAGGTGCATCTATTTTCCTACAAATGACTCAAGTGTATCCTTCTTTATGGCAAAGTAGTACTCCATTGTGTGTAAATACCATCGTCTTTATCCATTTCTCTGTTGGTGGACATATTGGCTCCTTCCAAGATTTAGCTGTTACGGACTGTGCTGCTCTACACACACGGGTATGCGTGGACCACTGTCATACGATGTCTTTGACTCTTTCAAGAAGATACCTAGAAGGGGAATAGCTGGGATGAATGGAATTTCTAGCATTACTGTTTTGAGGAATCTCCACACAGATTTCCATAGTGGTTGTACTAGTTTACATTCCCACCAGCAATGTCGAAGGGTTCCGTCTTCCCCGAGGCCTCACCAGAATTTATTATTGATTTCTTGATGACAGCCATTCTGTCTGGAGTAAGATGCAGTCTCGGCGTGGCTTTAATCTGTATTTCTCTACCAGCCCGTGACGCTGGGCATTTTTTCATGTGCTCATTGGCTCCTTTGATGCATCTGTTCATCTCAGTTGCCTCATTTTGACTTTCTTTCCTCAGCAAATAAATGAGAATACTGCTGTGGATCCTTCACATGTCTCACTTATAGATGGAACTGCATGTAACAACTTTTGCATGTATGTAAGATTTTTGTCACTGTTTTTCTACAAAGATGTGACCATGTTATACGCACACCTTTTCTCTTTGCTCATTTAACTTAACCCTTCAGTTAGCGTTGCTCTACTCCGTCCTTTTTATTGGCTGTGTTGTATTCCAGCTGTGATGTGAATGTACCAGCCTCTACTCACTGTGGTCCTACTAAGGAAATTCGTTTCCTTGGATTTTCTGGTGGGTTTGGTTTTGTGATAGATGTGACAGATTCTCATGTTGTTTTGCTTTTATTTTAAAGGGATCAATCTCCAATTGTGAGTTGCTGGGTTAAACAGCAGGTACATTTTAATTTCACTAGATATTTCCAGATTACTGTCCAAAAGGGCCATCACAAAATTCAAGAGCAGTGAATGAAAATGGAGAAGTTTCCCCTGCACCCTCAGAAGCTATAAGTATCATTTCGTGTGTGTGTGTGTGTGTGTGTGTGTGTTGACCTCTGAGTGTTTTGTTAATAGTACATCATTAACTTATATTTCTGACCACTACTAACACTAAAAACCTTTTCTTTCCCCGCCCCCTGGTACCGGGAACCGAACTCACCACCTTGTGCTTGCCAGGCAGGTGCTGTGCCACTGAGCGAAATCCCCAGCCCCAAAAAACCCTTTCATATGCTCACCCGGCTTACCTTTGCTCTTTTTTTTTTTTTTTTTTTTTTAACCTTTGCTCTTCTGATAACTATTTCTATGCCTTTCCTTTTTTTTCCCAGATGGTTTTTGCCTTTTCCTTACCAATTTGTAGGAGTCTTTGTATCTATAGATACTAACCTGGTACCTGGCACATGGATTGCAAATGTTTTTCCCTTGTATTAGTTCCTTTTGACTGGGATGAAAGTGCCTTCTTTCACGTACAATTTAAAATTTTATGGAACCAGCTTTGCGTCATGACAGTATCATAGCTAATGAGATTTATCTGAGGCATGATTATTGCTAAAATTCTATGTAACTAAATATGTTGACTTTTCTGTTTTCGTGTACCTTCCAGTTTTCTGGTCTTGGTTTAAAAGGTCTTTTAGGGGCTGGGGATTTAGCTCAGTGGCACAGCACCTGCCTGGCAAGTGCAAGGTCGTGAGTTTTATTCTCGGTACCGAAAAAAAAAAAAAAACTAAAAATGAAATAAAATAAAATAAAAGGTCTTTCAGAGCCAGGTGTGGTGGTGCACATCTGTAACCCCAGATACTCTGGAGGCTGAGGCAGGAGGATCTCGAACTGGCACCTGGCCTGGGCAGTGTAGTGAGAACTTGCTTCAATATCAGAAATAGCGGAAGGGCACTCGCCAAGCATAGGTAAGGCCCTGGGTTTCATCCTCAGTGCTACAAAAAAAAAGTCTTTCAAAGTATGTTTCATATATTGTTTATACTGTTTAATTTATACTTCTTTGGCAGTGGTGAGAACTGGGGTGCACCTCATTTCCCCAGGGGGACAGCCTATTGGGTCCACGCGCCTTCTTAAGCAGAGCCACCCTTCCGGCCTCGGGCCCTCCCGTCTGTCACAGCTGGGCTGTCGGGAGCTCTGCCCTCTCTTCTGCTGTCCTGACTTCTTTGCCATTTTCCTGGCCATTCTTGGGGAGCTGTGGACAGCATGGGAATTCTGTTTGTTTGTTTGCTTTTTGTTTTTTCCCCCGCTACCGGGAATTGAACTCACGACCTTGCGCTTGCCAGGCAGGCGCTGTGCTGCTGAGCTAAATCCCCAGCCCCAAGCATGGGAATTCTGGATGCGCCCATCCTCCCCACCTGGGGCCCGTGTGGGGGTGGCCCCAAACGTGGGGTCTGCTGGGCAGCAACAGCTCCGCGCCTGGCTCCGCCCCTGCCGCGGGGGTGGGGTGGGGTGGTGGTGGTGTGGTTGGGACTAATCTCTTTCCCGCCTCACCCCCTCCCGCCCCTCCGTGCTAATCCCCGCCTGCCCTGCCCCCCTCCTGCCTCTCCGCCCCGTGCTGACACTGCTGAGGGCCCCTGCAAGCAGGGCTCCTGTCCCATACGTGTCCCCACATTTTTGGTCACCATTGCTTTGGACCCCCCTTCACCTTGTCTTTTGTCCCCCCATCTTGTCTTTTGACTTTGAGACAGGGTCTTGCTAAGTTGCTAAGTCACCCAGGCTGGGCGGCAACTTGCCACCCTCCTGCCTCAGCCTTACAGAGTGCTGCGGGCCACCACCCTGGCTGGTCACGGGGTCCCTTGCCAGGGCCTCTGGTGGGCGTGTGCCTCGGTGGCGTGAACAAACACCTGTTTATTTGCTCACTCCCCTGCGGGTCAGCGATGGGGCTTGGCTGTCCAGCTGTGCTTTGCTGGTCTTTCGCTGTCGCTCCAGCGAAGGCATCCCCCCATGATCTGGTGAATGATGCGGCCCCTCCCTATCCACAGGGGATCAGCCTGGCTTCTTTATCCGAAGTCTTGGGGCGTGGAGAGAGAAGAGGAAACTGTAAAGCTGTGGACACTCAAGGTCACTGCTGCTAGGTGCTGCAGGTCACAACTGTCCTGTCACAGCCAGCCTGGGCCGGAAGGGGAGAGGCAGCCTCACCCCACGGAGATGCAGTGGATCCCCTGCCCGGGGTGTGCAGCACACAGCGGGTCTGTGACCATGTTATTTGGCAACCAACCACACATAGTGGCCGCTGAATGGTCTGCAGGATGCCTGGCTGTAACCGGGATCTGATCATGGCCTCCTGTGGTGAAGCTGAGACACTGCACTTCCTGCTGTCAGGCAGAAGCCGGAAGCTGGGAGTACAGCAAGAGAGAACGGTGAGAGAGATGGGCTTATCACCTGCACACCTCCCCATTCCATCCCGTGGAATGTCCCAGCAGGCACCCAGCACTCTAGCATTAGAAATATGTGAGGCGTGGGGGTACATGTCTGTAATTCCAGCACTCAGGAGGCTGAGGCAGGAGGATTGCTGCACATTCTAGGCAGCCTGAGCTGCATAGCGAGACCCTGTCTCGAAAAAACAAAAACAAATAAACCCCAAGGAATATGCAAGAGGAGAACCAGTGTCCTCACAGAGCTGCATGGTGGCCGGGAATCACAGGAAGGGCTGTCATGAACACGGGCCTCCACATTTCCTGGGAAAGATGGAGGCCTGCAGCTGCAAAGACCGAGTGTCCATATGTACGCAGGAGAGACATAGCAGGCGCTGGAGAATCCCAGCTGGAATGTTCTGATCTGCGTAGATTTGAGTGTCCCTCCAAGCTGGCTACTAAAATACCACGAGACCCACAGCACAGGAGAACTCCAGGCCTGTTGGCTTAGTTCTGGCTTTGTTCTCCCAGGAGTGGTCCCGATCTCTCCAGGCAGTTCAGAGGCCCAGTGCCCTTGGATGGAGACACGGCCAGGGTTCCTTAGAGGAAGGATCTTGCAAAACTTCCTAAGCATGCAATACACATCTCCAAAGCTTCCTCAAAGGAGCCCGCAGCCACTGACTAGGTTGTATCTTACGGGAAGAAACATTCTCAGATCTTTTGGAGATTATTCGATAGGAGCAAGGGCTTTAGATTCCAAGTAAGGTCCAAGCGAGTCAGAGGTAGGGGATGCAGGCCCGCCCCATGAGACCACATTCTAGAGTAATGGATTCCTGGCTCCTGGGGTAGGAGCTTAGCTGGTTTCCGTGGTGACCAAAGGGGCCATTCTGGCTTAGCACAGGGCTTGCCAAAACGTACAGTCCTTCGGCCAGATCTGGTCCTCCATCTATTTTTCCTTTCTTTTAATTTACATCTTATTTATTGAAAGTTCTTTCAAAAGGTAAAAGTGAATACACAGTTGAAAGTAACTCTAGACTGACCACGGTGACGCACGCCTATAATCTCAGCACTTGGGAAGCTGAGGCAGAAGGATCAGTACAAGTTCAAGGCCCGCCTGGGCTACATAGTGAGACTCTGTCTCAAAACACAAAACAAAACAAAACGAATGTAGCTCTCCCGCTTCCCAGCCTCCAGCTATCCAAGCTCCCTCCAGTGCATCCGCGCTTACAGACTTGCTTTCTATCCCAGATGCTGAGAGTCTTGTGTGTTCTGCATAACCCAAGGTTATGCAGATA
>NW_004955437.1:3431314-3433486 GCF_000276665.1 Chinchilla lanigera
AGTTCAGGCTGGCCTTGAACTCCTGGCAATCCTCCTGCCTCAGCCTCTCAAGTGCTGGGATTACAGGTATGTGCCACTATATCCAGCCTCCAACTTCATCCTTTTGCATGTGGCTACCCAGTTATCCCAGTGTTGTCTTTTGAAAGTATTATTATTTTCTCCATTTAATTGTCATGGCAACTTTAGTAAAAGTCAGTTAACTAAGCTGGGCATCGTGGGTGTATGCCTGTAATCCCAGCACTCGGGAGGCAGAGGCAGGAGGATTGTTGTGAGTTTGAGACCAGCCTGGGCTACAAAGTGAGCTCAAGGCTGGCCTGAACTGCATAGCGAGACCCTGTCTCAAAAAGACAACAACAACAACAAAAATCAGTTGACGATAGATATATTGGTTTGTTTGTAGTCTCTGAGTTATATTTTATCTATGTCTGTTTTTTTCTTTTTGTCTTTTTGAGACAAGGTCTCTCTAAGTCACTAAATTGTCCAGTCTGGCCTCAAATTTGAAGTTCTCCTGTCTCAGCTTCCCAGAGTGCTGGGATTACAGATGTGTGCCATGACGCCCAGCTTCTATAGCTAACCTTCTGTTAGTGCCACACGGTCAGGATGACTGTTGTTTCTTGGCTTGAAAGCAGAAATGTGAGTCTCTGGCTTTGTTCTCTATTTTCAGGACTGTGTTTTGGCTATTCTGGGTTGCTCATGTTTCAATGTGAATTTTAGGGTCAGCTTGTCCATTTCCACAAAAAAGCAGTTGAAATTTGGAGAGCCAGTACATTGAATTTTAGACTAATTTGAAGAGTACTGACATCATAACAATGAAGTCTTCTAATTCAGAAATACAAGGTATCTTTCCATTTATTTAGGTCTTTTTCTGGGGATGAGGTCTTGCTCTATAGTCTAGGCTGGCCTCAAACTCGAGGCAATCCTCCTGCCTCAGCCTCCTGAGTGCTGGGATTATGGGTGTGTATCACCATGGCTGGCTTTACCTAGGTCTTCGTTAATTCCTGTGAGTGAGGTTTTCTAATTTTCAGTGTACATATCTCATACTTCTTGTATTAAATTCACATCTATTTTATCCTTTTTGATGCTATTGTGAATGGAGTTTTAAAGATTTTTCATCCCTTTCGGCTGGAACCTCCATCTTCCAGTAATTTCCCAAAATGAGGAACACAAAGGGAAGGAGGATGGGAAGCCGGTATACATTCTCTAGGCCTTTTAGAAAACATGGGGTTGTTCCTTTGCCGTGTACATGCGAATCTACATAAAGCGTGATGTTGTAGACATCAAGGGAGCGGGTACTGTGCATAAAGGAATGCCACGCAGATGTTACCACGGCAGAACAGAAGCGTCTACAGTGTTACCCAGCACGCTGTTGGCATTGTCGTAAACAAGCAAGTTAAGGGCACGACACTTGCCGAGAGGATTAGTGTGCGTATTGAGCACATTAAACCCTCAGAGTTGAGACAGCTTCCGGAAATGGGTCAAGGAAAACGATCAGAGAAAGAAGGAAGGGCCGGGGATGTAGCTCAGCGGCGCAAGCGCCTGCCTGGCAAGTGCAAGGTCCTGAGTTCGATTCCCGGTACCAAAAAAAAAAAAAGGAAGCCAAAGAGAGAGGTACCCGGGTTCAGCTGCATGCCAGCCTTCCCCGTCCAGAGAAGTGCACTTCCTGAGACCCAATGGGGGGGAGCCTGAGTGGCTGAAACCTATTCCCTGTGAATTCGTGGCATAAGCTGGGGATGGAGCTCTGCCATTCAGCACCTAACTAGTAGCTAAGTGTTCCAGGCCCTGCTTAAGAATAAAAAAATAGTCCTGTCTTGTAATGGTGTTTTTCTTAACTCAGCAGGCGTGTGGTGCCTTTACTCAGAGAAACAGATATTTGGAGCAGATTCTCATTGACCTAGTTAACTGTGTCAGGTCTTTACTCTTCAGTAAAGAGCTTTTCTTGCTGGAAGATATTGCTGAGGTATTGTGTAGGTGAACACCCAAATGTCCAAATATTTATGAATATTTATATTGGCTTGAAGAGCCTGTAAACCACCATGGGGGAAAGATGTGTCAAATAAATGGAAATCACTGTGTGGCATTCCAGTTAAATAAATTGTTTAAAGCACACACAATTTTTTTTTCATTTAAACTGCCCACTGCTAGTGTATAGAAATACAACCCTTTTTTTTTTTT
>NW_004955437.1:3435126-3456001 GCF_000276665.1 Chinchilla lanigera
ACAACAACAAAAAAACCAAACCAAACAAAACCCCATCACACAACCAAGTGCAACATTTACTGGAGAGGCGCAACAACAGGTTTAAGCAGGAAAGAGGATCAGTGAACTTGAAGATAGATGCACTGAGATCATCACATCTGAGGACCACGGAGAAATGAAGGGAATCAGATCCGTGGGGCGCCCTCAGACAGCAGCACACTACGAAATGACAGCAGAGAACCCGCAGAACAATTCTTGAAGTAATGGTTCCAAATTGTGGAATGTTGTGAAAAACATTCATCTTCTGCTTCACCCAGGACAAACTCAGAGAGCCATGCCCACCCATCACACGCAAATTGCTGAGAGTATCCGGGCTTCAGACGCACAGCCCGAGCATTTGCAAACCCAACCGCGAAGCTGTCACTTGGTTTTCCCCCAGGACGGTTTGTAATTTATTAACACCGTTACATCTTCTCCATATTCATTGTCTGACTTCCTGCTATTTAATGCGGGCATCTCAGTTGTTTCATTCTTGCATTGATCATTCTGTTGTCCTGCATTTTGTTACTTATTTCACAGAAAATGTTACTCAGCCAAAAAAACAAATTGCTGAAAATCAAAGCCAAAGTGAATTTTTTTTTTTAGTTAATGCAAACTTTATTTATAAAAGACTCTTAAATTCATTGTGTCCTGCCTTCTGCTCACACAGAATACAGTGACCACTGGGCAACTGGGAGAAGAGATCACAAACTCAAAGCTCTCAAAGCATTTTGGATAGTTAAAAGCTAGGAAAAATTAGGACAGTTTTATAAATGGTCAATCAGAAATAAAACGGAAGAAGAGCCGGGTGTGGTGGCACACGCCTGTAATCCCAGCATTCGGGAGGCTGAGGCAGGAGGATCATTGCGAGTTTGAGGCCAGCCTGGGCTACAAAGTGAGCTCAAAGCCAGCATGCACTGCATAGTGAGACCTTGTCTCAAAAAAAAAAAAAAAAAGAAAAGAAAAAGGAAATAGAAACTAGTCTGTACTGATGGGCAGCTGTTCACAAGGCTACACCAACCTAAGCCACACAAGTCTGCTAGAGGTGGTGCCCAGGGAGACGGGCAGAGAATAGAGAATCACAGACCCTGGGGCCCTACCCACTCCTCCTGCCAGCCATGGCCAGACTATATAGATATATATTTGTCTACACTAGCCTTGCTGAGCCACAATTTATTGGAAGTAACAAAACAGAAGCAACTCTCCTATGAGGAGGCTGATAAGATTAACAGCTAATCTCTCATCAGGATCTATGGACCCCTGAAGGCAGAATGATGGTATATTAAAAATGCTGAAGGAAAAAAAGAAAAAGAAAAAGAAACTATCAATCAAAGATCTTATACCTAGCAGAGAAATCCTTCCAAGATGAATGAGAAAGCCGGGTGTCATGGTGCACACCTATAAGTCCAGCTACTCAGGAGGCTGAGGCAAGAGGATCACAAGTGCAAGGTCAGCCAGGGCAACTTGGCAAGATCCTGTCTCAAAACAATAAAAAACGCTGGGGATATAGCTCAGCACTCCCTAAGCTCCACTGTCAGTACCAAAAAGAAAAAGAAAAAATTAAGCCAGCGGGGCAGTATATGCCTGCAGGCCTGATATAAAGACAGGCTGTGTGGCAAAACTGGCTGGGGAAATGAGCGGGACTTGTCAGTCACAAGATCCCAGGGCAACATGAATACCCCGTATGTAGAACTTCTTAGGCGCTCCTTTTATTAGTAATAATTTCGCCTTCTATAAACCTCACTGGCTAAGATACTGCCACTGCACAAAGCTAGGAGCTACCTCCAGATGTGGACGCATAAAAAAGGATGGATGGGCCATAATGGAAGGCCGCTATGAGCATGAGTGTGTACGATAGCCCGCACCGCATCTGAACGTGGGGTGTACCATCTTTTTGGGGGGTGGGGTATACTATCATTTTTGGTTTTACCCTCTTTTTTCTCTTTGGCCCGAGTTTGCTCTGCAGACCTGGTTTCTCCCATACTCATTTACCCTGCACTTTTCAAATAAACTTTTTGGCACAGTTATTGGCTTGTTTCGTCCAATTCTTTGTTCCAGGCAAGAAAAACCTGGAATCCTTTTGACTAGTGAGCCATTTTTAAAGAAACTGCCCTGTAACAGTCACAGCTTCTCAGGAAACTGAGGCAAGAGGATGCTTGAACCCACAAGCTCAAGACAAAACTGGACAAAATAGTAGGGCTCTGTTCTCAAAAACCAAAACAAAATGACATGTGAAATTTGCAAAATGGCAGATTTAAATTCTACCTTATTAATAATTACATTAAGTGTGAATGGGTTAAATATTCTAATTGTAAGACAAAGATTAACAGGATGATTTTTTTTTAAATGTTGTGTGCAGGGGTGTAGCATAGCAGTGGAATGTATGGTTAGCATGCAAAAGATTTTATCCCCCTCGCAGAAAATTCCAATTATATGCTGATTTTAAGACAGAAATAGGTTGAAAATAAAAAGAGAAAAATAAACCTATAGAACTGTAACCAGAAGAGACAGAATAGCTATACTAATATTTTAAAAGTGGATTTTAAGATAAATGTTACTTGAGACAAAAAAGAACATTTTATAATGATAAAAGGTCAGTCCATCAGGAAGACAGCAATTATAAACACCTGTGAACCAGAGCTCCAAAATACATGAAATAAAACTGACAAAACTGAAGGTAGAAATAGTCAATTCACTAATAATAGCTGGAGATACCACATTTTCAAAATTTCATTAATGGGTAGAACAACTAGAAGACCAGTGTCAACAAAAAAGAAGACTTGAACAACACTCCCAACCCAACAGCAGCGTGTATCTTGTGTGTGTATGTGTGGTGCTGTGCATTGGGTCTCTCTAAGTCACTAAGTTGCCGAAGCTGGGTTCAAACTTGCAATCCTCCTGCCTCAGCCTCCCAAGAACCCCTTGATTACAGGTGTGTGACATCATGCACAACTTGCATTCTTCTTAAGAGCACAAGAAACATTCTCTAGGGCACACCATCTGTTAGGCCATAACAATCTCAATAAATTTAAAAAGGATTTAAGTCATTCAAGGAATCATACAAAGTATGTCCTCTGACCACAGTGGGGTGAAATCAGAAATTAGTAATAGAAGGAAATTTGGAGAATTCAAAATATGTGGAACTTAAACAACATATTCCTAAATAACCCATGGGTCAAAGAGGACATCAGAAGGGAAATTAAAAAATACTTTTGAGGTGAGTGAAACAAAAATGCAACATACTGGAGTGTATGGGAGGTGGTGATAGGGAAAGAAGTTTAGAGCTGAGAATACTTACATTTGAAGAAGAAAGAACTTGCGGGGCCTGTGGCCCACGCCTGTAATCCCAGCACTCAAGAGGCTGAGGCATGAGGATCGCTGTGAGCTCAAGGCCAGTTTGGGCTATATAGTGAGTTTAAACCAGCCTGAACTACATAGGGAGACCCTGTCTCAAAAACACACACACACACACACACAGAACAAATTGGGTTTTGGAAAGGTCAACAAAATTGACAACACAAACTCTTCTCCCTTATCAGGTAGTCTTGTCTCTGCAGATGTAGTATTTCAATTATCTGTTGCTGTATAACAGCTGCCCCGAAACTCAGTGGCTTGAGAGAGCAGCAACCACTTATTTGCTGGAGATTCTGTATTTTGGGCGGGGCTTGGTGAGGTACGACTCATCTCTGCCCCTCGTGGTGGTGTTGGGGATTTCACCCACGGAAACTGCTCCCCAGATGGAGGGAATATAATAATTCATACTGCCGAAGAGTATGAGCGTTAAAATAAATGCACTACTGTATAGATATCTATTTGGGTCTAGAAAAGGTTGAGTTGGAAAAGCAAGGGCTAAGAATATTACACTGTGAAATTATAGACAAGGAAGAATGCCTCTGACATCAGTAGAAGAAGGATACTGGGTAATTGACAGAACCGCTCCGGGAGCTGGAGAACCAAGACCCAAGATAAACCATGTGACTGTGGCCAGCGGCCATGGCTGTCACCAGTGGGCTGTGGCCGGCAGCAGGGAGAGCGCAAGGGAAACCCTCCCGCAAGTTCTCTGCCTCTGGCAACCACTGCGTCTCAGCAACAGGAATCAGGAGGAGTTCGGGGTGGGGCTGGCAGAGCTGACCTAGCACGGCTGTCCCTGGTGGCAAAGGCAGGCGGAGAGGAGGCTCCCACAAGGAGCGCAAATGGCTCATAGCTCTCCTACACGTCAGACTTACAGAGCGCCACAGGAATAGGCTACATCGTGGTGGATACACAGGTAGCAAAAGCACAGGATCGTTCATGAGCATAATGCTCCAGGGGAGTAGGTACTTCCGCGGAGAGAGGGTTGAAAAGATGGGGACTTCAGTTGCATCTGTAACATTAGCAGACGGACAACCTTTTACAAAATAGCAAAAGAACAGTACAGACAATACAAAGTGACAAAGAAAGTGGTAGGAAATTAACAACGCTTGTTGTATTATGTAACATTTTCTTAAAAAATGAAATCTCTCTAACAAAGAAGGCAAAAATGTTGACAGCTAGCTGGGCACGGTGATGCGTACCTGTAATCTTGGCTATCCAGGAGGCTGAGGCAGGAGGCTCACAAGTTTGAGGCCAACGTGGGCAATTTAGCGAGAGCTTGCCTAGCATGCACAAGGCCCTGGGTTTCATCCCTAGTATTGTTAAAAAAAAAGTTAACAACTATGTGAGTATCATTATTTTCTATACTTATCCCTATGTTAGAAACACTGCTGATTTCAAATGCAAAAAAAAAAAAAAAAAAAATCACTCCAATAAATCAAAAGTGTGTGCCAGACAACTCAGGCCTGTGTGTCTCCTTATGTAACTGTTGAAGTGTGAATTAATCCCATACCCACAGGGCACAGGAAGCTCTTCCTGGCAGCGCCCACCTCTGTGTGTTTTCCAGCAATTGCCTGCAATCTCTGTCTCCAGCTCTAAGTTGGCAGGGACACGCTGCTGAAACCGTGACGTCATGCTTGGCCTGGTGCTGGTCCCTGGGAAGGGGTGATTCATTTCATTACTGAAATTCTAAGTCCCTTAACGTGCCTCCAAAGTTACCTGCTTTAGGGAAAATCGAGGCAAAAACTGAAGCGAGAATAAGAAATTCGGCACAGTGGGGAAGATCTGTCGGAAAACTCTGATTTTGTCCAGATACTGGGAGTACTGTGAGTAGTACAAATGAATCAGCGAGTCTGTCTCTATACATCATGTTTAGTAACAGGAAATCAGTTTCTCTTTGCCCGTCCCACCCCCAGAAATGTTTGGCAAATTATTTAAAGATGGTAGGTTTGGAGGATTACCAAATTATTAGTCTTCCAGGCTTAGCATATGCCCGTTTGGTCTGGAGCATACTTCCTGGGTACAATGTGAGCTTAATAAATACTGGCTAGTATCATGCGGTGACAGAAAACCAAGTAATGTAAATAAAAAACGGACGAAGAATTGGCTACTCCATGTCTATGACATTTCTCCGGTTGGTACACAAACCATCAACAAGCACTTCAAGAGATGGTCAGCATCACTAGACACAGGGAGATTAAAATTTTTTAAAAAGTTTTTATTAGTGTGTATTTGCAATATGAATAACGATTACATTTGTTGTGGGGAGCTGGTACTTGTTCCTAACACATTTTCTTTTATTTCCCCTTCCCCCGCCCCCGTCTTTTATCTCTTGGCTTGCTTCCTATTTGCAAAGGATCTTTCTGTTTCCTATTAGCTTTTACTTTTGCTCTTAAATTATTTACACATTGGGTTTCTCATAGAAGAGAACCACACAATATCTAAGCTCATGTGTCTGATTTATCTCACTTAGTATGATGGTCTCAAGGTGCACCCATTTTCCTAAAAATGACTCAAGTTGTCCTTCTTTATAGCAGAGTAGTACTCCATTGTTTATAAATACATTTCTTTATCCATTCCTCTGTGGATGGACATATAGACCACTTTCAAGATTTAGCTATTGCGAGTGGCACTGTGACAAACATGGGTATGCATGGGTCAGTGCAGTGTGATGCCTTTAACTCTTCTGGAAAGACACCCAGAAGGGGTGGAACGGGACAGAGCATTTATTGTACTGGAGAGCTGTGTGTCAGAGCCGTAAGATGCCACTTTACACCCCTCAGCAAGACAAAAAGAAAAAGTAATGAGTGCTGCTGAGGATGCGGGCAGACTGGAGACTTGGTGCAGGGTTGAGGGGATGTAGGATGGTACAGCTACCATGAACCACAGCATGATATTTCCTGGAAAATTACACACGAATTACCATGTAATCCAGCAATCCCACTTGAGTGTGTATGCCTAAAAAGAACTGAAAGCAGGGTCTTTTTGAGACAGGGTCTCGCTATGCAGTTCAGGCTGACGTTGAGCTCACTTTGTAGCCCAGGCTGGTCTCGAACTTGCAACGATCCTCCTGCCTCAGCCTCCCGAGTGCTGGGATTACAGGCATGTGCCACCACGCCCGGCTTGAAAGCAGGGTCTTGAAGAGACACTGTACACTCATGTTCACAGCTACTTTATTCACAATAGCTAACAGGGAAACAACCCAAGCATCCATCAACAGATTGAATGGATAAACAATGGATTACGCAGCCTTCAAAAAGGAAATTCTGACACATGCTACCACACAGAACCCCGAGGGCCTATCCTAATTGAAACAATCCTGACCCAAGAACACAAATATTGATTCCACTCATGAAAAGCTTCTAGAGGAGTTCAGTTCATACAGACTTAGAATGGTGGTTACTGGGGTAGGTGGTAGGGGAGTCAGGAGTTGTTATTAATGCAGGTATTTTCAGCTTTGCAGGAAGAAAAGTTCTGGAGATTGCATAGTAACATAAATATTCTCAATACAGAATGGTGCTTTTTTTTTTTTTTTTTTTTTTTTTTTTTTGAGACAGTCTTGCTATGCAGTTCAGGCTCGCCTTGAGCTCACTTTGTAGGCCAGGCTGGTCTTAAACTGGCAATGATCCTCCTGCCTCAGCCTCCCCAAATGCTGCGATTACAGGCATGCACCACCACACCTGGCTTAGAATGGTGCATTTTTTTTTTTTTTTTTTTTTTTGGCTTTTTGAGACTCACTCTGCAGTTCAGGCTAGTGTTGAGCTCACTTTGTAGCCTAGGTTGGCCTCAAACTCACAACAATCCTCTTGCGTCAGCCTCCCGAGTGCTGGGATTACAGGCGTGTGCCACCACGCCCGGCAGAATGGTGCATTTTAAAGTGGTTAAAATGAATCAGGTGTTGTGCTGCACCCCTGTAGTCCAGCTACTGAGGAAGCTGAGGCAGGAAGATCATTTGAGTCCAAGAAGTTTGAGGCCAGGCTGGGCAACATGGCAAGATCCTACCACAAAACAAAACAAACAAAACAATACAAAGGCTGAGGTGGTAAAATTTGTTTTCTAAAACTATAATTAAAAATTTTAAAGTTAAATAAATACTAGCTATCTTTATTTTACAGGCAAGGAAGTGATCTGACCCAAAGTACTGTCAGGGCAGAGCTGGACCTAGGTGGGAGCTCTCGCCGAATCCGAGGCCGGCTTCTCCCAGGGGTGACACCTGATGGGGACCTGCTCAGCGCCCTACTGTGGAGCTGCCCCACAGAACCGTACTGAGGAAGTGCAGCGCTGTCTCGGCTGAGTGGCCCCCAGCAACCTGGTGCTCAGGCCGGAGTGCCCGCCTGAAGGGGCACAGTTGGTTCATCACGTTAACCTCACCACAGCATGCCTACCCCCTGCCCGTGTCAGCAGGACATGGCGGGGTTCAGAGAAAGAAGAGAGGGAGACAGACAGACCGACGGGCAGATAGTGACCGGCCCACTTAAAGCCGCCTTCTATTGCAGGGAGCGAAGCTGGTGCAAAGGGGCAGGGCTCCCCGCCAATGGTCAGGAAGCGACACCTTTCTAAGGGGGGTTCTAATTAAGACATGAGACGCACACTTCCCTGAAACTCAGCACTTCCCAGAGACCGGTAAGGCACAGTGTACGTGGCAGCTGCTTTGTAAACAAAGGAAACTCGGGCGACAGCCACGAGGACGCGGCTCCCGTGCCTGGGCCACCTTGGGAGACTGAGGCTCCTCTCCAAGGAGATGAAGACTCCGTCACCAGCAGAATCCCAGGCAGGGACCAGGCGAGAGGCCAGCGTCCTCGGGTGGGCCGGGGCCATTCCGCACAGGGTGCCAGGACCGGGGTGCGGGTGAGGGCTGGCAGAAGAGCATCTGGGTCAGTGCGCGTGGGTCTGGCCCAGCCAGGGCTCTGCGAAGCCGTGCGGACAGGGGAGCTAGCGGGGCAGAACGGAGTTTCCCGTTCCGGCACCCAATGCTGCAGGGCTCAGCAGTAGGTGGTAGGTATCTGGCGATGGTAGTGACCGGAGGCCTCCCTTTTCTCTCGTACATGAGCTCCCTGAGCCCTCCGGGGCCTGGCCCTGCTGCTCAGTGCCACAGGGCTGAGCTCCCAGCAGACGCAGGGGCTGGCATCTGCAGTTCTGGTCACTCGAGGCAAGGTGCCGTGGGTTCCTGCAACATGCTAAGGTCACGTGTGTAGATTTCTGGTAATTGCAGACTAATAGACAATGCAAGTGGCTGTGTGCAGATTGTTGCACCCTCTCTCTATCCCTTCCCAAGCTCCTCCGGGAGTCTGTCAGACACGAAGGACAGACAAACCTGAGGGGCAGCGCTGAGGGCCTCCCCAGCAGACTCCGGCCGCCACAGACCGTCCTTTCCTGCGCGCTCCTGTCAGTCCCCGCTGTGCAGATGCATAAGCAGCTGGGATTCTGAGTTTCAGGATTCTTACTAACCAGCTCTAAAGTCAACAGATTTTGTCACCAGTGATGACGATAATCTCAGGGAACAGAGGGCTCTGGTGGGCCACGATGAAGAGTGGGCTCCAGTTCTGCTCTGAAGGTCGAGTAAGCGTGGTCGCAGCTCTTCCCTTCGGCCGCGGCTCCACGGCGATGGCTGTCTCGCCTGCGTGAGGCTTCGGTCCAGTCACCAGCACCACCAAGAACGGGTTAGTGGTGCTCACTGCTGATACTGTGAACCACATAACTGACTTATTGGGAAAAGTGCCAATAATGAGACTGATTTCATTAACAAATACTTGAACACCAACGAGGAGGAGAATTCAAATGCAGAGATGATGCGAAGAAGCTGGAATAAAGGAACCCGTGTGGACCGCAAGGGTGCTGCAGGAGAAGGCGCGCTGCTCCCCCCGCACCGCCCACCTCGTGTAGAAAGTAGGGCCACAGGCGGGGCGACAGCGTCTCCTTAGGCCTCAGCATTTGTCAGCATGGGTCCCTGAGGCACCGTGCTACGCAAGGAAGGAAAAACATGCTCAGCGCTGAACATCGCCTGAGATAGGTTTACTTGGGTTTCATATATGAAAGGGTACAATTAAGTTTCATTTCCCAAGTTGACTCTGTCATAAAATCAGTTAAAAGGCAGAAGACCCACTAGTTCACGAAAAACAAACCCTCTGATCTGTCCAGTGATTTGGTCCATCTTAGCAAGACGCATGGTCGCTGCCTTCGCCCCTGGCTGTGCACCAGGGCGGGGATGCAGCGGCATCGACCGCCAGCCCTCGGCGCTCACTCCAAGTGGACCCCCAACATGGTTTCCAACCAAAGCTTTTCCTGAGGACGAAGCAAAACCAAGAACAATGAAAACTAACTTTTAAAAAAATTTATTGAAGGAACGCAGAAGTGCATCTAAATCATCTTTTAAACCATTTTTTTTTTTTTTTTTTTCTTTTTGGGACGGGGTTCAGCCTGGCCTTGAGCTCACTTTGTAGCTCAGGCTGGCCTCGAACTCCCAGAGATCCTCCTGCCTCAGCCTCCTGAGTGCTAGGATTACAGCCATGTGCCACCATGCCTGGCCAAACCAATTTTTAAACTCATTATATGCTGACTCACCACTCCATATGCAATCAAAACATGCTTTGAAGACGTCTGATTTCTATGCAAACCACTTGAGAGTATGAATCTGATGCAAGAACGTATGAAGTCTCTCTTCCTGAGTGGTGGTGAGCACTGCCGTCACTGCGTGGAACCACTCACGTGCCCTCCCTCTCCCCCGACACGCCGGCCAGTTCCCCTCACGGCCCGTGACGCACACTTAGGAAACAGCTGGCGGAGGTCACGTCCTTTTTGGAACAGTTTCTCACTTGTTACCTGCGCAAGGCTAACTAACCTTTTCAGGCTCAAATTTCAGTGGCCTCATCGGACTCGTGCTCTACTCAACAGAGCTAAAAATACTAACAGTTAAGCAAATAAGCAAAATCACTTTTGCTTTTCCTATCTCCTAGGCAAGATGTGGGCTTTTTAAAGAAACACTGCACAAAAGACAAAAGTGTGAATGAGAAATGAGAGAGTTTTAAAGGCAAAATCTCACAATTTAATTGCATTTGTTCCACAGAGAAGGCTGGGATAAAGGGAAATGATCTGATTTCTAGATTTTAAGGCCCTAACTTAATAATGAAAATGTCTCCTTAAACCACCATAAAAATAAAAACAAACCTAAATGCAGCTGCCAGTGTTCTTTAGGGCCTAAGAAAGCGAGACGGTCTAGGTTTGGGCAAACGGCTCCTTGGGCTGACGGATGCCTTCCCGTGAGTGTTTCTCGGGCCACGGCAAAGAAAGGCACGCTCAGTCTCATTTACTTACCCTTAAGGGCTAACACCCAACTACATGCATGTATTTGTTTGAGGACTTGCTCTAATCCAATGCCCAAGTACTGGAGATTTAGGTTTGCTGTACCTGCACAGGAAGCCGTTTCACCTGTCACAACTCACGCCAGAACAGAGAAGCCAGCAGCGCAGGGAGACAGAGCACCTGCCCGTCAAACCTGCAGGTAAACCCTTCATGCAGAAGGGCAAATACCTAGTTTTCAATCCCACAGACTTTTCAAACAATTAAGCTACTGAGCTGTAAAAAGTCAAGATGATTTTTGTATGGTAGAGGAGTGTAAAGTTCCATAAACCAATATACATGTTTATGAGCCAGTAATTAAAAAAAGACATAAAAGCTGCATGGATCCTAAATGGATACGTAAGTAAATCAACTCCAGGTCAGAGACACCCTAAGAGCAGGTTTTAGATCCTACCAGCAGGCTGGGAATGCACACAGGCTGCCAGCAGCAGTGCCGGCAGGAAGTACAGGCACTATCATCACCTCCTAGAAGGCGTAGCAAGGGAAGAGAAAGCACGGTTCTGATCGCTCTTTTCACATTTCAGCACCTCAGAATTTCATCTACAAAGAGGAAGCGAACCCAGAAGGGCGTTTTAGGAAGGACAGCGGCACTCCCCCAAGGGACAGGCTCACAAGGAGGCTGGCCGAGGCAGCCGGGAAGCAGCCGAGGCAGCAAGCAAGTGGCTTCTGAGGTTCTGGCTTTCAAGTCTGTGACACTGCTGTGGAGCCGAAGGGGTCCGCCCCCCTCCACCGTGGGCTCTGTTGGTTATAAGTGCAACAAGCTGCGTTCATAGCACTTCAGCCATTTGAAAGACAAACTCGTGCTCTCCTGTCGGAAAGGAGAAATTCTTTAAGTGTTTTTCTTAAAGGTTTCTGCAGTGCTATGAAAGTTCAAATGTAAAATCTAACAGCGCCAAATTGTTAGGGTGATCTCGAGAGACCCTGCAGCGGATACTGAAAGTTGACATGAACTGAAATAGGAGCCGCAAGGAGCCGCGGGTGGGTCTGCGCCCGGGCCCTCTCTGCTCTGTCCCGCCTGGAGTGGTCCCACGCCACCCCTCAGTGAACCCACTGGGCAGCAGCAGGGTGGTTGCTTTGGGGAAGCTACCGGTTGTGCTCTTTGCTTCCAGAATCACAGAGACTATAACAAACTTTACACTAAACACTGTTTAGTCCTGAGGTGGGTGGACGCCCAGGGAGGAGGGGCCGAGCTCTCCGGAACCTCTGCCCTCCTTGGCGTGGCGTCATAGGTGGCCTTCGGGTTGCCCTCCTTCCATCGTTTTACTTTCTGTCCCTTTTTCACCGGTGGCCCCCTCTAAAGTCTTCTTGCTCATTGCTTTACTGGCCTCTTCCTGAGGAAGGAATGAGAAATCAGGAAGGTTAGAGAAAAAGGCAGTACGAAAGTCTGGCTCCTCCAGACTTCTACTACTGTGATTTCATTTAGATTGCCTGGCTGGGTAAGGCACGGTGTGCCACGAAGCGCTGGGCTGGGGTGTTCCCTCTTCGCTGGTGACCGGGCTGGCGCAGGCGGAAGCTGTCGAACACGTTGGTCCACGCGGCAGCAGGGCTGGGGCCGCACACAGGACCAGGGCCCGCCTGTGCTGCACAAGAGGCCCCTGCGCTCCAGACAGAGCGCTCCTACTAGCCGGCTCCCAACTCTCAAGGTAAGTGCGCAACGGCGGGGCTACTGCTTCCTGCAGAGGTCCCACGTTTCAACAATGAGGTGTCACGTGAAAAGACCTGATTTTAAAGAAGGTAACATAGGCCCTAGTACCTCCGAGGGAAATTTATGTTCCTCATGTCTGCGTGGACATGCCAGGGCCTCATAACCTGTGCCTCCGGTGAGTGGAGCAGCCCTCCGGCACCTGTGGATCCGCACCAGCCTCCCACCAGAAGGCAGCTCATTCCCGGGTTCCTGTGCTCCCCCGGTTGTCCCCGCACTTAGCCCGCCCAGCACAGGAAGGGCGAGTCCAGCCCTGATCCGTCCGGGGGCAGGCGGGCTCCACACACACCTTCGCATCCTGCTCCGCAAACTTCTTGAACATGTTGGCGTAGATCCTGCGGTCCCGCTCGTTGTGCTCCTTCGCCTTCTTCTGGCACATGGAGATCTGGAGTCTGGCGGCCTTGTTCTGGGGATTGATTTCCAACACTTTCTCGAAGTCACCCTTGGCCGACTCGAACTCGTTCATGAGCAGCTGGGCCTCGCCCCTCCTGTACAAGCCTTTCTCGTTGGCACTGTCCAGTCCGAGGGCCTGCGGAGAGATGGTCTCTTTTAGAAAGGATGGACAGAACCCTTCTCACTTGTGGGGATTTTCGTATGAAATTCAGCAGAGGAACAGATTACTAAAGCCCCCTGACGAAAGGAGACGGAAAAGGTGTACTAAAAAATGTGGTGCTTTCGGCAAGTATATACCGCTCAGAATGTACCACTCAAGTTAACTCCTGTATGCCAGGCAGGGCGGCACATGCCTGTAACCCGTTACTTGGGAGGCTGAGGCAGGACAGTGGTAGGTTTGAAACCAGCCTTGACAATTTAGTGAGACTTGGTCTCAAAATACAAAGCTGGGATGTGGGTCAGAGAGCCCTTGGCTAGCACGTGTGAGGCCCTGGGTTCATCTCCTAGTATCAACAATGACGTGAAGAACAAAAAACCTTACAAAAAAGCACAGTGATTGCCTTTTGATTTTCTTACTGCTTTTTTCTATCTTTTCAGATGCCTTCAGGTTTTAGCTCTACCCACTACACAACGCGCACTATTCACTCTGAAGCCAGACACGGCCAGCAGGAGGCAGGTAGGCAGGTCAGAGCGGTGCGTGTATTGCTCGAGCCCCTCCTGCGCAGTGCTGGGATGGGAAACGGCAGCGCTAGCACAGAGGTGAGAGTGGCGAGGGCTGCCGGGAGCTCTGCGGTCTTCCAGATCATCCACACTCCTCCCACACGATGGCGTCAGGAAGCGCCTGTAGGTGCCTTCTGTGAGCGGGTGCGGTCTGGCACAGCGGAGCTCTGGAACGCTCCAGTTGGACCTGCTTTTTCATAGGGAGCCCTACACGTCCGCTCTCATACCAAACTCCAGGGGTATAAGGAAAGTCACGGTTGTAAACCGTGTAATTTTATCAGAACTTTTATCCATAAGGTATCACGAGTACTCTAAGGATTAGAAAAGTCTGATTGTAATAAAAAATCTTTTTGCATTTCCCAACTGATACTGAGAAACAGTCCCAAACATGCAAATAAATATACAAAGTGGAAAACCCTCCAGCCCTTGGGGGAGAGGCAGCAAAAGGAGCAGGTGTGGGTGTGGAGGAAGACCCGGGCCCCGTGTGTCCCCCTCGGGCACCATTACCTTGTCACAGCACTCCACAGCTTTGGCGTATTCTCTCAGCTTCAGGTAGCACATGGCCAGGTTCAGAAATGCAGCGAGCAGAAATGATTCGGACGCTTTCAGTTCCTTCTCTGACAGCCCGTACTCCATCTCCAGCCAGGACACTATCTTCCCGTACTGAATCACCGCCTGCATGTATTTGCCTCCCTAGGACAGAAAAAAGCTAGTATTTACTTCTGGTACTTCACCCTGCAGCAGGGACACAAGCAGTGTGACAGTGGCCCTGCCTCAGACAGCCCACCCTCCACCCGGGGACCCCACACGGGAGCCCTGCTCGGCAGCCTTCCTTCTGTCCCTGCCGGCGGTCTCCAGGCCTGCCCGCTCCTGTGGGGGCCCCAGCGGCCTCGAGCTAGCTGATGGTGCAGCAGCACCGCACAGGGCTCCTTCCCATGGTCCCTCTGTCCCTTTGGTTCGTTCCTCGACGCAAGTACTCATCGATCTTTCAGAAGGGTGGTAAGCAGTGTGGTTTACCGGAGGGGCATTTTTTCTTTTCTCCAGTGTTCAGCAGTGCAGTAAACCCTGTGATCTGGCAAGGGCTAGACCCAGAGGTAGCAAACGTGAGCCACCTACACCCAGCTCCGCTGTCCTATTCAGCTCTGTCCTCTGTGGGGCAAAAGCTCCTCTAGACGAGGTATATGACAGTGGGGGTGGCTGTACCTGGTGAAACTTTTTTCTCTACTTGAATTGTTTTAGTATACAGGCCTGTGGTACGTGATGACTGCCTCTCTCACGGGGCACTGGTACATATACACAGCACATCTTCTTCGGGCCCCTTCCCCTCAGTACCATTCCCACTTGCAGATCCATTCCCTGTTTCTTACTATCTTTCATTTTGTTCCTTCATCTATATACACCTTGGGTTTCTCATCTAAGAGAAACCATGCACTATTTAAGCTTGTGTGTCTGGTTTATTTCACTTAACATTATGGTCTCAAGATGCATCCATTTTCCTACAAATGACTCAGATTTATCTTTCCTTATAGCAGAGTAGCACTCCACTGTGTTTAAATACGTTTTCTTTTTCTGTATCCAGCCATCAGTGGATGGACATACAGGCTGCTTCCAAGATTTAGCGATCATAAGCTGTGCTGCTAGGGACACAGGTGCGCCTGTATCACTGTAATACGATGTCTTAGCTCTTTGGGGAAGACACCTAGGCGGGGAATAGGTAGATCAAATGGAATTTCTGGTTTCAGGTTTTTGAGGAATCTCCGTACTGATTTCCACGGAGGTTGTATTCCCCCAACAGTGAACGGTTCCTCCCTGCACCACAGCTTCGCCAGCATTTGTTATTATCTGATTTCTTGGTAACAGCCATTTCCTCTGGGGTAAGATGGAATCTCAGTGTTGTTTTAATTTTCACTTCTCTGATGGGCAGAGATGTCAAACTTTCTTCATCTATTTATTGGTCACTTGTGCTTCTGTTTCTGAGAAGTATTTATTCATTTCACCTGCCCAGTTGGTCTTTTATGTTTTTGGAGGAGGGTCTAATTTTTCTGAGTTCTTTATATATTCTAGATAGCAGTGGTCTATCTCAGGAGTAGCTGGCAGAAGTTTTTCCTGTACTGTACAGTGTCTCTCCACTCTGTTTCCTAGTGAGTTTACTTACAAACACAGGGAGTGGGCCAAAGTTGGCCCATAGCCTATAGATGCTGATGCAAAGGCAATGGGAATATATGCAGCTGACTAGCAGCAAAGGGTACAAATAATAACTATAAAACATCACGGATCACATAGGTGTCAGTCACTGTGTGACACAAATCTCCTACTCTCATTTTTTGCAATTCTAACAACTGTACATGAATGCATCATATGAATAGAAAGTCTATGAATATAAACGTGTATAAGTGCACACACGTAGCTCTCCGCGAGAAAGCTCGGGGCTGAGACAATGTGCTCCTGCTGTCGTAAGACGGATGCTCACATGGAGTGAGAGCTGGTGAGAACAAGAACAGGGCTAGCGGTGAGGGCTCTCCCCTGCAGGAGACGACTATGGGCCTGGGAACACAGACATACACCCCGTGGATGGTACAAGCAGCCAGCCCATTAGGACACTAGATCCAGTGATGTCACCAGGATTCACCGCACGTGAAGCAGTGAGGGTGTCTTGCCCCACGCAGACGCCAACCCTCAGCCACTGGCTTTGCACAAGAAGAGGACAGACTGAGAAGGCGCGGGTTATCAGGGTGCAAATGGGCGGTGTGGTAACCAGCCCGGCCTGTAGAAAGACGGCCCTGTGGTGGGTTTTCTTGTGACGACGAGGCCCTAGGTCTGCACGGCCTATGCTACAGCCCCCGGACGCCCTTCTTCACAAATCTCATGTTTGGGGAAGGGGCGACTCACCGACTGCATCAGTTTTGCTACAGAAAATCTGTGCCAAAGGACGCTGAGATTATGTGGGAGAAGGGCACTAAACTATGTCTGTCACACTCTGCCTCAGAAGGTAGTGACACAACTTTCACGTAAGAATAAGAAAGCAGGTCTCCTCGCTAGAGATACTCGCTACGGACTACACTGCGTCCCCTACTCATCTCCGCGCTGAAGCCCTAAGTCCCAGGGGGATGATCTTCGGAGATCGGGCCTCTGGGAAGTAACCAGGCTCAGAAGAGGCCAGGAGGGTGAGGCCCTCATGACAGGATTAGTGCCCTGTAAGAAGAGACCGCAGAGCTCTCTTCCTGTCTCACCCACCCAGCATGTAACTGAGGAAGGCATGTGGGGACAGGGCGCAAAGGGTGCTGCAGGCGATCTGAGGAGAGGTCCTCACCAGACACGGACCCGCTGGCACCTGTCTTGGACTTCTAATCTCCAGAACTGAGAAGTAAATTCCTACTGTTAAGGCATCCAGTCTATGGTATTTTGTTATGGTAGCCAAGTTAAACAATACTTCTCTTTTTCTCATAGCTTTAGATCTACACTTTGTAGGCCACTATAAAAAGATAAGAAGTCCTCACCAGCTTCAGGGGTTGGCATTTTATTTCTGTCACTAACTTTTTTCTTGCTGGGTCATGAGGTCTTTGAGGACAGGCAACATGTCCTATCAGTTCTGGAATATCCAGGGTCTAGCATGAAGAGGCCCTTAATAAATGTTTGCTGAGTAAACATTAAAGTCAGAGGAGTGTACCTGGGGAATCAAACTTCCTATCTAGCTGGGTGTGGTGGTACACACCTGTAATCCCAGCACTCAGGAGGCTGAGGCAGGAGGAGTGCCATGAGTATGAGGTCTGCCTGGGTGGGGTATATATTGAGTTCAAGGCCAGCCTGAATTACATAGTAAAACCCTGGCTCAAAACCAAACCCAACCCAATCAAACCCAACCAAACCCAATCAAACCTATCCAATCAATCCCCTCACCAAAAACAAAACAAAACAAAACTCAAACTTCCTATCACTGGGAGCAAACAGGGAGACGGAAAGCAAGGTGCCATCTGACGCGGGTGAGGCACGGGGTCTGCAGTCATGCCTAGCTTGCTCTTCCCGCTCACCTCTAATGCACCCTGCATTAGAGACTTTCCGACCGCGTCCCAGCGCAGTTACAGGAAAAGGACAGTCAGAGAGGACAGAACTTGGTCTCCCACTTTAGTAGGTTCTGAGCAATCAGAAGGGTGGAAAACTATGATTTCTTTAAAAAAACACATAGTAGGCTTCTTAATAGATCCTTTACCTTTGTAGGGCATGTGGATCATTTCAAGTCTCATTTTCATGAAGTCTTTCATAATTTTACTCATTCATCCGTTCTGGGATTTCATAATTTTACTCATTCATCCGTCCAGGCTTTTACCGAGCTGCATCTCCAGCCCTTTTTAAACTTTTGTTTTGAGATGGAGGGTCTCACTAAGTCGCTAAGCTGACCAGACTGGAGTCAAACCTGTGATCTCCTGCTTCAGCCCACCAGAGTACTGCAATTTTGGCATGTACCATTCAATTTTATTTAGACTTCAATTTCTAATGAGCCAAAATATGCTTCGCAGTGTTCTTGCTTCTAGAGTACTAAAACAGCGGTTCTCAATCTGGAGACTTCTTAGTTACCACAAATGTGTGTGTGGGGAGGGTAGTACCACTCACATCGAGTGGGCAGAGGCCAGAGACGATGTTAAATACTCCATAGTGACCAGGACAGCCCCTACAACCAGGAATTATCCAATCCCAGTGTCAGTAGAGTTGAAGTTTAAAAATCCTGCAATAAACTGGGCATGGTGACACATGTTTGTAATCCTAGCTACTTGGGAGGTTGTAACAGGAAGATCACAAGTTCCAGGTCAGCCTGGGCAACTAAGTGAGACCCTGACTCAAAGTAGAAAGAAACACACACACACACACACACACACACACACACACACACACAGGGTGGGTGTGGTGGCACATGCATGTAATCCTGGCACTGGGGAGGCTGAGGCAGGAGGATTTCTGAAATTCGAGACCAGCCTGGGCTACATAGTGAGTTCAAGGCCAGCCTGAACTGCATAGTGAAACCCCATCTCAAAACAAATAAATAAATAAAATAAAAGAAAGGCAGACAGGCTGTAGATGTGTAAGTTAGCAACAGAGTACTCAACTGCAGTATCCCCCACACACTCATGCACTAAGACAGTGTGGACTCTTCTCGATCACGGATGACTTGTATCTAAACTGCATTACTGATATCTTGGTTCAGCAAGGGTGGTTTGTCTCAGCGGTTCCATGGGTTCACGGTCATTCTACAGAACGTGCCTTAACAGCTGCTTTCTTCTCCAGGGGCACAAGGTGGCGCAAGAACCCCACATCCCTGCCCGGGCACACTTCTCCCTCTGCCGCCAGGCTGGAAGAGGAAAACACTCCTCGCTGTGACAGAGCCGCTCTGGTCCCGCAGACACTCGGCTGGAAGGGCAGGAACCATGTCTGTGGAAATGGCTTGCACAATGCCTGGCATCATACCCCGCTGCCACCTGTACTCGGCAATTATTTTCAGAGCCACATGAACAAAGTCCTCTCCCACTCTTCTCATTAGTGTTAAGGGGTTGAAAGGAGGTTTTACAGTCTAGCCAGTCATCCCCATTTAAACCTCCTAGCTAAGGGAGAGATTTACACTCTTAGGCATAAACCAAACCAACAGGTCAATGCAAATGGAGCGCCAATGTGCCTGGAATATAGATTTCCAGTCCGGCCCATCTCTGCTCGTTCATACATCCGGGCTCTGCGTGTACACCCCGTGCCAAGTCGAACACCCCGTGAAGAGGAGGGCAGTGTGGCAGATTGAAACCTGCCCCCAAACTTGACAGGGGGAGGGGACGTGTACTGGAAACTACCTACCATTCTGAAGCCTTACAGCTACAGCTAGGATCACTGCTGGGATCTTTTCTCTACAATTATGAAGGTGCCTCCAGGGAAGTTCTTACTGGGACAAAATGTTCAGAGAAATTCTGGGAGAAAAGTCTTAGGTCAGTGTTTTTGAACTTTTCATTAATTTTCCCCCAGTAGACTAACGTTTTGAAAGATCTTGTCTATCGAATTGCGTGTTAAAAATAATATGTTCCATATGTGTGACTGCTGACCCACAGTTTATCCAAAGATCAGTAATTTTAAGAAGGTTCATAATATGAAGCATATAGTTATGAAATATATGAACGTGGTTGCAGTTGTGACACTAACGAGCAACAAAGTAACCATACAGTTACTTAAGTATTCGTTTCTGGTACTGATCTGATCACTAATTCTGGCTATCTCTGTATATATTCAGGACACAGCTATACATGGCATTTCGTTACTGAAAATGTTCTCTAAAATTAGGTGTGAAAAAAAATAAATAAAATTAGGTGTGATCGGCAATTAGCACTTCGGATGGGCTAAACCATTTTACTACACAGAGGTTTTTTTTTGGGCTTTTTGCGACAGGGTCTCGCTATGCAGTTCAGGCTGGGCTTGAGCTCACTTTGTAGCCCAGGCTGGTCTTGAACTTGCAAGGATCCACCAAGCCCAGCTGTACAAAGAGTTGATATAATTCTAATGAAATGTCTGAAGCTTTGAATCCCCTAAACTGTTAATATTCTATTTAAAGGTTTGGAGAAATACATAAAATAATGACGCGATGCATTCTGAGAAATGACAGGTAGTTTGGTCGCTGTGAGAACGCTGTCGAAAGCACTCGCACAAATTAAGGCAGCGGCACCTACTGCACTCCTGGGCGGTGAACCTGCAGAACCCATTACTGCACTGAACACTGGACAGCTGCAACATGTGGCACTTTGTATTTCAATGTATCTAAACACAGAAAAGACATGGTAAACTGTACAACTTCTATACGCAATAAAAAATGCACACCTGCTTAGGGCATCACCACAAAAGGAGCTTGCAGGCCTGGAGGCTGCTCTGGGTGAGCGTGTGCGGGAGGCAGATGAAGGCCAAGACATTACCGCCTACTGCTGTGGGCCCGACAAACGTGATACACGTGAGGCATACTACGCTAATTAAAAATATTCTTTTCTTCACTAAAGTAATCTTAGCTTACTGTGTCATTTTTACCTTATAAACTAATGTTTTAAACCGTTCTTTTATAATAACACTCAGTTTAAAACAAAAACATACTGAACAATCTGAGCAACTACTTGAAGATAACAATATGCAATATAATAACCATTTTATATTTTATTTTATTTTTTGCCTTTTTTGAGACAGGGTCTCGCTGTGCAGTTCAGGCTGGCCTTGAGCTCACTTTGTAGCCCAGGTTGGTCTCGAACTCCCAACGATCCTCCTGCCTCAGCCTCCCAAGTGCTGGGATTACAGGCGTGTGCCACCATGCCCGGCTAATAACCATTG
>NW_004955437.1:3456208-3474159 GCF_000276665.1 Chinchilla lanigera
ACTTCGCGCTTGCCAGGCAGGCGCTGTGCCGCTGAGCTAAATCCCCAGCCCCTATCTTGTCTTTATATCCTTCATCTGTAAGTTTTCTCCCCTAAAATATTTCTCAATACTTCTTCAAGTCCTTGTTAAAAGTGAAGACATAAACACACAGGAGTCTGCGGCCACACACGACGAGGGTCATCAGTGTCACTGTCTGCCACTGCCACATCTCTTCCCATCAGAAGGCCCTCAAGGGCAGTGACTGCAAGGGGCCCTCGTCTCCTGCAAGGACAAGGCCTCTTCTGGGATTCCACCTGAAGGGCCTGCCTGAGGTTGTTTTACAGGCAATTAAAAAAAAATATGTCGAGGGAGTAAACTCCAATAATAAGCAGTATACTATAGTAGACACTTCAGCCAGTAAGACAGTTGCTGATTATACTGTATATGCTGTGCTTTTCTACTCCACACAGAGCAGATCTGTTTACACCTGCACTGCCCAAAATGAAAGTGATGCGCTGCACTGCGATGCTAGCACGGCTATGACCTCAGCAGGCAGCAGAGACTTCCAAGCTGCATTATACTCTCTGGGAGCACTGGCACATCCGCTGTCACTGGTAACCGAAATGTTGTTACACAGCAGCAAGTTAGAACTTTTACGGAACCCAGGAGTATCACTGTGGACCTATGGTCTGCACAGAAGTCTTTTTTGTTCTAGTGTATTATGTAACGGGGTATACAAATAATCCATTTGAAATCTTACTTGAATAGTGCAAAATAGACTCAGAATTTAAAAAATAACAACTTGGTCTCATGAGTTCAGAAAGTCACAGAAATTTAGGACTGGAAAGAAACTTGTAACTCCCTCTAAAATCTCTTTGGCGGTTAAATGACTTTAAATCATTTGAAGAGCAATAAAGCCCAGTTTCCCAAATCCCCAATTCAGAGCTCATTCTGTCAGGCCCCAGTGCTTTCTGGTGAGCACACGTTATCTTAGTATATTTAATAATCACAAATACATATTTAAACCTGTGGGCTTTGAATTTGACTACAAACCACAGTGAAACCTACACTTCAAGTTATAGCCCTGTACCCATTCATAAGAAACAAAAAAGGTTTTACGCAACAAAACTTGTCCTTATTACGCACTATAGCATGCTTCCACGAAACTGACTTGACGACCCAGTCGTGGGTGCTGGTTCAAAGTCTGAAAATCAGAACGGGTCCAGGCTGCTGTGTCCCTTTCCTGTTGATTGTACTTTCTCGCGTATCATTTGGGTCAGCACTGTCTCCCTTCTCTCCAGACAAGGCTGTAAAGTCAGTAGCATGTCTTATAGCAGATTCTTCGAAAAGACTTGTTGAAAGTATTTTTATGCATCCTTGCCTTATACTGTTAAAATATCACTGATTTCTGCTCACGGGTTGCAGTGGCAAAAAGAAATGACGAGGAAAAAGGAAGCAAACCTTGACAAAATTCCCATTCACTAACTGTCCTTGCCCAAAGCGCTTCTGCTTGCTGTGCAGAAGACGCAGTCTTGGGGGTGGGCGGCCATGGGACGAGCACTCGAATCAGAATGGAACCACGTGTGGTTTCTGCTTTCCCACATCAGGGATTTAAGATCTAAGGGAGAGAATATCACGTCCCTAGCTATGACAAAAAAGGGTTTTTGAGAAGCAACCTACGATGAGTATCACTCAGGAATTTCTTTTTTTTTTTTTAGTTTTTGGTTTTTTTCCCGGTACCAGGAATCGAACTCATGACCTTGCGCTTGCCAGGCAGGCGCTGTGCCGCTGAGCTAAATCCCCGGCCCCCTCACTCAGGAAATTCTGAAGATGCCTCATGGGATCACTGTGGCCACAGAAGAAACGAACCCTCCTCCCATCGGTTTCTTTTGACAGCTGTGCATGGCTGACCCGGATACTCTGCCATCTCGTCCAGCCTGGGGAGATCTGTCACATCAGCTAGCATCACTTATTTTGTTGTTCAATTATGGCAATATTGGTAAGTAGTGATGTACTTCTCATTTATGTTAAATGTTAAGGATTTATAGCTGGGATATTTGCTGTTTCCATCTAATAGCTGAAGAGAATACTTTTTTTTCAGTTGTAAGTATTATTAACACAGGTCTGAGGCTCTGTATACCGCTCAGTGGTAGAGGGAGCATTTGCCTCGCATACGCAGGGCCCGGGGTTCAATCCCCAGCGCATCCCCTCTTCAGCTAAAGCAAATCAAGCAACAACAGCAATAATAATGAGTCCTACAGAAACTGTTATTTGGCCACGCTCACGTATAAGCCAATATAACACAATGCTTTGGGAAGAATATTTAATAAGTATTTATTTATTTTTTAAAATCTGCATATTCTTTTTCCTTTTTTCACAGGATGATTTTTCTTTATGCTCTCTTTGACGATTTCAATAAGACAGTGAAAAGGAAAACGAAGTGAAACTCACCCCTGTGAATTCTATTACTTGCTAAAATTATTCTGTCTATGTATAAAGCAGATGCTTTAGGCCTCGAGTGACTCAGTGGTAGGGGGCATGCCAGCTCCGTCTGCCTTTATGAAGCGCTACAACCTAGACTGCAATGTATAAGAGGTATGTCTTTATACCTCTATTTTTTTTTCATATTTATTCACTCTTTTCTTACCATTCCTTATACTGAATTGGCAGACATATGAAAATGAAGGCTTCTTCTTACCAAGAAGGGTGTTGATAGAATTCAGAGTAGGGAATGTCAGCACAATTCATTGCCACCTGAGCAAATCCTTTGAAATGGAAAGGGTTGTGCGGGGACTCACACACCTTGAAGTACACAGTTCCCTTCTCTTTGACAATGGCAGCCTGCTCCAGTTTTTCTTTGGTGTCCATCTCCCAGGATTCTTTGGCCTGTGTGTAAATTTGTGGCAATGGTTAGATGAGCACATGAGGAAAATCACTGGTTGATGCCCTGAAGAACCAACCCCAATCTCAGAACACACTGACTGTTACAATCGTGTGCCACTGCCAGCCACTGCCAGGCCAGCGCTCTTTCTGCTGCTTCCAGAGTTCACTTTTCCTGCTGGCCACACTGCGGCGTGACCCACGCTGCCTAGCGGGTGGGGCAGGCAAAGCACAGCAAGGCACGTAACGGCTGAGCACTGCGAAGAGTCGCTTTCAGCACAAGGCTAGCCCAGCCAGCGGAGGCGAGACTCTTCAGTTCCCTCCTGCACCTCTGGCCACAGAGCTGCTCTTCTGAGCGGAGCAAGCTGTTTCTGTCAAGCCTCAGTTTTTCAGCTCTAAAATGGGAACACTACAGTAGTCAAGTCATAGTTGTACATTCTTAATTCTCATAGAATTTTTCAAAATTCCAGGGCAGGCACCCGTCACTCTAAAAACCAAGATACACTAATGCCTCTGAATGGCATCCCTGTGCAGGTACACAGATGGGGAATTTCACATGAACGGAGAGCACAAAGCCCACGTGGAAACGTCACATCAGGGCCATAAATAAGTAAGTTCGTGGTTATCTGCTAGTTTGTATTACGGATATCTTTACTCTCTGCCCCCAGAGATATAATCCAAACGTAACTGCATTTTCCACACGAACAGCAAGATTCAGGATCAAAAAGTCAATGGAACAACTTTTTTTTTTTCTGGGAAACTGGTAATAGGTGTGGTGAGTGTTATGTAGTATCTATGCGTTATGAAGTGTAAGTGGGTAACTACAAAATTTTCTCCACTCAAAAGGTAATTAGTAAGGGCTTAGGGTGCAGCCCAGCGGTTAAGCACTTGCCGAGCAAGCAGGAGGCTCCAGGTTCCACTTCCAGCAGGGGGTACACGTGGGGGTGGACAATTAGTGTCTGCTCCTGGTGCCACAGCCAGGGATGAGGGGGATACTGATGTGCTGGCAGCCCATGCTGCCTCCTAACAGCTCAGCCCGATGACTGAAAAGCCTGCTTAACAAGGACCCTGTGCATTTTTCATATTGGTTTCAGTCTTTATGGACCATAAATACAGCCTTAATACTACCAGGCAGAACTAAACCACTCTGCTCCTACAGCTTCACAAGCCTTCTTGCGTGTGAAGATACCCAGCCGTGCTGCGCGAACGCACTCACGGGGTGACGGCCAACACAGGACTGCTCTGGCACGCCGCAGTGAGAAAGCTCCTAAACAAGCAGAGGCGAGGGGAGGGGAGGGGCTCCTCTGTAACAGGGGAAACGGGAAAGCCATGTGCTGAAGATTGTTTTCTTCCTCCTTAATAAAACCACGAGGTGCTGTGAAGACAGCATGGAGGGTCAGCGAGGACTTAGCGGGCCTTCAAGACAGGTTGCCCAGCAACAAGTGATCCTGGGCGAAGAGCGTGTGTCTGCGGGAGGGGTCTGATTAGGAGGATCCCAGCCGGGGGAGAAGTCCTCCCCACTGGGTCTCAGCCCAAAGCTTCCGGCCCACAGGACAACAGTTCCCTTCTGGAGTCTAATAAAATATAAACGGTTACATTCCTAGTCTAAAGCTTAATGTACAGAACACGGAGGGGGCAGCACTGTGTGGAGATAAAACAGGAACACAAAAGGCAGTTTCTGAGGAGCTCCAGGAAACGGGCGTTGGCCGCACGGGGCCTGTAGCTGGCTGACAGAAGCCGCGGCTCAGGCGTGTGCTGTGTGTGCGTCTCTCCAGGGCAGCACGGGTGGGAGCCTCCGGAGGTGAGCCCGGCTGGAAGAACGCCCACTGAGGCAGACTGCTTCTGGAGCGCAAGGCAAACGACAAATCCTCTCCTTCTCCACTTGGACAGGTATGGAAAATTTTAGAAAGGCCCAGGGTGCGCAGACCGTCTTTCCCGGGACCCGGAGCAGGGGCTCCCAGGCCTAGCCGTTGGGATAATAACCCGGAGCCACAGGGCAGGCCTCCTCGTGACTCCTGAGAAGGGTACAGGCTGTCCAGCACTCGAAAGCTGCGCCCCACTCCCCCAAGGAGCTGCTTGGCAGTACGTGATCCTTTCTGTCCTCAACCCAGGAAAAAAAGTACAAAAAGAACAAGCCTAGGAACAAATAAGGGAACAAGTCTTGGATTCTACCCAAAAAAGTTAAAAAAAAAAAAAAAGCCTGACACGTAGGAACAAAATAAGAACACTGAGCTCTTTGGTTGTATATCAGCTGTGCTGTGTCAGTTGTCCCATGCTCTAGGAGCAGTGTGGGACACAAGAGACAAACCTGGTAATGACAAGCACGACCCAGCAATAAACACCGACTGTCTACACCGCCCACAACAGAGTTAATAGGAAGTAGGTGGAGAGGCGCTCTACCGCGATTTTAGAGAAGTTGGTATTCTCACCTTTTCGAAGCTCTTAAGTGTTACTTCATATATAAGCTCAGCATTAGGTTCAATGCCAAATTTAGGCTTCCCTGCCTCTCCAAAACCATATCTGAAATGGAGAGTGAAAAAATAAAACTTTAAAAGAATTGGTGTATTTCCAGGCGCTTCCTCTGGTATTGAGGTATCATACTAGCACAGAACTATCATTTGTAAGCTACACACATCAGAGACTCTGAAGACAAACCAGATGTTGATCAGAAGATGCAGTGCCAAGTATCCCTCCGTGGCTTTTTTAGAATCCTGGCTAGATTTAGTTTTCTTTTCTTTCACATACATATGTAATAGAGCACCTGTACTACTTGAGCTAGCTTGTTCAATGCCTTTTTTCTCTGCTTGATTTTACATTTAGTTATTTTTAGCTATTAGGACTTTCTCTCTAAGCTTTACCAGCAAGGACAGAGGAGACATGGCCACTGTAATTGTTACAGTGATGTTCATTAAAGGTACATTTTAATAAGCTTCTAACTTTTAAGTGCTATCACCTTCCAGTACTACCACTTCCAGTCAGAAAAATGGAAAGACTAACATCTAGAGAAGTATGTTCTCACAGCAGTTAAGATTTAAAAAGGTGCCCTAGCAAACACAAATAATTTTTTAAAAAATACACAATAAAAATAGCAGCCCTGGCACCTCATCAAGAGACATACTCTTGGGCTGGGGATAGAGCTCAGTGGCACAGCGCCTGCCTGGCAAGCACAAGGTCCTGAGTTTGATTCCCGGTACCAAAAAAAAAAAAAGGCATACTCTTAGGCTATACTGTTTTAGCCAAAATACTGAATAAAATAACTGGGGATATGCAAATTTGTTTTTAGGCCATTTAAGATCTCTAACAGAATAAGCATATTCAAGAAGCATGCATCTGCTGGAGGGGAAGCTCCGGGGGAGCCTGTGTGTCTGGTTCTGTGGGCTCCCAGCATTTAGAACAATGCCCAGCACACTGGCACGTGTTCCCTGGAGTATATTCCTTCCCATCCGCTGTAAGCCAAACTGCTCATGAGTACACGACATGGTATTACTGTATAGAAAACCTTGTAAGCCCAAACTTTTAGGTTACAGACTGAAAGATGTCAAAACTGGGTCCATGCCAATACCGCTGGCTTTCTCTGGGGCAACAGAACTGAACTGGGGACACGCACATTTTGTTGCTTCTACTACTTTCTGCCCGCCTTGCCTGATTTCCAGGAAAACAGCTTACTCATTCACCTCCATGTTACACAAGAAAGTGGCAGCTGGAGTAGAGAGCGGCAGAGGCGGACACTGAGAGCTGGTGAGAATGGGTGTGGTGACTTCAACAGCAGGGCAAAGGGGATCTTCAGCAAAGAAATAAAAGATGTAATTACTAGTGCCAATTCTAGGAAGTGGTACCTAGTTTTCTACTTGGAGCTCTTAGATCTATCTCCTGTTTTGTTCTGCCATGTGGTAAATAAACATTCCTTACCTGTCTGAAACAAGGGAAGCCCCTGTTTACTGGGAGTGTGTTATGACTTGGAGTCCTACCTTAGACAGGGAGAAAGGCAACACAGGATTCGGCTTTTTCTCTAGACTGGGGGCTCTTAGCTGGGATAATGTTAACCGCTCCTCTCCAGGGGACATCTGGCAGTGTCTAGAGAGGTGAAACTGGCCTGGGGTGGGGCGGACAGAACACTGCTGAACATCCTGCTACGCACAGGTCAGCTCCTGTCCCCAAGAATTACCCAGCCCCAACATCCACGGTGCTGGGGATGAGAAACCTGCCCACGGGAGCTCACTCACAGGGCACCTATGACTGGGGTGGGGAGTGTGAAGAACGGGTCAGAGGAGCCACCACAGCAGCCTGGCTGCCATCAATGGGACCGAAGAAGACTAAAGGAGGTTATTACTGCGTTAAAAGGCAGTGATTCTGTCAAGATGTGGGTGGGGCGCAGCACCTGTGAAGGCATAAGCTCACGCTTAACTGTTCTGGGGACACTGTTTTTGACTTCTGGATCCCACAGAAAGTTGTCTGACATACTAGCTCAGCCTGAGCAAAGAAGGACTCAGGGCACATAATTCATCTGACTGAAAGATAAAATACTACCGCTGGAATTACAGGACTTCACCGAAACAACTGGACTGTGTAACGGAAGAAATTTGGTATTAACGTCCTTGAATTAAAAGTTGCCTCCAGAGCAGAGATACAAATAAAGGACCTCGGTGACCAGTAGGCCTTTCTGTGCTTACAATAAGCGCTTGCATCACCAGTTCTTACCAACCGCACCCTTTTTACAGGTAAAGAAACTGAGGCTCAAAGAGAAGTGCTTCCTAAGAAGTCACACGAAGAGGCAGCGGCAGAGCCAGGATTTAAATTCAGAACCTATGCGGTCTGAGGAAATTGTTTAGTTTTCTGACCCACACTGCCTCAGAATGAGACTACGACTCGTGGTAACCTGTGTTTTGTTTGAGGCTGGTGCAGGACAGAAGAATACGTAAAGGGGGGAAAGAGAAAAGTTAAAACTAAAACGCTTCATTTAAAATGTGAAAGGTTAATGAGTCACGGCATTCAAAACAACAACATAAAGGGAAGGTGGTATCCCAGTGAGGGAGAGAAAAATGAGTTCTTTGGAAGTGTTGTACGCATTTCTTGGTATGAAAAAATCCTGCCAAGGAATCAAAGTCAAAGAGAAAGTATGCCCTGGAAGTTTTATGGAGAATGAAATACACAAGACAATAAGGGCACAAACTTGCTGCAGCCGTATTTACAGCAACACTCCAGCGTGATGGTAGGTGGGAATCTGCACAAGACAGGTAAATTCACTGCATGCTCACAAAACATGCCTGGTGCACAGGGCTTTTCTGCATACATGTTCAGTACTACACAGCGTGTGTGCAGACGTTTTGCAGAGAATGTACTTTGTACAATGTCTCAACATACCAACACCTTGAGCAGAAAATAACATGTACCTAGCTATGCTAAATCACATTCATAAAACATGAAAATCTTTCATGCCTAGAAACCTGTGAAAACTTGTTGAGTACTTTTATGCTTGGAAAGATCTGAAAAACCTACCCTATGTTAAAACAGGATTTCCTTTTGCTGTCGGTCCAACGGTAAGATGGAAGAGAAACACAGCCATCCCGAAAGAAGTGAAACCCGATTACACGGCAGCCAGTTTGCTAAGCACTTCACCTGTATTACCTCATTTAGTCCTCCACACTTTTATTAGGAAGCTGCTGTCACCCCAATCAAACCAAGGGAAAACGAAGAACCGGGGGTTAAGTGACCTGTCAACTGCAGCAGAGCAGGCTTTACCCACTGGTGATACAACAAACAGTTTACACCTGCAAGGAACTACTTGCATTAATAAACATAAAGTCAATTTCTGTTTCCCTTTGCCACTGAATTTGAGACATCTGCACCCAGATGATAAGACATCTGCCTCATCAGCTAGGTTAAAATGTAAAGCTGATTCATATTATATGCTTACAATATGTACAGAACTTATATTCAAGGGGCTTAAATTTGAAAACACACATGAGACAAAAATCCCCCCTCTATGAATTTAGAACTACTATAATTTTGAATGCTAAACTTAAAGTAATTACAGACTATTTGGCTATGGAGGAGAGAGCCTTCTCTATGCTCTAGTTCATTAAAAAAGGTTCCTGTTAGGAACAGGAATAGCTTCACCTTAGAGAGAATTACAATATAGAGTAAATAAACAAAACACATTGAAGTAGGAATATAGTAGGAAAAAAATACGGTATGGAAAAAGAAATTACACAAAAGGTGCTTCAACGAAGGCTTGAAAGACTTTAAAGTACAGCATTTTGGAAAGGTTTTGAGCACATAGTGGCATGGCCTAAACATCACCTGAGAAATATTATGATCAAGAACTTGGGCAAAGGTAAACATGCCACTGGATTACTACAGAGCATACACAAAGGCAACAGACAGTATGAAAGGCACAGGAGTTTTACTGGCAAGGGCAGGTCACTGAGGGGGTCAAAGTCCTGCCGTAAGAAACTCACGGAACCCCCAAAGGAGGACACACCAGATAAGCAGACTGTACTCTCATGGGAACAAATCAAAACACCCTGGGGTCTCTCAGGGTCTACTGCTCAAGACAGAAGGGCTAGATTCATGGTATAATTTTAGACCTAAAAATAGTATCAAACACGTTTCCACCTTAAAAAAATAAAAAAAACATGTTTTCACAATACAGACTGTCAGATCTGATAGTTCTAAGCTTGGAAGTGCTAATGGATATCCTTATGATGGGAAGAATTTAGGCAAAAATGAGTCATCTCCGCTGCCTTTAGATCCAGGAAGAATACACTTTTTTTTCAAAGATTCTGTATAAGAACATGTGTCATAAATTCAAGTGGTAGTAAATCATCCAAATGGTTCTTCAACTCCCAAGGCCCACATGTTTTACTGCCTCCTGCCCAATTTAGAGAAAAGAGAAGAGGGCTTAGGAGAACAGCACGCGAGCAGGGCAATAGCTGCCTGACTCTGGGAAAAGCAATCCAAAGGCAAAACGTGCCCGTCTGCCCTGTCCTTAACCCACATCAACCAAGTAAACATGCTCACAGCCCCGTGTGATATGGGAAGGCCCACTAATATACTTGATGACTAATTGTAACCTGACTAAGGAACTGTTTCCCTGTTGCATTAACTTCACTGAAGATACCAAGATACTGAATGAAAAAGCATGCATACTCCTGCTGTTTACACAGCTTCACAGTGCTGGAACTGGTAGGCTGCTTACCGTGGTCCAAGATATAAAATGCACTGCTCTTCCCGCTGCATCTTCTCCAGGGCTTTGTCAATTCCAATGGGAATGTCGTGGTCTTCTCCTTCACCAACAATGAATATCACATCTCTGCAATCAAACGTCCTTCCACCATAGCGGCCTTCCAGGTGGACTGAAGGTGAGGGAAGAGGTCAGTCAACAGAGCTGCTCCTTACTACTTTAGTGAAGGTGCAGATGAGTGGCTAGCAATGTCACAAATACATTTCTCTTTTCTTATTTCATCGAGACACATGTGGTATCCCACTCAGTCCAAAAGTTTAAGGGTAACTGTATTTCCGTTTTAAGTTAAATATATAATTGCTGATAACTGAGTCAGTAAGACAGCTTAGTGGGTGATACACTAGAAACAAATTTATCTAAGCCTTACATGTCAACTTTCTCACCTGTAACACAGGGTCAAGAAATACTGTATTGCCAGGCGTGGTGGCGCATGCCTGTAATCCTAGCACTGGGGAGGCTGAGGTTGGAGGATCACTGTGAGTTTGAGGCCAGCCTGGTCTACATAGAGAGTTCAAGGCCAGCCTGTACTATTAGCAAGACTCTGTCCCTCTCTCCCCGCAACAAGAAATACTGTGTTGGATTATTTAAACAGATAGTTATAAAAATGCCACAAATTTAATATCACATATATAATGGCTTAGCCATCTATAACTGCATCTTGACTGCTGATGCCTGGGCAAAAACAAAAACCAAAACAAACCCCTCAACTGAGTGGCTATTTCCTCAATGACAAACAGAGATTAATTGAAGCATTTTCTTTAAGACTCCTTAATTACATTCACAAGTGTATTTAAACAAAAATGGAACATCCAAAGGCAAAAATATTAGTAACCAACTTAGCTGTCTTCCTTAGTGGAGGTAATAAATATAAAATATGAGAGAAATGATATTCTCTATCACTTCTGAAGTCTCATAATTTAATAACTTCCCTTGAACTGTTCAGTGAAAAAGTCAATTTCTAGCTGGGCAAAGTGGAGCACACTTGTAATCCCAGCGCTCTGGGAGGCTGAGGCAGAGGAAGTTTGAGCCCAGCCTGAAAAACTTAGCAAGACTTTCTTTCAAAATTTAAAAAATAAAAATAAAATAGGGCTGGGGATGTAGCTCACTGCAAAAGCCCTGGTTTCAATTTCTAGTACTCAGAAAAAAAAGTCAATTTTGTGGGGCCTAAATCCCCACATCACCCACATTCACTCAGCTTGTTCCTAGAATTATTTCACATAAGAGGCTTCCATCTTGTTTTAAGACAAAACAAGAAAAATACATACATATATATATTCTTCTAGGAAAAACAATTCTCTGAAACCTTTAAATTATTTCTCACATTTAGGATACTTATGCTTTCCATTTAGACTTTTGTTTCAATAAAAAAACACATGCACAAAAAAAGACAAACTGCCATTGCTAACGGGGTTGAGAGTTCTTAGAAGTTTGTATATCTAAAAAGCTCAATAAAATAATCAGCCTGCAGGGTGGCTTATATAATAATAAATCTACCAATTTCCTAAAACACTTCTTTTCTTTTGAGACAGGCTCTCAGTATGTAGTTTACACTGGCCTTGAACTCCTGGAGATCCTTCTGCCTCAGCTTCATGAGTGCTGGGACTGCAGGTGTGCATTCTCATGCCCAGCCCCTAAAACACTTCTTTGCTAAGACTGATGGATCATCTTTAGATCAACAACTTGTTTTAGAGAGACTAAAAATCACTCATTCTTTCATACTTGTCCCATGTCCAATAAGACAACTAATTTTTCCAAATACAAATTCTATTCCAATTTACTCTACTTTTGAACTCCTGATCCCTTGAAGCTCTAGAATTTTATGATTCTATGACCCAGTAATCTAACTCCATACAAGCCTGAAACCAGCCTCACAACTAATTCCCATAGTTAATCATTTGATCAGAGTACCTTTAGCCTAGACCTGAAAAACGGGAGAAATTCACAAGAGCAAACAACAGTAGTGGGGACAGGAGGGGCCCAAATGTCCCAGGACATTTATGCCTTAAAGCTCTCCACCTTTTCTAACTCAGTGGGATCGGTAGCATCTTGATCTCCTCTCACTGCAGCCAAACTAGAGGGGGCATGTGGCCTTTTGTTTTATATCCCACACTCACAAATGCAGGTGATTCTATGTTAGATTCACTTTTAGAATAAAAGCTCAATAAAATAATCAGCCTGCAGCCAATTTAAAGTTCTTCTGAACTGGAAAATATTTTAAAAGTAAATTCAACTTTATTTTTTATTTTTTTGTCTTTTTGAGACAGGGCCTTGCTATGCAGTTCAGGCTGGTCTTGACCTCACTTTGTAGCCCAGGCTAGCCTCAAACTCGAAATGATCCTCCTGCCTCAGCCTCCCAAGTGCTGGATTACAGGCGTGTGCCACCATGCCCGGCTCAACTTTATTTTTAAGTATATGCATATTAGAGAGACTCTGCAGTTAAGTGTAGGGTTTTCAGATATTTTTATTAGGGTAAAAGCTGATGTTTTACCATACGCAGCGGTGCACACCCATCATTCCAGCTACTTGGGAGAGTGAGAGGCAAGAGGATCACAAGTTTGAGGGCAGCCTGGGCAACTCAGTGAGACCTAGCTTCTAATAAAAAAATGAAAAAGGGCTGGCTAGCTCAGCTGTACAGCACTTACTAGCATGCACAGGCCTTCGATTAAATGTTTAGTGGCACTAAAAAAACCCACATGCACAAAAAAAGACAAACTGCCATTGCTAAAGGGGTTGAGAGTTCTTAGAAGTTTGTATATCTAAATATTTTTAAGTCTGCCCAAGAAATTTAGACTAATGGATGACACTTTTCATAAAAACGATTTGCTGAGCAAAGTGAATTTCAGCCCATGTATTACATAATGTCTCAAGTATTGAGCTCTACTGTCCTAGTAGTTCACAGATTAGTCAACAGATTTTTTTCTTTTTTTTGCTTGAGGCTTATTGTTAGAAACCTCGTCTTCTTCCCTAAAGGAGAGTACATTTAGCAGGGGAGGAAATTTTCAGTACATTTGTTGTGGCTTTTGGTTGATCAAGTTTGAATGTGTTTTCAAAACAGGAAATCCAGAGACTGCAAAAGATTCCTGCCTATGTGTCAGTTTCCTAGACTGGTTTTCAGCTTGAACGTATGTGCTTAAAATTATATAAATAATTTTAGAAGCTGTCTTCACATATGATAGTCCATCATTAGGGGGAAAAAAGACTGGCTACTTATAAACATGTTGGAAAAGGTAAGTGAAGCAAGAAAAGAAAAAAGTCAAACTATAACAAAGGCATAACTAAGAAAGGAAAACATTCATCATAGCTAGTCTCTCTGGGAGAGACAATAAATCAGAGAACCAGTGTCTTTGACCATTTGCAATTAGCTCTTAATACCTTATATATGGACCTTTATTCCCCTGATAAATTTAACTCTTCAAAACTGGACCTAAGTAAGCACTACCCATATATCCTGTTTATGTGTGTATCTAAAACCATCACCTTATAATACTGAGATTATCTGGAATGTCAGAGCAAGAGGCAGTACCACAGCCTTAGTGGATACAAACCACTGATTCTTTACCTCTACAAGCAGCAAAGTCTTGCTAGGTTAGTAGCTTCTAAACTTGGAACGCTGGTGTGACAAGTTCTACGAGACTGCTGGCAAGAGCTCCTCCACCACTAGGAGCTGCAGGAAGACTGCCCACCGTCACAGTGACTCGGGTAATAGGTGCCCAGCTCCTACAGATCCACTTTCTCTCTTTTATACTGTCTTAATTGCCACCAACAAAAACTGTGTGGTTGCTTTTAACCTCATATCTTTTAGTGCAAATACTCACTTAATAAATATTTAATAATAACCATCATGACTCACTTGGGAGATCAGCCTTTAGGGCTCAGGAGGTCTGTTGCTAATCTCAACCAGCATGATTTGCGGGAAGTAAATGATCTATGACGTGCCTAAAGAGAATGAAAGTGCACACAGGATGCTTCTACTTAGGGCTCTTTTTTTGGTACAGAAAGAAATAAACAAGTTTAAAAGAGACAACGTTTTCTCTTGACTTACAGTCTATGTAACTTAAAGGGGGTGGAGGTCCTCCAAACCCCCAGAAGTCAAACCAAACCAAATTACCCAAGCTTAGCTGCGCAATCCGAGCGTAACCACATCAAGTGAGCCCGATCTGCTGCACAACATCATTTAAACTGGAGCTCTGACTTATTGTTCTCTTACTAGAGCAATTTTGTTTTGAAGAGCACAGAACACCCTGTTCCGAATGTGGCTGGCACATGAACTCGATGTGCTGACAGCAATTTGTACTCCGATTAAAATAGGGGGGAAAAAAGGAAAGAGAGTGCACAGCAGTAACAAAAACTGGAACGCGAGAACCCCAAAACTGTACAGTTTGTATTTTAGGAAGGAAAACTAAGAAAGAGGGTTCAAAACCTAAAAAAAAGTGCTGTAAATGCTCCAGCCTAAAGAAGTTAGCTCTGGTAAGTGTCTGTTTTCCCCTTTTCTAATTATAGCAGCTGGTGTCTGATAGCTTTGCACTCATTCCCCAAACAATTACTGGGTCATGGGGATTTGAAGGGGAATGTTGTAACGGCATTACTACTAGACAACACTGGTCACTGGGCCAGAGAAAACCAGGTTGTGACAGGTTGCTTCCTCGCGGCCGGCGTTGTCCCTGGTGCCTACACCTCATGGCAAAGCAGTCTCTCTGTCTGTCTAACAGAGCCAGGCGTCGAGAGAGAGGGATCTTGCTGATCCCCTGAAAAGGACAGTAGAGATGGACATCTAAAAGCAGGACAGGCATATCAGTCACTGACTACAAGGCAGCCGTTTTTATCAGGCATGATGGTCATGTTTCCCCCAAACTGCCTCTACCCTGCTTGTGCTATTTGAGGTGAACACACACCACTGAGAGATCACTTATGGCACTGAGGGACAGATGCTGGTGGGGCAGCTGGAACCCGGCTACTAGAATATATCACATTTATTCAAGTGATGTCTTAGTCTAAGCAGGAAAGCATACATCCTGCAATTAACTTTACCACGTACACCACTTCGCCCTTCACATCAGCACAGCACCTGAGCCAGCTCCATTCTGCTACTTAACAATTGTGGCTTGGGAAGTAGTTTAAACTTTAAGAAGTTCAGTTTCATCTATGGAACAGGGGTAATAATACTAGCTAGCTCACTGTTGACTGGGCCGACTTAGTGGTATCTAATGTGGAAACACTGTATGAAGTGTGGATACAGAGATGTGAGTTAAGATTACTTTGCCATAATTAGAGATAATTTATACCAGATTAAACACATTTTAGAACTCTGTTTATGAAAACATTTAATGGCTCTATAAAGAGGGCTGTCAAAGCATGAGTAAAATTCCTAGTAGGCAAAGGCAATGTCTTATACTCCTTGCGTACGTCACGAAGCCCAGCACACAGTTCTGGGCCAGAAAGTATTTATTTAATGACTAATCTGAAAACAGGGCATTAAGGAAAGGGTGGTAATTTTCACTAATTTATAGTTATTTTCCTTTAAAAATCTATTAGTACTCCTATTTTAATAAATTCCAGGAGGCTGTTCAGATTTATTACTGATATGGAGCTTTTGTTTCACAACACTATTCTAAAATAAATGATGCGTTGGTTGGGGTTTTCTTGGGACAAATAAAGATTTTATTTTTTTTTTGGTGTGTGTCTCTTTGAGACAGGGTCTCACTATGCAGTTCAGCTGGCCTTGAACTCACTTTATACCCAGTCTGGCTTTGAACTCACAGTGAACCTCCTGCCTCAGCCACCCAAGTGCTGGGATTATAGGTATGCACTACCACGCCTGGCTGAACAGACTATTTTTTGATGTGAAGACTTGGAGAAAACTTTTGGGAAAAAAGGAGGTATCTATAGATCCACAATATTTGAGAATGAACACTGTCCATTTTAGCCCAAGATACTATACATACTGTGTTTCATGAAAACATATAAGAAAATGGTTTTGAGAGTTTACTCTCATCTTTGACTTATTTGCAAGGACATTCATAAGTCCTCCAAAACCATGTGAACAAATGAACAACAAAAAATCAACCTCACCGCTCTACCAGGTCTCAGTAAGGGCATACATGGAATATTTCTTCTAATTTCTGATACAGTTTTGTTTTTGCTACTTTATTTATAAAGTACATATAGCGAGATTTTGTTATCATCATCATTTTGTACTTTATGAGACCTCTGTCTTTAACAGGAAATGTTATCGCATGCTTATTTTTGTAATTACTGATATGAGAGAGTTACTCTTATTTTAGACGTCCTATATAGTATTTTCTCGTTGTTTTTGCTGGATTGATAAAGCTTCCCTTATTCCTCTGTTTCACCACTCCACACCGGGGGGTTGGAAGTTCTAGGTGCTACTGTCACTAGTACTTTTCATTCAATTTTTAACAAATCACTTAAAGGCATAGCAATTGTCTATCAATTTTAAGAATTAATCAGCACATTCTTCCTTGGAATAAGAAAATAATTTACTTAACTGAAAGGTTTAAATAATTTGTTATTAGTAAATGTTTGTGGTATATAACAACTACATTCATCTTAGTGTTTTGGTACATATACATACCACATCTTAATCACTTTTACAAGAAAATAGTTTTACACAATTATGCCTCCTTTCATTTCCTGGCTCTACCACATTGTTAAAAATCACCCGAGGACCTAGGTGCAAATTGCTAACTTATTGTTTTTTAAAAATTAATTAAATTTATTGGTACATTCTAGATATACACAACGATCACATTATCATAGAGCATTTGTACCTGGACATGATGCACCTTGCTTTTTTCCCATTCCCTCTTCTCAATCACTCTCCCCCGCTTATTTACGAAAGTTTTGTTTCCTTTTTCCCTTCATTTCCCATTTTTTTCTTCTCCCTACGTTCCTTTTCCACTCCTTCTCCCCATTCTCCTTCCCATTTGAACATTTTCTTCCTGTTTCACAATATCTATTATACACTTTGATCCTTATTTACACTTTTGGTTTCTCTCTCCTTTTTTTTTTTTTTTTTTTTTTGTAGTCTTTTTTGAGACAGGGTCTCACTATACAGTTCAGGTTGGCCTTAAGCTCATTTTGTAGTCTAGGCTGCTCTCAAACTTGCGATGATCCTCCTGTCTCAGCCTCCCGAGTGCTGGGATTACAGGCATGCACCACCACGCCTGGCTTACACTTTTGGTTTCTCATACCAGAGAAATAATGCAGTATTTATGTATGTGTGTCCAAATTATTTCACCTAAGAATATGGTCTCAAGGTGCATCTTTTTAGCTAGAAATGCACCATGCTTCTCTTTTTTATGGCAGAGCTGTACTCCATTGTATAAAAAAAAAAATCTGCTCTGTCTATTAGTTGATAGGCATATGGGCTGTTTCCAAGATTTAGCTATTGCAGACTGTGCTGCTATAAGCATGGGTACACATATATTATTGTGGTATGATGTTTTTAATTATTTTGGGATGAAGGGGAATAGCTGGGTCAAATGGAACTTCTAGTTTTCATTTTTTCAAGCAATTTTCACAGTGGTTGCACCAGTCTACACTTCCACCAAGAGTAGAGAAGGGTTCCTTTTTCCCCACAGCCCCTCCAGCATTTGTTATTGGTTGATTTCTTCGTAACAGCCATTCCTTCTGGAGTGAAGTAGAATCTCAGCATTGTTTTAATGTGCATCTCTCTAATGACCAGGGATGGTGAATGTTTTTTCGTATATTTGCCATTTCCACTTCATCATCTGAGAAGTGTGTATTCATTTTAGAAGCCCATTTTGGATTGGGTGTTTTAATTTTGGGGGGGTCTGATTTTTTTACTTCTCTATTCTAGATAGTAGTA
>NW_004955437.1:3474431-3485378 GCF_000276665.1 Chinchilla lanigera
AGAGATTTAATTTTAGCCTTTGGCATGTGGAAAGCCAGTTTTTCCAGCACCATTTATTAAGGAGGCGGTCTCTCTTCCAGTGAAGGTGTTTGGCTCTTTTGTTGAAGATAAGCTAGCTAAGTGCGTTTAGAGTTGTTTATGCATCTTCTAATCTGTTCCACTGATCCTCAGGTCTGTTTTTTCTTTTTCTTTCTATTTTTTTTTTTTTGGAAGCACCATGCTGTTTTTATCACAGTAGCTTTGTAGTATAATTTCAATTTAGGGATTGTGATGCACCCTGCCTTGACTTTGTTGCTCAGAACTGCTTTTGCTATGCTATGTCTCTTCTGGTTCCAAATGAATTCTAGGACTATTTTCTGTATTTAATGTTATTTTTAACATTATAGCCCTACCACTTCAAATATCTTTCATGATAAATACATCCAATTCAGGAATTACTTTTTTGTTCACTACTGTTTCTTATGCCTTGAACTGTTATTTCTTGGGTTTATTTTTTATGTTTTAGTATATACTAGTTTTTTTTCAAGAAGGGCATAAATCTGCATATTCTAAAAGGTTAATTTTGTTCTTATACTTAAACAATAGACTATGTACAGAATTCTAGGTTCAAAATACTGATCGGTATACACACTGCTCAAAGCACTATTTCTAGTACTGAGTGTTACTAACACAATTTTTGTATCTTTGCATATAACTTGTTTTTCCCTGTGAGAGTTTAGAATTTTCTTTTAAGCAATGGAATTCAGAAATTTCACCAGGTAAAATATCTAGGTGAAAAAATCACTCCTTCTATCTGTCTGCCTTTTAGTCTTAAGACTTAATGCTTTTGCAGGGAGTTTTGTTATGTGTTTGATTAGATTAGATGCTTACTGTCTCTTCTGGATTTGTCATCCACATCCTTTCATTTTTCTTTCTCCTTCATCTCTTGTTTTCCTCTGTGTTCTGAGATATCCTTGGCTGTTGTTCAGGTCACCAGTTTAGCTTTTAGGAAAAGCCCACTCTGCTCTTCCTCTCTCAGTCCAAGTTTCAATTTTGATGAACATATTCTTAATTCCAGAAACTTTCCTGTCTTTCTTTTCCTTCTTAGAGAAGTTCATTTTTTGACTTACAAATCTAATATCCTTGTAACTATCTCTAAAGATAGTAATCAGTATTTTAAAGTTCTTGTCTACTTTTTGTTAGTTTGTCTTAGTGCTTTTTATTTTTTCATCATATTTGGTAATGATTTTTTTGTCTGGGCATAGAGGAAACGTTCAGAATGATCAAATGATTACAATTACCTGGCATCATTTTTTCCTTTTTTTTTTTTTTTTCCTGGCAGTACTGGGGATTGAAACCAGGGCCTCGTGAAAGCTGGGAGAGTGCTCTAACATTGAGCTGCACTTCCAATCCTTCTTTTATTTTATTTTGAGACAGAACCTCACTAATTTGCTCAGGCTGGCCTTGAACTTGTAATCCTCCTGTCTCAGCCTCCTAGAGTAGATAGGACTACAGGCATGAGATAACTTTGTGCTTTGATTGTGGCACAATTTTTTATAAACACCGAATGTGTTTCCATGGCAGGCCTTTTCCCAAGGGTGAGCTGACTGTGGGGGGCCTATGAGTAAAGAGTTCACAAGTATTTACTGAGTAGTTACTATGTGCCAAGCATGACAGACACAGGAAGGTGGGGATGCCCTTCTGCACTGCTGTCTGACTTCAGGAGCTGAACCCTTGTTTTATCTGCTGTTGCACAGAGCTGGCTTTTCACACTTTATCTGCATCTGTTTTATGTAGTTGCTCTCTGGTCCAGGCCCCAACACCTGCGGTTTTCTGAGGCTGCTCCCTGTTTCACTTTGGAGCCTGGCCTTGTTTGCATTAGCTTCAGAGTAAAAGTCACAGCCAGCCAGACCCTAGGTTCATAGTTTTCAGTTTGTATCTGCAGACTGGAATCACCTGGTAAGTTAAAAAAATACGTGTGCCAGCAGTTCCATCCCTTGGGACTTTTATTTAACTGGTCTGAGGCTTGGGCATCAGGGTTTTTAACAGCTCCCCTGATAAAATTCAGCCAAAGCTGAGAGCAACTGCACAGAGGCTTACTGGCCTAGCTGTCCCATGTTGTTTTATAACAATCCTGCAGTTGCCCCATAGCCTGTTCTGGCTCCCTCGTACCAGCTGATTGCGAGCTTGGAGTTCTGCCCGCTCTTGTTGAGAACGGTATGTACCTCTGCAGAGGTCTTCTCTACACCTGTTTTGGGCTGGGTTTGCTGAATCTAGTTCCCATCATTCCCGTTTTATCTACTTTACACATTCCTGGGATTTGTCATGATTTCTGACCCACTTCTAGTCTTCCTTTTCCTAGCACGCTTATTGATTTTCTCCTCTGTTATTGAAGCCCCCCTCCCCTTGCCACCCACATCTCAGTGGTTTAGGAGGTGAGAGGGAAAGGAGGCTCTCCAACAACTTGAACTTGCAAGTCGCTCTGCTGAAATATTCGCATTTGAACGTTCTGCCAACAGTGTGCATTGTCTACATTCAAATGAGGCAAGAAAACCATACACAGCCAGCATTTTCAGGAGCCTGTTTCAACTACTGAAGTTGAAAATCCAGGGGATGAAAAGCTAGGAGCTGGGGAAGAGGAACTGGTAGCTTTTCAGAGTCTTATGTCAGTCATATTGGATTTTCTAAGAAAGCAAAGCTTCGAAGTGGCAATGCAGCCATTACCGACGAGTAAACCCAAGTATGAGACGGAAGTATCAGTCATCATCACGGCAATAGAGGACCTTAGAACACAGTGATTTGTTTTCAACAGAAAAAGGACAACACTGAATAAAAATTACATCTGAGTTAACACAAGAAAAAGTATAGTGGAATAATACCTAAAATTGATTCGCAAGCACTGGGGGCATGATATAGAAAGTAAAAATCAACATTTCCTTGAGAAAGTTGAAATTATTTTAAGGTATCATAAATTCTGTTTTCTACACAGAGATGAATTATGAAAAGGAAACAAAAGATTACAATTTAGAAAAATAGTCTGAATTATGGTACCTCACTCTTTGAAAACCCAAAACCTAGAGAAATTTAGATTTAGAACTTAGTAATAGATCTTATATCTACCAATATATAAAATTAATTTGAAGACAGTTACTAGAGGCAAATTAACCATGGGTTCTGGGGCAAGCTGAGCAGGGCCAGAGGACTTTCTGATGGATTATGTACAGGAAAATGATAGAGGTATCAAGGATTTCTTTCGTTAAGCCCATCTAAAGGAAGTAAAACTTACTGTATACAGATCATACGTAGGAGGCATGGTGGGACACTCCCATAATCCTAATATTTTCAGAGGCTGAGGCAAGAGGATTCCAAGTTTGAGCCCAGGTTGGGCAATTTAGTGATTTAGCAAAAAACTTACTTAAATTAAAAAGAGGCCTGGGGATGTAGCTCAGTACAAGGGCCCTGGGTTCGATTCCCAGTTTTTTAAAAAAGACTACATTATATAGAGTAAGGAAAAAGAAATTAGGTGTCCAATATATATTTTCTTAATTGTCACAACAGCCTGCAGGGGTAAAACATTTTCCAGAGGAGAAAATCTGATGTTCAGTGTGTTGTCTAAAGTCATATAACCATTAGGTAATGATTCCAAGACTTAAATAATTCAAGATGCCGTCACTCCCAAAGCCTGTGTGTGCCTCTGCAGGGTTACCTCCCTGCCCTTTGTACAGAAACAGCCGGGCGTGGTGGCACATGCCTGCAACGCCAGCACAGGGCTCTAAGGGTCTGTGGTGACATGTGGCCGTGGGTGACCAGGGTCTGTCGCTATTTCACTGCAGAGCTGCGGACCCTCAGAGCACAGGTGACACTATGAAGAAGACGCAGACTGGAAGAACTGCGAGGGAAGGCGGTGGTCCTGGTTTGGAGCAGGAACCAAGGCAGCTGTCTTCCTCCCTTACACGGCTAACTCACTGAAGAGCGAAAAGGCAGCACACCTTAACTGAAAAATAAAAATATAATACAATAACTAGCTATAAAACTGATTTGTTCCAGAAAACCAAAAAAGGCTTTTGGGTGAAAAAGTAAAAACAAAACAAACCATTTACTTTATATTTCCCAGGAAAGTATACTCTAATGAGATGAGAGACAAAAGATTAGTCATTGCTCTTCCTTAAAATATTTGGAAACAGGAAAAAATAAAATTGCATAAAGGGCTATTCAAATCTACATTCTGAAAATTCCATCTCTAGTATGATTCCCTTTATGTAAAAAAAGGGGCCATATGAACACAAACACACTTGTATCCGGTCATTTCTGTGTAACAAATGTGGAAACCACGCTGTAATACACACGAGTGACCTAAGCTCACTGAAGGGAGTGAGAAGGAACACACGTGCCAAAGCTGAAAAACCATTCTGATGTCCACTGGAAGGCTAACGACAAAAGGATCCACACGAGTACTTTCAACCTAGAAAATGTCTTTTTCACGGGGAGGTGGGTTAGCAACTCCGAAACTCTGTATGAGTATTCTGGGATTGCACAGATGAGTAATGCACTGCAGATGCACTGCAGGGAAAAGCTGCAAATGAGCAAGAGCAGAACAAACCCGTGTGGTGCCCTGGAGCCGTCAGCGTGGTTTTCAGTACAGCTGCAGACCGACATGCAAGTGCACACTGGTGTGCACCTACCTCCGAGCTCTGTCTGCTGAGATGTGCGGGAAGCAAGAAACCGCCCCACAGGGCACCACCACCCAGGTCTCCAATAGAAGGAATCGGCGCTCCCAGGAGAGACGGCCAATTCCAGGGTCAGGGGAGGGAAATTTTAGGAGCGCTTAGAGCATTCTGTGGTGTCAGAAGGTAAGGAAGTGAGCTGGGTGTGGTGGTCATGCAGGGTACTCAGGGGCTGAGGCAGGAGAATTGAAAGTTCAAGCCTCATATGGGCAATTTAGTGAGAACTTACATCAAAATAAAAAATTAAAGGGCTGGGTATGTACTTCTCTGTAAGAGCCCTGGATTCAGACCCCAGTAGCGCAAAAGAAGACAAAGGAAAAAAGTAAGGAAGTACAAAAACAATAACCAGCACCCCCCATTCAGTGGGGGCAAGTTCAAAGAACATGACAGGAGTTTCTAATAATCAAATCTTAGGCAATTTGAGAGAGAGAGAAAAAAGTAATAGAAAGAAACTTACAGAAGCAAATAAATATCCACAGATGCATAATGATACTGAAGATATATAAGGGAGAAGGGACAGCTCTTCCTTATAGTAAAATTCCAGTTAATAAATATGGAGGGAAAATGGAAATAGAAAAATTACTATCGGTGAAATTCCACAGTAATACCTGTTATATACAAAAGTCATTTACGGATGCTGGAATGGCTGTATGAAGATTCATATGGTACAAACCAAGCCATCTGCACTGTCTCCTGGTATTCCTCTCCCAAATGAGATACTTAGTAATCACAAAGGAAAAACAGTAACTTTACAGGAGAGAAACAAGGCACACTCCACCTTAACCAAATGACCTACGATATCACCACTAGTAATGAGAAACCAACATCATGGACCTCCTGATGTTGAACTGAGGTGGACATGACATATATGGTATTTTCCAAAAATGTACAACTTCAATCTAATCATTTAAAACATAAAACAAATCTAAATTGGAGGGTACTCTACAAAATAGCCAGTTGCCTTCAAAATCCTCAGTCATGAAAGACTAAGACTAAAACCTCTCATACATTAGAAGGGAATAGAGACAGGACAGCACACATGTAACCCCAGCACTTGGTGGGGCTGAGGCAGGAGGATCACATATTTGAGTCCTGCCTGGACAAGTCAAGGAGATTTTGTTTCAAATATTAAAAGGGGCAGGGGTGGAGATGTAGCTTAGTGTAAAGGCCCTGGCTTCAGGCCCTGGGTTCAGGTAGCTGTATAGGTATGTAGATGGATAAATAAACAAGACACCTAAATACAATGCTAGATCCTACATCTGATCTTTGACCAGAAAAGAACACTAATACTGCACTAATGTTAATTTCCTGATTTTGATATACGTCCTGTGGCTCGCGGTAAGATCTTAACATTACAGGAAGCTGAGTGAAGCATACAAGGGAACTTTCTGTAACAGTTTTGCAACTTTTCCGTAAGTCTAAAAATTATTTTTAAAAAATTTAAAAATATGACTACTATTGAAAACATTACCCCAAATAAGACTTAACTTAGCCTACTGCAAAGTCCATTTCTATAGTGGAAGTCTATAATTGGAGGAGATTTTTCCTTTTAGTTGACCCTACAGTTTAAAAACATAAATTACTGAACTGGGAAGTTCCTATATTGTAAGAAAAAACTTGTATATACATTTGCAAATTTTCATAATAAAATTTAAAATATAAGACATAAATAAGCTTTTTAAGTGACTGTTAATACAGTAAAGATAATTTTCAATCATTCCTATAACTTTCACAAAAATCTAGAATCTTACCATGGTTAGGACATGGTCTGGCCCTGCCCTATCACCTAAGAAGATCACAAATGCCCAGAAGTGAGGCCAGAGCCAGCTCAGGCTGGAGCCAGCCCTGGAATCCCCTCTCTTGACCTCAGGCCTGGATCTATTTCTCCCATGAACATCTGAGTTCTTCATTTAATCTAAAACTTAGCATGAATAATAATGATCTAAACACATTATCATCACAGTTAAAATATTTATAACTGCTTCTAATAAAACATAAAAGACAACTACTAAATTTGAAGTAATTTATTTGACTTGTGGGAATGAAATGAAACATGGATCCAAAGTAGTACACACAATATGAACAAGAAATTTAAATATTCTAGTTATCTGTCTTAAGTGAATTGTCATTTTAAGTAGGTCTTATACAATAATAGTTCATGCTGTTATTTAATGGTTTAGTTTTTTGTTTGTTTGTTTGGTTGTTTGAGTCAGGGTCTTGCTCTGTTGCCTAGCCTGGTCTCAAATTCCAGAGCACAGTGATCTTCCTGCCTCGGCCTCCTGAGTAGCTGGGACTGTGGGTGTGCTCAATCATGCTGGCTTTAATTTTTTTGTTTTTTCTGAATGGAAATATTTCTGTGTTTTTCACAACTTCCTTTTGAAGGATTTCAGCTTCAGTTAATGGCATCTTTTAGACATTTATAACATAAGAAGCCTTTTCTGAACAAATGCATCAGGCACTGTAGCTGAAACCGAAAAAGGCAAGGGGAGATTTGGGTCCTCAGGCGCTCACCGCGCACGGGGACCGATGGGCAATGCTGACTGAAATATGAAGTGATAAGCAGAATAGAATGGAAGAAGAGTCCCCCATCACCCCAGTCCTCAGAGGTGTCCTTACTCCCAGTGAACGACAGAGGAAATGAAGGAGCTCTGGGTTGCTCAATAATTCGCAAAGCAGGACTTGAACCCGGGTCTTCTGATTTAGGGTAGAATCAATTTTGATCTAAACGATTAACTGTGTCACATCATGACAGTCAAGGTCGTACAGGGGTTTGAGTCCTGAAGAGGACTACAGTCTGTGGCTGTCTAGTAACCTTCTGAACTCAGACAGTCTGAGTGACATCTCTGCATTCACCTTCCTCACCTGGGGACAATAAGCTCATCTCACGAGGTTACTGAGAAACAAATGAACAGATACGTAAGGCAACGCTAGGGTTAGTTTTTGGCACCCCACGGAGTCCAAACCCTGAGGATTCCTTAACGGTTGTGATTGTTTTTATTCATTTTTGAGTCTGTAGAGGGCGGCAGGGTGCCTGGCACACATACACTAAATTAATATTTACTAAATGAAGCCATTAAATGAATGCTGAATCTAAAACTATTCTTGCAATATATTCAGTATGCTTATTTCCATTATCAGACTTTTAAAAAAAAATCCCATGTCATCTGCATAAATGGATTTCAACTTTTAAGGGGCAGCCCCCTCACAGCAACACTTACTGTCCACTCTTGCCCCTTCATTCGGGTTGGAATACCCCTCTCCTTTCCGCTTGATTCTCCTGATGATGCCTCCATCTTCGAATAAATCCTCTCCTTTGAAATCAAGGAGCTCAATCTAGAAAGGGAAAAGAGATTCAACAGGAAAAGATCAAACAAAATCAATGTAACACATGTAAAGGGAAAAGCAACTAATTTGCTTTTCATTTCACAAAATAAGGCTTTTTTTTTTTTTTAAATCTGTGCGTTGCAGTTATTAGAAAAGTAGAGGAAAGGAACACTGTAGTTTTCAGTACTTGGAAAGAGCTCTGCGTAATGATAATGTCTAGGACTACATCCTGTGGGGCTGCCGTGCAAAGACAGGCAGGAAATACTTGGAAAACGGCCTTGCGGGCCGAGAGCCAGAGCGACAAGGTGCCGGCGCACAACTATTTTGTCTGACTCCAAGGCCACCACTCTGTCACCCCAGATTTATGAAGTTCCCTTTTTAAAAATGTGAGAATAAATCCTAGGAAGCTGGCCTCCTACTGACTAAAGGTGTATCTCACCTCATTAGAATAGGTCTTAAAATCAGGCTTTGCCAAACATGAGTGATGAATTCAACACAGGACAAATAACATGTCACCACCTACTGCTTCTAAAGAAGGGAAATCTGTGACACTTATAAATCTTTATTAACATTTATAAGCCTTAAAAGTACCTTACAACTTGGTACAGGCACATTCAACATTTATTTCCACCACTTCCGTTCTGTCAATTTTGAGTATGTCACATTCACTGCTGACCAGAGCTTTTATTTCTGAGTCCAGTGTCTTCTGTCTGTTTGGCTATGACCTCTCTGCTCCAGGCGCACATTTCTAAGAACACACTGGCACACACCCCTTGGGTTTGTGGGAAACAATTCAAAAGGCCGAGCTCCAAAATAAGTACGCTGGATAAGAGTCTAGACGGTAAGCGCAGGGCTCCTGCTCCAAGGCAGCCCTGCAGGGCAGCAGACGCTGGCAGGGCAGCCCCACACACACTTGCCTCAAAAAAGAGGGTTGCATTCGCGGGAATTTTAGGGAGGCTGCCGGCCGAGCCATAGGCGTATTCTGGTTTGCAGAGCAAATGGCAGAGCTCCCCTTTCTTCATGGTGGCCACTCCAATGTCCCAGGCCTTGATAACCTGGCCTACAACAAAGGAAAAGGTATAGGCTATATTTAAAAAGATCTGACTTTCAGAAAACGAAGGTCCAAACAAGCTTCCAACTTTTCATACTACGCACTCAACTAGAAATTAGGGGTTACCAGACGACGGAACTCAGCAAAAGCTACATGCAAAGAAGTAAATTATGATTTTTTGGAAGGCTATCAGAGACAATTCCCTGCTGAGGAAGAGGAAGGTAATTATCAACACTAGGCTACTCAAAGATTAAATCTTTGAAAAATGATGGTAACATAATCCACAAGATGTGGCTGTGCTGCAATTGTTGCTTAATTTATCATCTCAGCCACAACAATGTGTACATTTTCTAGGCACAGATGGAACACAAATACCAGAAAATGGAGTTTGAAAAAAAAAAGAAAGAAAATGGAGCTTGTCTTAAGGAAGCTTATAATTTAGTTGGGCAGGGCACAAATACCAAAAACAAGAAGCAACCGTGAAAGTACACTGTATAAATGGGTCCATGAAACAAGTTCTGAAAACTTAGAATCAGAAAAATATTTCTACAAACAAAAAGGCTGTGGTTATATGTCATTTTGTCAAGTCACAACAATTACAGAACTTTGAGTTTTTTCTTTTTGCCAGTTCCTGGACACTTAAAGTCACGGCTCAACAACAGAACTATACTAGGCTATGTAATTATAATCTCCGTATCGACAGTGCTCATCATGCGCATCCTTAACTGTGTCTTACTGTAAGCAGGTACAAAACCTTCTGGAAGCAAAAGAAAACCTAGGCAATTTAAAAGAATAAAATAACACTTGAGGTGCTGTGTCAATCAATAAGTAAGTATTCCACCAAGCAGGGTCAGGTAAGCAATGAATGAATTCATTGTTTGTACCTCATTTACTACTCTCTTTAAAGTTAAAAGGAAGGTAATTATCAACACTAGGCTACTCAAAGATTAAATCTTTGAAAAATGAATGAATTCTGAAGTGAACTGTGACCTTGGATTGAAAGAAAGCGCCAGGCAGGACACTGGGGCAGGGGAAGCTGATACATGGTCTGCAAGCAACGATGGATAAAAGTGTGTTACTCATGACTTCAGTTTAGTCTTCCTTAAGTACTACAACTTTTCAAAATAACAGCTCCCCTTATTTCAGTAAAAATTAATTTTCCTAAGTAATAGATCCACAATATCAAAACAGAGAATGATATAAAGTAAAGGCAAAGCTCATCCATCCTACTGATTGATTTTTTGAGACAGGGTCTCACTTTGTAGTTCAAGCAGGCCTTGAATTCACTATGTAGCCCAGGTTGGAACTCACAGTGACCCTCCTGCCTCAGCCTCCCAAGTCTTGAGATTGTAGGCATGTACCGCCACTCCTGGCTCCATCCCTTTCTTTTTTACCTTTTTTTTTTTTTTTAACTTTAAAGAGAGTAGTAAATGAGGTACAAACAAAAAATAGAACAATAGCAGCGTACCAGTATCACAAACATAAACAAACTGAAGCAAGAACATTTACAGTGATACAGGGTTTCAAGACAAAATAATACGAATTAACAGTGGTTGTTATATTACATATCGCTATGCTCAACTACATTACTCAGATTACCAGAAGTAAGAATGGAAGATTCTTCAAACCATTAAAGAGAATAAGAAAATAATTACTAGATAAAACGTTAGAGATAATAGAGTTTCACTAGACAAGATGGTAGGAATTCACCATGGTAATTTCATTACATATTGTTACCTTCAAATCAGCTGCCCAGATTACCAGACACGAGCATGCAAAATTGATTAGAATATAAAAAATTTTAAGCATTAACTATTCCTTTCAATATACCATCAGAAATCAGCAATATAGTTATTATAGCTATTCATA
>NW_004955437.1:3485478-3549861 GCF_000276665.1 Chinchilla lanigera
AAAAAATAGAACAATAGCAGCGTACCAGTATCACAAACATAAACAAACCGAAGCAAGAACATTTACAGTGATACAGGGTTTCAAGACAAAATAATACGAATTAACAGTGGTTGTTATATTACATATCGCTATGCTCAACTACGTTACTCAGATTACCAGAAGTAAGAATGGAAGATTGTTCAAACTATTAAAGAGAATAAGAAAATAATTACTAGATAAAACGTTAGAGATAATAGAGTTTCACTAGACAAGATGGTAGGAATTCACCATGGTAATTCCATTACATATTGTTACCTTCAAATCAGCTGCCCAGATTACCAGACACGAGCATGCAAAATTGATCAGAATATAAAAAATTTTAAGCATTAACTATTCCTTTCAATATACCATCAGAAATCAGCAATATAGTTATTGTAGCTATTCATATGTATATATTTATATTTTGTCTTCCTTCTTTCTTTTTCCTTTCCCTCATCCCAGTTGTTCCTTCCTTTGAGCAACTTCTTTCCCTTTTCGATCATCTATTGTATGTTTTGAGTTTTACTTATTGTTTCACCCCTTTCTTTTAAACAGCCACTACTATTATTTCTTTTGCATCCTTCCAGTGTGTGCTGTCACTTTTTCAACAAATCGAAAGTAAGAAGGACAGCATGCTACACATCAATTCTGAACTGCCTTTCCATTACATTTATCTGGATATTCTTTTTCCACCATTGCAAAGAAGAATATACGTATTAGAAGTTAGAGTGCTAGAATGAATACCAGGTATGTACTTTACTACCTGTGTGGATTTGTATAAGTTAATTAACCTCTGGGTCTCAGGTTCCTCATCTACGAAATGCAGATAATAACAGCACCTGACACGTAGTTGTAAAGATTATTAGATAAATTAAGTCAAGGGCACAGAACAGTGCCTGGCATGTTTGTTTATTTGTTTGTTTTTAGAGACAGGATCTTGCCGTGTTGCCCAGGGTGGCCTTCAATTCCTGAATTCAATAGAGCAATCTTCCTGCCTCAGTCTCCCAAGTAGCTGGAATTGTACGTGTTTGCCATTGTGCTTAGCTATCATGTGTATTTAGAAACTGCCTCCATCATCATAATCAGAAACAGATCTTATTCTGCATAATTCCATAATCTCCTACTGAAAAGCATATTACCGACAGTCCTCCAGTAAGGACAGTATTGCCCATAAGTCTGCCTACTTTACATAAGCATATCTGGGCAAGTGCCAAGTGATATTCACTGTTCTTTCCCTCACTTGCTCTCCTCCTCCTTCTCCCTTTGTTTTTTGCTGGACTGGGAACTGAACCCAGGGCCTTCACAGTGAGCTGCATCCCCAGCCCCCCTCCTTTATATTTTATTTTGAGACAGCGTCTCACTAAGTTGCCTCGACTGCATGTGAACTTGTGATGCTCCTCTGTCAGCCTCCCAAAGTGCTGGGATTCCAGGCATGCACCTCCAAGCAAAGCCAGTGAGTCAAATTTGACAGGTGTCACCCCGTGCCTGTCCAAGATGGCTACCTGAGCATATATGCCCACCACCCGGTTCAGCGGCTTTGGAGTAAATTCAAAGCCTACTGTTGGAAGGTTGCTTTCTGTCACTGAAGCACTCCAAACTGTAACAGAAAATGTCCCCACCCACCCACAAGCCAGTACACTTCAGTTTCTTAGTTGCCCAGGTAATAGTTCCTGCTCCAGTTCTTAGAAACAATTGGTCACTGTGATGCACATCTATAAACCAATCCCCAGCTGACAAGCCATTCTGCCTCTGTACTTCCTGCTTGCTTGTCTCATGTAAGTCCCAGACCACCAGAGATCAGAGCCTGATATTCTGGGAGTGATTCCCATCAGTGCCTGTCGATGTAAATAAATCTGCTTCCAAATCCTGGGTGTTGTTCCGCTGCTTCTACTTGCTGTAGCAAAACACTGCTGTTTAGGGTCAACCTGCGAGAACACCTCCCTTTAAAAACATAACTCTGATATGTGAAGGCAAATACCTTACACATGCCTTCAGGAAATCCATAGACTGGAAGAGGAGCTAGTACACATTTGTTCCAGACATCTGGTCAATGACTGAGAAGCAAAGGTCTGTGGCAGGTACTGCAAATACAAAGCCAGGCCAGGCTGCTCCTCCCTCCCAAAGAATATGCAATGAATCACAGCTAGGGAGGATAAAGATAAATGCATTGATTTTGTTTTTCTTTTTAAACAAAACATGGTAAGGACCAAAACAGAGTACAAAACAAGGGGCACAGAGGAGGGGTGATTAATTCTACCTGGAAGGGTAGGGGCAGACAACGGTGATATCTCTGCCAGCCTATCAATTAAACCCAAATGCGCCCCAGGCTAAATAAATCATGCCTGTGACTTTGATTTTCTTCTTTGGAAAGTTAAAGAACACTCGGAACATTAAAAGTTCTTTGACACCAAGTTTCAGAAACTGAATGAAACACCAAGTGCAGAGCCAGACTAAGGATCACAAGCGTGTTTTTATAATTGCCAACTTCTTTTTCTTCTTGGTACTGAGGACTGAATTGAGGGCCTTTGCAATGAGCTCAGTCTGTGGTCCTTTTAAACATTTTTAATTTTAAGGCAGGTCTCACTGAATTGCCCAGGCTGGGCTTGAATGTGCAGTATTTCTGCCTCAGCCTCCCAGAGTGCTGGGATTACAGGTGTGTACCATTGTGCTCAGCTATAAGCCAACCTTTCTTAATGAGCATTTCCCCCTAATTTTTTTTTTTGTTTGTTTGTTTTTTTGGTTTTTCTCTGGTACCAGGAACCGAACTCATGACCTTGCACTTGCCAGGCAGGCGCTTTGCCGCTGAGCTAAATCCCCAGCCCCATCTCCCTAATTTTTAAGAAATAACACATACTCAGAACATCAGAAAAGCACAGATGATATACTATATTAATCTAAAAAACCTTTGAAAGCTTAGCATCTAGAGAAATTACTGTCAGTTTCTTGGTTTGTTTCAATTATGTATGTACATTTTGCTTGCAGATTAAATTTTTATATGTACATTCTTTTTTTTGAGACAGGGTCTTGCTATGCAGTCCAGGCTGGCCTTGAGCTCACTTTGTAGCCCAGGCTGGTTTTGAACTCACAACAATCCTCCTGCCTCAGCCTCCCGAGTGCTGGGATTACAGGTGTGTGCTACCACACCTGGCCTATACATGTACATTCTTAAAACTGGGGTCATACTTTAGTTTTGTAGACTACTCTTTATTTTTTACATTATATGAGATTTTTTCTTGATAGTAGGTAATTCTGAAAGCGTGACTTTTAGTAATTATGACTTCCTCTTTTGAATATACCATAATTTTATTAATCCCATTAATAAACATTTATGTTATTTCTACTTTTACTGTTACCATACTCCAGAGAACAATTCTGCATCTAAATCTCTATGTGAATTTCTTTGATAGTAAAAGTCTCTAACCTGACATAATCAGGGACCAACCAGGCAAGTTAATTTAAAATGGGCTATAAGACAGGAATCATAAAAACTGTATACACACACCTCACATACTATATTTTTAAACTTAAAACATATAAAGAGGCCAAGGCTTTGTCTGTGAGTGTGGCTCCAGTGACATGAGTCCATGCCATCTTTACTACATAACCCACACTCATGAGGCGTCATTTCTGATTTATAGTGCAATGTGAGTTCCTTTAAAGTAGAGCAAGACCCAGAAGACTATGCAGAGGCTTCTGGTACAAATATGTTCTGAAAGGCCCACTTATTTTGCCTATGTTCTATCCAATCTTAATTCAACAGCTATTTAAAAACACGTAGCATTTTATCTTAATCAATCTTTCTAAAACAACCAACCTGGTTTTCACTGATAATTCATTCTTCTTACACTAATTTTAGTGTTCTACACAACACCTAATGAAATTATATAATTATGAAAAACACAATGGATATAAATAATTTCCAAAGGCTCTCAGAGCCTGAGAAGAACAGCAGCCCCCGGCATCGGGAAACTGCTCGGACACACGGTGAGGCCTTGGTGCTGCCTGCGGCTCGCGGTGAGCCCGTGACTCTCCTCCTCACGCAACATTAACACCACAGCAGGTCACTCTGAGACCAGGACAGAGCTGAGACAAAATACCCCAAAATTCTGTCTAAACCTAAACAAAGAGTAAGGTCACGGCGCACCCTACAAAATATCAAACATCACCCTCTCCTGGCTAACCCAAGAGACTGCTGCTTCTCCACCAGTCACAGCTTCAGCTCACGCTCTTCTAACCAAACGTCCTCTAAGGCACCCACACAGAATCATCCTACATCCTGGCAGTGTCTGAGCCAGAGCAAAGCCCTGTTTCCACAGAATTCCCTAAATCACCTAACACAAGCAACAATGCTATAAAGCAGAACTAACGCGCTTGGACATGTTCTTTGGGCAGCGAAGGACACAGCCTGCACAGCTGATGGGAGCAGAGTGAGGACCGCACCATAGAATTCAGGGTATCTGCAAACAGAATGAGCGCCTCAGTCTGCAGATGCTTAAGTGGCCCCTACCACACTCCTTTAGGTTATATTCCTGCAAGGAGTATTACTGGGCCAGAAGCATAATCATTTCAGATTCTTGATATTTAAGATCTTAGTTGGTACAAAAATGCAGAAAGGCAATTTATTTCTTACTTCTTTATGCTCTCCCTAATCAAAATAATGCTGAAAAAGAAAAGCAACTTTTCCTATGCTTGCTGGCCATTTGTATATCTTTTGTTTCTTTCTTTTTTTAAACAAGGTCTCTCTAACTCATGGTGATCCTCCTGTCTCTGCCTCCAGAGTGCCAGTATCACAGAGGTGCACCACCATGCCTGGCAAATTTGTCTATCTTCTTTGAAGACATTATTCAAGTACTTTGTCCATACTTTTATATCTTGGTTCAGTTTTGGTAAAATGTAGGTACTAGGAATCTATCCATTTCTTTTGAGTTCTCTAATTTACTGGAGTACTGTACAGGTTTTCAACAGTTACTAATAATCTTCTGGAATTTGGTGTTGTCTGTGGTGATCCTGTCTTTTTCATTTCTAATTGCATTGATATGTCTTTTTTTTTTTTGCCTTTTTGAGACAGGGTTTCACTATGCAGTTCAGGCTGGCCTTGAACTCACTTTCCAGCCCAGGAGGGCCTCGAACTCACAATGATTCTCCTGCCTCTGCCTCCCAAGTGCTGGGATTACAGGTGTGTGCCCCCATACCCAGCTAAGAGTCTTTTCTTTATTGGGTAAGATTGGCTGAGGGTTTGTCTGTTTTATTCTTTTAAAGAATTAACTATTTTACTCAATGATTTTGTTTGTGTATTTTGGTCTCAAATTCATTCATTTCTGTTCTGATCTTTGTAATTTTTTTTTCCCTTGTACTAGCTTTGGATTTGGATTATTCTTGTTTTTCTAGGACTTTGAGATGTGTCATTAGGTTATTTGGGCTTGCTGTGTTTTTTGTTTTTTTCCTGAAACAAGGTCTCACTGTGTAATTTAGACTGGTCTTTCACTCACTATGTAGCCCATGCTGGCCTCAAATTCTCAGCAATCCTAGTGCCTCAGTCTCCTAAGTGTTAGATTACAGGCACACACCACTATGCCCAGTTGCTGTTTTTCTGATGTGGGCATTCACAGCTATAAATTTGCCTCAGGATTCCTTTCATTGTGTCCCATAGGTTCTGGTATGTTATACTGGCATTATTACAATTCTAGAACTGTCTCTTTTTTTCCTTTATTTCTTCTGTGATCCATTGATTATTCAAGAGTGTACTATTTAATCTCTGTGTGTCCACAAAATTTGTCTTCTTTTGCCATTGATTTCTGTTTTTATTGCATTATAATCTGATAATAGGCATGGAATAATTTCAATTATTTTGCACTTGCTTAAGCATGCTTTATTGGCTAGTATATGGTCTATTTTGCAGAAAGTTCCATGTGCTGCTGTGAATCTGTATGATGTTGTAGATCGAACACTACATAGCTATTAAGTCCATCTGTTCAAAATGTGGTTCAACTCTGATATTTCTTTATTGATATTCTGTCTAATTGATCTATTTGTGATAGCAGGATATTGAGATCCTCCACCATAATTGCATTGATGTTTGGTCTGTTCTTTCATGTCTAAAGGTGTTTTATGAAGTTGGTTATGCCAGTTTCCAAGTGCATGTATACTTAAAATTGTTATCTCTTTCTGTTGAATTGTTCTCTTAACCAGTACATAGTGACCTTTGCTTCTTCTGATCAGTTTTGGCTGGAAGTTCACTTGGTCTGAAAACATGATAGTTTTCCTGTTTTGGGGCACCCATTGCACAGAATATTGCTTTCCATCCTTTGATTTTTTAGTCTATGAATTTTTTCTGGATTAAATGTGTTTCTTCTATACAACATATCATTGGGTTTTGTTTGTTTGATCCAATCTACCAATCTGTGTCTTTTGATTAGGGCACTGGCACCATTCACATTGGCAGTTATTACTGAAAGGTACTGACTTGTTCCTGTTATTGCACTGTTTCCTTGTTGCTGGTTCTTTTGTTTTTCTCTCTTCTGCTTAATTGCTTACTGACTTGCTGTATTCGTTCTGTGAGTCTTTTTGGCACTGTTGGTTGACTTCATTGTCTCTTTGTAGTTTATCCTTGAGAATTTTTTGTATTGCTGTTTTGGTGGTCATGTATTTCTTAAGGTGTTCTTTGTCATGGAAAGATTACTTCTCCATTGATTTTGAAAGATACTTTTACAGGATGTATTACTCTGGGTTGAAAGTTGTTTTCTTTTAGGGCTCCACTTTATTCCAAGCTCTCCTGGACTTTAAGGTTTGTGGTGAGAAATTTGCTGTAATTCTAATGTGTTTACCTTTGTAAATGATTTGCTGCTTTTCTGTAACAGCTTTTAAGATGCTGTCCTTCGGGGCCTGGGCTTAGCTTAGTGGCAGAGTGCCTGCCTGGCAAGTGTGAGGTCCTGAGTTTGATTCCCAGTACTCCCTCGCCCCCCAAAAAAGATTCTGTTCTTGTGCTGGACTGCTGGGATTTTGACTATGTTTCACAGAGTTCTTTTTGGATCATGGCTATTTGGGATTCTATATGCCTTGCCTATATGTATGTTAAATTCTTTCCCAATCTTTGGAAAGTTTTCTGCTATTATTTCTGTAAACAGATTCTTTAAAACTCCCATTTGTGCTATCTTCTGATTTTTCACTAATTCCAATTAATCTTAGATTAGTCTTCTTTGCATCATCCAGCAGGTGTTGGATCTATTTTTCATATTCTCTTGTTATTTTGAAGATTTCTTGGAGTATATGGTCACCTGCATCAGCCCTGGTAGTTCTAACACTTTTTTCACATTGGTCACTTTCAACAAATTTTTTTGCTGGGGATATAGTTCAGCAGCACAGCACCTGCCTGGCAAGTGTGAGGACATGAGTTCGATTCCTGGTACTAAAAGAAAAAAATATTTTATTTCCTGGATTTCTATTTGGTATCTTTCCATGCACTTTAATTCATTGCTAAACTGGTCACTCATGTTTTATATTGTTTCATTTAGCTCAGCTAGCTTTCTACTAGTGTCTCCTGTAAGCTCACTATTCATTTTTATTCAATCCATTATCTGTGTAGTTTTATCATCGTAGAGTTTGCTGAGCACTTTATTAACCTTTTGTGCGTGTAAGTGTCTTCTCTTTTATCATTTTGTGTTTGGTTCAGTTGTTTGGTTTTTTATTTCCTCCCCATCAGTGCCCTATGGACAGAGCTGGCAGTTGGGAATTTTGGGAGGGATTTTGTTAACTTATTTTCTCTCAGTTCTTTTTCTCTCTCCTTCCTTCCTTTTTCATTCTTCCTTTTTCTCTTTCTTTCTTCACTGATCACACTGGCAGATGAGGAACACAATAGACTACAGAGTTCTGTGCTGGATGTAGGCAGTGGGGTGGAAGGGGAGGGTCAAGCAGTCTGCTGGACCTAATGCCAGCAATTTCAGAACCCACCCTCTCCAAAACCCAAACATGACCAATGTGACTTCTCAACTTAGAGGGTGGGATCCCAGTGTCCTTTTTGGCCTAAGCTTAAACTTTTCATGAGGTCTCAGTCACTGTGGTAGGGTGACCTTAGAAACTCTGACACATAGTTGTTCTGTAGCTCAGTCTTAAACAACTAACCCGTCCCCAAAATGGCTCATTCTCGAGTATGTTGGGTGCTGCGCAGGATTTCCTCTCCAACTCCAGCCTGTCATGTGGAAGGAGTCACTCTGAGAGTAAAACCTCATGCTGTATGTGCAGTTTACAATAACTATGGAGCCCTGCTTGTTCTTTCTCCCTGGAGCTGCCTATCCTCTCAGGCTTACCTTGTATTACTGGAGACAGGTCCCCTACCGAGCAGCTGGGGTAGCTCTCCAGATTTTTTCGTTTCTTGTAGTTTCTAGTTTTATTGTCAGTCCCACCTCTAACCCCAGTTCCCAGAGAGCTACTTCTTTATTCTTCACCAAATTGTTGTTTTCCATGTCTCAATTCCAGGTCTCAGAGAAGCTGTATTATGCGGCCAGTCTTTTTGAAACAGGGTGTCACTATGCAGTTCAGAGCGGCCTTGAACTCAGTTTATAGCCTAGGCTGGCCTCAACCTCACAGCAATCCACCTGCCTCAGCCTCCCAAGTGCTGCATGAGCCACTATGCCTGGCTCTGCCGCCAGTCTTTACTCTGTCATTGTTAATTCAAAATAGTAAGTTGTATAAGTTATTCAGGTATTCTGGATGTTCACCCTTTACCAACTGCATGACTTGAAAATATTTCCCTCCCACTCTCTAGTATCCTTTTTTGGAAGACTATTTTAAATTTAATTATTGAATGTCTCTTTGGTTAATTTTTGGAGAGTCATTATTTAGTCCTACAACTGACACATTTTCTACTTTCTCATTTTGTTTGCAAGCCACCTAAATATTTATTTAGATGAATGATGTTCTCTTTGATACATTGCAAAAATGGATCCTATACTGTAATCACAAAGGATAATGTTAGCAAGTATGAATATGTAAATGATTTTAAAAGGTAACATTTGTTTTCAAATTATCTGTGAGTTTCTAAAGACATGGTCACAGCTGCCTGAAGCACGTCTTCTTCGCTCACAGAATCACCTAGATCCTCCTCAAGTGCTCCTGAACTTGTGGGTCAGCCTTTCACGTGGCTGTGAAACCTGTTCTGGTGGGTCTGCCTGCTTTTGCTGCTGCTGCTTTTCAAAGTAGCCTTTTCTTCTATAGCTCTTCAAATGTAAGATCTGTACTTAATGTCAGAACATCTTGAGATATATTTCTGGAACCATCTTGCAGACTGAGCTGAATAGCCCTGCAGAGATCTGCTTCATCTTCCATGCCAGCTCTTGACAACTTAGTGCCAGAGCCCTCTGCAGATCCTCCTCCTCCCCATCTAACATTCCCAAACGCATCATTTGCTTCTAAGACTTGTTCCAGGTCTGTTTTAAGGACTCTTTGAGCTTCTAATTGTGCTAATTCTTCTCCCATAAGTTTCGGTCGATGCATCTGTTGGACCTGATCATCTGCAGAAGTGGAGAGCTTCACAATCCAGCAGATCACCCTGTAAAAATGCGCGACAGTCTTTACTAGTAGCCCCTCCTTCTGCCATTGGCATCCTTTCTTCTTCATCCAGCTAATGTGCAACTCAGGATAATCTCACAGGGCTAAAACATTCTCCTTGCACAGATTATTTAGGCAGTGTTGAGCACAAAGTGATCCTTCTTGTTTCTTATAGAAGATAGACTCCATGTTTATTTGCCTTGCTGTAGTATCCTTTGATGCACAAAATTATAAATTCTGATGCAGTCCAACTTTATCTATTTTTAACTTTTGTTGCCTTGTGCTTTTGGTGTCATTCCCCCTAAATTACCACCAAATCCAATGTCATAAAGCTCACCCTCTGTTTCCTCTAGACTTTCATAGTTTTAGGCCTTTGATCCATTTTGAGTAATTTTGGCATATGGTGTAGGGTAGGGGTCAAAATTCTTTCTTCATTGGAAGTATTCTTCCTTGACTGTAAAGGTATAACCAAAGAAAATATTTTCTTAAACTTGGCTGTCTACCTGGCTCACCCTTTTTTAAGAGGGTCAGAAAAATAAGATACCCAGTTTTCCCAACATCTTTTATTGTCCGTCCTTTCTTTGTTGAATGATCTTGGCAACCTTGTTAAAAACTATTGAGCATATAACTTTATGTTTGTATTTCAAATATGAACATATTTAAAACAGTATAGCAGGAAAACTGTATGTTATATAGGAAAAATTATATTTGGTGTGGAAACAGAAAAGGAAGATAGGAAGCAAATATTTTAATCATAAAATTTTCTTACCAATGTATAAAAGTTAATAAACATTTAAATATAAAGTTAATCACTAATAAGCTTCAGATAATTAAAAATTGTCTGATTCATTCCTGCTTCACTTTTACAGACAGATTTCCAGGACTCAGCATCAACTTCTGGTTTTTAAGTATTTGTATATTTTGTTAGTTTTGTACACATTAAAAATCTCATATTGGGCCGGGGATATAGCTCAGCGACATAAGCGCCTGCCTGGCATGTGCAAGGTCCTGAGTTTGATTCCCAGTAGAAAAAAAAAAAAAAAGGAATTTTTATAGGGCTGGGGATATAGCTCAGTGGCATAAGTGCCTGCCTGGCAAGTACAGGGTCCTGAGTTTGATTCCTGATACCAAAAAAAAAAAAAAAAATCTCATATCCCTGTCGGGTGTGGTGGTGCACACCTGTAAGCCTGTAATCCCAGCTCTCAGGAAGCTGAGGCAGGAGGATCATTGAGAGTTCAAGGCCAGCCTGGGCTACAAAGTGAGCTCAAGGCCAGCCTGAACTGCATAGCGAGACCTTATCTCAAAAAAAGACAAAAAAAAGCAATAAACATAAAAATAAAAATCTCATATCACCAATAACAATATTATCTTTCTTTTTATAATAAAGCAAATTATTTTGTCCTGTGTACTTTTCTCACAAATTTTATTTGGTTTTATTCTAAAATGGCTATAAAAGGACTCTCATAAACCTCCCCATTCTCTCAGGTATTAATCACAAACTGTACAAACTATGTTTCCGAGATTTTTAAAATACTTATACCTTTTGTTGCACTCTATTTTGCCATTTCTCTAATTCCAAAGAACTCATCATAGGATAATTTTTCCTTCTTCATAAATTATAATTTTAAAAACAGGGAAACAAAACAGGTAAGGTTGTATTGTTTGTGCTTGGACAGGCTGAGGCATCAAACCTGCCAGGCTCCACTATTCGTTGCTTAAAGGCAGAGAGCCTGTCTTGATCACTTTCTATTTCTCCAAGGACAAGAGCACCATAATGCTGCACTCAACGAAGGAATGCAGCCATGGCGCAGTGTCATATTTAAACGGAGTCAGACACTGGTTTAGCGTCCCTCGTTCTACTCTTTCCCCGGCCTGCACCAGCTTCTCCCTGATAACCGCTTAGCAAAGAAAACAGGAAGCACTCTCCCTGGATTGTAAAGTACCAGGTAAAACCAAAAAAAGCACTTTTTAAACAGTTGCTTAGCTTCCCTCAGTCTGTTCCTTGTGGCTCAAGTTTTTTGGGAGAGTTAGAAAATTTAAACATTCTAACAGCTTTCCTTACAGATCTTGTGTACTCCTAAATGGCATGTAAAGAAAAGCAAATGTATTAAGACTATGTATGTTTTAATGTAGACATAAGAACATCAATAGAAACTCACAGGGAGCATATGGCTAAACCACAAACACCCCAGTGTGATTCATATGAGTTACTCATATGAGTAAATGTATGTTATTAGATGTAAAATATTATCAAGGCTCAAAGGTATATGCAAAAAATGTTTCAATTAAAAATAAAAACTAAGAATTAGCTCCACAATATCAAGTATACACTAGCCCTAATTTTGCTTTTGACAAACTTTGTAAGACAAATGTCTGGTGCCTACTAGACACTCCCACTCATGTTGACCAGGACCTACTTTCTTCTTGAACTTGGTCTAATACGGTATTAAGATATGGCATTAATTTTAAAGAGACTGCGTAGGTTTGAATCCTGGCTCTGTCACTTACTATGTATCTGGGGGCAAAGTCCTTAACCTCTCTCCACTTTGGTGTCCTCATAAATAACAGAAGACCCACATGAAATCAAGGCAAGAGTGGCTAATTATACAAGGACAGTCAAACCATGAAAGAAGAAACTGATACAGTGGACTTCATCTAAAGAACTGCTGCTCCTGAAAGGTGGATTAAGAAAAAAGAAGGCTCACAAGACAGCTGGAAAGCACACTTGCCAAGCAAGCATCTGACAAAATGCTTGTCTTGTTGAGTGGTACCTAAGAAGAGGAAAAATAACTGATTTTTAAAAAGTAGTGCCTTGGTTACTTTTCTCTCGTTGCTGAGACAAAATACCTGACACCCAGCATTAAGAAAGGAAAGGTTTATTTAGCTCACAGTTTGTGAAGGTTTCAGTCCATACTTGGCTGGCTCCAAGGCACAGTGGCACATGGCAGAGGGCAACCGTTCATGGCGGTGGAAGACAGCAAAAGCAACAAGAGGACAAAGGAGCAGTGGCAAGCAGCCTCTTTCCCTCCCTTACATTGTATAGCAAACTACCCGCCCCAGGGCAGGCATAGCACTCACATCTGTAATTCCAACATGAGACCATGAATCAGTCAGAAACTCCAGAAGCCCGCCCCATGACTGCATGAGGCTTTGGGGACATCCAGACACAAACCGTAACAAGTAGGCAAAAGGTATAGACAGACATTTCACAAAAGAAAATATACAAGCCAAGTGTGGTGGCAAACACCAGAATCCCAGCAGTAGGGAAGCTGAGGAAAAAGGATTTTGAGTTCAAGGACAGTCTAGATTAGATAATGACACCCTGTCTTTAACAAACAACAACAACAACAACAACAACAAAACTCCAAAACAAAGAAAGAGAGGAAGGAAGGAAAGCAGGAAGGAAATATACAAATTCTCACACATCACCTAGACACAAGGAAGGATACCTTCAATATCACTAATCATCAAGGAAATGTGAGCCCAAAGCAAAATGAAATACCATTTCATACTCCATGGCTAATGCTAAAAAGACTGACAACACTAAGTGTTGGTAAGGATGTGAAAAACTTATCCATTCCTGGCACAAAATCACACTATCATTTTGAAAATAAGTAGGTAGTAAAAACGTATACTTGCTTTATAACCAGCACAGCACCATGTTTTGCTTGTATTTTCTTCCTTATACCCCAATAGGTTAATGGCTGGTTACATTAAATTAAATAAATGAACACTGATCATAATGCAACAAATAAAATCATACTGATGTTAAAGGCAGATCACCTGATATTTACTTCATCATGGCTGAATCTCAATATTAAAAGGGGAGTAAAATATTACAGATAAAAATTCTGGCTTTCTTCACTTTTAGCAATACTGAGGCTTGAATCCAGGGAGTGCTGAACTACATCCTCTTCTCTTTTTATTTTGAGACAGAATCTAAATAAATGGTTCAGGCTGGCATCAAACTTGAGCTCCTCCTACCTCAGTCTTCCTAGTAGCTGGAATTACAGGCATGTGCCACTAGGTCTGGCTGATAAAATTTTTACTGTAATAATTCCTAGCCAATGTTACAAAGAGCATCAAAAACAACTTCAGGGAAGCAGCCGCCTCTCAGAATACAATCCATGTTCACCAGAAGGGTGAGTGGAGGGAGGGAGGGAGGTTTTAGTGCTCTTGAATTTATTTGTAAGATTAGGAGTAGAAGTAGTTCTTTCATCTCCAAAATCTATCTCCCTCCTTCATTTTACTGATAATATATTTGCTTGGGGGAGAGGAGACAACAGAATTCCTTTTACAGAGGTATATATGAAAACCTATGTCATTTCATTTTAACTTTTAATTTTTAAAATTAGAAGGGGGTGCAGGTACCATTGTAGGAATTCAGAATATGTAACATTTAGTTAAGAAAACCTAGTAAGGAAATCACTGTCTCTTTGTTCTAATCTCTGTAACACATTCCATAGTGGTAATAATCACTTCTCTTTTAGGTTTTGTCCTTCCCAACTTCCAAAGTCTAAAAAAGATAGATAAAGCATTATTTCAAAAACTTGCATGCATAGAGTAAATAGTTAAGATCTAAACCATATAAAACAAGTCCTACCAGGCATAGAAAGCCAGTCAATAATCACGATACAGTAACATCAGTAATAAACATCTGAGTGCTTACTATGTGTTAAGCTCAATGCCTAACAATTAATGGTGTGCCTTATCGTACCTAATCACAACACTATAAAATAATATTTTATGTAGTAACAAACAATAAGAGCATATACAATCATTACTTTAGGTGAGGAAAATAAGACAGCATTGAAATGATAGTACAGAAAAACCAATGAGTATGTACTGTGTGTAAGTATAGCTCAAATGTGTGTATATACCTTATGGTATGTTATTTCTATGTATTTTCTTGGGAGAAGTACCTTGTAAAGGGGTCAAGAGAGTGCAACATACAGCGTTTACGCTGTTGTCCATTTATATTATTTTTCTCCATTTTGAGGAAGTAGCTCCTGCTCTGTAACTATCTGAAACTATCCATTGCCTAATCAACATTTCTTATTTTATAGGCAATGGTTACAGTAGGTTTATAAGAGGTGTATTGCTTTTTCCTAGCATGTCTAGTTAGGATGGATAGGCAGCTGTAAGGGGGCCTCTGAAGGCCCCTGTCACTGCGTTGGTGTTAGTCTTTTATGCTTTTGTTCCCGCATGCTTTGTGTGCACTCATGTGTGTGGGGGTGCTGGGTTACTTGGTATTGAACTCAGGGCCTTCTCACTGAGCTGCATCCCCAGCTCTCTATTTTTTTAAATTTTGAGACAGAGCCTTGCTAAGTTGCCCAGACCTGGCCTGAACTTGCCGTCCCACCTCAGCTTCTGAGAGAACCAGGTGCTATCATCAGGCAGGTGCTATCATCCTCAGGTGCTATCACCCTCAGCTTTGTGCCTGCGCTCTTTACAGGGCCCAAGACTAATCGTACCGCTCTGCCCAGCTCCTCCTCTTACGCGAGCAGGGGAGGCTGTGGCTTGTTTACACCCACGCGGAGCAGCGAGGACGGGAACACTGGCTTCCCAACACCTGCTGGGCACTCCTTCCTCACGCGCACACCGTCTCTACATGGGGTGTCAGGGTATGAAGGCGAGTGAGAGCTGCCTCTTTTCTCTCCCACGCTGTGTCTTAGAGGAAGACTCAGAAGATCTTTTCACTCTACGTAAAATTCTGGGAAACATGACTTATTCACCATGGTATCTTATTAGCAAATCTGGCAGTAGAAAGTCTCAGCAACTGTTAATTCCATTTTCCAAGATAACTGCTGACAGGTGATTTCTTATCTTTAACTTCAACTTCCTTGAAACAGAATTTCTAAGGGTAGAGTGAAGGACAGCGGGAACAAGGAGTTCTGATGAGGCAGGCACTCTGAGGTCACTGGGATTAAGTAATGATACCACTGCCACTCTGATAGCCTAAGAGGTTCACATCCTATATTACAAGGAAAAAACCTCCGAAATAACTGTCATAATGGATCCTATGTCAAGAAAGAGACTCTGCGTTTGACTTTCATTGCTCTCTTATTCAAACACACCTGAGCCATAACTCACTAGGGACCCAAAGGAGAAAGGGGTAGTGGCACAGCCAGCACGGAAGCCTGGAAAAAAGCACAGGTGGCCAGGATGCGGATGTCACCGTCACACACAAATGGCTACAGGTGCCAGGGAAGGCAGGGCTGCAGAGAGGCAGTTTCTCTTCGGCTGTTTCCCTTCCAGACCCATCCTTCGTTAGCAATTCAACTAGACATAGAGTCAGAAAGAAAAAGGAATCATGGTCAACCCTGAGCCATGGTGTAGATGGGAGGACCGCCTCGTCTGACCTCCACACTTAGCCCAGGAGTGAAGCAGAACTGCCATGACAAACAAAAATATGAAGCCACTGTAATCCAGCCACCAATTTCCAACAAACCCATGGTCCACAAAGTTCAATTTGATGTATGGGCTATTATTCTTATATGACTAAAGAAAATAAAATACCAAATTAGTTGAATTCTTTTTAAAAAAACATTTGAAAAGAAATTCAATCGTATTTAATTCTTGAGAACAGCAGACCCCAATCTTTTTTTCTTCAGGACCCTTTTACGTCTTGAAAGCTAAGGACTGCTAGCGTGGCTGGGGTGCAGTTCGGAGGCAGAATGTGCACTTAGCATCCAGCAGGCCCTAAGTTCAGTCCTCAGAATAGAAGAAAAACTGGAGACCTAAAATGATCTCTGGTATAACTACTGAAACTTACCATATAAAAATTAAAATTCATTTTAATTCATCAAAAAATAATCCCATATTAACATAAATGACTCAACTAGAAAAAAATTAAAACTAAATAATTCAAAAAATTTTAAGACCTGAAGGGGCAGCTCGGTAGTAGAGTGCTCGCCTACCATGCATGAGGCCCTGAGTTTGCCTCCCAGCGCCATCGAGATCATTTTCTAATTTCACAAATACAAACTGTGTCTGCCTTAAGAAGATAACTGGGTTTTCAAATCTACTTCTACAATTTATCTCTTCCAGTTCTGGAGTAAATAGAAAACAATCCAAACCCACAAAGAGGTAGTTGGGAAAGACAGAAGCACTTTATTTATTTATTTATTTTTTCCGGTACTGGGAATCGAACTGAGGACCTTGTGCTTGCCAGGCAGGCTCTGTGCCACTGAGCTAAATCCCCAGCCCAGCCCCGGTAGAAGCACTTTAATTGTGAATATAATCATCAAAAGTGGACACACAGGGCTGGGGACACGGCTCAGTGGTAGGGTTCTTGCCTTGCATGCACAAGACCCTGGTTTGATCCCCAGCTCCACCACCACCACCACAACAAAAGTGGACATATGGTAAAGGTCAGTTGCAGTGTGGAATCTCAAATCATACCAACGAACCTTTCATATCTGTTACATTGAAAGCCTCTAATCTAGCTTATATTTTGAATGGACTGTTTATCCATACATGACCTCATGCATCTTATACTGTACCATGAAAATATTGGTTCACTGAGTTACACAGATCCTTTAAATTGTGATACATTTCACTGTGTAATATAAGAAATTACACTCATTAATACATACCGATCTTACTAAAAAGGCTTTTAAGTGTCACAATGGCAGACAAATTTTTTACAAGTATAATTTTTAGTTGAAAACTCAACAAATACTGTCAGTAGCTTTCCTTGAAATGACAGGCTCATTTCGTTTTCAGGAATATACCTACTAACTACTGAATAATCAAGCCTGATCGTTTGCCTGTTCAAGTAAAATGGTGTTTCATTAAACAAAGAAGTCAGCCAGCTCAGCGATCAACTAAAGCAAGTGCGCAAGCGCTCTTCCTCGAGACAGGCACCGTCACTGGTGCGCAGAAGCGCACTCACTACACGTGCCTGTGTGCCACACCGTATCAGAACCACGTGAAATGCAAGGACCAGCCTTAATGAAATAACCTGCTAATTATCAAGGCATTCTCACATTGAAACTGGCCTTTCCTCTTGTGAGAGGCAGTGCGAATACCATGATTACTGATACAGACGGGTGTCATTGCCTCGATTTGTGTTAAGGCACTAGTGTTTCCACTACTGCAGCTTTTGTGTCTCCAGTGCAAAAGCCAACACATTAAAAGGTTAAAAGGTAAATTACATTTTCGTATTGTTATGAAAGGAACTGATACTATGTAAATGCCTCCCCAAAGATCTCAGAGGACCCCTCCCCCGCTTTCTTTGAGCACTACTGCTCTAAAATACTTTTGGCAAGGATATGTTCTGTTACTCCTATATAATACAAACAGTAATAAATCTAAGCAAAATACATTCAAAAATACCCTCTTACCTTTGCCAAGACTAAAAACAAATGGTTCATTTCTATCGTGGCTGGAATCAAACTTCTTTCCATTTGACAATTTTCCTTTGTAATGGACGTAAACTCTGTCACCAATCATGGGTGTTTCCTCACTATTCCCCACTCTTTTGACAATCTAGAAAAGACAAACATCAAGGAAAGGGAGGTGGAACTTTTTCAAAAAACAGAAAAAAGCAGAACAGTCCATTCCAAGTTACCGGGCAGACCTGCAAATACCCTCTAGTCTGGTCCTTCTAACCTCCCTTCACACTTCTCTCAGTAACTCTCCCGGAGGGCCGAGGATACAGCTCGGCAGCACAAGTGCCTGCCTGGTAAGTGCGAGGTCCTGAGCTCAACTCCCAGTACCAAAAAGCAGAACACAACAAAACCCTTCCTGTTAAAAAACTGTCCTTTGCTAGTCCTCCATACTACATTTAATTATATTGTTTTTTATTTATTACATTATTCCCTCAAAACAATTAACCAATAAATCCTGATCCATTTGTTTAAGGCCCTGTATGTGTACACTAACATCTCTCAAAATGCAAATTTGTGGGTCGGTCCACTCACGAATTGAATGAGGCCAAGAAGACTCTTGGACTTGGAAAACAGTCAATAAGAAGTAAAGCAAATTTTCAAAAGTGAAAAATAAATTTTTAAAAGTGCAATTTGTTTACTTCCCTCCTTTGCTAAAAACATTAGCTTTTGTCTACATTCTTCCAGTTTGGTTTAACTGCAGAAAGCCCAATATCCTGGCATAACAGGTTACACTTATTATTTGGAAAATACTCAATCTGCAAAGTACATCAATATCACTGCATACTTTGATATGATACTGAGTAATGTGTTTTCTAGCAAAGGAAATGCCAAAAAAAAGGTCCAAGTTGAAAAATATTTAGCTATCGTAAATCCAGTATACAGTATTTTTTTTGTTCCTGGCACGGTAAACTGCTCATGCAGTTGGTCAGTTCTTGGAAAAGAAAATCAAATCCAGGCATGTGGTGGTGTAATTTATTCTGTCAATCAGCTAGACCAAATCAATCATTTTTAGTAGATAACAGAGTAGAATAGCAAATATCCAATGAACACCTTTTTGGGGGAAGGGCTTGAGTTTTTATTTATGGAACTGAATTATTTGCTTTTAAATTCTTCTCTGAGATGTATTTCCCTCCCCCCATATAAACACCATGAATTTAAGATTCCACAACTTTCTTAGCTCAAAAGCTCAGACATTCTTTAAAGGAAAGGAAACACTGCTGCCCTTCATGGACTTAAAAAGGTAAAGTTTCAGAAGACATTAATCTAAAAGAAACCATATGATATTCTTTTTTTTTTTTTTTTTTCCATATGATATTCTGAAAGAGCTGATGGTCACGGATGTGTGTGACATTTTATGAGCCCTGTGCTTGGCCATCAGCAAGAACCTGCACTTAGAAGACTGGAAGCAACAACTGAGGAGATACAATGGATGGCTGCGGGAGTCAGACGGCCGCCAGCACAGCACCCAGGGCATCGCCTCCGGTGTCCCCACAAGACAAACCTGTGCCTAAGTCTGAAGCTGCTTGAAAGACAGAATCTGGTCTTAAGTCATTTGGAAAATGTAAACCCAGGGAGTTACTGACTTTCCAAACCTGCTTCAGTATTTTTTTTTAAGGATATAATAGTAGAAGAGGTTACTATAAGACAGACACTACAGTAAGTGCTTTACCTTATCCTGATACTGGTAAATATTTCTCTAAATTTTACAGGTAAGAAACAATCATACAGAGGTAACTAAACTGCCTGAGTGATGGGAAACTTTTTAGACCTTTCAATGATATAAACAGCCCACTAATCATATGTGCCATAGGTTTGCCACTACTACCTTAGGTCATGTAGTTACTAGGTCTATTTTTGATTGATTGACTGACTGAGACAGGGTCTCACTATGTAGTCCTGGCTGGCCCTGAATTCACTATGTAGCCAAGGCTGGCCTTGAACTTGTGGCAATCCTCCTGCCTCAGCCTCCTAAGTGCTGACTAGGTCTATTTTTAATCGTAACCAAAAGCCCCGTAGTGAACCTGAGGCTCTAGACAGTGATAAAAAACATGATTTAAAATAAAAGGCTTCTGATCTCAAAGGTGCCTTATAAACCTAAAATTCTTGCTGTCAGATTTATTCCCTAGAATACAGGGTGCTATGATTTGAATATGATTTGTCCTTGCTGAAACTCGAACTAAAGTCTGATTGTTAACTGCTGCAGTATTGAGAAGTGGGGCCTTTAAGAAGCAATTAGGTAATTAGTGGGATTCATGCCTTCCTTGTGTGAGTTCTGGCTCTAGAGGGATTGGATTAATCATTCCAAGTTGCTATAAAGCTACGTCACCCTTTGCATTTTGTCTTCTCCACATATGCCCACCTGCTCTTCTGCCTCCCACTAGACACTGATGCCCTCGCTAGAAGTGAAAAAGATGCATGCGGACTTCCCAGACTTCAGAACTGTGGGCCCAAATCAGTCTCTGCTCTTTAAAACTCACCCAGCCTTAGTGATTCTCTTACAGCAAAGAAAACATACTAAGACACAGGGTCTGAGGCAGGTTAGGGACCTTGTCCTCTGAATATGGGCAATCTGAAAAGATGAGGTAGGAGATGCTGAAGATAGCTGCAGAATCTCCAGTCTCTAGAAGCACCCTGGTGTTTGGAATGAGTAATTATAATTAAAAGGTTGGGACCCCCCCCCCCAGAAGATAGCATGATATAAATCCATAGCATAAAGCCCTTATTCTATAGCTGCTGGTCCCCAAATTTGGTTTGGCACATAGCAAGCTAACAGGAATGCATGTATATTCAAAAGAGATCCAGGCACAAAAGAAACGCTTTCACATTAGTAAGATTAAACAAAACAAATTCATATTGCTGACACAGGAGGTATTAAAACTAGCTGTAATACTTAGAGTGAGTAAGATGATCTTTTCAAAAACAAAACAGCTCTATAAAACTTGTATCTGTAACACTGGGATAGGAGAAATAACTACCTAAAGTGATTAAAGCCTTTTGAACCTCTCTCAGCTTCAGTGTATTAACTTATAAAACGGAAGAATCAACACCATTGAGAGATACAAATAAAAACAGGTGAAAGTGATTAACTGCACATTAAAAAAATATATGTTTGCCAGGTGTGGTGGCAAATGGCTATAATCCCAGCACTCAGAAAGCTGAGGCCAGCCTGGGCCACATAGCGAGTTCAAGGCCAGCCTGAAGTATAAGGCGAGACCCTGTCTCAAAATAAAAAACAAAAAACAAACCGTGTGTGTGTGTATATGTTTTAGTAAGTAGGAAAGCAAACTCAACAGTAAGATATTATGGGATGATGCCCACATATTCACTGCACACAGGAACATTATTAGTATGGGTCTTTGTTTTTTCTTTTCTTGGAGACAGGGTCTCACTATGCAGAGCAGGCTGGCCTTAAACTCACTTATGTAGTCCAGGCAGGGCTTGAACTCCTGATGATCCTCCTCCCTCAGCCTTCCAAGTGCTGGGATTACAGGTGTGCACCATCATGGCCTGTCACTATTAGTATGGTTAAAAATCCTTCTGAATTTTACAATTTAACTTTTCCCCTTCTAAAAGTTTTCAAAACTGTCATTAACTAGCTTTAGCATACTTTTATAAATGATATATTAAGTTAGTAGCTCATTTGTATACTCTGAGACTACTGAGAAGCAGCCTTTTGGAGCCAGACATAACTTGGACCTGAACCCCAGGATCTGCACTTACTGAGATGTATGATATCGGGGCAAGTTAATTTAACTAGCTCAGCCTCAGTTTCAGCATCTACAATCTGGGATTAAAAATGAAAACCTCAGAGTTAAGAAGAGGAAGAAATAAGAATCTAGCTGTAGTTTTTGGCACTTAGTAAGGCTTAATAAATATTATCCATCCCCACACATAAAAGTTTTATAAACAATCTTTGAGACAGCAGGTTTCCCTGTGTGTCTTTTGCTTGTGTGGCCTCACCTTTAATACCCCTCTGTCTTTTTTGGGGGTGACATCCTCTCCGTGTTCAGCAACAGTGGCTGCTGGGCTTTCTCCACTGTTCTTGGCACCTTCATCAGTAGTCATTGTCTTTGTAAGTAGGAAACCTGCCAGAAGAAACATATTTTAGCTAGGGAAAATATTACTTCTTTATGCATATTAAATGCCCCTGGAAACTGAGCTTCGCTCCACCTAAGACTTATTTAGGGCCCATTTATTTAGGGCCACTACAGGTTAGACATTGAAAAGGGAAAGAAAAGCATTTATGACCACGTATTGATGTCATGAGCTAAATAAAATATCACCTGATTCCTCCATTTCTCACCTAGCTCTGGTCCCAAATTAAAGCACAATATGTTAGGTTTGCCAACGGTTACATTGCTTAACATGATTACACAGAAGGGAGCAGTCCTCTCAAAACTTTGCAAATATTCTTTTCCAAAGTCATATTCTCAAAATGAAGAACGTATCAGGTGGCCTGGTGAAAGAAGTGGCACAGTATCACAGTGGAAAACAGAACAGGCTCGGGAGTCTGACAGAGAGCGCCTGAGTCCAAGCCCCGGCTACTGATGTTCTGCACTCAATCCTACTGAGCCCTGGTTTCTCATTTGGAAAATAGGTGCAGTACAATGTTAGCATTACAGTGAGGCTTCAGCGACATACAATATGTGATGCGATTGACACCTTAGAAATTCGGCCTTTGACGCTGACAGAGTCTGCTGTGGGACCACATTTTTCATCTCCTGCTCAGAATACCCGGAGAACAGGTTCTTCCCGGTGTGCTCAAAGCAGTTCCCAGTGCGAGCCCAACCTAACTCTAGCCAGACTAGACCGACTCCTCTTCCAGAACAGCCCGTAAGGCGGAAGGCGTTCGCTCTTCCGTAGCCATGCGCAGTTACTCTCGTTCTCCCCTCCACACGCCTTCATCATACTAACCTTGACCCTGCATGTGTGGCTTATTCTGCCCTTTTCTGTACTTCCTTAGCTCTTCCCTGAACTGGCTGTCCATAATCTATCTGTCAAAGACTAGGCCTGACAGATGTTAAGGCTCTTGAGAGCAAGGGCTACACTTTTGTATTCAGATCCCCTAGGATCCCTGAACCTTTCAGAATGGTAAGTCAGAAAGAGCAAGAAATTCAGAACTTCAATGTTCTTCCCCTGCTTCTTACAATCTGTTTGCTATGGGCTACTTTAACTTCTTCAAGTCTTTTTTCCCTACCTATGTAATTACAATAAAAATATCTACCTTCACAGGGCCACCTGGATTAAATGATTTATTATATACTTTTAAAGCATGCTATGAAAAAATTAGCTAGCGTTGTTGTCAGTCACCTGACACTTCTTCATGCAAGGCAAACGGATGTGACCAACAGGCTCATCAGTAAGCTAAACAAATACACCTGGCCACCTGCATGATGAATTCCACACTGCTCCCCGCTTGAGCAGGGAAAATCAGAAATGAACCATTTGTAAAGGCATTCCATATTAGGCTAATAATGGATTTAAGGTTCCCTCAAGTCACCACCGAGGGCCTCTGTCTACAGTCAAAAAGAGCTATTTTGCACTTCTGAAAATTCTTACAGATACTGTCAATATTTAGACAACTAAAACATATATTGCAGTGTTTTAAGTCATTTTCAAATGACCTAAGTTTACTCCAGTGTCAACAGAGACCCAAATCAAATCAGCTTGTGGGCTGAGGGTGGGAGGTATAGCTCAGCAGCACAGCGCCTCCCTGGCAAGCGCAAGGTCATGAGTTCAATTCCTGGTACCAAAAAAAAAAAAAAAAAAGAATCAAATTGCCTGTGCCCAAGAATCTTCAAAGGGAAAACCAAAAAAAAAAAAAAAAAAAAGAATCAAATTGCCTGTGCCCAAGAATCTTCAAAGGGAAAACCAAAATCCCAGGGTCTAACCCCGTTTGCTTTATTTTCTAAGATTGTTTACCAAACATAAAAGATCCAAATATTTGGCTCAAGATAAGTGAAAGGCCAGAACAAGTCATCCCCAAGCAACAAAAATTAAGTACCTGGCTCTACACAGTGTGAGGCTAGGTAATCAGGAAAATTAGATAAACAGGGCTGGTTCTCAGCTCTAGAAATCTACCCTGTTTTAGGGGGGCGGGTTAGCAGGAATCAAACTCGGAACTTTGTTCTTGCCAGGTGGGTGCTGTGGCACTACACTATCTTCCCAGCCCCCAAACCCACCACTTACAACACATTTTTCTGATGCACTGAAACTTGTAGAAGGCACCTCAACAACAGAGGGAAAAATCATCTAAATATTTTGGGGGCCATGAAAAAATGTATGCATGCAAAAACAGTTCCCGGGGCTTCACCAATCAACTAACATCCATTAAAGGACCCCTGGAGAAATTCAAGGCATTGAGCAAGTTAAAGACATCAGGTGAAAGTTCATGGAGAAAAAAAAGACAGCCACACCTTCTCAAAGTATCACCCTACTGGTGATTACTTATTAAGAAAAAAAAGGAAAAAGGAGAAGGGGCCCCGTGGTGTGTGCCTGCAATCCCAGCTGCTCAGGAGGCTAAGGGTAGAGGGTTGCAAGTTTCAGGTTGTGTTGTATGAAAGGAGAGAAGGTTAGCAAGATAGAGGTCAGCCTGCGCAACTTAGTAAGATCCATTTTAAAAAGGCAATAGAAAAAGAAAAAAAAAAAAAAAGGAAAATAGACCTTCCCAGCGAGGTGATCCCATCACTTAACAAGTGACTTGCATAACCAAACTCTGACACCAGTACTGAGACAAACTCATTACTGTGCCTCTGGACATGACATCATAGGAACTATGTATCCCCTATGTGGTGAATTCCTATCAAAAACAGTTCACTGGATCTAAGCAAGAAGGAAAAAACCCAGCATGATGGCACATATCCGTAATCCCAGTGCTCAGGAGGCTGAGGCAGGAGGACTGCTATGAGTTTTAGGCCAGCCTGGGATATACAGTGAGTTAAAGACCAGCCTGAACTACACAGCAAGACCCTGTCTCAAACAAATAAACAAACAAAACACAAAAAATAAGAAACAATAAAAGACAATATTAGATTATGGAGCATTCTACAAGACAACCGATCTAGATTCCTCAAAAAAATGTTACTATTATAAAGGATCAAGGGGAGGGGAGATACTGTTTGTTCTAGATTAAAGGAATCAAGTGTAATAGGTAAACCTGGGCTAGATCCACAATTAGGAAGACAAAATGCCTAAAACAATATTGTCGGGAGAATTGGAAAAACTGGAAAAACAGACTGTATATTAACTTATTGCTGTATGAGTGTCCAAATAGTATTGTGATTTTTTGTGTGTGTGATTTTTTTTTTTTTTACATAGACTAATATACTTGTTTTTAGGGGATACATGCTGAAGTACTTAGGGGTAAGGTGTCATTAATGTCTGCCACTTCTTTTTAACTTTTTTGTTTAAATTTCTTAACTGATACATAAAAACATAAAAGTTGTGCTCTGCCACTTATTTTGTTTTTTTTTTTTTGGTCTTTTTGAGACAGTCTCGCTATGCAGTTCAGGTTGGCCTCGAGCTTACTTCATAGCCCAGGCTGGTCTCAAACTCGAAACAATCCTCCTGCCTCAGCCTCCCCAGTGCTGGGATTACAGGCGTGCGCCACCATGCCTGGGTGCCACTTATTTCTAAATTATATAGGCAATGCTTTCTTTTGAATAGTCACCATTTGGAGTTCAGCAAAATTTTTGAATGAAAAAATTGTCAAACAAGAAAGTGTTTGGTGAAACTTGCTGCTCTGCAAACAATGACTTGCTTAAAATCAAATCAAGAGGGAACCTGTGTAAACTGATCTCACTTTGTAAGTCCTGTTTGCCAAAGGAATCTACTCTTCATTTTTCCTTCTAACATTTCAAGGGATGCAGTAATCTGCAAGGGTGACTCTTGTCAGTACTACTGAGCTGGTATGACGAAAAAGTACTATGAATAATTAAGACATAAAAACAAGAAGAAAATTTTTTTCTGAGGTTTCAAAGGCAAATCTGAGAGAAGAAATTGAATTTTCAACATACTTCCTCTTAATTATATTGAGGTTGTTAGGAATGTATGTCTTTATAAAGAAACAAAATGAGGCCAGGAACATAGCTCAGGGGCACAGCGCCTGCCTCACAAGTACAAGGTCCTGAGTTTGATTCCTGGTACCCGCCCCCCACAAAAAAGAAAAAAGAAACAGAACAAAAATTCGTTTCACTTTATTGAGCACTATACAAAAAGACAGTAAAAACAGACAGTTCTTTAAAACAAAGCAAGTTTCACTGCTTTTATGAGAGTTTTCTTTTTCCCTCCAACCTAGATTTATTGTGTGGATTTAAAATCACTATGTAGCTATGGATATTAATCTATGACAAAGTTTACTGTGCTGATCTGTCCAAAGGGGGAAAATTGCTATCCGGTACATAGGAAAGGGAACACACAGTTCATTCTGTTATGGACATGCCAGATAAGCATGCACTCTCCAAAGAGCTAGTCAGCAAACACCCGAGACATCACAGAAAAATGAGAACACGCTCAGCATTTCACCAACAGTGTGCTGAAAACTGCAGTTCACATAACTAAATTACTAGATGCCCTCAAATGAGAAGTTACTTTAAAGCCTTGTCCACTATGTCCCATACATTTACTGTGATGTTCCCTCTGTTAGAATACAGGTATCTTACACCAGCCCACACCGTGTTTAACAGGACAGTATGCAGAAAGAAGACAAGGACATAGGAACTGGCTATTTTGTTAGAAGCACTGAAAATGGTATCAGCATTCTTTCCAAGCACCACAGACTCTTGGCTTCCTATAACTAAAACATGAAAGAAGGACAGAAGACCTAGGGAAGAGGTAAACGTAGGCTTTTTAATGAAATGCAATGCAAGCGAATCTTAACTTTGAAAAATTTTGTAAGGCTGGACTAGAAAGCCCCCAAATAAATTTCAGCCGCAGGCTTCTCTCAAACATTCTAGTCCAGTAACACAGGAGTAACAGGAATAGTTACCTACTGCAGATAAGACACACATCCACAGAGATAAATACTGTGTGTATGCAAAGGAAACAAGATCACGAACAGACTGCACCTACATGAACCATACACTTTATTTATCCAAGTTTCTTTTCTCCACAGTGCAGGGAGGGGTTGGGAAGATAAAGAAAAATACTAGTATACACACTCATATACTAGTATTTATTTTTAAGATAAAGCATGAGACGCTACAGATAAAGCCCCAGTGAGCAAGTGCTAAAAGGCTCACCACCTCAGGAAATACAAAATAAAATCACAACACAATATCACCGCATACCTATTAGGATGCTATTATTACAGGGAGTGTAGGTTGCTTATAGTTTGCTACTTCATTGCTTTGCTGCCTTCTGCCTGCCATGAACTACTACTTCTCTGCCATGCCCCTCTACCATGCTACTCTGCCCTGGAGCCAGCTAACAATGAACTGAAACCTCTACAAACTGAGCCAAGCTGGGCATGACGGCACACACTTGTAATCCCAGCACTCGGGAGGCTGAGGCAGGAGGATCGTTGCGAGTTCCAGACCAGCCTGGGCTACAAAGTGAGCTCAAGGCCAGCCTGAACTGCATAGGGAAACCTTGTCTCAAAAATGAAAAAAAAAAAAAAAAGACCAACTGTGAGCCAATTATACCTTTCTTCTTCTTCTTTTTTTTTTTTTTTAAAGGGGAAGGCACACTGGAGAAAACATTTGGTGAGAATGGGGAAATGAGAAATCTTTGTGCATTGCTGATGGGAATGTAAAATGGTGCAGCCTCTCTGGAAAACAGTTTGGTGGTTCTTCAAAAGGTTAAAGAGAATTACCACAGAATCCATCTCCTCCACTCCTGGATCTATACAGTGTATACAGACCCAAGAGAACTGAAAGGAGGGACTGAAACAGACACTTGCACACCAGCATTCAAAGGAGCACTATTAACAGTGGCCAAAATGTGGAAACAGTGCAAGTGTCCACCATCAGCTGAAGGGATAAACAAAATGTGTGAATGTATATCACATAATGAATATTGTCACACAATGAATATTATCAAGCCATTAAAAGGGGGACATTCTAACATAGGTTACAACATGGGTGAACTTTCAAAATATTATTCTTAATGTGAAATAATCCAGATACACAACATTGTGAATGTACTTACTGCCAATGACTTGTACACTTAAGACGGTTAAAGTAATAGATTTCATGTTATACATATTTTTCAGAACAGAAAAAGAAACAGATACAAACCCGAGGCTAGAACTGACAGAAAAAGAGAGCGCGTCAGCCAGACTTCTTTCTCCTTCTGCTGCCCTTGACCCTCCTACCTTTCTCTCACATTTCCAGTGCACAGCGCTTTCTAGCAGTAAAATAGGGCCTCTATAGGTGATTACAACACCAGATCTTCCTGGGCCAGAGGCTCTGAGGCAGCCAGTGAGGAAGACGGGTGAGGAAAGAGAACCTTAAATGATCTACCGTCTTAAAGCTGCAAATTATTTCTTCCTTTATCTCTTAAACACACACAGTATTTTGGCAAACTCACTTTTCGTATCACTGCAAGTAATTGCTGAAGAAAGCAAACAGACCACATTAATGCATCTGGCTAGTTAGATAAATGACTATCTTTAAATAGGTAAAAGGCAAGCCAGGTGCAGACAGCACACACATGTGATACCCCATATTCAGAAGGCTGAGGCAAGAGGACTGCAAGTTCAAGGCCACCCTGGGGAACTTGAGACACTGTCTCAAAATAAAAATGTAGCTGGGATGTATGTAGCTCAGGGGTAAAGTATCCCTGGGTTTCATCTCTAGTATCACAAAAATGAATAAATAGAATGCAAAAGGTTATATTAAGGTAAACAAACAAAAAACCCAGAAAATATTAATTATCTGAATGTTACCATTATATTAAAAAGCAAACCTGAATGTAGTATTTTCCCTCTTGATATGAGTTTACCCTATTTGGGCTCAAAAGAGACCGAAAACATATTAAGTCCTCAACTTTCACTAAGATGACAGTAGAAAGGTTTGTTTTAGTTTGTAAAAGTCTAACTAAGCTGGGGAAAAAAAAGGTGTATACCATTGAACTAGAACTTTGGGGGAATTCCCGGAAGCTAGAAAGTAGATGAGATTATTATAGACAGCTAAGGTAGGCAGAAATATTACAGGCAGTCAGACAGGGCTTGGCCCCTGAGGGCGTCAGTGCAGAGGTTGAGAACACATTACACCTGTGGCTGGAGGCGCCTCTGTCAAAGGCCAGGCCTCAAGACAAAGACAAAACGACCAGGCCTACATGTCTTCCTAGAGATGAGCAATAAAGACTGTACTATAATTGATAGCACTTGCTCCAATAAAGCCTAGATAGACATCAGTCACCCAGGTGGGTGACCAGGTCTTCTTTTCATACACACTTGCTATGTAAATTGCTTCCCCATTGGATCACTATTACGTAAGCAGTTATACTTGTAATCTTATGGGTTAATCATAATTTTGACCTATTTTGTACCCAACTCATGGTTTTGCCCTATAAAACTTCCTCTGTGAAGTGGGATCTTTGGCAATGCACTTTCAGGTCCCCACCTGTCTCTCGGGAGCTATCTCTCTCAATAAATTTTTCCTACTCTTACCCTCCGTTGTTCCTTAGAATTCATTCTTCAATTTGGGGAACGTGCACTCGGTGAATCTGACATCCAGCAGGTTGGGAGTTATATTATTCCCCTATGTCAAGATCACACTGAGAAGGGAACAAAGAAAAGCAAAATGCCTTCCCAATATCAACTGTGGGCACAGCTCCTCCCTAGGGAGCCCGGAGAAGGCCTGAGGCAGGGTGGGGTGGGGTGGGAAGGCCTAGCGGTGGGCCCGGCCTTTTGAAGCCCGTTGGAGGAGAGTAGGAGCCGTGTCTGCGTTTGGATCAGGTGCCAGGGAAGTTTCTTTTCCTTCAGAGTGCCGTGTGCCTCCCATCGTCTTCCCTCAGGGAGACACAATCTTCTTTACTCCCAGAGCCGCTGGGCTTTGCTCTCATTTTCCCTCTTTGACTTTCTGCTGTACATCTAGGTTCTCTTCGATGGAGTTTTTGGATTATCATTTGACTACCAGCAATGTTCAATATTTTATTTAATCTGTCCAAGGGATTAAAAATTTGTAATGATTATTTCTGCATATTCATTATTTAGTTGGTCATATTTCTTAGCACTTTTATTTTGTGGGTGCAATTTTCTCTCAAATCTTTCTGAGGATACTAGAGTGAAATGAGACATTGCCAATGAATAAGTATTTGGCTAAATAATTTTTTAGGGGGGAAAAAAAACTTGATTTTGTATAATCCCTAGCAATTTTTCCAATGGTGATGGTAAAGGCTAAGACGGTCAGAACTAGAAATAAAAGAAAGGTAGTATAAAAGTTAAGTAGAAGGGGAATGTATAAAGATTAAAAAAGTGGCAAGTGAGATGTTTGATATTTTCACAACAAACAAAAGAAGGCTTTTGGTAAAAGGAATGCAAGAACAAAGGGTTCAGAGGGAAGAACAGACACGACTAAATGTATGTAAGAAAAAAGTCAAGAAGAAATGAAAAAGTAGTGATTTAAGAAAGGGAAGAGCACAAATATAGATTTGCTCACTGATTAAATATTTACAGATTGGTTGTTTCAGCTAATTAATTGCATGGGTAAATAAAAGTATTTCAGAGTTTTTCCTGGAGAAGATGGTCACAGGAATGCTTAAATAAAACTGGGCAAATGCACACTTAAAAATATTATGTGGTCTTGGAAAAGGATAAGATAAATCTATATAGTAAAGAATTATTTAGCTAAAAGGTTAAGCTTTAAAAAATCAAACAACTGAACTGGGAAAGAAGTCTATAAATGTTCATCCACTACAAACTTAGAATACCACTATGATAAATGAAATATATTTATACTGCTTTGTGTCTGGTGATGATGTGGTCCTCTGACACATTAAAAAAGTCAGCTGCTGATGTCACAATGATATATTACATATGATATAAACAACATGGTATATCGTAATTTTCAGAAGCCAACCATATTCCCAGTTTCTTGTAGATTTCACTGGGTGCAATCATCTTAGAGTATTAGATTATAGTTATGCTAATATTACATATGCCATGCCAGAATGTCTTTTTCATAACTGTTTTCCCTCCTGGCTCAAAGCTAAACTAGGCTGGGCGTGGCGGCATAACCTATAATCCCAGCACTCAAGAGGCAGGGGCAGGAGGATTGCCATGAGTTCAAAGCCAGCCTGGGCTACATAGTAAGTTCAAGGCCAGCCTGGAAGACACAGTGAGACCTTGTCTCACCCCCACCCAAAAAAAGGACAGCTAAACTGAAACTATCATTAATATGGAACAGGTGAGGTCTTAGCTATCCCAGATAAACAATCTCATACACACAAAAAAGGGCAAGATATCCAAGATATAATATTAAGTGCATCAGAGTTGCAGAATGATTTGTAATACGACCCTATTTTTAGGAGGAAAAGTAGGTGAGTGTATGTATTAGTTGATACGTAGGAGAGGAAGTGTGCAAAGATATTCACCAAACAGGCCCCCTCTGCTAAACCAGTGTTATCTCTGGAGAAGACTTGGAAAGAGCAGGGGTAAGAGAGAATTTTTCCTTCTTAAAAATCTTACTCTCATAATTAAATGGTTTAATATTGTTATATTACTTTCATGACGTTTTCAAATTTAGAAAAAAAGATCAAACGCTTAAAGGGTCCACTTATCAGGACTTCTGTTTTTTTCTTTTCATGTAATTCAGCATTTCCGAGTGCCTTCTAAGGAGAGCAAAAGCGCTCTGGCTGGGGCACGCGGAGCAAGAGGCGGGTGTGACACACCCAGAAGGCACCAGGGACGAGGCCTGAGGTCAGGAGACGGTGTGGGTAGCTGTTACACACGGGGGAGTCATCAGATTCTACGTGGTAATTGAGATAAAAGCACTGCAGTAATTATAACTAAGCAAACAAAATGGTGATTCTCAAACTTTTAATGTGTAAGTCTCACTTCCAGTTACTAGTACTTTTGGCAGGAACACAGGTAGTTTTAAAAGCTTAAACATGAACCAACCACGGTGGTGGATGCCTGTAATCTGTGAGGATGAAACAGGAGGATTGTAAATTCAAGCCCTGCTGGGCAATTTAACTGCAAGTTCAAGCCCTGCCGGGCCACTTAACAAGACTTTGTCTTGAAATAAAAAATTTTTAAAAGGCTGGAGACGTAGTTCAGTGTGACGGCCCTGTGCTCAACCTAGTACTACAAAACAAAAACAGAACAAAGCAAATCTCAAACATCATCGCTAAGGAAACCAATAATACTGCTGTGATTGATTAAAAAGATATGTATCAATTTAGAAAATATCTAAGTTATTGCCCAGTTCCATTCTTCAAATAAAACCCACCAAGCGGCATGGCACACACTTGTAATCCCAGCACTTGAGAGGCTAGGCAGAAGGATCGCCACAAATTGGAGGTCAGCCTGGACTACACAGCAAGAATGTCTCCAAAAAAAGAAAAAAGAAAAAAACCAAAACCCTTTACTGTTGAAATACCATCAACAATTGACTATATTACTTCTCTAAATTTATTTTGGCAGGGCATCACGGCACACACCTACAATCCCAGCACCTCAGGAGGCTGAGGCAGGAAGACTGTCGTGAGTTTGAGGTCAGCCTGGGCTACACAGTGAGTTCAAGGTCAGCTGGAACTACATAGTGAGACTCTGTCTATAAATATACACATACACACATACATACATGCATAAATTTAATCTGAAAAATCTAATCTAGAAAGTATACTGTGCCTGTGTTAATCATTAAAGTAAAAACAGTACTTGGTTCTAATCAGAAATGGCAATCAAGAAAATTCAACCATAATAAAATGTCTAAAGAGCATTAAGTATCTGTGCATATGTAATACACAGATCTATCTTATTAATTAGTTACACGGGGATAGTCAAGAACAGAGGACCACTGCTCACTGCCAGTCTCTGACTGTACATTAAGTGACAACTGGAGGAAGACATGGTTCAGAGTGAGGATGCAGAGACAAAACCTAGGTTCAGACTTGTGTGTAAAACTGCATTCTCTCGTGACACAGTACTGTCGCACTGAAACACTGTAATATAAATTATGCAGATTTTAAAACACAGCTTTCCTGAACATCTCCCAAATTCCATTATATATCAAAGAAGAAAACTGTACAAGACTAGCATTTTGAGTTGGGTGCAGTGGCACACACCTGTAATTCCAGCTACTTAGGAGAAGACTGCAAGTCTGAAGCCAGCCTAGGGAACTTAATGAGACGCTGTCCCAAAATACATAAAAAGGGCTGGAATGTAGCTGAGAGCACTCCTGGGTTTGATCCCCAGTACTTTCCAAAAAGAAAAAAAGAACAGCATTTTATAACAAAAAATGCTAAGTAATGATTTCCTTATAGCATATTTTAAGATGGATTAAAAATAAATTTTGAGGGGCTGGGGATTTAGCTCAGTGGCACAGCGCCTGCCTGGCAAGTGTGAGGTCGTGAGTTCAATTCCTGGTACTGAAAAAAAACCAAAAAAAAAAAAAAAAAAACAAACACAAACAAAAATAAATTTTGGATTATTTCAAAGAAAAAGTTTATTGTACTTTAAAGAGGAGCAAAATGTAATGTGTAACATCTATTTGTATACCTTTGTGGGCACAAAGGAGAAAAAAACAATAGCATTTTTGGCCTGTGAACCAATCCTATGTAGAAAGAAAAATCTTGGCCACCTTAAATCCCCACCAGGGAAGGCTGACTCAGATCCACCAGTAACTATCTGCGGAATCTTGGCCTTCATTCAGTTTTTCCATGTGTACATTTCAGGGTTTTCGACTAAAATGGTATTCCAATTCTAATACTTACATTTAGGATTACTTTTCAATGAACAAATAGCGTTTTGTAGTAACCATGGACAACCATATTATCTGTGAATAAACAATTTTATTTCTTCTTTGCTACTTTAGATTTTTTTAAAAAAAATTTCTTGTCGTATCACACTGGTTAGAAATTCCAGTAGATGCCAAATAGAAATGGTGATGGTGGACATCTCACCTTGTTCCTGGCCTTAGAGGGAAAATGTATGTTCTTTCAGCAATCACTATTCAGCTACTGGTTTCTTATAGATGCTGTTTATCAGACTGAGGAAGGGCCCATCTTTTCCCAGTTTGCTGAGATTTTATTAGCAAGGCATGTTGCATTTTATTAAATAGTTTCCCCACATCTACTGAGATGATCATCTAATGTCTTTTTTACTTTTTAATGTGCCATGTGACATTGGTTTTCAAATGTTAAATCAGTCTTACATACCCTGGACAAAACTCTTTTGGTTATTGTATTTTATTGTTTTTATATCTTGTTGGATTCAGTTTGCTAAAATTTTGCAACTATGTTCCTACAGGATATTGGTATATAATTTCCTTTCCTTGCAATGAAATTGTCTGGTTTGGCCATGAGGGTAATACCAGCGTCACAGAGTGAGTTAACAATTTTATGGAAGAGCTGGAGTATAACTGATGTTATGACTTCCTAAAATATTTGGTAGACACCTCAGGGAAGCCATTCAGGCCTATGGTTTTCTTTGTGGGAATTCAATTTCTTTAATAAGTAAAGCCCTTTTCAGGTTATCCATTTCTTCCAAGTGAGCGTTTGCATTTTATATCTTTCATGGATGCTTATTTTATAAGGATGCCTAATATACTGGTATAATGTAATTCAAATTATTTTTTAATCCTTCTAATTATAAGATCTGTAGCTTTGTGACATACTTCATTACTGATACTGATAATTTGTATTTCTTTTTTCCTGATCAGTCAGCTTGAGCTAGATTCTGATAGTTTTATCAGTCATCTCAAAGAGCCAATTATTTCTTCACAACTATTTTCCTGTTTTCTAGTTCACTGACTTAGGCTTTTATCTTTAACCTATTTCTTCTGTTTTTGAGTTTCATTTTTTTGAGTTTCATTTTTTTCTTGTTTGTCTAGCACCCACCTCATACAGGGGATCGAACCCAGGGCACTCTTACCACTAAGCTGCACCTTTGACCTCTTTTATTTTGACACAGGTTCTTGTTAAGTTGCCTAGGCTGGCCTCAAGCTTGTAATCCTCCTGCCTCAGCCTCCTGAGTTTCTTAAGATAGAAGCTGAGGACACTGATTTATGACTTTACTTCTCCAATACAGGCATTTGTTGCTGTAATTTTCCTTTGAGCACTGCATTAACTATGATCCACAAATTCATTATGATTTGTATTCAGTACAAAATATTTGCTAAATTCACATTCATTTTTCTTCAACCTATGGGTTCCTTAGAGATGTGTTAGTTTCTAAATAGAGTAAAACCTTGGATTACAAGTAACTTCTGTAGGTATTCTACAAGACAAGCAGACAGTTCTAAAAAATTTTAACTTGATAAACAAGCAACGGCTGGCAATGTGAGAAGTACATGATGCCAAACGTCACATGATCACCAACTGAGCCAGTGGTTCCTCTCACTCTCTTCTTCCCACTCACCCATCTCTCTCTCCCTCTCCCTCTGTGGGACTATGGGTGACCGTCTCCCGACAGCAACAGGTTATGGAGGAAATCTCCTGTGCAGAGGAGGAGAATAAGGCAGGGAAATCCCTTATTTCAAATGAGATTAGGGAGATGTGTAAAATGTGGTAAACAGTGCAAAACTGTGTAGAAAAGCCACACCCAAATAAGGCTGTAGCAGTGTGAGCAATGAATCTAACAACACCACAATGTCGCATTTCTGTGAAATCCTCAAAAAGAAGCAAAAGCAAGTGTCACTGGGTAAGTTCCTTGTTAAAGTTGCACAAAATGAAAAACATTCCACTGAGCCAAAGGACAGCAGTGATTTCATTAGTGATAGTAAAAGTCGGCCTACACAATAACCCTCCTCTCTTCTCTCCCTCACCCCAGCCACAAAGGTTTCAGATGTTAAGGGCAGGTTAGGGGTGTTTTTCTTCATATTTTGTATTTTATTATTATGTATTGTATTACAGTATTATAATCATGTTTATGTGAATATTTTGGGGTTGTAGAATGAAACCTCTCAGTTTTCATTATTTCTTATTGGGAAATTCACTTTGACATGCCAGTGCTTTGGATTACGAGCACGTTTCAGGAAAGAATTATGCTCATAAACCAAGGTTTTATTGTGTTTAGGATTTTCCTAGGTACCTTTCTGTCACTGATTTTTAATTATCTTTGTTTGGAGTACATAATTTGTGACAAGTCACTTTAAAAGTCATTGACACTGTTTTATGAACAAAATGTGATCCTCACAAATGCCCTGTGTGCATCTGGAAAGTATGTATGTATGTATGTGCATTTCATCTGTTTTGGGTAAAATATATGTCAACTTGGTTTATAATATTGTTAAAGTCTTTACATCATATACATATATAGACGCTCTTTACCAGATCAAGAAAGTCTGTATTATACCATCTACATATGATACTGTACAAATAAATCTATATAATATAAAGTTGTCCCACAGCTCACTGGTGCTCTATTCATTTCTTTCCAGCTTTCTTCCTGAGTTTATTCTAGATAGTCTATGTTGCTATGGATTCAGGTTTTCTAAATTTTTCTCCTGCACTATCTAATCTGCTATTAATCCCATGCAGTGTACAGTATTTTTCATCTCACACACTGTAGTTTTCACCTCTACATGTTCAATTTGGGTCCTATCTTCCACATATGTCTTTAACACTCTCAATCTTTGCTCTATTTTCTTGATCATATGGAATACAGTTATATGAACTGTTTCAATGTCTTTTGTCCCCTAATTCTATCATTGTTTCACTTCTGGGTCAGTTTCTATTGACTATTTTTCCTCTTGAGTTATATTTTCCTGCTTCTTTGCAAGACTGAGGAAGGGCCCAAATGTAAATTGTATTATGGTGACTGTTATTGTGTCTGGATGTCTCCCCAAAGCCTCATGCAGTCATGGTCAGGCTTCTAGAGTTTATGGTCGATTCACAGTCCAATGCTGGGATTATGAGTGTGAGTGTTACACCCGCCCTGGGGCAGGTAGTTCACATACAATGTAAAGGAAGAAAAGAGGCTTGCTTCCCTTCCCTCTTTTTTTTTCTTGTTGCTTTTTCTGTTTTCTGCTGCCATAAACAGTTGTCCTCTGCCATGTGCCAATCTGCCTTGCAGCCAGCTGAGTATGGACTGAAACCTCCACAAACTGTGAGCTAAAGAAACCTTGCCTTCCTTAATGCTGGGTGTTGGGTATTTTGTCCTAGCAATGAGAAAAAGTAACCAAGACAGTGACTGTTAGGTATTTTTGTATTCCTATAAATATTGAGCTTCTCTGTGGGATGTAGTTAAGTTACTACTTGGAAACAGTCCAATCCTTTCAGAGGCTTGCTTGTAGGGAGGATCAGAGCAGCCTTCGGTCGAGGGCCTCCTTTGCCCCACTGGTAAGGCAATCCCTTCTGAGTACTCTTCCTCATTCCTGTGACTTAGGAGGTTATCCTGGTCCAGTCGGTGAGAGCACAAACTATTCTTGACCCTGAAAGACAAGCAGGGATAGTTGCCTGTAACGCTTTTGTGTGGTCCCTTCTCTGGCTGTGGGCAGTTTCTATACATGTTCACTCACCAATACGCATGAGAACCCTTAAGGGGACTGCAGACTGCTGGAGCTCTCTCCTTGTATAGCTCTCTTCTCTCCAAAATTTAGCCATCTTGCCCTTCCTGGACTCAACTCAGAGGTCTCTGGGCTCTGCCTGGGGTCTCCTTTCTTACCCTGCAGACTGGAACCCCCTCTAGGCAGTAAGCTAGCATAACCGTAGGCTTCACCTGTTTGCTGTTTTTACTTTCTCAGGGCTCATTGCCCTGTGCTGTCTGTTGTTCTTCATTTGAAACTGTTGCTTCATATATTTTGTCTGGGGTTTTTGTTTATTTTGCGCAACAATCCAAGGAATTACATCCAATCTTCATTAATGCCATCATGGCCAGAAGAACAAGTTCATGAGTACATTTTTAAGCCAGAAAAAGGAGACACCATAAAAAGACACATGTACTACAAGTGGAGTTTCAACAGGGAAAAATGTGTCTTATAAAATAAACACCATTGCACAAATTTTGACAGTCTGAAATTTGAAGGAAATAAAATTTTCCATGATGTTACAAAGTCATAGCCTGTAACTACTAATAAAAAATTCTCTCTCCTAAAATAGAAGGTACTTTATTTTTTAAAAGCAGTCAAGACTAAGGTTTTTATGCATATTTCTAGAAAACTGGGTTTCTAGAAATCTTTTATTTCATTAATCTACATAATGGTTACTTTAAACTTTACAAGCAAAGAATGAAAAATTGTGTGTTTATATTTCCAAGAGAGCATTTAATAAGCATCACAATTTATGGCAAAAACTATAGAGCATATCAATATAGTGAGATTTTAGCACTCTATAAACTAGAAGGAAAATCCCCAAACTATTTAGAACACAAATACTGGGCCGGGGATATACCTCAGCGGTACAAGCACCTGCCTGGCAAGCACAAGGTCCCGAGTTCAATTCCCGGTACCAAAAAAAAAAGAACACAAATACTTTGCAATGGCACTTAAAAATAACCCATGAACATCTATCACCAAACCACAGAACTTGCTTCTCAGTATGCCTCGTTAAACTTTTAACTAGTTCTAGCACCCTTTGCAGGTCTCTGGCCTTAAAAAAAAATAATTTCCTAAGGAAACAATATATACAGATGCAAAGAAACTGACAAACTGGGGCAAAGAAGGCAGTAAAGAACTCTGCTTAGATGACTTCCTTTCCCCTTCCCCAAATCACTTTCCAACAGAGTGGTTTCTGCGGCTCAGACTACATGGTCTGGCTCTTTGTCTTCAAGCTACTCTGCTACTATTCACTACACCTACCAACAGCCATGATGCAAACTCCCAAGGTTTCATATTCAGGTTCTAAGGAAAGTCCTAAGCTAGGGCATGAGGGAGAAGCTTTCCATGGATATTGAGAATGCAGATGAGAGACTGAATGAAATGGGTTGAACAGAATAGAGAAATCAGAATATTAAAGCTCACACTGGCTCTTCTACCCCTACCTTGTATCCCAGCTCCTCACCTTCACACCTCCTTCCTGTTAAGTCTGGCAACTCTGGTGTGTTGTTTGTTTTTGAGACAGGGTCTCCCTAAGTCACTAAGCTTGAACTTGTGATCCTCCTACAGAGAGCTGGGAATCCAGGTGTGTGCCACCAACTCTGATTTTTAGCTATAGAAATTAGGGTTGCATCTTGAGTTAAGTTATTCTACTAGCCAAAACTTAGAGACTTAATTTTAAAGAATACTTTAGGTTCACAGCAGAAGTAAGCAGAGTAACAGGAAACTCCCAAAAGCCTGCTGTTTGCCTTGAGTTTCCTGAAATATCAGTATCAGGCACCAGTGTGGTGCGTTCGTTACAAGTGACAGACTTCATTGACAGTCGTAATCAATGAACCTACACCTTTGTTACCCAAAGTCCCCAGTGCACATTAGAATTCAGTCTTGGTGTTGTACATTCTGAGTCTGGGCAAATGTATAATGATGTGTACCCACCCCTCCCTCTCATCTAGCTCCCTGCAACCACTACCTTCATAGTGCTGCCATTGCTTTTATTTTTCCAGACTGTCCTATAGTGGGAAGCACAAAGTATGTAGCTTCTTCAGATTGGCTTCTTTCGCCGGGAGTGGTGGCACACGCCTGTCATCCCAGCACTCGGGAGGCTGAGGTAGAAGACTCTTTGCGAGTTCGAGACCAGCCTGGGCTACAAAGTGAGCTCAAGGCCAGCCTGAACTGCACAGCGAGACCCTGTCTCAAAAAGACAAAACAACAACAACAACAAAAAACAGACTGGCTTCTTTCACTTAGGGATATGCATTTAAGGCTCCTTTACGTCATTTAATGGCTTCGTAGCGTATCTGTTTTTTAGTCCTGAATAGTATTTCACTGTCTAGATGTACCATGGTGTATTTATCCATTTCCTGCTGACAGACATCTTAACTGCTTCCAAGTTTTGGCAATTATAAAAAAATTTGCAATAAATGTCTGTGTAAACATTTCTGTGTGAATATGTGTTTACACTCATATGAGTAAGTACCAAGGAACAGGACTGTTGGATTATATGGCAAGAATATATTTAGTCTTGTAAGAAACTGCCAAGCTGTCTTCCAAAGTGTCTGTACCGTTTTGCATTCCCACCAGCGCTCCATGAAAATTCCTGTTGCTCTACATGCTCAGCAACATTTGGTGTTGCTAGTACGTTGGGCGTTAGCCACTCTATTGAGTGTGCTGTGGTGTTATGGGCAGCTATGTCAGAGAACAATTATAGGCAGTCAGACAGGGCCAGGCCCTCGAAGAAGCCAGTGCAGAAGGTAAGATGCCTTGCAACTGCGAGGGAGACAGGCACCTCTGCTGTGGGCCAGACCTCGATGAAAGATAAAACAAATGCACCCACATACTTCCTAAGGATAAACATCAGGGAATATCAATAGAATATCAATTCTAAATAGGTATCAATCGCCTGCAAAAGCCAAGATGGGCCACTAACCTAAGCCCCTACAGGAAAAGCCCCTATTCTGTATTCATGCCCGCTTGCTATGACTTGCTTCCCCACGTGATCCTGATTTAATCAATTTTACCTGAGCAATTCTACATAGTTTTGTCCCACCTCGTGCCCACCTTGCAATTTCCCATTTTCCCCACCTTGGACCCACTTCGTGGTTTTGCTTTATAAAATCCCTGGGAAAAGCACGGTCCTTGGCAACCCATTTAGGACCCCTTCCGTCGCTCTCTCAGACAGAAGCATTCTTTCCCCCAATAAATACATTCTGCTCTTAACCTCTGTTGTTCCTAAAATTCATCCTTTGATTTCAGAGAACATGAACTCGTCCCAGATATCCAGCAGGCTAGGAGTTTCTCTCCCCTGTATCGTGGCATCTCATGCTTGTTTTAACTTGCAATTCCCTAATGGCATATGATGCTGACCATCTTTTCATGTGCTTGTTTGCCATCCGTATGTGTTCTCTGGTGAGGTATCCAAATTTCCATTTTTTAATTGGCTTACACCTTATTGTTGAGTTTTAAGAGATTTTTGCATACTTGGGATAACAGTCCTTTACCAGATATGTCTTTGGCTAATATTTTTTTCCCAGTCTATAGTTTGTTACTTCATTCTCTTGATAGGGGTTCTTTCCCACAACATTTTTCATATAAACAGCATTTTTCATATAAATTTTCCATACAATCATAATGTATATATTTTGTATTCTACTTCTTTTAACTTATATATATATATTCCTTGTATATAATAAGGAATAATATATATTATTGTATATATTCCTTATATATATTTCATATATATGTATGTATGTTTAAATGTTACTGTTGGCCTCATAACCATAGTTTTAAATTATTATAATCTATTGATTGTTCCCCAAACTGACCAATGAAATTCTGGTCAAAAGCTGAGCTGACTTTGTTATAGAAATTAGCAGGCTGATCCTCAAGTTCGTATGGTTTTGTAAGGGACTCAAAGTAACCAAAGCTACCTTAGAAGTTCATGATTTCAAAATTTAATACACAGTTACAGTAGTCAAGACTATGCAATACTGGCATAGATCAATGGAAGAGAATTGAACATTAAGAAATAAACTATCGGCTGGGCGTGGTGGCACATGCCTGTAATCCCAGCACTCAGGAGGCTGAGGCAGGAGGACTGCTGTGAGTTCGAGACCAGCCTGGGCTACAAAGTGAACTCAAGGCCAGCCTGAACTGCATAGTGCGACCCTGTCTCAAAAAGACAAAACAAAAACAAAAACAAAAACAAAAAGCCCCAAGAAATAAACTATTAATTTATAGTCAATAAATTTTTTAAAAAGTGCCAGGACAATTGAAAGGTGAGAGGAATAATCTTTTCAACAATGGTGCTAGTTCAACTAGAACTCTATATGTAAGAGATTAAAACATTGAATGTCCTATATGCTTTACACATAAAGTAATTCAGAGTAGATCAAAGACCTAAATGAAGCAGGAGGATTGCAAGTTTAAGCCCAGTCTGGGCAACTTAGTGACACCTTCTCTCAAAATAAAAAATAAATTAATAAAAAGGCTGGGGATGTAGCTCTGTGGTAGAGTGCTCCTGGATTCAACCCTTCAGTATTGTAAGAAAAAAAAGAAAAGAAAAGAAGAAAGGGCTGGGAATATAGCTCAATATGAAGGCCCTGGATTCTATCTCCAGTAATGGGGGGTGGGTAAAGTGTAAGATATAAAATTTAGAATTCTTAGAAGAAAACATAGGAGTAAATTTTTGCTGACCTTGGATTAGGCAGTGGATTCTTATGTGAAGCTGAGGGTACAAGCAACAGAAGCATAAACAGATAGATTGGATTTCATCAAAATTAAGTTTTGTAGCTGCCATCAAGAAAGAAGGAAAAGGCAGGGAGAAAGGAAGTGGGGTGGGGGACAGAGGAAGGAGGAGGAGGAGAAAGGAAGGGAGGGAGGGTTGAGGGAGAGAGGGAGGCTGGGGAAAGGTAAGATAGAAGGGAGGGAGGGAAGGAAGGAGAAAAAGAAAAAGAGGGCTAAGGATGTAGCTCAGTGGTAGAGTGCTTGCCTAGCATGCACAAGGACCTGAGTTCCATCCCCAGTACCACCAAAAAAAAAAGGAGGAAGAGGGGAAAGAAAGTGAAAGGATAAAGTATAGAATGAGGGAAAAAAAAACCTGTAAACCGCACTTTGTTTTGTTTTGTTTTGAGATAGGGTCTTACTATGCAGTTCAGGCTGGCTTTGAATTTACTATGTAGCCCAGACTGGCCTCAAATTCACAATGATCCTCTTGCCTCAGCCTCCCAAGTGCTGGAATAAAAGGTGTAAGCCACCATGCCTGGCATCACACCATACTTTTGACAATGGGATCTGTATCTAAAATATATTAAGAATACGGTGCAATTTAAAAATGGGCAAAGGCCTTAGACATTTCTCCAAAGAAGATGTACAAATGGCCATAAGCACATGTGCTCAACATCCAAGTAATTAAGGACATGCATATGAAAATCACAGTGAGACACCATTACACACCCACCAGGATGGCTATTTTTAAAACAACAGTAAATTATTGAGAAAGATGCTAGCAGGAACGCAGAATGGCGCAGCTGCTTGGAAAAGTCTGGTAATTCTTCAAAAACTTAAACTGACATTGTGGTTACCCCTGTGATCGCAGCTACTCGGGAGGCTGAGGCGAGAGGATCATGATGAGTTCCAGGCAAGCCAGGGCACCTCAGCAAGATTCCAGCTTCCCAAAAGGAGGAAGACGAGAGATGTGCATCGGGGCAGAGCCCTTGCCTGACATGTGCAATAATAACAACAATGCTGCTATTTCATGCAACAATTCCATTTTTAAGTGAATCACCTGGGCCAGGGATATAGCTCAACAGCACGGAGCCTGCCTGGCAAGCACAAGGTTCTGAGTTTGATTCCTGGTACCCGCTCCTCCAAAAAAAAGTTACAATTAAGTGAATCCCCAAGAAAAAATGAAAATATATGTCCACTCAAAAATCCATACACAAAAGTTCAGAAAAACATTTTAATAACGAAAGAGTAGAAATAATCCAAATGTCCATTAACTGATAATGGATAAACAAAATGTGGCAGATTCATATAATGAAATATTACTCAGTAACAAAGTACTAATACTATGAGTGAGCCTTGAGAACATTACCTAGATGAAAGAAGGCAGCACAGAAAGGCCGCACCATGCATCAGAAGACCTGGAACAGGTACATTCAGAGATGTGAGGGGCCTCGTGCTGTCCAGGGCTCAGGAGCGGGGTGGAGAGGGCCCACACATGGGCACTGCTCACATGCTATGAACTGGGGTAGTAATAACAGCTGCACAGCTCAATGGGTATGTTGGAAACCCGACTGCAAACTTTTATCAGGTGAATGTTATAAAACTATTCTGTTGAATGGATGGGCCATAATTCACACATACATTGCTTCCCTACTAACATGCTATGAAGATTTTTGTGTCTATGCTTTATCATATCATATCATATCATATCATATAATTAGGAGTAAGTTCTTGAAATAATCTTAAATTAGAATTCTGGCTTGACACAGCAAGCTTCAACTACACCGCACCTCAGTTTCCCATCTAAAACATGAAGTTAGGGGCTGGGAATTTAGCTCAGCGGCAAAAGCGCCTGCCTGGCAAGCGCAAGGTCGTGAGTTCGGTTCCCGGTACCGGAGAAAAACCAAAAAAAAAAAAAAAATAATAATAATAAAATAAAACATGAAGTTGAACATTATTTACAACTCAGGATTTTCAGCATTAAAGTAACACATGTAAAGCACTTTGCACAGTGCCTCTCACAAAGACAAATAAATACTTATTTGTCTCTGCACACTGACTCTTACAAAAATAAATACTTATTTACTTTGTTTTGTTGTGGTGGTGGTGGTTTTTTTGTTTGTTCTGAAACAGGGTTTCTCTATGTAGGCCTTGAACTCACTGTCTGGCCTCAAACTCATGATGATCTTTCTGTCTCAGCCTCCCCAGTGCTGGGATTACAGGTGTGCACCACCATGCTGGGCTAAAATACAATATTTATTTGTTTGTCTGTGATACTAGAGATTGAATCCAGGGCCTTGGCACTGAATTACATCCTCAAACTTGTTTTTAAAGACAGGGTCTCACTGAGTTGCTAAATTGCCCAAGTTGGGCTCAGACTTATGATCCTCCTGTCAGCCTCCCAGTGGCTGAGATTATAAGTGTACACCACAACACACCTGGCCCAGTTTTGTTACTTTCTTAAGATGGTTTCCAAAAGGGGTATGACTGGTCAGAACCCATGAACATCTTACAGTGTGAATCTGGAACATCCCAAAGGCCCATGTGTTGAAGGTCTGGTCACAGCCTGTGGAGCGACAGGGTGGTGGGCTCTGCGGGAAGCTGAGTCACTGTATGACACCGGGGCCTAGCATGGAGGGGAGGAGCTCTGTCCCACCATGTGCTCCCTGCCAGGATGCTCTGCCTTGCAACAAAAGCCAGAGAACCAAGTACCCACAGACCAAAACCTCTGAAACCATGAGCCCAAAGAAGTCTTTTCTCCTTATAAGTTGATTATCTCAGAGATTCGATCACAGCCCAGGGAAGCTAATACAGATATTTATGTGTCTGAATGTATTTCACCAAAATGGGTACACAAATTTCTGGTGCTACAGCTGTAAGTATATGATAAAACTGAGGGTTACTGCCAACAGTACAGTAAATTTGTTAATGGGATAAGTATCTCATTTAAATTGTCTATTCATTTTAATTTTTGCTCTTAGCAGCTTGAAAGTCAATAGTTTTCCGATTATTCTATTCATGTTTTGCAGACAGTATGAAACCTCCTGAACGAGAAATGTGCACAAGGTCCATGAGAGGCTACAAATAAAATGGAAATGAGGAAGGCAAAGGTTTTTTTGTGAGGTGAGACAAAGAGACATTTTAACTCAAAGTAATAATGATGAGGTATAAAAGAGTTATAAAATGCTTGTAAGTGCCCAAAGAGGGGATGGATAGCAGCATTTTGAGCTAATATTTGAAGGGTAGACATAATTTCACTTGGCAAGGGTGTCGCAAGAGTAAAATCAAGGCCGATAGAAGAACACAGCATGTTGAAAGGCTGTGGCATGAGTTCAAGTGACCAGCAGATGGAATGTGGACAGAACAAGAGCACAGACAGGACCCTCTAACACTGAGCTAGTGACCGTGTCAGTGCGGGGGAAGAGTTTCTCACAGGGCAAAAATGTGCGGAAAAACACGAAGCCATGAATCACCATGACCCACCGGGGGAACTGTATGTGATCCAATTGGCTGAAGCGAAGGGTACATGTGGGAAAGAGGCAGATGATGCTAAATAAACAGGCAGAGGTCCGACAATAAAGAACCTTCTGTGCCAGAATAAAGTATTTGAACTTTATTCCAAAGGAAACACAAAAGTGAATCATTTGTGACAATCAAACTGGTTTTTTAAAAAACGATTTTGGCAACCCTCCAGTGGCTTCCCATCTCACACAGAATAGAATCCGAAGTCCACCTTGTGCTTAAAGTCTGACATCCTGGTCACTGGCCGTCTCAGAAACGGTCCCGAGCACCCTCCCCCACCTGCTCTGCTCAGCTACACTGGCCTCTCTCCTTCCTCCCGAACGCTCCTCCTCAGCGCGCGCACCTGCGCCCAGCTGCACATTTCCTTCAGGTCTCTCTGATCAAACACTGTCTTACCTGGCAGGCTTTCCCAATTGCTTGGTAGAAAAGAGCATGAAACTACTTGGGCAGCCAGCACAGGTACTGATTTGTATAGTTGTCCTTCCTTACTAGAAGGAAGGCTCTGACAGATCCTCTCAGTAACCCCTGTTGATACTGCTATTTCCAGACAGTGACGCTAAGGGGCAGGAAGTAATTTATCAATGGATATGCTGCTAGTGAACAGTGAAACCACACAGAAAGACTCCTGAGCCCACACACCGACCATTTCACACACTGCTGCTTCACTAGTGCCGCAGGTCCGACTCTAGCCACAAATGAAAATGTAAATGTTATCAGAAAATAATACTTCATATCCTTAGTGAGCGGGAAAATTGGCATAATATTTTTAAGGGCAAATTTGCCAATATGTATAAAACATTAAAAATCTTTTACCATGGTTTTTTTTTGGGTGGGTACTGGGAATCTAACTCACGACCTCATGCTTTCCAGGGAGGCGCAGTACGGCTGAGCTATATCCCCAGCCCCAAAAATCTTTTACCATAGCTTTTTACTTCAAAAAAACTACCTATAGATATTATCACAGAAATAAGCAAAAATATATATGAAAAGGCTATTAAACACAACACTAATGCAATAGGAAAAATGTGGGAAATTTTCATGCAGGAAAAAAAATTATAGAACAGAATATAAATATCCTATTTGTATAAAGAATGCATATACATTTGTAAATGTGGAGAAAATATCTAGAAAGAAAAATACTAAACCATTAAATTTTGTTTTGTTTTGTTTTTGAGACACTCTATAGTCCAGGCTGGCCTTGAACTTGTGGCAATCCTCCTGCCTCAGCCTCCTGAGTGCTGGGATTACAGGCATGTACCACCACGCCTGGCCTAAACCATTAATTCTTGGGAATGGGATTTGGATAAAAAAGAAATTTTCTACTTTTTGTTTTTTGTGTGTACATACATATACCTTTTAAAAATCACTATTAAGCCGGGCGTGGTGGCGCATACCTGTAATCCCAGCACTTGGGAGACCGAGGCAGGAGGATTGTTGTGAATTTGAGACCAGCCTAGGCTACAAAGTGAGCTCAAGGCCAGCCTGAACTGCATAGTGCGACCCTATCTCAAAAAGACCAAAAAAAATTTAAATAAATAAAAATAAAAATCACTATTAAATTTTCATTAATGAAGAAAGAAATGGCTGAGTGTAACAAAGGCGCTTAATTTCAGATGAACATAACTGATCTTGACTATCTACAGTACAGGAAACACATGCTACTAAATGTACTCAAAGAGAAATTCATCAATCCAGTCAGTATTTATGGAACACTTACTATATGTCAAGCACTGTGCATGATGATACGGACATAGTGGTAAGCAGAACGACCTAGTCCTTGCTCCCAAAGAGCTTACAGAAAGGCCTGCTGGTCTCCATTTTTCCTGTTTCGCATGTAAGAACCACTCAGACATACCGGTCTGGTTTTTTTTTTTAAATTATGCCTGTCATGGCATGGTGCCTCATGAAAGAGACAGTAATTACAGAATCATTTCAAATAAAAATGAAGACTTTAGAAATTTTTAGAGGTCAGGGATATAGCTCAGTGGCACAGTGCCTGCCTTTGCAAGTATGAGGTCATGAGTTCGATTCCCGGTACCACCAAAAAATAAAATAAAATAAAAATAAAAATAAATAAATTTTAACATCTATTTCTTTTATAATTTTTAGTTATTAGAAGCACAATTTGTGGCAAGAACAATTCAAAAAGCACCTTTTCAAACACAGTAGACATAAAAGTAACCTAGATGCTAAGCGAAATTTAGGGAAATAAGGTAAAAATATTTAAAAAGGAAAAACAACGTCACAGGAAATCTTTATTTTCTTCACTGATTTATGTTCCCTACATTTTTCTACAACGAATATGTAATATCGGAGAAGAAAGCAAGGGAAGCCTCCAGGGAAACAACGGTTCAGATACTGCGTGAGCCCGACTCCCTCCGCACAGCCCCAGCACCCTTATGCCCAGCGCACAACCGGTCTCCTTTCTGCGGGAAGCGGCACTCTAGGACTCTCCTCTGGGAGGTCACTGCTTCTCGCGCTCTGGGCCAGGCCAGCCTCTGACATCAGCACCATCCATCCCTCTGGCCATTCGTGTTCAGGGCTGAGCACGTGGCCCTAACAGATTCAAACCGAAATCAATCCCGACAAGAGACTAAAGTTGAATGAAGATATTATAATTGCTAATGTGTAATATAGCTAAAATTCCTACAGAAAACTCTGTAATAAAAGTTTTACTTAATCTGGGCCCTAAATATTTTTTGACTACAATTTTAAATCATAAAACTGCAATGAAATAGTCATATTATATATTTTGTTAAAATATACAACAATGAAACAGCAACAAAAATACAAGATAATAAAATTTTCACTTTAAAGAAGTTATTAAAACCTCTTACTTGTCTCAAAGAGTAAGAAAGTTAAGTCCATTTACATAGTATCCTGTTAAAATAGCTAAACCTAGAAACAGTAAGAAAATTTAGGTCTACCAGGCATATACACTAATCACATCTCCTCTAACAAATATTTTTTAACTTTAAAAATAAAGACTTGTGCAGGTAGTATTTTGAGGCGCCTAAAATGTCACAATACCTAAGAAAATGTCTGAGATACATTTAACTTTTTAAATAATTCTGATCAATTAATAATCTCAACACTAAGAAAACAGTAGAGTATATTAATAAATTATAGAAAAACAAAGTTCAATTGAATATCAGGAACCAACCAAACCAACCATCAGAACCTCCTAAGAGTAAAGGGGACTATCTTGTAAGACAGGGGCCTCCCTTCCTTGAAACTAAACTAAAACAAAAACTCTGTAATTCTCTGAAAATAAAACATCCTTAAGGAATTCAGCTGACGTTCCAGCTGTTTTATTTCCTGAAAGAATATAGCTAAACACATATAATAATCTATTGCATCTTTTTTCTAGCATTGCACAATGTCCCTGGCCTAGAATGCACATACTGTATCTATTATCATATTTAAGCATCTGACAGCAGTGGTTTAAGAATCCTGAACATTCATCTTTGATATGTAAAGTTTTCAGTCCTGAAATGGTTATGGAGTCAAGTATCACATATATTTTTCCATACACTCTAATACAATACATTTCCTGAACTTTTAGCTTTCAGTTTCCTGTTCGTCAGTGGCTCGAATTCTAGAGGCGATACATAAACACACCACAGCTATGGTATTTCCACTTCTGACAACAGTGGATATGAACTTAGTATGAGCAAATATAATTATAATGCATATAAAAGTACACAATAGCTAAGATAGCAATAGCAGACATCTAATAATTTATAAAAATGGAAATATAAATTATATTCTTTACACAAGAGTTCATGTAACTTGTTTTATAACTCAGAACTCAGAAAAGGTTTCTCTCTTCTGAAAAACTGATAAGCTTTCTTTCTCAGACAGTAACTATGAACCCATCCTGTTTCCTTTTTTCTCTTGCTTGCCAGGAAGCTCAGAGCTAAATTTAATGTTCAAACACAGAAACTATCTTGCCTCAGATAACTGGTGTAAAGATATTTTCTTCCCATTTCCTCATCCTGCTCATTATTTCTCAAGTGACTTATGTTTGTTTGCTGACTTTGTTTTTAATGGTCTTTGCCTTTTTTATATTAATTACATGCTATCTCCAGTGAGTAAATACAAATTAAAAGAAAATTAATGACAAAGTTTCTACTTTCACATCATTACATATCCTGTTAACCCAATTTATATAAAATATAGGTTCTAAAATAGATCTTTCACTTTCAGAAAAGTCAATGATAAATTTTAAAAATTAATAATAAAATGATAAGAATCAAGTTAAACTCCTAAATTACGGACACTGGATTAAGAAGATTAGAAAATGTTAAATTCCTTTATTTACTAACAAAATTTGTTTGGAAAACTAGATAACTGTAAAAATTAACTGATGTAAAATATTAAATTCTCATATACTGCTATCAATATCCTTAGATATAAAATAGACCATATATAAAAATCCTGAATCTAGGATCTAAGAAAAAGAGCAAAAACTCAGTCATCCTTGTTTAGAAATTATAGACATATAAATAAAAATGTTTAGCATGTGGTAGTATCAAAAACTGCATAGTGAAACCCTGTCTCAAAAAGACCAAAAAAAAAAATTTTTTTTTTGTTAAATGGGAATAAAAGTGAGGTATTCAGTGAACAAAAACAACACAAAGAACCCAAACTGGAAAATCTGCCAAAAACTTAGCCAAATTTCATCATGAATTAGACAAAGATCTAGAATATATTCACATTAAAGAGATAAATCATTTTTGTAACAGATCATCGTCTGTGAGAATTCACAATGGGCTGGGCATAGCTCACTGGCAGAGCAGCTGCCTAGCAGGCACAAGGCCCTGGTCCAAAATAAAAAGTATGCATGACATGACATTAAATCTCCTCACTTTTTTAGGAGAAATGAACAAAAACTAGGAAGTGGTAAAAATTAGAAAATGGCAATAAACAGAAGGTAGCCAGGTTGCATATATTTAAGATGAAAATGACAAAAAATACATTCTTTCTCACTATAAGAATTGCTTGGTTAATACTAAACAAGTCAAATTATAAAATCTTAATATTCTAAAAAAGTTAATGAAATTTATTATATTACTATATAAATTAAAAGGAAAGGGTAGCAACCATCTATATATAGTTCAGTAGAATTTTTACAAAGTTTTTTTACAACAAAATGGTTCCACATAAAAAGTATTTTAAAAAGAGAAACAGAAGTTCCTACAAATTACACAGAGGTTAAGACAAACCTACCTACACACACACATACACACACTTCTTAAAAAATCCCAAAATCTAAGCATGTTTTTTCTCTCTTAGTAGGATAATTAAAAGATAAAATGTGCTATAAGGGGTAACCATCTAAATACAAAATAAATGTCAGATCAGAAGAAAAACAAATTCCCCTTCAGAAAAATAAAGTTTAAGAAAAAGAAACCAAACCGTGGGAAATATAAATAAGTGATCTGACACAAGCCATTCAAGACATGAAAAAACACTTTAGTATAGACATTTGGGAACTATACAATTCAACTTCACAGTGCTTAAAGAAATGATAAGGGAAGATCCTTATTTCAGTAAAAACAAATCTGGTCCAGAAGCCTGCTTTTTGGGGAAAGAATGTGGCAGAATTTACAGAGGTCTGGGCATCTTTATGTAACCTAGGCCACTTATTTTTCTCTTAACCATGGGAAAGAAGACAGAACAGGATTTTTATCATGATTTCATGATAAAATTATGCTTAAGGTGACTAAAAAGTATTTGTATACTACGCAAATTTTCAAAATGCAGAGAAGTTATCATGCCACAATTAAAATGATATATTTCAAGGGAATAAAAGCAAGTGATATATATGATAGTGAGTTAGTGATCAGGAACTGACATTATTTATGTATGAGGGAAAAAATATCTGCTCTGTAAAAAGAGGGAATATTTCTGAGCAACTGGTGCGGCCACACACTAAGCTTTGGGCTTTGTATCCATTCTATCACATCGCATCTAGGAAGGAAAACAATACAGATGAAAACAGTGTTTAAATAAGGTTTTCACTGTGATGGGCAGTGCCTGTTACCATGTGAGAGACTGAGACAGCAGATGCAAGCTTGCAGACTGCTGCAAGAGAAGCAGACAACAGGCTGTGACGTTGAAATCACAATGGCTCCCAAGTTTTCACACCTTTACACCAAGAGCTCCGTAAGGGAATCTGTGTTCCACCGTGACGCAAACCCAATGGCCACCTTTTTCAGACCTCTATTTATGTTTAAAACACTGTTATAACTCTAGGAGAGAAGGAAACCCTTTTCTTCTCAAAGCTGATTTCTGAGTCTTGGTGCTGTTTGTTTGTTCGTTTGTTTGTTTGAGACAAGGTCTCGCTGTGTACTTCAGGCTGGCCTTGAACTTGCTATGTGGCCCAGGCTGGCCTCGAACTCGCAGTGATCCTCGGCCTCCTGAGTGCTGAGATTGTAGGCGTGCGCCACCACACCCAGCCTGTGTCTTAGTTTTTCTAAAATTCATTTTTATTCATACATATTTGCCACACATAATGATCACACTCATCACAGGAAATTTGTAGCTGTACATAATGTATCTTCATTCTTCTTTTTTTCTCCATTCCGCTCCTTTCCCTTCAACCTTTTCCCCTCCCCGTTTACAAAGGCCCTGTTTCCATTTTGTCCCTTCCATTCTCTTTTCTAAAATCCCTTTTCCCTTCCTTCTCTTCCTCCTTTGCCCTCCCTTTCTCCCCTCCCCATCTTCCTACTCCCCAATATCTATCCTCCATTTTGCTTTTTATTTACCCTTTGGAGTCTCAATGCAAGAGAAAAAACGTGATATTTAAGCTTGTGTGTCTAATTTATATCACTTAACATTGTGGTCTCAAGGTGCAGGGGCTGGGGAGATAGCTCAGTGGCATAAGTGCCTGCCTAGCAAGCACAAGGTCCTGAGTTCAATTCCTGGTACCAAAAAATAAATAAAAACCAGCCACTCAAGGTGCATCCATTTACCTAAAAATGACTCATTTATCCTTCTTTATGGCAGAATAGTACTCCACTGTATATAAAAATCACATCTTCTTTATTCATTCATCTGCTGATGGGCATCTGGGCTGTTTCCAAGATTTAGCTACTATAAACTGTGCTGCTGTAAACATGGGTGTGCATATATCACTGTAACATTATGCTTTTAACTCTTTCAGGAAGATACCTGGAAGGAGCACAGCTGGGTCAAAAGGAACCTCTACTTTTAGTTTTTGTTTGTTTGCTTGTTTTTTAGTTTCATTTTCTGATTCAATACTGATTTCCACTGGCAGTGACTGTGCCAATTTATACTCCCCTCAGCAGTGAAGCACAGCCCCACCACACTTGTTATTGGTTGATTTCTTGATGACAGCCATTCTTTCTGGAGCGTGAGCTGGGTTTTTAAACATCTGAGGAACAGTGATGCTCATCCAACAAACGCAATCATGGGCTTCTTCTTCATATGGGTGAATTACAAGCATGTTGTTGCTGGTAGTAAAATTATTTTTATCTTGGTGTTTAAGAGATACAGGAGAGGGCTGGGGATATAGCTCAGCGGCACAAGCACCTGCCTGGCAAGCACAAGGTCCTGACTTTGATTCCAGTACAAAAAAAAAAAAAAAAAAGAGATACAGGAGAGAAAGTATTGATAACACTTGTAAAATTCTCACTCAGATGGTTGGGAACTGCAGAGATGACAGTAAAAACAGCCCTGAAGCATGCAGACCTGGTCAGTAATTAGCGTGGATCTTAAGCACCTGACTTGACTTCCTCTGAGCCTCAATTTCCTGGTCACCTCCTCCGTGAAACAAGATGGCCGGACCAGAGGATATTTCCCTTTCCTTCCTTCCTTTCCCCCCCCATCGCTGCTTCTTTCCACTGCGTGGCTTTGTGCTTCGGAAACAAGCCTGCACATGTAGAGGGCAGACCAGAAAACAGTAGCAGAGCCCCATGAAACTTTGGAGAAAGTAATGATGTTATATAAACAACTAGAATGTGAAGAAAATGAGAAAGCAGCCAAAAACATGTTTACTATGAGAAATGAGCAAATTAAAGAGGCATGATGATTCAATAGATGGTTATGAGATTCCCTGGTAAAATTAGCCTGAATAAAAGTTTCAGGGTTTTGTTGTTGTTTGTGGAACTAGAGGCTGAACCCAGAGCCTTCACATCAAGCTATATCCCTAGCCCTCTTTTAACATTTTTTTTATTTTGAGACACAATAATTAAGTTGCCCAGGCTGGGCTTGAGTTTGGGATTCTTCTGCCTCAGTCTCCCAGAGTGCTAGGATTACAGGTGTGTGCTACTCACCTGAGTAAAATTCAGTTATTTCTAAATCAACAAAGATAACAAGAAATGCTAGAGACAGAAGATCACTCTGAAACACGTAAGAACCCTTGCCAGAGAACCCAAGAAATCTTCTCAAGTTCCCTCACTGCATATGGAAAAGATGTCGTACTCCTCAGCTTAATCACGCCTAATTCTGCTCCAATACAGCGTCCCAGGACTTTCCAACAGCCATCCCTCTGACCAAGTCGGCAGCATTTCAAAGGAACCTCGGGCACCTGCCTTTCCTCATCACTGAGTGTTCTTTCTCAAATGCGTTCTCCTTTCTCTCAACTTAGTCATAACTTATCAAGCTCTAACAGCGTTTGAGACACAGTTCTAAAGATTTTATGTATTAACTCATTAATTCTCTCAACAATCCTAGGGGAGAGGTCAACTAATTTAGGATTACACAGTACAGAGCTAAGATTCAGCACAGAATGGCTCCAAGAAGCCTGTCAACTTGCTAACTAGTCCAGCACTCAAGTTCTGACACCTTCTTGAAATTCTCATCTGCTTAGCAATTATTCCTGCCTCTTGAGCTCTTAAGCAAACCACTCTTTTGCCATTTACCACAGAAACTCGTTTATTTATCTCCTTGTGCACATGTTCGACCTTCTCTGAGAACAAGGTCATAGCTTGTATTTTTACAGCACTACTTAGAAACTAAATTTAATAATTATCTAGTACACAGCAATGCTTATTACTAGAACTACAATAGTATCTGATAGTTGCTGAAGATACACAGCAAACACTGAGCTGAGTGCTTCATATGCATTGGTTCGCTAAGTCCTCATAACCTCAAAGTACTAACTGTATCACTTTCCTATTTTACAGGTGAGGAAACTGAGGCCTAGAGAAACTAAACATCCTGCGTAATATCGCGAAGTGGTAGTGGCAAGGTTTCAATTCCAATGTTAAGAGTTCAAGCAATACACTTACTCCCCAGCTGACCACAAAGCCCCTTGAAAAGAAGCGTCAGTCGCAACACCACATCGTGCGTTACTCAGCAGCACTTCTGCACCACTGAACACGGAGGATTCAGAATCAATCAGCAGGGCAGCTGCTGCCTCCCAGAAGCTCACAGTCCATGAGGATTCAGCACAAACCTTGTATCACTGGCAGAGGCCCCACCATTAGAATTTAAAATTTTACCCTAGGGTTCAGAGGCAAAAATTTTAAAAAGTCCTTAGAAAATCTCGTGCACACCCTCCCTTCTCCGAGGCCTGCCTACTCCCTGCACCCTAGAATTTGTCTCTCAGTCACCATACTGTGTGTGGAGTAGAAGGGTCCCATTAACCTTAGAAACTGTTCGAATATCTGAACTTAAATTAGAAACAATCCGAGCTCAAGGGTCTACTTGATGAGCTCCACACTACACTAAATGTGAGTAACAAAGGAGAGTCGGAAAAGGGCCGTGCCCAGAAGCAGCAGAGAAAAAGGGAGATTAAAGTCACACTGTAAAGCAGAGATGAAAAGAAAACTCAAGAAAAGCAGCAACAGAGCTACCAACAGAAGGTACAGGTAAGGGGCCAGAATGAATTCAGTGCAGGGACACAGACGAATTAAAACACTGAAATCTAATACATTTTATGAACTTTGACCTGTTTATCTATTTCTGTAGTGCTAGAGACTAACTCCAGGGCCTCAGGTGTTCTAGGCAAACACTACCAGTGAGCTACATCCTCACCCTTTTTATTTTGAGACAGGGTCTCACTGACTTATCCGAGCCAACCTCAAACTTGAGATTTTCCTGCCTGAGCCTCTGGAGTACCTAGGATTACAGGCCTGAACCACCATACCCAGCTCATTTCTTTTCCTAATTTCTAATGAAAATAGAAAAATGTGTATATGAAATATTCACTGAGAATGGCCGGGTGTGGCGGCACACGCCTGTAATCCCAGCACTCGGGAGGCTGAGACAAGAGGATGGTTGCGAGTTTGAGGCCAGCCTGGGCTACAAAGTGAGCTCAAGGCCAACCTGAGCTGCAAAGCAAGACCCTGTCTCAAAAAGACAAACAAACAAAAAAAAGAAACAAAAAGAAACACTCACTGAGAAATCTTTAACTAGGAACAAAATATAAATCAGGTGTTTTTTGCTGAGAAACCATTCATCTTAGAATATCAGAGCTTGCTGGAAAGGGACCTAAAGACATCATCTAATCCTACCCATTCATTTCCCAGTTAAAGTAAACTCAAAGGTTGAGTAACTTTAATGTGCCCCAGGTTGTACAGCTAATTAGTTGCAACAGTTCTTCTGAATCTCATTCCAGCGTCTGTTTTCCCACACCAGGAGTCCCAGAGGTGATATATTTTTCTCCCTTTTTTTTACCCTTTACAAAAACCACTAAATTAATTTTTGTATAAGCATTTCTGAATCCTCATATTATTCATAGTTCCCTTAGAAGAAAATAATCACATAACCTTGATTATCTAGAACAATACAAGCAGTTATTTCATTTTCTTAACCCCAAAGTCAGCAATCTTAATTGGGTTTTGGTTCCTACCAGAAGGAAATTCAAATATTTCCCCAAAGAACGGAAAGATCTCTACAAGCTGACCAAATTCAAGTCAGAATGATAAACTACAATCTGTCTGGAAAGGAATCAGGCCTAAGACCCTGGAAACAGCACAACTGCCATGAGAATACAGTGGTGTCACTTCTTCCCCTCTGATTTTCTATCTTCCTGACACACTTCAATTCCAGGAGAGTCTGAAGAGAAGACAGGGGAATCGGTACCACGGCCCCCTCAGCAAAGGTGGAGTTTTAATGGGAGCAGACTCAGTCAAGAGACAGGAGCAAAGTCTTCAGGGAAGGCAAGAGACCTGTACTTGTAGCCCTGAAAATGTGTTATGTACACACAGTTCAGCCTCTCTCCTCCTGCAGAGTACTTGCAGATATTGGGAACTCGAAGGAAGTTATCCTGGGTCACACCTGTGGTCTAAAGTAGTCTGTTGTTGAAACCCCTTGATAAACTGTGGTCCTGCCGGCCATCACCCACCAGATGATTTGAGCCAAGAAATCAAATAAAATAGAATAAAGATAGAAGAAAATAGATCTGGCAATCTACCATACCACCTGCACATAAATATAGTACCTAGGCCTTAAAAATTATGTGCCTGCCTATAAGGCGGAGGGAAGCCTTTTCTGGAAGGGAAGGAAATGTCCTATTCTACTATAGGAACATATCTTAATTTTGATATATATGAAGTTCACTACAGATTAGTGATAATTTCTTGCTTTAACACATTAATCAGATTAGGACACATATAGTGGAAAGGAAAGGGACAAAAGGAAAAAGAAACATTATAAAATCAGAAAAGAAAAGGGAATTGTTTAACATAAGAAATAAAGTAAGGGGCTGGGGATTTAGCCCAGCGGCACAGCACCTGCCTAGCAAGCACAAGGTTGTGAGTTCGATTCCCGGTACCGGAAAACAAACAAACAAACGAACAAAAGAAATAAAGTAAGAGGGAAACAATGACCAGAAAAAATAATAGAGTCATTAACAACAGCTAAGAAGGGAAGCTGGGAAGGATGGGATGCTGGCGTACAGTTGCCACAGAAAGGCTATTTAAATATATTTTCTTTCAAGATATAGGTGGAAAATTTAGACCTCAAGTTTAGATAGACAGCAATACAGATCTGGAGCCTAAAAAGGAGTAGCAATTAGAGTACTGCAATGATTGAGGTTTTAGAGAAAGTTTAACAAAAGAACATGTAGACAACTGCATCCCTCAGACACTGCACATCCAAGACAACCTAACTTTGCAGATGAATAGTACCTTATTCCACAGAGACAATGGAGAATTTGGACTAATTTATTCTAACGAGAAGCTTAAAAATTAATCTTTCTTTTCCAGGCTATGAACTGACATTAAGAAGCTGAAGACAAAAATAGTTTCATAATTAACATTTATCTAAAGTCAAGTCTCTGAGATAAAGTAGTGATTTTAAGTTTTAACCAATTTTTTGAAAAAAAAAACAAAAAAAACAAAAAAACACTCTTGTATGCCAATAGTACTGTGACTTTATAATATCTGTGATAATTTCACAGTTTTTTTTTTTTTTTTTTTTTCCCGGTACAGGGAACTGAACTCATGACCTTGTGCTTGCTAGGCAGGCGCCATGCCACTGAGCTAAATCCCTAGCCCCAATTTCACACTTTTAAAAAGCACTTTAAACTGCGAGTGGTGCTGCATGGCTGTAATCCCAGCACTCCACAGGAGGACTGCAAGTTTGAGCCTAGCCTAGGCCACTTGGTGACTCTGCAAGACCCTGTCTCAAAAATAAAAAATGAAAGGGGCTGGGGATTTAGCTCAGGGGCACAGCGCCTGTCTGGCAAGTGCAAGGTTGTGAGTTCGATTCCTGGTACCAGAAGAAAAACAAAAACAAAAACAAAACAAAACAAAACAGAATAAAAAATTAAAAAGATGAGGGTGTAGCTCAGTGCAAAAGGCCTGGGTCCAACCTCTAGTACTGCCCACCTCCAAAAAAGAAAAGGCAAGATGTGGGAAAATGCATGGACCTGTGGAGTGTGCATGTGGAGGTTCCTTAAGGATCTGGACAGCGTAACATGGAGGTTCTCTCTAATCTGCTCTCCACTGCTGTACATGTGGGGAACTGTAAGAAAGGGCTGCCAGGGCTGGGGATTTAGCTCAGCGGCACAGCACCTGCCTGGCAAGCTCGAGGTCGTGAGTTCAATTCCCGATACCAGGAAAAAAAAAAAAAAAAAAAAAAGAAAGGGCTGCCTACAAATGTTCTCATTCTATCCAGCTGAGGACAACAATTCAAAATAAAACTCTACCAGATAAATACTTTCAAATAATGTTTTCCTCATATTCAACAACCAATAAAATGAAGTGTATAGGAGATAGACAAGGCCTACTCTGCCATTTCAGGGGAACGTGGACTTGCTCATTAAATCAAAAAAGTCCTTTAACCATGTTGATTGATCTTATGACATCTGTCATTTTTCTCTTCAATGAACTTGTGTTTTGTTTTGTTTTTGTCTTACCTTTTTGAGACAGGTTTCACTATACAGTTCAGGGGGGCCTTGAACTCTGTAGCCCAAGCTGGCCTCAAACTTCCAGCAATCAGCCGGGCGTGGTGGCACATACCTGTAATCCCAGCACACAGGAGGCTGAGGCAGGAGGATCATTGTGAGTTCTAGACCAGCCTGGGCTACAAAGTGAGCTCAAGGCCAGCCTGAACTGCATAGCGAGACCCTGTCTCAAAAAGACAAAAAAAACCAACAAACAAAAAACAAAAAAATTTACAGCAATCCTCCTGCTTCAGCCTCCTGAGTGCTGGGATTACAGGTGTGTACCACCACATCCAGCATAATGAACTTATATTTGTGTTGAAAAACATACAGACCATATAAAAGTATGATTTTGGTTAATAAAACTAAAATGTTTATTTAAATATCAATGATTATATATTGATGCATATGGTTAACCCTCTAATTACTTCAAACATCTTAGTAAAAAAATCCCAAATAAATGTTTTTCTGATATATATGCAGAAAAGACTCTTTAAAAAAAAACTATTCATAAATTATACCTAATCTTAATTGTAATAAGCACATATTAAAACAGAACCAGGCATGGGAGCACACACCTGTAATCCCAGCACTTGGAAGACTGAGGCAGGAGGATCTCAAGTGCAAGGACAGCCTGGATCACAAGCAAGTTGAGGGGAACTTGAGCTATGTAGCAAGATCTTGTCTCAAAAAAACCCCAAAGTAATAATAATAAAAATAATAAGAGATTTTTCAAGTAAAATTTTTATGAAAAAAATAGAGGAAAAGTTGATTTTTAAAAACAATTTCACTGATTAAACTATGATTTAAATAGATTTTAACTTAAATGAAATCACTCTGTTGGGGCTACGGCGTATAAAAATCAGTAAGAGCAGCACATTCACCACTTGGAAATCATGAATAGTTTATGCGGCTTGCAAGCACCAACCTTTCCCCCTGTGATAAACAGCACCACCCAAAAAATGACAACCAGATTAGTTTCCCTTCTCCTCCTTGCCAAGTAGTTCCAGGACAGCAGAGACGGCACATGTCCGTGCAAAGCCTAGCACACACGTGTGCAACTCCTGTAACGGGAGTAACATCACCTTCCATTCCCAGAAAGCCAGTGCTAGGTATCGGCCCTATTTCCCAGGTGCTGTGCATACAATAACAAAGTACAGCAGGCTTGCCTTGCTGGAGGTTCTGTCCTCAATCACTTTCAGAATACTGTTTTTTCCAAAGGACCCTTGTTGTCAGGATAGCTCAGTGACAAGTGGCACAATTGTGCTCATCAGACAAAAGACAGCAAGCAATCCTCAGGCTCCATCATTGAGTAAATGATTGGCTAATTCCTAGTTAGGGTATTTCTCTTTCTTCAGATAACAAGATCATTCTCCTCATCTGAAACATGTTTTAGCTTTTTTCCTTTACCAAAGATTTACATACTGTAAAATGCACAAATTTTAAATATTCAGACTATTAAGTCTGAACAACTGTACACAACTAGTGATTCTAGCTACAGGTATACAGAAGTTTCTTATACTAGTCTTGCATTTTTTTCGAAGTTAATAATGATATGAAGAAAGCTATCCAAACAGTACACACTTGAATTTTCAATGCACAAATGAAGTATCAAATAGCTTCACTACCCCAGAAAGTTCTCCAGTGCCCTTTTCTGAGCAAGCACAACCCCTACCCAGAGGCAATCACTGTCCTGATTTCTATCATCACACCTTGGTTTTGCCTGTTCTTGTATTCTTCATAAATGGCATCATACAGTACACGCTCGTCTATGTCTGGCTTCTCCTACTCTGAACAGTACTTTTAAGAGTCCTCTCTTGTTGTGTGAATCAGTAGTTCAGTTCCATTGAGAAAGCTGCTATGAACACTTTGTACCAGTATTTTTGTGCACATATATTTCATTCTTGGTGTAGCAAGATTTCACTGAAAAGAAACAAATGAGGTTTCACATATAAATAAGCCTGGGAAGTAAGGGAGTACTGATAGAGCTATAAGCACAAATATGTGTGTGTATGTACATGTTTATATGTAGGTATGTCAACTATATGCATATATATTATACAATGCAAAAAGCAGTATTTGGTATTATATTTACATGTACATATGAACCTGAATAATTATAAGAAGTCAACCTAGGACCAACAAGACATTTTAAAAAGAATTTATAAAGTTCATAGTGAAAATAAATCTAAGAGAGGAGAGATGATCATTCCAGTTTTTCTCAATACTGTACATTTATGTTTTACCTAAGAATCAAAAGGTATAAATAATTCAAGAGAAAAAAATTTCTCTCCATGTAAATTACCCCGTTATGCTTCAATGAAACACTTTTTTCTCATAACACCTCCTCTCAATTAGAATTTCAAAACTACCCATATTACCATTCATTACATAATTTATTATGCTAGAGACAAAATCCAAAATACGTGTTAAGATTGTAAGACTTTTATTGTATTGATTTTTCAAAAAGTCAAACATGAAAATAATTTCACTGGTTAATATTTAACATGGGTAAAAAACATTTCATGCTCATTCAGAATATATTCTGATAAAGGTTCAATCTCCAGGATGTCTTAGCCATTTCAAAAAATAACTTATTGTGATGCTAAGTCTGTGATAACAACATTTTGATTCTCAAATTTTACTGTATAATTTTCATATGACAACAAAGGAGGTGCTTTAATTTACAGAGACAGGAAATTAAGATAGATCTGAGATTCGCACCCTATTTGTGATAATCAGATGACCATTTCCAAGGGACTGTGTCTACAATCATTTGATGTTAGATTGCCAAGACTGAAGCAGAACGCTACACATAGTTTTAGAAATTTACCACTGCCCACCTTAGGAAGGGTTCAAAACTACATAAGAAATAAAACACACTCTTCTAGTTCTTTATTTCTCTTTGCTTTTTATTTCTCCTTCGAAAAACAGGCAATTTCAAAACATACAATTCAAATGTACATTTTCAATCTTAAAACAACATTTTTGCCAGGCATGGTGGCACACATCGGTAATCCTACCACTAGGTAGGCTGAGGCAGGAGGATCATTGCAACTTTAAGGCCAGCCTAAGCTACATAGTGCATTCTAGGCCAGTCTGAACTGCATAGTGAAACTTTGTATCAAAAAACAAAAAACATAGTATTTGGATGTTTCCTAACTTTCATAGATGTGTGACTGTTTGCTTAATCATTTCACTCTGAAAATATATCACTTTCATTTTTCTAATAGATGTACCTTCTTTTGAAAGATGAGAAAGAGTTTTGATTTTTACTACAAAAATGATAACTTCAAAAAAAAAAAATGATAACTTCAAACAGCTACACTCCCTTTCAGCATGTTTGTCTGACTGCTCTGGAGAGTGGAAATAAAATTTTATTCAAAATTTTAAATGTTTTGCTTCCCGATCAAAGGTAAAACACAAGTACCCCAAATATGTGCACAGACCCTACACTCCCTCTGGTGGTCCTTGACTTTCATTAACCAAGTGCTTTCCTAAGGACTAGAAGTAAACACAGATTAACCATGACACACCAATCAATTCTCCTAACAAACTATAAGAAAAACAAAGTATTTCCAGTACCAAAAAATAAGTATTTAAATATCGTTAAAATACCCTTAGTAATGTATTAGCTAAACTGTAAATACAAATGTGCCTACAATAAATTATTTCAATCTGGCCAGGAATAGAGCACAATACTGTTTGCCTAACGTATGTGAGGCGATGGGTTCGATATCCAGTCCCGCACATGTGCTCGCATAGATTAACCTCTTATTTCCAGGACTCCTTTATACAGCAAATAAACATCTTATTTACAAGTTAAACCATGGGGTTATTGTTTTAAGATAACAGTTATATAATGTACCTACCCTTGCTCATGCAGTCTCACGCAGGCAGATTTAATGCCTTTATATTTTGGGAGGACACAATGTCAGAATTTTAAAATGCACTAGGACTGAGGGTGCAGATCAGTGGTCATCCCCTTGCCTAGGCTGCCTGAGATCCTGGCTTAGACTTCCAGCGCTGTAGAAAAGAATGGTAATAAAAGCAAAAAGGGGTAAGGCTGGGGCTGGAACTCTGTAGCAGAGTGTATAAAACCCAAGGTTCAGGCTCTGCACCACAAAAGCAAAACGAAAACAAGAGACACAAAGATGTACTGTAGAAAAATTTAAAAGTATAAAATAATGAAGAAACAAAATGTAATTACTGTTAGTTTCAAAGTTATAAAATGCAGACATGTAATTGTTCAGCATAAATTAATTATAGCATTTTTGCCAAAATATGTACAGTACAGATTCTTCTTTAGGATAGTGTGGAAAACCACATGAAAGGTCTATGGAGGATATTATTAACGCCAGGTACAAATGCATATGACTGCTAAATAAAGTAAGACACCATAACAGCAATCATTTGATCAACCCTTGGATCCAGCTGTTTTGACCTAAGTCCTTGTTTTTGGTAACTTTATTAACTTAAAAATATCTACTTGCTATGCTTTCACCACCACTGCAAGAAACCAGTCTTTTAAAATGAGACCAGGCTGGGCACAGTGGCACACGCCTGTAATATCAGCATTTGGGACACTGAGGCAGGATTGTTGTAAGTTTGAGGCCAGCCTGGGCTACAAAATGAGTTCAAGGTCAGCCTGACTTGCATAGTAAAACTCTGTCTCAAAAAGACAAAAGTAAACTAAAATGAGACCAAAATGTTCCTCTCGGCTGGCTCATCCACAGGAAAAATATGCAGGTGCAGACTGGTGGTGAAGGACTTGCCCAGCCTGCATGAGGCCCTGAGTTCAATCCACAGCACTGCAAAAAGAAAGAAAATGGAATGTAGGACCCCACCAGCCCTGGAACTCAAAAAGAGCCACACCTGAGGGTAACAGCCTTCCACAGTCCCAATTCCAACTGTGTAGCTGTGAGAACCAACATATGCTTAATTTTGAAACTGAAATGTGGTTGATAATTTCATGATAAGGTCTACCACAAGTGGACAAAAGTCAGTAATTAAAATAGCTCAAAACTGAATTTCAGGATGAGCTTTTAATTAAAAAGTGTTCCTTTACTTAAAGTATTTTAAAAAAATGTTGCCAGGTGTGGCAGTGGACATCTGTAATTCCAGCACTTGGGAGGCTGAGGTAGGAGGATCCTCGTGAATTTGAGGGCAACCTGGGCTA
>NW_004955437.1:3551053-3552395 GCF_000276665.1 Chinchilla lanigera
AATATATATATAAGCTTGTTGTTTTAGATAAATAACTTACAAAGACAATCTTAGTTTTTAACCATCTCAAGTAGTCACAACAATTAGCTAACTCTAGCTAGGTAAGTAAAATGACAGTTCAATTAAATATTAATAAATTAGCATAATTAAAGCAAAATTATTAACTTTGTTCTGTTAAGCTAACATGTCAAAGTATAAATCATACCCAATGAGGCTGTCAAACAAGCTACATTAGAAGAGAAAAGCTGAGTAAACTAAATCAAGCATTTCTCACAAATAACTTCCCTTTAAAAATATTTTTAAAAATTGTATTATCCTATAGGACCCCTCAATTGGTCAGGGCCATAATCGGAGATTGTCAGTCGAACGTCAACTGGGGAGGAACCAAGAGAAAAATAGTAAGTGAAGCTATGATAAAAAAAAAAAAAAAAAAAAACTTTCCCACTAGAATAATTTTTTTTTTTTCAAATCAATCCTTGAATTTTGACACAAACACCAAGAGAAGAAGCTATTACAATTCTCTGAAACAACCCTAACACAGGGAGGGAGACAGAACTCTCCCAGGCTATTAAAAATCCTTAACCACAATATGCCTTAACTTTCCCCTGGTCGACAATTTCACAAAATGCAAAGACAATGAAAATAAACACTCCTTCCTAGCCTCAGCGAGGCACAGAAAGCTCTCACTCAAAGCTAAGCCTTATTCCACTGGAAAACACACTCCTGAAAAGTAAATCCAAAACCACGAGCTCAGTCTGCTTCATGCAGAATTTACTGAATGGCGGCCAACCTCTGTACACACTGTCCTGACCCACACCGAAGGGATATCGAGAGTTCTGCATTCTCCACTTACAACTTGTTCCTCGCGGTGCTTTCGCCACCACTGATTTTTAAAAAAACGAGACCAAAATGTTCCCCCTGGCTGGCTCGTGCATAGGAAAAAAAAAAAAGAAAGAAAGAAAGAAAGAAAAAAAAAAAGGAAAAAGCAACCTTCATCCTCACATTTTTGTTTTCTTTTTTGCAACACTGGTCTTTGCAAAGAAGCATGCCTTTTTAGATCATCCACAGGGAGGGAGGAGTTCGAACGTCCCAGGCCTGCAGGGAATAAGGACCCCGAAACAACTTTTAACCGGCTTTGCTTCGGCACCAGCACGACCCGGATCACCTGTCAGAGCGGCGCCGCACTTACACCCTCAACAAGTGGCCGAGGGCGGCGATCGGTCCCCAGGCACCGTCCCGGGCGGCAGGTGAAGCGGGGAACGCCCATCCACACCCAGCGGCGGCCCCCGGGGAGGCGGCGGACGGCCGCGGGGCGCTCCGTTACTCGCGCGCCCGGGCCCAG
>NW_004955437.1:3558626-3566230 GCF_000276665.1 Chinchilla lanigera
TCACCATATATTTTGATCACACCTCATATTAAAACTAATAAGCCAGATGCAGTGAAGCACACCTAGAATCCCAGCACTCTGGGAAGCTGAGATGGAAGGATTGCAAATTTGAGTCCAGCCTGGGCAATTTAGAAACTTAGTAAGATCCCTATCTCAAAATAAGATATTAAAGAAGGCCTGGGATATAGCTCAATGCAAAGGCCCTGGGTTCAAGCCCCAGTACTGGGGGAAAAAAAAACTAATAAATTCAGCAAGGTTACATCAGGATACAAAATTAAGCTGGGTGTGGTGATGCATACCTGTTACCCCAGCACTGAGGAGGCTGAGGCAGGAGGATCATTGCAAGTTCAAGACCAGCCTGGGCTACAAAATGAGCTCAAGGCCAGCCTGAATGGCATAGCAAGACCCTGTCCAGGGTCAAGAAAAAAAAAAAATTGAAAACAGAAATCTATATACTTGCAAGTAATAATCCAAAAATGAAATTATGAAAGTAATTCAATTTATAATAGCATCAAAAGGAAAAAGACAGCTTCTTCAAGTTGTCAGATGCCCTTGGGGAAAAGTGACCCCACGTGCTGGGTTTCCCTCTCTCCTAAAGTTTCGAGATTTAACAAATTAAGAATAGGAACATCCAGTTAAATTTGAGTTTCAGATAAGCAAATACTCAATATAAGTGTTTCTCAAATATTACAAGGGCATACTTATATAAAAAAAAGTAAATTTTTCTGAAATTCAAATTTAACTGGGACATGCACTAAGAGTATACTCACTACTCACCTGAAAAGCAGAATTTTAACTAGGTATACTCTCCTATGTCTGGAAACTAACTTTTCTGGAAGGAAAACTCATGTTTTCCTATATCTTATCCAGCAATTCCTTACCATCTCATCAGGTTTGGATGCTTTTAAGGTTTAAAAATATTTGCCTGGCATATGTAGTTGTCCTTGACAGGAAGATTGGTCCAGTTCTAAGAGGCCTTTCAACACTTGGGGAAATTGCCCTAAATTTTGCTCCTTGACTTAGAAGTCAGAACTCAGATCCACAGCCTCCCTTGCAGCTAGAACATAGCCATGATTTAACCAATCATACACCCAAGATTGCAGTCCAGAAGAGCACAGAAAGGGGCCTGCTGGTCACAATGGCAAGAGAGGCGGTTTCTCATCGGATTCTTCGGGTCAAGTGGAATTTGGCATCTGTGCAGGAGGTAGGAGTGACTATACTAATATCAAGTTATCAGCATCAGCCATAGCATGAGCTGTCATTTTCTGGTTATTGTGGTTTTAGGCATTGCCCATGGAAGTTGAACCTGTTATCTATTTCTTTCATCTTCCTCAGTGATTCTTTCATCTTCCTCAGTAATTACCTACTAATTTAAAATAAACACCTCTGCAGTTCAGTTGCATCAGAAAGAATTCTATTGTTTGAAACTGAAATCCTCAATGATACTCCTTTTTTTTTTTTTGTACCAGGAATCAAACTCAGGACCTTGCGCTTGCCAGGCAGGTGCTTACGCCACTGAGCTATATCCCCGGCCCTTGAAATCCTCAATGATATACTGGATTCTAGGTTCTTTTTTTTTTTTTGCCTTTTTGAGACAGAGTTTCATTATGCAGTTCAGGCTGGCCTTGAACTCACAGCAATCCTACTGCCTCAGCCTACCAAGTACTGGGATTACAAGCATGCACTACCACCCCTGGCCCTGGATTCTGGGTTCTGATCTTTCATTAAATAGCTGTCCGAACTTGGCAGGGGTGGGAGCAGCATCTAGAAAGTCTCTCAGGCTTCCAGTCTACGGTTCCAGGACCAATACCTGGGGCCCAGAGAGGCCTGCTGTCCACTGTAGTTTTCCACATACCAGATCTGAAAGCTGCTTCCTCTTTTCCATGACCTGCTCAACTCCAATGCAGCACACGTTGCCTTCACTTACTGAATTTTAAGGCCCATGTACTCCCTGACCCAGTGCCTTCTAGGAGCTGATTTTACGTATACAGTAATCCTATATGTATACAAAGACATGGGGGCTGGGGATTTAGCTCAGCGGCACAGCGCCTGCCTGGCAAGCGCAAGATTGTGAGTTCGATTCCCAGTACCGGAGGAAAAAAAAAAACAAAGACGTGTGCTGCAGTTCCTGAAATTGCTTCTTGGTTTTTGTTTTTGTTTTTGAGATGGGGTCTTGCTATCTACTTCAAGCTGGCCTCGAACTCTCTATGTAGCTCAGGGTGGCTTCAAACTCAGTCACTCCTCCTGCCTCAGCCTCCTGAGTACTGGGATTATAGGTGTGTGTCACCCTGCCCAGTTTGTAAGTGTGTCTTACCTATTTACTTTCCCCACCTTTAATCACTACCCTAAAGTGAACTAAGCCTACTGTCTGGAATTTTTAACATTTGAAATTGACTCAGCCCTCACCACAGAGATGTTTATCTCCACTTTATAGGATTCTAAAAGAGGCTTTTGCAGGACTGTTAGGAGAAAGCCCCCAAAATGAGTAAGAAAGGTGAGATGGTGTGTGTGTGTGTGTGTGTGTGTGTGTGTGTGTGCGCGCACGCGCGTGTGCTCAAAGAGAGTCCCCCCGGGTCCTCAGGGTTTGCTAGGGACCCACTCGCTGGTTCTGCCAGGTGCCAGGAGCGAGCCCAGGTTCTGTTTCGTTTTGTTTGCCAGCACTGGGATTGAACCCAAGGCCTTCACACTAAACAACATCCCCAGCTCTTTTTTTTTTTTTTTTTTGGAATTTTGAGACAAGATCTGGCTAAATTCCTAAGTTGGGCTGGGGATATAGCTCAGCTCTACAAGCGCCTGCCTGGCAAGCGCAAGGTCCCGAGTTCGATTCCTGGTACCAAAAAACAATGAAAAAAAAAATTGCTAAGTTGCCCAGGATAGGCTTGAACTTGTGAGCCTCCTGCCTCAGCCTCTCATAGTGCTGGGATTATAGATGTACACCACCATACCTGGCTTGTTCTGCTTAGTTTTTTTGTGACAGGAGATCTTACTGTTGCCCAGGCTGGCCCTAAATTCCTGGGTTCAAGCCATCTTCAGGCCTCCCAGGTAGCTGGGACCACATGTGTGGCCCTTGTGTTGGCTCCGGGCTGTTTTGTAAGCCAGTCCCTAATCCACCTGCCCTTCACGGCGAGGAGCCTGCGCTGTATTCTGTCCCAGCCTGGCCTGCAGAGAGCTTGGGGCTGCTCCTTTGCTGTTGTGTATCCCTGATCTTGGCACGAGCAGGGCTATGTTCTGCCCCAGGGAGCCTTCAGCACCCGTGACACCCTTCTGGGGCCCAGCCCTGGAGTCGGCACCTGGCCCTGCTTCACACTGAACTGGCTGTGTACCGCGTACACTCCCCAGCACAGGCAAAGCTAACCTTACCCCAGGAAGCCAGCTTTGGGTTAGTGGGTGTGTGGTGGGGGGCAAAAAGAGCAGGAGGAGCCAGGTGTGGGTGATGGTGCACATCTGGAATCTCAGAACCCCGGCAGGCTGAGGCAGGAGGATGGAAAGTTCAAGTCCAGCCAGGACAACTTAGCAAGACCCTGTCTCAAAATAAACAACAAAAAAGGGCTGGGGATGGATGTAGCTCAACACAAAAGCCCTGGGTTCAATCCCTAGTACCCTGCCGCCACCACCACCACCACTACACATAAAAAGCAAAAAGATGTATGGGATTTTAATATCAAATTTTATTTTCTTTAACATATTATATGTTCTAGCAAAAAAAAAAAAAAAAAAAAGCATTGGCCTGGCAGATATCTTACATAAGTGAAGATAAGATACCTCTTTATTCTATTAAATTTTGTGAATTCATTCAGTCATCAGAGTATCTGATGCTGCTTCCTCAGAGGTAGGGAAATTGGCAAATGCTCCTAACATTGAGAGGAGGGTAGTGCAATGGTTAGCTACCCACACCCTTCCGCTGAGCTGGTTGTGTGGAAATCCCACTTACTTGGCCTGTCCCCCTATGTCCACAGTCAGCTGACTCTCGCTATATCAGTTTTCCTCTCTGTTGGATAGCCGAGGTCCTTGCTGGGTGAGTGAGGGGAGAGAGTTCCGGGGCACAGGAGCAGCACATACAAAGGCCCTGCGGTGAGTTGGGAGGCCTGGGGGGCCGAGGGAAGACGTGACACGCAGACGGGGCAGCTGAGGGGAGCACGCTGTGTCCTGCTACCATCGTCAGTAGCAGGGAGCGGGGAGGGCGTGAAGGAGAGGCCCTGGAGGAGGGCGCTGCCAGATGCCAGGCAGTGCCACCAAGGCCTGAGAGAAGGGCCTGCACGGGGAGCTTGGGACTGGAAAAGCCCACAGCCCCAGGGGACTGGCTGGGCGAAGCAGGAGAGGGGAGACTCCGAGGCTGCCCCAAATTCCTGCCCTGAACCCCTGTGTCGTGTTAGCGACCAATAGGGCACAGAGCAGGCCAAAGGATGGGTGGGGTGTCGCTGGGCTCTGAGGACCGCTCCTGGGGCCCTTCTGCCTCCGTGGGGTCCCCAGCCCCCACCCAAGACACACGGGCGTTTAGGACAGCCGAATCCTCATTCCTGTGCCCACCCCAGCGCTCCCCACCATGCTGGGCCCAGGCTCGGCGCTCGCTTGGGGACGGAGGCTGACCCGGGCGCAGGGGAGGCTGAGTGTCTCCTCCTCAACCTGGGGAACCTGACAATGGTGTCACCAGCAGGCCCCCCTCTGCTTGGCTGGCCTCTAGGTGATGTTGTGGTGCCCTGAGGGCGTATGTCATGTCACCCTTCCCTTTGAAGGGGCTACCTGGCTGGGATGCTGCTGCCTGCCCCCGCGCTGCTACTTCCGGGCGTGGGTTGTGTGTGTGTACCCCACGTGCGTGGGGGCTTCACATGGTGTGTGATATATGCACAGGAGACCATGTCTGTGCTGCCCCTCCTGTGCCCGCATGCCCGTGTGTGCCCGTGTGGTGACCGCATGCACGGGGCAGGGAGCAGCGGGTACATTTTTGCAGACTGCTGGGCCGCCTGTGGGCACAGCAGGTGGGGGGGGGCGCTGGGGCGCAGCTGGAGAGCAGCAGGTCTGTGTTTGCTGAGGGAGGAATTCTGCCCCGGTGCTTGTGCGTGAGGGCGGGTGGGAAGGGAGGTGGGGCCGCCTGTCTTCTGGCCCAGGCCCTGCCAGTGTTTCTCAGCCTTCCTGGGGTCCCTTCCCAGGGCAGCCACCTTTGCCCAGGGCACCACAACAGGAAGGCACACTGTCCCAGGGGCCCTGAGGAAGGGGGAGATCCATCTCCAGAAGCTGAGTTCGGGGCTGGAGCAGGAATTCACTTCAACTGTGCCCCCAGAGGTGGACAGAACAGAGTCCCTGCTTCCCTGTGGAAGGCCCTGGCTTGGGGTGAGGGAGTTGCAAAATGAGGGCAACTCTATCTGTCCTGCCAGTGGACAGCTGATCCTCAAAGACAGAGGTAGGGTTCTCCCTGGGCCGCATTTTAACAAGGTCATAGTGAGGGGATGCTCCAGATGGCAGGAATGACCTAAGCAAAGGCCCTGGGGCAGGAAAATGCAGGCTACTTTGGGCAGAGGTAGTGCCAGTGGTGCCCTTTGAGGTCCTCTCGAGACTACTTCCTTCCTGTTTGAGAGAAGAGCGGACGTGCTTCTAAGACCTCGCCCGCTCCGCTGCCAGGGAGCTGCAGGAGAAAGCTGCCGAGGCACTGGCAGTCTTGTTCCCGTGGCTTTCTTATCCCCAGCAGGGGCTGCACCCGGGCTTTGCCTCCTGTGGCCAGCTGCTGGCAGTTGGTGGCTGAATGAGTCACCTCTGGGCTCTCACCTCCCCTGCGAAGGAGGTTGAAGGCCGTGCCATACCTGAGGCCCGCGTGGCTCCCAAAGGAGCTAAAATGCATCCCTGACCCTCCCGCGCCCAGAGCTGGTAGAACCATGGCGAGACATAAACACTCTGCTGCGTTTTGGAAAGGAGGGGGCAGAGCTGATGTCTCGTCTCCATTCTGAGAGCCTCCGCCAGCCCCTCCCCAGGCAGGACACGCAAAAGGTGAAGGAGCCCAGAATCCTAAAGACCCTCAAAGGTGAGGCAGGAAAGGCAAGTCATCTTGCTGTCTCTGGGCAGACGCCCTTGAGAGCGTCCTTCCTCTGACCTTGGCCTTGGGGAAACCTGCAGCAGCTGGTGAGGGAGACAGGGGGTGGGACCTCTTATCAGAACTGGGAGTAGACCCAGTGGGGCCCGCCTGGCCTCCTTCACCCCCGCTGCATCCACGGCCTCTCTGCTCCAAGAAGTACAACCCTCTGGTCTCCCAGCACTAAGAAACCAAGCTGGATCCCAAATCTCCTATTTCCCTGGGTGACAATTCCTTTTTAATTGTTGTTGTTGTTGTTGTTGTTATTTTTCATGCTGTACTGATGCCTGAACCCAGGACCTTCACATGGAGCTACATCCCCAGTCCCTTTCTATTTTGAGACAGTCTCTCTAAATTACCAGGTTGCCCCAGCTGGGATCCAACTTGCAATTGTACTGCCTCAGCCTCCCAGGGCATTGTGATTACGAGTTGTGTACCACCACATTCAACCGGTAGTTTTTTACAAATTCAAATAACCCTCCTTTTTTGAGGCACTCTTTTCACATTAAGAATTGTATCATCCACTTCCTTCTTCTCTGATAGCATCTGTAGTTCTAACTATAAAATGCATATGTGCCTGTAAGTATATGAAACCAATCTGTGATGATGGAAATCAGAATCTTTTTTTTTTGGTCTTTCTGAGACAGGGTCTCACTGTGCAGTTCAGGCTGGCCTTGAGCTCACTTTGTAGCCCAGGCTGGCCTCGAACTTGCATCGATCCTCCTGACTCAGCCTCTCCAGTGTTGGGATTACAGGTGTGCGCCACCATGCCCCATGGAAATCAGAATCATGGCCACCTCTGGGGTGCACAGTGACTTGGAGGGAGCACAGGGAACTTTAGGGTGATGAAAATGTCTGCAATCTTCACCTAGGTGATGATTTGACTTAAGTCACCATGTTGTACACTTAATATTTGAACATTTGATGAAAGTTCAAGCCCAGCCTGGGCAACTTAGCAAGACTCTGTCTCAAAATAAAAGAATAAGAAAGAGCTGGGGATGTAGCTCAGAGCAAAGGCCCTGGGTTCAATCTCTAGCACCACTATTAAAAAAAAAAATTGTTCATTTGGCTGCTTATGGAATGTATTTAGATTCTCAATAAAGAATTGCTAGCAGTGTAAAAGATACACATACAGAAATATACTCAGAACAGACATGCTGAGTTTAATGGATCACAAAGCCGGTACCCCTGGAAATACCCCACAAGGTAAGCACTTCGCATAGTCCGCAATCCACAGTGGCTGGCTATAACCAAACAGCTCTCCTGGGACCCCAGCACCCACAGTCTGGATACTCTGCCTCTAGACACAATATTTCTTGGTCTGTGGATTTGTGGGGACACAGAAAGCAAGGATCAGGTAGAGTACATGAGGCTTGGGAACACAGCGTTTTGCAAAAGTACAACCCCAAGGTTGACTATGACTTCTTTTTTTTTTTTTTTTTTTTTTTTACTGGGAATCAAACTCAGGACCTTGTGCTTGCCAGGCAGGCACTTGTGCCACTGAGCTATATCTCTAGCCCCTGACTTTTTTCTTTTTAAACCC
>NW_004955437.1:3566330-3572984 GCF_000276665.1 Chinchilla lanigera
GACACCTCCGCCCGAGACTGGCAGCGCCCGCGAGCCGGCCCGAATCCCCGGGGCAGCGCCCGGTGCTGTCCCGCCCCCGCCGGCCGCAGGACCCGCCTTCCATAGGGCCCTGGGGCTGTCAGTCCGCCCCCAAAAGGCGCGCGGGCTGCCGCTCCGCCTGCCTGGATTGGTGGCCGCGCGCCGTCCATGCAAATAAGGCCCCGCCCCCGGTTCATTTGCATCTCCGCCTCCCTACACCAGCCCACGTGTCTGGCCCTTGCCCTTTGTGGGGGTCCTAGAGAAAGGATGGAGCGAGCTGACCAACGCCCCCTCTTATCATCCCTAGCCTGCGGAGAAACGAATGTCTTCGAAAGGTAGTTAAGACTAGTTCATTGTCTCCACAAACCCTCTGCCCCTCCTAGCTGACCGCCAGGCCTGCCCCGAGGCTGGAGGGGGCAGGCCAGGCTGGCCCAAGGGAGCGACTCCTGGAAGTCGAGCTGCTCTGTAGCCTGGGGAAATCCCACCTCTAGGATCAGGTTGGCACACAGCACCTCCTTATGGACGCCGAGGGACGGTGAAGACCAGGCTCGTGTTTGACTACCTTTCAAACACATGAGATCTCGGGTGTTTAAGGCAGGAAGGTGCCTTAAAAATGGGTCTCTTCCCAAAGAGTTAGGCTGGTGAGCGAACTCAACTTCAAGACAGGCCTCCCTGCCCGCCAGTGGCCACTTGGGACCCACATCTGGGCCTAAGGAATCTCAAGCTCATCCCTCTCATTTTTAAGGAGACAAACCTCCAGTCCCCTAGCTATGTAGTCGCCTGTGGGACAAAAGAGTTACCTCTGGAAACCTAAACTCTGCTAGCCGGATTAGAACTCATGTCTCCCGGCTCCAGATTTGCTCTTTTTGCACTCTGTCACATTCAAGCATTTATGAAGAGACTCTTGTACAAGCCACCACGCTGGGTGGTGTTGAGTCATTCATTCCCTTCCTGCAACAGATGGGGTCTGAGCCGGGGTCCCAACTCTTGGGGAGACTGAGGCAGTAGAAGGCAGGAGAATGGTAAGTTTAAGACCAGCCTGGGCTACATAGTGAGACCCTGTCTCAAACAAACAAGAAACGAACAGAGGTGGTGGCTGCAGAACAAAGTAAGCCAAAGCTGAACCCTTGTTTGTGGGCAGGGGCCCTGTCTGTATTTTGCCTGTCTTCAGAGGCTGCTGGAGGCTTCCCCTTTCCCAGGTTCCAGGCAGAGTCACCGACATGATTCTTTGTGCATTAATTCAGTAACACAGTGGTGATCAGAGCTATACTAACACCCGTTGATGCAGCTCTAGGGTGCTTACTAAACGCAAGTATGAAACACAGTGTTGTGGAGGTGAGCAGGCAGACCTTATGCCGACCCTCAGGCGCTTCACCCTGGGAGACAGAGACATCCACGTCACATCTCAGGGCTCCTAAATTCCGGGGGTTGTGACAGATGTCTGCAAGGGGCACCGTGGGGGGCCCCGTGGAGGGAGGAATCGGCTCTGCCTGTGAGAGGCAGGGAGGGTTTCCTGAAGAGGTGACAGAGAGAGAACCCATCTTAAAGATGGAGTGTGTGTCTGCCGGAAGGAGGGGTGTAGAGGGGGGAGGGGGGCATCGTGAATAAAAACACTCGGAGCTGGAAAAGTCTAGTAATTGAGGGAAGGGCAAGCAGGAGGGTGGGCAAATCTGCAGGGCTGTGTGGATGTGTCACGTGTTCCAGGACCTGGCTTTTCTAGGAGGAAGACAGAAAAGCCCGGGAGGCTGCCAGGCTGTGTTGTAACACACCACAGCAAACAACAACAGCCCTGTAGATACAGCTGCAAGGCCTTTTTTTTTTTTTTTTTTGGTCTAGGTCAGAGTCTGCAGGGAACAGTGCGTTCCACGGTTCCCTAGGCAGACTGGCCAGCCCTGCTGCTCCCATAGCAAACCACCCTGGCCACACCACTGCATTCCTGGGCATTTGGAAGCACAGGTGCTTGCATTTTCCCTAAGCGTTGCTGCTCTTCAGAACGCAGAGATTGGGGTGCCTTGGCAGCAGGGGCTGGGTGTGGGCTGAGCACCCTTCTCTAAGGCAGGGAGCAGTTCTTCAAAGGGCCCGGTCCCCAAGCCTGGCTTAATGGGTGTGTGGCCTCTGCAGTTATACAGGGCCCCAAATCTTAAAACCCTGTGCTTGGCTTAGTGCTGTGCTGTTGCTGGTGTGACACTCTTAGTAATTTTTCAAGGGGCCCTGCTCTTCCTTTTGTACTGGACCCTGCAAATTCTATACCCAGTCCTGCCTGTCACTGAGTGTCCCCAGCCGTGCTTGTGATAGGATGCAAACTATGGCTTATTTTTAAAGCCCTTGGCATTCACTAGATTTGTTCACATGCTTTGTGTCACTTGACTCTCACAACGGTAACCTGAGATGGGCAGCATTACTTTTTATTTTCATTTATTAATTGAGGAAATTGAAGTTTGGCAGTCCCACGGAGGTGACTCAGCTAGTGACCACCCTTGTACTTGAACTCAGCCTTACCATGAGGCTACCTTCAGCTTGGTTCCAGAATCCTTTCAAAGACAGCTTTGTGCAACAAGGATGTACTGGTTTAAAAGCCAGAACACATGGTCAAATGAATAGCTGTCATTTCACCTTTTGAATAGTTTTTTTTTTTTTATCAGTTTTGGACAATGCTTTGCCATTATATGTTCAAATACTGTTTCTGTCCCTTTTCTCTCTTCCTCCCCCCCCCTTGGGCTCCAGTTGAAACACACAGTTAACCTCACGTCATCCCTTTCTTCTGTATTTTCTATCTTTTGTCCTTCTATGATTTGTTGTAAGTTTCTCCTAGTGTTCAGTTCATAAATTGGCCTTTTCAATTTTGTTTATTTTTTTAGTACCAGAACTTGAACCCAGGGAGTGCTGGCCTATATCTCCAGCTTTTTTCCATTTCTTATTTTTGAGACACAGTCTCCCTAAATTACCCAGGCTGGCCTTGAACTAGCAATCCTCCTGTCTCAGCTTCCTCCATAGCTGGAATTACAGGTGTGCGCCATAGAGCCCAGCCATCTGTTGAAAGCTCCCTTTGGTTATTCTGTGTTTTAACTCTAGGATATTTATTTGGTTCTTTTTCCAATCTGCTGTGCCATTTCTTATATTTCAAAGCTTGGATTTTCTTAAATACAGTAAAGCATGGCTACTTCATGGTCTGTTTCTGTACTTCCTAGTTATGTTTTGTCTTTTTTTTCACATGCAGGTTATATTTACAGTTAGGACTGCATTAAAGCCCGGTTTTTTGTGTGTGGTACCAGGAGTCAAACTCACAATCTTGTGTTTGCCAGGCAAGCACTGTGTCACTGAACTATATCTCCAGTTCCTCATGGTCTGTTTCCGATCTTCACATTCAGTTTTAACTACTGGCTCTTTCTTGTGTTTTATTTCCTCTTGTCCTGATTCTGCATGGGGTATCCCAAAATCTAGATGTCAGTAGACTTTTTCATAAAGAGGCAAATAGGACAGAGATGAGTCATATTATCTCTGTGACATTTACTCAGCTTTGCCATCATAACACAAAGCAGCCTTTACTATACATAAATGAATGGTATAGATGTGTTTCAATAAAACTTTATTTACAAAAACAGGCAGTGATCTTTGGCCTGAGGGCATCTATGGAAACTCACCATAGCTGACATCATATTTAATTATGGAAACACTGGATGCTTTTCCCCAGGAAACAAGACAAAGGCAAGGTAAGGATGTCCACTCTAACCACATGTATTTAATATTGTACTGGAATTTCCAATCGGACACCTAGGAAGGAAGTAGAAATAAAAAAGAATATAGATTGGAAAAGAAGAAGTAAAACTGTCTCATCACAAGCATATTATCTTGTGTTTAAAAAAGCCTGAGGGATAGCCAGGCACTGTGGCCATGCCTGTCATCCCAGTGGTAGCCTGAGACAGGAGGATTGCTGTGAGTTCGAGACCAGCCTGGGCTACATAGTGAGTTCAAGACCAGCCTGAACTGCATAGTGAGACCCTGTCTCAAAAGAAAAAAAAAAAAAAAATACTAAGAAAACTAAGCAATGCAGTATGGTAGAAAGATACAGTAAATGTTTAAATTTTTAAAAATTTTCCAGTGAAAGATACCTTGTCATTAATTCCCCACAAAACGTTCCCCCTCACTTCAAAAACACTGATCCTATCGTTCTTACCACTTTGGTGGATGGAGACAGGGTCTCACTATCTAGTTCAAGCTGGCCTTGAACTCAATATGTAGTCCAGACTGGCCTTGAACTCATGGCAGTCCTTCTGCCTCAGCCTCCCACGTGCTGGAATTACAGGCATTTCCCACTGTGTTTGGCCATTCCTAACACTTCCTGAAGCAGTTCTGGATGTCCTCTTTCCTGAGCGTTTTTAGTTGTGCTGTTGTAGCTAACTCAATGTTCTGAATCAATTCAAATGTTTACCTTAATATCCAAAATCGATTCAAAACATTTACCTTTCATGGAAATTTTCACTCTGGGGAAGAGCCAGAAGTTGCACAGTGCCAGATCTGGGGAATAAGGTGGACGAGAACACACTGTGATGTTTTCACTACCCTGAATTCCTGTTGGATGGCACCCGGCAGCAGCATTTTTTGTATTTTTTTTTATCACATCTCATAAAGATCCTCACTAAAGAGAAATGCTTCGGAAAGTGGAAAAAGTGATGGGATAAGCGCATTGGAAGTAAGAGGGGGTATTTTTTGGGGGATTAATAGCAATGTATCTTTTACCTTGATATTTTTGATATATTTTTAAAATTTAAACATTCACCATATATTTTGATCACACCTCATATTAAAACTAATAAGCCAGATGCAGTGAAGCACACCTAGAATCCCAGCACTCTGGGAAGCTGAGATGGAAGGATTGCAAATTTGAGTCCAGCCTGGGCAATTTAGAAACTTAGTAAGATCCCTATCTCAAAATAAGATATTAAAGAAGGCCTGGGATATAGCTCAATGCAAAGGCCCTGGGTTCAAGCCCCAGTACTGGGGGAAAAAAAAACTAATAAATTCAGCAAGGTTACATCAGGATACAAAATTAAGCTGGGTGTGGTGATGCATACCTGTTACCCCAGCACTGAGGAGGCTGAGGCAGGAGGATCATTGCAAGTTCAAGACCAGCCTGGGCTACAAAATGAGCTCAAGGCCAGCCTGAATGGCATAGCAAGACCCTGTCCAGGGTCAAGAAAAAAAAAAAATTGAAAACAGAAATCTATATACTTGCAAGTAATAATCCAAAAATGAAATTATGAAAGTAATTCAATTTATAATAGCATCAAAAGGAAAAAGACAGCTTCTTCAAGTTGTCAGATGCCCTTGGGGAAAAGTGACCCCACGTGCTGGGTTTCCCTCTCTCCTAAAGTTTCGAGATTTAACAAATTAAGAATAGGAACATCCAGTTAAATTTGAGTTTCAGATAAGCAAATACTCAATATAAGTGTTTCTCAAATATTACAAGGGCATACTTATATAAAAAAAAGTAAATTTTTCTGAAATTCAAATTTAACTGGGACATGCACTAAGAGTATACTCACTACTCACCTGAAAAGCAGAATTTTAACTAGGTATACTCTCCTATGTCTGGAAACTAACTTTTCTGGAAGGAAAACTCATGTTTTCCTATATCTTATCCAGCAATTCCTTACCATCTCATCAGGTTTGGATGCTTTTAAGGTTTAAAAATATTTGCCTGGCATATGTAGTTGTCCTTGACAGGAAGATTGGTCCAGTTCTAAGAGGCCTTTCAACACTTGGGGAAATTGCCCTAAATTTTGCTCCTTGACTTAGAAGTCAGAACTCAGATCCACAGCCTCCCTTGCAGCTAGAACATAGCCATGATTTAACCAATCATACACCCAAGATTGCAGTCCAGAAGAGCACAGAAAGGGGCCTGCTGGTCACAATGGCAAGAGAGGCGGTTTCTCATCGGATTCTTCGGGTCAAGTGGAATTTGGCATCTGTGCAGGAGGTAGGAGTGACTATACTAATATCAAGTTATCAGCATCAGCCATAGCATGAGCTGTCATTTTCTGGTTATTGTGGTTTTAGGCATTGCCCATGGAAGTTGAACCTGTTATCTATTTCTTTCATCTTCCTCAGTGATTCTTTCATCTTCCTCAGTAATTACCTACTAATTTAAAATAAACACCTCTGCAGTTCAGTTGCATCAGAAAGAATTCTATTGTTTGAAACTGAAATCCTCAATGATACTCCTTTTTTTTTTTTTGTACCAGGAATCAAACTCAGGACCTTGCGCTTGCCAGGCAGGTGCTTACGCCACTGAGCTATATCCCCGGCCCTTGAAATCCTCAATGATATACTGGATTCTAGGTTCTTTTTTTTTTTTTGCCTTTTTGAGACAGAGTTTCATTATGCAGTTCAGGCTGGCCTTGAACTCACAGCAATCCTACTGCCTCAGCCTACCAAGTACTGGGATTACAAGCATGCACTACCACCCCTGGCCCTGGATTCTGGGTTCTGATCTTTCATTAAATAGCTGTCCGAACTTGGCAGGGGTGGGAGCAGCATCTAGAAAGTCTCTCAGGCTTCCAGTCTACGGTTCCAGGACCAATACCTGGGGCCCAGAGAGGCCTGCTGTCCACTGTAGTTTTCCACATACCAGATCTG
>NW_004955437.1:3578799-3585396 GCF_000276665.1 Chinchilla lanigera
TTTTTTAGGTACTGGGAATCAAACTCAGGACCTTGTGCTTGCCAGGCAGGCACTTGTGCCACTGAGCTATATCTCTAGCCCCTGACTTTTTTCTTTTTAAACCCCTGTAGTAGGGATTGAACCCAGGGCCTTCACACTGAGCTACACCCCTAGCCCTTTAAAAAGTTATTTGGTTTTTATTTATTTTTGAGGTTGGGTATGGTAGAACATGCCAGTAATTCCAGTACTCAGGAAGCTGAGGCAAGAGGATCACCTCAGCTTTGAGGCCAACCTAGGCTACACAGTGAATTCAAAGCCAGCCTGAATTACAGAGTGACGGTTTGTCTCAAGAAAAAAAAAAAAATTTTTTTTAAAATGTTGAGACAGGGTCTTGGTAAGTCACTAAATTGCCCAGGGTGAGCTCAAAACTGGCCATCCTGCCTCAGCCTCCCAGAGTGCTGGGATCACAGGCATGCGCCACCATGTTAGGCCATGTCCTGGTGAGCTGAAGAAACAGAAAACACCCGTTTCCCCTTTCTGGGAGGGGGGTTTCCAAACCAGGCTCCCCAGGCGAGTCTTGCCCGGGCGGGCGTTGGGGTTGTCCCCGGTGGGACTAGCAGAGAAATGTGCTTTCCTCGTATCCCGGCTAGAAGGAACCCCAGGCGGTACAGCCGGCCGCCACTGCGCAGCAGAAGCAGAGTCCTGTTTTGCTTGCAAACTCGAAGCAGCTCAGCGTAGGGGGCCAAGAACAGGGTGGAGATCTGAGAGCAGGCAGGGCTCCGTGCACCCCTGGGCTGCAGCTGGTCCTCTGGGGGTGCTGGGAGGGGTATGTGTGGGTGCAGGGCCTCCCAGCAGCCGGAGCAGGAAGCTGGGGGCCTGGGGGCCTGGGGAGGGGGTCTCTGTCCTGCTGACTGGAGGAAGCAGCAGCAGGGGCAAAAGCCGCGTACAGCGCGGGGTCCTCACCTCCCCCCAGAAGCGCTGTGTCCCAGCGCCCGCTCAGCTCTGGGGCCGTGGGAGCTCCCCTCCCGCGGCGTGACCCCCTGCCCTTCAGGGGCCCCGGGCCCACACGGAGCTGGGGATTGTCACTTCGGAGTCCCTGTCTGTGTCTGGCCTGGGCTCTGCCAGAGAGCTCGGGAGGTCCTCTAGGGCGGGCGTGGCGCAGCGGGCGAGGAATTTCCCTGGAAACGGGAAGTACAAGACGTGTCAGTGTGGGGTCCCAGCAGGGCCGAGAGGAGAGGCGGGGTGAGAGGAAGAGGCCCTCGTGGCGGAGACTTCAGCTTTCTCCTGCACAGCGCCTGGCCGCCTCCTACCTTGAGGGCTCGTGCTGTCCCTTCTCTGTGCTTCTCTCAGGCCCCAGGGACTCGGAAGGACCATTCTGTGGCTGGCTTCGGAGAGGACAAGGAAAACCATTAGCTGCGCGCCTCCTTCCAGGCACACAATCTCGTTTCACCGGCAGGCGGATGACATGGAAACTATTCCTCTCCCTGCTGACTGACTGGGAAACTGAGGCTTTTTGTTGGTTTGCTTTCTGAGGTAGGGTCTTCCTGTATACTGCAGCCTGGCTTTGAACTGATGGTGTAGCCCACTTGTGGCAAGACAGCAATCCTCCTGTCTCAGCCTCCCCAGTGCTGGGATGACAGCCGTGCACCACCACACCCGGTTAAAATGAGGCTTATCATGGGACAGAGTGGTTGGTAGTCTAGGTAGGCTCCCGGTGATAGCACATGACAAACACAGACTTGAGTCCTGATTTGGAACACAGGGAGGGTCCAAGGTGACTGTCTAGGGGATAATGGGTCAGAATTTTAGATAATTCAGGACATATACTACACTACTTGATACTTTGGCAGAAAAATGAGCCGTGGCTTGTTTTATTTATTTATTTATTTTGGTGTTTTGAGACAGGGTCTCACTATGTAGTTCAGATTGGCCTTGTATTTGCTATACACCCCCGGCTGTCCTTGAACTTGTGGCGATCCTCCTACCTCAGCCTCCCAAGTGCTGGGATTACAAGTGTGTGCCACCACACCCGGCCTGAGCAGTGGCTTCAGAGCCAGCATTTATACTGCCAGTTTTGGTTTCTGGCCAAGGAACTTCACCATTTCAAGCCTCAATTTCCATCTCTACCAAATGGGGTCTAATTTGCCCCCCCCCCACACTTTCTTTTAACCTACAAACACTCAAGCTGCTTCAGGCCTCAGGACCTTTGCACGTGCTGTTCCTTATGTGAGGAACCCTCAGCCTCCGGATGGTCACAGGTGTGCCTGCTGGTGTCCTCTAGGTCTCAGCTCAGGCTTGGTCTTCCTTGAGCAGCCTTTTCTGCCACTCTCAATTGCATCACTGTTTTAGTTCCTCCTTTGCGCTGAGCATGGTCTGAAATTATCTCACTAATTTGTTTCATTTCTTTGGTTGTTTATGGCCTGTCCTCTGCTCTACCAGCGAGCGCTGGGACCTCCGCAGGGCTCACTGGCCTGGGCTCAGCTCTCAGAGCAGCACCTGGCAAATATCAGAGCCTGCTAACCACTTACGGATGAATGAATGACTGAGCTTTGGAGACAGCATTATGTTTAAGTGACGAACTCTCTCACAGGCCTCCCTGAGCCAAAGGGCAGTAAATGCGTGTTAATGGAGGCTTGGAGAACACTTTGGGCCTGGCCCACACCCAGCCCTGTAGCTCCCGGCTGCGGGGAGCCATGAGGCTGCCTGGGCTTCCGGCTGCTGCAGGATAAAGGTCAGCCCTTTGCTGGAACACGAAGTACTGCACCATCTGGGCCTGCCTGCCTCTGGCCTCCTCTCCCCGGGCTCCCCAACCTGGACTCCATGTCCAGCCAGACCAAACAACTCCCAGTGCCCGCCGGGGAACATGGACAGCTTCACGCCTCTGTGCCTTTATATACACTGTTCCTTCCACCTGGAACACCCTGCACCCTCGACGGGCCTGCCCGGCTCCCTGCAGACCTCAGAGGAGCCCTCCCTGAAGCCTCTGTTTGGGCCACACCCAGTCCCCAGCTTCCCAAAGCATCATCCTGATGTGCTTCCAGGTTTTACGCCCCTAGGTTGAAGCACGATGCCTCTTACACGCAGCGGGTGCTAATCAATGCAGAGGCAGAGCTTTTGGCCTTAGGTGGCGATGCATTAAGGAACATAATTCCGGAGGTATACAGTGGGTGCTCAGTAAGTGCCCACTGAACTCATGGGCCCACGTGGCCTGGTACGGCAGGGGCCTGGCGAGGGCGGACGGGGATGGAAGGATCTTCCTCAGAATCAAGGTGGTATCTGGTGAAAGAAGGCAGAGGGACACCGGGACCTTCTCAGGGGACTGGGAATACTTTTAAAAAACAAAAATAAAAGTAAACACAGAGGAGTGGCGGCATATAAACAGAACGCCGAGGGAGCGAGGAGAGAAAGAGGGAAGGATAAAAGAGGAAGAAGAAGAACTCACAGGAAGCAGCCGAAGCTTGGAGAGGACACCGTGTACCCAGGAGCGCCACCGAGGACAGGAAGCCCGAGACCAGGACGGGCTGACTAAGTACGGGGCGTCTGGTGGCCCTGCTCCAGTGCCCTGGGGTGGATGCGTGTGAGCAGTGCCCTGTTGTGACCCCCTGTGGAGGTGACAGGGCTGCTCAGGAGAGTCCAGGCAGCGATCACCAGCCCCCCGGGAGCACTTGGGGCTGTGGCTTGGTCCTCCCAGCAGGGGAGGCGTGCTGGGCCCCAGGGAGCGTTCAACTCGGAAGGAGGCAGGACAGGTAATTAACTTAGGGTTGATTTTTCCCAAAGCCTGCTATGGACAGGTCCTGAGAGAGGCCGTGTCACCACCGCGTGCCACACACAGAGCTGGCGCCACCCAGCCTTGGCTCCTGGTTTTTGGATCCCAGGGCCGAAGCAACACAACGAGGTGGTTTCTCTCTGGGTGAGGGGTGAAGGGCGGCGGGCAGGCCAGCTGGCCAGGAGTCAAAAGAGCCCACAGCCGCTGGGCCTGGCCACCTAGCTCCACCCCACCACGGAGGCGTTGTGGGTCTCTAGGCTTCAGGAACGCTGTCACCTGCTTCTTCTGGGAGCCAGGCCAGATTGAAACATGAACTTGATCACACCTCAGAACATCCTTAAGGAATCACCCAGGGTCCAAACCCATCTTGCAGCTTCAGTTAGGCCTGTGTGACTCCCACAGTGGGTGGGTGCTTCCCTGCCCCCTGCCAGCCCCCCACCCCCGCCCTGTCCCCTGGGACACTGGAGGACAGCCATGGCAACCCCATCCGCCACTCTTGGGGGCAGCTTCTGAGCAGCCTTCGCTGGTCCCGCTGGGCTCAGGAAAACTGCTCAAGTGCTGGGCAGACAGGGTGGCAGGGAGAGAAGGCGCAATCTCCAAGGTCCAGACAACCTTCAGACCCAGGCTGCAGTCTCCCATGATGGGAGCAAGCAAAGAAGCCAGTGGGCTTCCCCTTCTGCTCCGGGGCTCTCTCTGCAGCCCTCCCCCCCATGGGGACCATGGGGACAGAGACTCATTTCATGATCTGCTGGGGGGCTGGGGGAGGTGGGCAGATGAGAGCTGGGGGGGTGACTGACAGCAGGATGCCACGGCTGAAGAAGGAAGTATAAATATAAAGCGGCCAGTGTAGGACTGGACAGAGGCCATGTGAAACACACGGTACATTCCGGCCCCAGCGTAACAAACTGTACCAGCCTTTTAGAGGGCTGGGAGCCCTGAGGAGGGCGGGAAGAGAGCAGAGGTTCCTTGGAGGTTGGCCCACTTCTCCCCCAGCTCAGGCACCACAGGGAAAGTCCCGCTGCTCCCTCTGCAACCGCAGGAAGCCATCCCCGTTCACACTCTGTACCCAGTGTTCCTCTGGGCCGCTCCAGGCTGGGAGGGCAGAGGGTGTGCATGGGAGGTGGAGGGGCACGCAGGCAGCCAGGCCAGCCCAGGTGCCATCAGCGGAGGTGGCAAGCATCCCGACACGGATGCCCAGAGCCACAGCCTGTACCAGCGGGGCTGAGGAAGTGCCTTGCCCAAGGTCACACAGCCAGTTGTTCAGCAGGGTGGGACCGCAGTGCATCCAGAATTGGGCCGAGCCGGGCGCTCTTGGGTGTAGTAGGTAGGAGGGCAGGCCAGGGAACAGGCAGTGCCCAGGGACAGAGGGTGGAGAGGCCACAGCCAAGGCTGCCCCCTGTGTGCTTTGGTTGGCTCTGGGGGGGCCAGGCTTGGGCACTGTCCCCGGCCCCCCCCTCAGCCTTCTCTCTCCTAAGTATCAGAGATAATGCATGTAAAGTGCCCAGCATGAAGGCCGTTTTGTGGTGATGTCAACCCCAATGAGTCACCTCCACCCCACCCCTCCCCTGTCCTCCTACACAGTCAGCAGAGGCCCAGCACCTCCTGGGATCCTCCCCCATGGCCGCCTCCTTCCCTCTGAGTCCCGATAGCTGTCACCCACATTTGGTACTTACCACCTGCTGGCCCCGGTTATTATTTAACCCCACACACCCTGTGTTTGTCTCTGCAACTGGCCTGACAACTGCCGCAGTTCAGGAAATCATTTCAATACACCCCGTATTTATTGAACACCAACTCGGGTGCTGGCCTGGCCTGGGAGAGATGAACCGGCGGTGGGGGGCGGGGAGGAGGCCCCAAAGAAGAAGCAGACTTTGTTTCTGCCTCAAGGACTTTCTAATCTGGTTAGGACAAGATTAGTAAACAGATCACTAGAAGAGGAGACAGGGCACACATTGTGCTTGGGAAAGGTACAGACTGATTGTGCTAGGCCTGGGGATGAGAGGGGAATCCGATTGGGCTGGCCCCGTTTCAAGGGCGCTTTGTGAACTGGAGCTGGACGGCTGCTGAGGCACGAGGACGGCACTGCTGGCAGGGACATGGCAGGGACATGGCGTGGCAGATGTGGAGAGAGGAAGAGGGTAACAGCAAGGCTTTTAGGAATCGTGTCAGACGCCTCAGGATCCCTTAGCAGGACCCACGACCGCGCATACAAATCATGCCTCCCTCTCTGGACTTTGGAGAGGGTGGGACCTTTAGGACCAGCACTGCAGACAGATGGGCAGGGAGAAATCCTGGTTCTGAATGAGTTTCGGGTGTGTGGCTCTTCAAAGGGGAGGGTCAGGCTTTGGAGGCAGCTTGGGGTCGTCTTTCCCCACCCTGCCCCCTACCCTCACCCGCCGGTATCTGAACTCTCCCCGCTTCCAGCGTCCTGCCAGGGTTTTCCCAAGCTGTCCCCCAGGGCCGGGCTCGGTTTGCCGGCGCTGGGAATCCCTGGAGTCCCCGCACTCGGGGATCCGGGAAGCGGGAGGCGCTCCCCGGGGGCGGGAATCGGCTCCCTCAACGCCGGCTTCCGTTGTCACGTGGCTGCACCCCAGGTGTCGCCCGCCTGCCTCCTTCAGACCCCTGGGCTGACAGCTGGGAGGGAGGGGCACACCGGCGGCGGTCTGGGCGAGGGCTGCTCTCCCTGCCGGACGCCCCCCATCACCTGCGCCCCCAACGGTGCCCATCCGGGGCCCACACGAGTCTGGGGGTCCCACCCAGGGCGAGGCGGCCACGGGGAGGTCTGAGCGCTCCGCCGCTGGCGAGAGCGCGGGGCGGCGCGGCGGGGACCCTCGCGTCCCGAGGTGCCGGGG
>NW_004955437.1:3585778-3604809 GCF_000276665.1 Chinchilla lanigera
CCCCCGCCGGCGCAGGCTCTGCCCACCGGGAGGGGCGCTGTCCTGGCCGCATCCAGCAGGTGTGGCCCGGCACCTCCCAAGCTCAGGGACGCCTCCCTCTGGAGGTCCTAGCGCCGAGGCTGTCCCTGGGAGCCGCAGTCGGAGCTAGGAGGAGTTTGCTCTAAGGTGGCAGTGGGGTCGGGTCCTGGAAGAAATCGGATGGAGGGCAAAGCTCTCCCCTGTCTCTGTCCTCAGCTGACCCGGAGTTCACAGTCTCTTCCGGTCCCCTCCCCTCAAAACCACGAGGCCCCTGCAGAGTTCCTCCTGGGCGGGAGGAGGGGAGGCCAGCGAGCAGGTGGTGTGGGGCTCTGCACCCGAGACCGCCCTTCCCCGCTCTCCCACCTGAATCCACCGCACAACCCCGGGAAGCCTGCCACCCCGCCTTGGAACTGCTCCCCGTCCCTGTGCCGCCGCCTCCCGTGGTCTGCTGAGGCCACTGCTGGGTGACAGCGGCCCGGAGCAGGGCTCCTCCTGGAGGGAGGGGGCCCGCCTCATGTCCTTGCCTCCTGCGATGTCTGCAAGGTGCCCGGAGGGACATCCTGTGCCCGGAGAGTGTGCCAGGCAGGCAGGGAGGGGTGCTGTCCTCTGCCGGGTTCCAGGAAGGCCTTGGCAGACGCACAAGCCCAGGCTACGGGGCCTTGGAGGGTGCGGTTGGAGGGGAGACCTCAGCTTCGAAGCGCCTCTTCTGGGCTTCGTGCCCCCCAGGCCCGTCCGACGGCACCACCGGCATGCTGTGTGGCCAGGGATGCGGAGGTGGACACCAACTCGCGCCTGAGCCACGGAGCACCTTCTGGCACTCTTCCTACACGTGCTGTCACCCGGCCAGCCCTCACCAGTTCCCCAGGAGGGAGGCACCTTTGCTGCCCTCTGCTGCAGCCTTCAGCCTGACCAATGACATCTGTTCATGGTATCCCTGGTCGGTGACTGCTCTGCAGCTGTGACCAGGACACTCTCCGAAGGTGGCCTACCGCCCCCCAGTCCTGTCACCTGCAGGACACCTTCCCTTCCAGGGTCCAGGTGTCACTGAGCTCATCCTCCTGCCCTCACACCAGCCCCTCCCTGTGCCCACCTAGACCCTCCCTGTCCCCCAAAGTCACTCCATGGGTGGGTTAAAATTTAACTGCTCCCCTCCTTCTGTGTTGTCTCTCTGATGTGCTACCAAATTCTGCACACTCTCCCTTTGGTTGCTTTTATTCTAAAATGCGTTGCCTGTTCATTACTTTTCTCATGCGCTCCTCCCTCTGCAGCCCCCTGCATTCCACCTTTAGCCCAAATTGCCAGACTTTCTCACTCAGGTTTTCCCTTCCTCCTGCACACCCCGTGGAATCTTTCTCAACACCCAGTGTGTGTGCACATGTGTGTGATCAACTTCAGGCACGCCTGCTGCTAACCTGTGTGGTCCCATGAAGGGACCTGAGTTATTCATGGTGTTCACAGACTACCGAGACTAGCAGAGTGCCTGCTGCTCTGCAGGAGGGCAGCGAATATTCCCCAGGTAATCAATTTCTTTGGTCACATTCCCCTCTCAGCCTTCCAATTCTGTCTTCTGACTTGGTCTCCCCATTCCCACCAAACCTCTTACTTTCCTGATGTTCACTGGGGCCCTATTCATTTTCTCCAAATTTTCAGAGGGGACTAGTGACCCTGGCTCCATGACCCAGTACAAAATCCACCCCCTACAGGAAGGTTCTGATAATCTCCACTTTGGTTTAATCGGTTTGTCAGCTTCCTCTGAGCTTTATGAGTGGCCTTCAATCTTTTCTGTTTAATTTTTTTTATTTATTTATTTGAGACAGTCTCAGTATGCAGTTCAAGCTGGCCTTGAGCTCACTTTGTAGCCCAGGCTGGTCTCGAACTCCCAATGATCCTCCTGCCTCAGCCTCCCAAATGGTGGGATTCCAGGAGTGTGCCACCATGCCCAGCTTTTCTGTTTGTGTCCTGTAGTATTTTCAAGTCTTTCTTCTGTAGGTCATAAGCGCCTTCATGGCAGGGACAATTTTATATCATAGTTTGTCTTAAGGAGGAGGCACCAGGTAGGACACTCAGACCCACAGGAAGCTGGCCTGGATCCCGGTTCTAACACTCAGCTGCTGGGCCTTGCCTTAGCCTCTTAACTTCTCTGGAAGCCAGTTTTTTCCTTCATCTTTAAAAGGTGCTAGAGTTATTTGCCTCACGGAATCAGCAACAAAGATCACGAAGACTACAAAGTGCCTAGAAAGTACCTGTTGCCTGATGAGCAAACTATTGTCTTCCCATGGCCAGGCCTTCCTTGAATTGAGGGCTTGAGTCTTTCTTTCTTTTCTTTTTCTTTTTCTTTCTTTTTTTTTTTTTTGTCTTTTTGAGACAAGGTCTCACTGTGCAGTTCAGGCTGGCCTTGAGCTCACTTTGTAGCCCAGGCCGGTCCCGAACTCGCAGCTATCCTCCTGCCTCAGCCTCCTGAGTGCTAGGATTACAGGCATGAGCCACCACGCCCGGCTCTCGAGTCTTTCTTAAACTACTGACCATGGGGATGCTTTACACCCAAAGGGTCACTATTAATAACTGCATCGGTTCCAGGGATATAGCCTGGGACGCATGGCTACCCTAACCTGGTTCACAAAACCTCGCGAGGCCAAGGCTCAGCTCCAGCGCCGCCGTGTCCCGGTGTCTAAGCGTGCTGCCAAGCGTAATCAAAGAGCGAAGAAGAGGATCGAAAAGCCCGCCCCTGCCGCACCCCAGCCCCACGTGGTCCATGAGCCTCTGGCACCCCCAGGTTGCCTTGGAAACAATGACGTAGCACGAGGGGCGTGTGCCCTCTCCATCCTCGCGGCTCCTCGACCGAGCCTGGGGGAGGGAGGATGAGGTTGGAGGGGTCCGAACCCTCCCCGCCCCTGCAGGAGGGGGAACGCGCTGGCAGCTCCTTCGGGCTCGCTGCTCCCCGGAGTGCGTGCACCCCACTTGCCCTGGCGATCTGGGGTCGGGGAGTCAGCGGGGCGTGGGCCTCGGTCTCTGTGAGCGCTCGCCACCCTCCACCCCCGAGGGTCCGAGGAGTGTGCTCTGGCCCACGGCTCCCCGGGCAGCACCCCTCCGCGTGCAGGGACGCGCGGGATCGCGGAGCTGTCGGAGGCGCGCAGTGCCCGCGGAGCGCGGTAAGCAAGGGGTTAAGCAAGGTGCGGGCGGCGGCGTGGAGGAGGGGAGCGGAGAAAAAGTGAGAGCGGGGGCGGGAGGGGGGGGACGAGCGAAAGAACATCCTGTGCCCGGCGCCGGATGCGGGGGGCGGGGTGGCGAGGCTCCGCCCGGCCGTCCCCGTCTGGGGGCGCCGCCCGCCCACCGAGGCTTCGGCCGCGTTGCTGCAGTCTCCTCGCCTTCGCCGCGGAGAGAACCGCCCGCAGGCCCTGAGTCTGCTCCCCGGCTGAGCTAAGCGGCGGCCGGTGGCCGGGGAGGGTGGGGTCCGCGGCAGGGCACGGCTCCCCCCCGCCCGTCCTCGCTGGCCCGGCCGGCGTCCAGAGTCCCCGCGCGGGGCCCCAGAGGGACGGCACGTTCCCTGATCGGCCCGGCAGCTGCGCCTGCCAGATCCGTGCGCGGGAGCAGGGAACTGGGACTTCGAGGATGGAACGCGTCCAGACCTCACCCTGCTGGATTTGAACCCCGGCCTGTGGGACTTCAGAGGAGTCTTTTCCCCTTAGCTTTAGAGCGCGTTAGTGCTGGGCTGCCCAGGGCCACCCTCGGCGGTGACCACCTTGGTGTCTCCCTTTGTCCCCCCCAGCCCTCAGCATCTGGAGCTCTGCAGAGAACGACACCGTCGCTGGGGTAAGGGTGCAGGGAATGAGGACAGTAGCCTTCCGTGTTTTTTTTTCTGGTACCGGGAATCGAACTCACGACCTTGCGCTTGCCAGGCAGGCGCTGTGCCGCTGAGCTAAATCCCCAGCCCCCGACAGTAACCTTCGGGATCTTAGGTGGCTATGTGGATTTAGGAACAGAGCTGCTCAGGGGCTGGGCTGGGCTCCTGGTTTAGGAATTTGTGGGGGCTTCAAAGAGGGCTCCGGAGTCACTGAGGGAAGTGAAATAGGTTCTGGGATGGGGCTGGGGATTTAGCTCAGCGGCAAAGCACCTGCCTGGCAAGCGCAAGGTCGTGAGTTCGGTTCCTGGTACCTTAGAAAAAAAAAAAAAGAAATAGGTTCTGGGAGTTGGGATTCTGTAGCTGGAAGACCGGGGCGCAGCGGTGGGGGCGGGGTGGTGGAGGTGGAAGGGGTGAATGGTTTGTTTCTCAGACCAGGACACGAAGGTGCCCCCCCACCCCGCGCGGCCCCACTGCCCGAGGTGCCCAGCATTTTGCCCAAAATTATTTTCCTACTTCTCATAAAAATGACATTTGTGGAAGTCTTTGTGCAGGGTACAGCTCCAAGGGCTTTACTTAATCCTCGCTGCCCAGGAAGTGGGTCTTACTACTCCCATTTTACAGGTGGGGACAGTGAGGCGCACAGCCTGCAGAAGTAAGTCAGCGCCTGAAGTGTTTCTGATGGAGCAGGGCTGTCCGGCTGGAGCCCCCCCCCTGATATTCCGCGCTGAGTTTGGGGAGGTTGCCAGACCTGGAGGTAAAGTCCTGGCACCGATGGAAAAGAGGTGGGTGCCGGGGCAGTCCTGGTCCTTGAGGAGGCCAGGTAAGGAGCTCAAGGCCATGGCTCAGTGTGTGTTGGCTCTCAGACTTCTCTTTGGCCAGTGTGCCAGATTTCTGGATCGGACAAAAAATAAAAGCCAAGTTCCCAAAAAGAGTTGCTGCTTTTAATCTGTTTCCTAAGGACAGTCAAGACACACCTAGTGTCTTTCATCACCCCCAGAACAAGAACATCATCATCTCAACGGAAAACAGTGCGCCATTCTGCTGGGCAGGATGGGCAAACTCCTGTAGTCCTAGCTACAAGGGGGCTGAGGCAGGAGAATCTTTTGAGACCAGCCTGGGAAAAATACCAAGACCCTGTCTCTAAAAACAAAAACTACTGCGAGTGATTCCCAACAAAGGAGCCATTATTGACTTTCCACTGAGAAAGAGACATTCTCAGTCTTTAATTTTTGATTGTGCTGGGTGCAGGTGAAAATGTCACTGTGGGGATGACTGCCCCCCAGTCTCTGAATCATTGGAGGGCAGAACCGGAAGAAGTGGGCTTTAGAGTTGGGTGTGGTGGTGCATAACTGTAATCCCAGCGCTGAGAGCCGGGAAGAGCCGGGAAGATCGAAAGTTTGAGCCCAGACTGGGCCACTCAGGGACTTACAGCCTGTCTCAAAATAAATACAGAAAGGTGGGAGCGTAGCTCAGTGTGAAGTCCCCGAGCTCAATCCCCAGTTTTCAAAAAAGTATAGGAGAAGCTGGGTGTGGTGGTGCATACCCGTAAGCCCAGCACTCTGGAGGCTGACAGGAGGATCTCTGCAAGTTCCAGGGCAGCTTGTGCTACAAAGTGAGGTCAAGGCCAGGCTGAACTGCATAGTGAGACCCTGCCTCAAAAAAAAAAAAAAAAAAAAAAAAAAAAAAAAAAAGGGAAGGAATTAGGTTACAGTCAGGAAACAACCCTGGGCATCTTGAAGGAATCAGTGAGCACTTTGCTTAGGATTCGGGCGGGCAGTGCTCATCACTGGAGACACTGCAGTGACCTTGTTCTGTGGGCGGCTGTCACCTCCCGCTGAGTACTAGAGGGGGCAGCGGAGGAGGGGAGGGTGTGGTCTCACCGGCCTGGTCCTAGCCCTGGATGTCCAAGCCTCTGGCCTGTGAGCTGGCCGCGCTTTCTGATTCCAGAAGTCTCATACCTCATCCTACCAGTGCGGAGGCTGGGAGCTGGCACTCCCAGATCAGCCCCGTGTCTGAAGTGGGTGCAGGCCGCCCACTTCTTCACCCTGCAGCTTTAGAAGGGAACATCTGAATCTCTTCAAATGCAAAAATGGAGGCCCAGGGCAGGGCAGTTCCTTTCCCATCCCGGGTCCCCTCGGGATGGACCTGATGAGTGTACCCCAAACTCCCTCCTGGGAAGGCCCTGGTCCGGGGAAAGTGCTGCCCTCTCACGGAAGGAGGCACCGGCTCTGGAGCCGCCAGCTGGGCCCCTCTGAGCGGAACCCCCAGGATAGGAGTGTGAATGGTTCTGCTGTCCTGCTTTTGGTGGTGCAGGGGGTCGGACCCATGGCCCCTGGAGTCTGCAGCTTCATTCCAGCAGCCCCCAAAGCTGCAGCCTCCCCTCAAGCGCTCCTCCCTGCCTGCCGCCCTCTGTCCTATCGTCTTCCCCACGTTCCTTTGTCGCCCAGGTTCCGATTCTGGTACCATGGCTCCTGGTGCTGCCAGAGTTCTGGTTCCGGAAGGCTCCTCCCTGGAGCCCTGGGCCTGGCTCCCACCGGGGCATGGGTCGCACTGAAGACATGGGCAAGAGCATCCCCCAGTGCCTGAGGCAACTGGACATCCGCAAAAGCGTAGTGAGCCTGGCCACGGGCGCTGGGGCCATCTACCTGCTCTACAAGGCCATCAGGGCCGGCATCCAATGCAAACCGGCCCTCTGCAACACCTCACCCATCTGCATCGCCCGTGAGTGTCCGGGCTCTGGGGAGAGGGCTGTGCCCCAGGAGGCAGCTGCTCCCGAGGCCGCCCCTGAGGGAAAGCCCGAAGGTGACTTCTCCAAGTTCCTCTCTCCTCCCTCCTTCTCTCTGCTCCACCCTGTGGGACCCCGACCCTGGGCAAGGGTCCTAGAGAGCAGGTCTCCCTCAGGGGGGTCCCCAGGGCTCTTCCCGTAGCTCTCCGAATTCTGCATTCATTCTGGCTTCTGCTCTTCCACCGCTTGGAAACTTGGTGCCAGCAGCTCCCCCATTCCACTCTTGCCCAGGGACCTGACACTTGAGGGAAAAGGGAGACTAGGGAGCTCCATGGCCCAGGGCTTCCAAAGTCCACATGGCATTCTTTTCTGTGAAACAGAAAAGGGATGCCTTATGTGAGACTCTTTATTGCCATCTGCTGGAATATCCTTGCCATATACTGGTTACACAAACACAGCTTGTTACTGCCATATGCCAGAAAAATGTGATAGTAAATAGACACACGGATGACACGAGACAGACGATACAATATTAACTGTAGTACCCTTGTGCAGTACACTCCCTGTTCAGCCGTCCATGATGGCCGTGGATGTAGCAGGAAGGCTGCTTTCCAGAAAAGGCAAGGCCACCCTGTTCGCAGGTCCCCCTCCCGTTTCCCGACCCCTTTCATCCATTCCTTCTGAGTCCACAGCCTGAACTGGGCTGGGCTGGCTGTCTAGGCCTGGTAATCGAGCGGGAGCGCCACGGGCGGGACTCAGGGGAGCTCCGGAGACTCCTGGACTCCTTGGAGTGCAAGCAGGACGAATACTCCAGGAGCATGATCCTGCACAGCATCACCCGCTGTGTGTACCTGCTGGAGGCCGAGGTGAGGCGGGGCCCGGTTGTCCCGGCCGCCCGTGTCTGACCGGTGGTGGGAGGGGTGTGCCGAGGGGACTTGTGATGGGGCAGCGGGCAGGGGGTCCAGGGCGCGGCTCCTCCCGCCTCTCCCCTCTCTCCACACGTGCCCTAGGCCTCTGCGTGTACTACCGACGACATCCGATTGTTGGGTGACATACTGGACGACAACAACAACAACGTCAAAATCCAAGCTCTGAATGCACTGAAAGCCTTCTCTGGCATCCGGAAATTCAGGCTTAAAATCCAGGTGCGTCAGGGACGGAGCACACAGGACGTCCGTGGCCATTAGGTCCTTCCACTGGCATGGGATAGGAGATCATTTTGCTTGGCTTCTGAGTTTGTAACCCGGAAATAAGTGAGAAGTCAGTAGTCAGAGAGTCCCAGCCAGTCATAAAAGGTAGGGAATCTCAGGATGAATCTCAGCTAGGGCCCTGGCAGGATCGCTGAGGCTCAAACTTGCAATCCGCCTGCCTCAGCCTCCTAGCTTAGTGTGGTATGTTTTTAAGCTTTATGTGCATGGAAGTGTGAGGTTTATACTCTTCTGTGGCTCGCCTACCTCCAAACATTGAAAGATTCATCTTGGTGGCGAAGTCTTGTAGGGGGTAACCGGCCTCCATCACTGAGCCACTCCCAAGCCCACTGGGTCCTTTTTCACTGCTGTATAGTTTTCTGTTCTAGGCATGCACTGCCACTGGCCCATGAGTAGGCCTTTGTGTTGTTCCCAGGTGCTTGTTGTAGCCACATGGTGGGAGTATTTCTTTAGGTGTGTATACAGGACTGAGTGGAAAGGCCTGGCCCGAGAGTTGCCCGGTCTTTCTGGAAGGGTTGTCCTGGTGCACACGCCCCTCAGGACCACACGAGTGAGTGCTCCTGTTACGCTGTAGCTTCATGACATTCGGTGATGGCGCCCTTACATTCTTTGCATCCGGTGTCTTTGGAATAAACAAGCCTCTAGGTCTGCGCTTGCTGGCTGACTTCAAACCCTGCCCCTTAGTTTCCTGAAGCTGAGCCTCCCCAGTGCATCAGAACCACCCGAAAGCACGCTGGAAGCAAAGCTTCTGGGGCCCATGGCTAGGGGTTCAGCTCAGCAGGAGGCCCACAGGCCTCTGGGAAGAGCCTCCTGCAGGTGCGGGGCCCACGGCACCATGTTCCCCAGGGTTCCCAGTGTCCATCCCGAGGACCGGACCCTTCTCACTTAGGTCAAAGTTTCCTGGTCTTGGTTTCCATCCGGCTGTGCTCTCCTGGGGCTCTGTACCCTGGGGCTCCCCAGCTGGTTCCCCATGACCAGCAGCTACTGCCAAGGCCTCTAACCCAGCATGCCCAGCTGCACCCTCCTGAGCCAACCACCCCCTGCTGGACGGCATCCCATCAACCTTGCCTTGGCTTCCTCCAACCTGTTGCATAACGTCACGCTCGGCAGTGGGCTACCTCTCCTGGGCCTCGCCTGGGCCATTCACACCGCAGGCTTCAGGTCTGCAGCCCCTCCGCAGGGTTGTGCTTCTGAATCCCTGTGCCAGCCGGCTACTTCCTTCCTCCCCGGCAGCCCTCAGCAGCTGGAGGGCAGGGGCCAGGGAGTTCGTACTTCCATTCCGGGATGCTGCCTCCCTCTTACATGGCTGACCTCCGCTGGCGAGCCTGCCTGTCTTTGGCAGTAGGTCTCAGTCCAAGCATTTTGCACCTCAGAATGTAAGATCCAGGCATGCACGGTGGCACACGCCTGTAATCCCAGCAGTCTGAGTGGTTGAGACGGAAGGATCCCAAGTTCAAATTCAGCCTGGACAGTTTAGTGGCTTAGAGAGATCCTGTCTCAAAATACAAAATAAAAAAGACCAGTGTAAAATAAAATAAAAAATAAAAAAGACTCAGTGTGAAGATCCTAAACTAGATACAGGGTAGCAGGAAGCAAAATAACAATTCAAGATGCTTCTGTTCCCTGAACAAATGTATATGCATACATATATGTACGTATAATGTACATACATATATGCATATATAAATCTATCTATCTATCATCTATTTATCTCTATGGTTTGCATTTTTTTTGTTTTTTGAGATAGGGGCTCATCATGTAGTTCAGGCTGGCCTTGAACTCACAGCACTCCTCCTGCCTCAGCCTCCCAGGTACTGGGATTACAGGCATGCTCCACCACACCTGGCCAATCAAATGTATATTGAACTCTTAGGCACTATGGTAGTCACTGGAGGGAAAGCAGAGAACAGAGCAGGAAAGATCCCTGTCATGGTGGAATTTATATTCTAATAGAGCAAGTCAAGCATCGCACCAAGTATATAATGTATTTCATGTGATCCACTCAGTGCTCAGTGCTGAGGTGGGTAAGGAAAGGTAGATGGGACTGTGTTCCTGTCTTAAACCTTTCAGAACCTCAGTGGTAAAGAGTTCAAGACACCAAAAGCACAATCTCTACAAGAGAAAGTCAACCCATGGGATTTTATTACACATGAAAAATGTCCGCTCTATGAAAGGGCTTTTTTCTTTTTTGTCTTTTTGAGGCAGGGTCTTGCTATGCAGTTCAGGCTGGCCTTGAGCTCACTTTGTAGCCCAGGCTGGTCTCGAACTCGCAAAGAGCCTTCTGCCTCAGCCTCATGAGTGCTGGGATGACAGGCGTGCGCCAGCACACCTGGCATGAAAGGGCTTTTGAAAGGGTGGAAAGACAAGTTGTAAACTGAAAGGAAGTATTTGTAAACCACATGCCTGACAAAAGGACTTGTCTAGGTTATACAAAGGACTCTCAAAACTCAGTGTTAAAAACAAGCACTCCATGGGCAAAAGATACGAAGAGCGGGTCCATTGAAAAGGGAATAATTGCTTAATATCATTAGCCTTTAGGGAAATGCAGATGAAGGCATTTAAGAGATCTTAACATAAACCTATTAGAAGATCTAAAATTAAAATTAATTTTAGACAAGACACAAGAAAATGCTGGACAAGACACAAAAAAGCTGGAGCCCTCGTCTGTCCATTGCCAATGGGAATGTAAAACAGTGTGGCAGACGCTCTGGAAAACAGCTCGGCAGGTAATTTTCTTTTTTGCCCAGGGCTGGGTACATGCTCTGTAAGCAATCTATGGATAAAGCTACATTCCCAGCCCCCAGCTTCTTAAAAAACTAAATGTGCGTTTGGTCACACTTCTGGGCTTTTCTCCCAGAGAAATGAAAATTAACATGTGTACAAAAATGTACGCACAGCTGTTCATGGCAGCATTGTTTGAAATAGCCCCAGCCTAGGACCAACCAGAATTATCTCTCAATAGGTGAATAGTTAGACAAACAGGTGATCTGTGCCGTAGACAACTACTCAGTAATAACAGAATAAAATATTGACCAGTGGAACTTGATGGATCTCAAGGGCACTGCGCTGAGTGGAAAAAAAAAAAGCCAGTCTCGAGAGGTTGCATGAAATCTGACTGCATATGCAACATTCTCAAAAAAAAATTAGAGCTGGATAACAGATTGGCATTTGCCAAGGGTTTGAGCCGGGCAGTGGGTGGCAGTGACTGTCGAGGATCCGATCTGCCCTCTCAAGGGAGCTCCTTGTGGTGATGAGACAGTTACAATGTGAAAATCCATTGACCGTGGTGATTGCAGGAGTCTGCACATGTGATAAAATGATAGAAGGAGGCCGGGTGTGGTGGCTCAGGCCTGTGATCCCAGCACTCTGGGAGGCTGAGGCAGGAGGCTCACAAGTTTGAGCAAGTTAGCAAGACGCTATCTCAAAATAAAAAGAGAAAAAAGGGCTGGGGATACAGCTCGGTGTGAAGGCCCTGGGTTCAAACCCTAGTGCGGGAAAACAATTTTAGAAAGAGCTAGGCACACACATGACACCAATGCCAGTTCCTTCATTTTAAAAAATTAGTATATATGTGTAATGCCTAATAATAACATTCATCTTGGGGAACTGGCACTCGCAGAGATGGCATCTTAGTCATTTTCACTTCCCCTTCCTCTCCCGCCCTCCCGTCTACTTCCTTGTCTTGATGTTTGTTAGATAAGAGGTCACCTCTGAGGGAAATGGGGTGGCAAGCCCAGGGGACCTCTCTGAAGTGCTTTGTAACTTCCTAAGAATTTTTAATTGTTTCAAAATAAAAAAGCTAGAGCTCATACATTGATAATGTATAGTTGCTTTAAAGTAGTGTGTTGCGTGTGACAATACCGGGGGGAAGACAGAGACAATGCTGGGAAGGGAGAGCCGGTAGGTGGCTGGGGAAAGCCTCTCCGAGGTGACACTTAAACCAGGCCTCGGAGGAGGTGGGGAGAACTGGGCCTGTGTGACCCCCCCCCCGCCCCAGGCCGGGTGCCGCTGGCAAGTGAGCTCCAGGGAGAGCGAAGCGGGCAGAGCAGCTCTGGGGGCAGAGGAGGGGAGAGCAGATGAAATTAAAGGAGTAACCGGGAGAGAGGCAGCTCCTCGGGAGCCAACAGGACCCGAACCTTTACCCTGACGGAAGCGGGGTCCCAGCTGGGGAGCCCAGGGCAAGCACGTCTGCTGTCCTCTGGGTGGACGTAGCGGGCAAGGTGAAGGAGGAGACCAGAGGCCGTGCCCAATCCGGGTGACAGAGGACTTGGCGAGGGCCCAGAGGTGGGCAGGGGGAAATGGCTTGAGTTTTGACAGATTGCTGAAAGGAAGACCAACAAGATTTTCTCAAGAACTGGGAAAATGGTGTGAGAGAGGAAGGAGTCGGGTGTGGTGGACTTGGGAAGGCGTGACTGAGGCTGGGCAGGGAGGCCACGCCGGGCGGGGGTGAAGCTCAGGGGAGAGGTGTGACCCCTGGCGACCTCTCCCAGCCAGAGGGCCGGCTGGGCAGAGGAATTAGGAAAGAAGACTGTGAAAGAAAGAGAAGGCAGGTGAAGCAAGAATGTCAAGGGAAGGGAGAGCGGGCAACAAAATGAAATGATGTCAGAGTTCAACTTGGGGAGCATTGGTTGGCCTGAGGCAGGGGTCCCCGGGGGGCAGCAGCGAAGGGTGACGGGGAGGCTGAGGCAGTGGTGGGGTCACCCCGTAAATGCAGAGCCCCCGCTGTGCCCCCTGCCCAGGAGCACACCATCAAAGTGCTGGAGCTGATCTCCACCATCTGGGACACAGAGCTGCACATCGCCGGCCTCAGGCTCCTCAACAACCTTCCGCTGCCTGACTTCGTGCACCCGCAGCTGCGCCGGGTGATGCCCGCCCTAATGGAGATCGTGCAGTCAGACTACATCCTGCCACAGGTGCACCTTGGGGGCAGTGGCTGGCGTTCCTGTCTTCCCTGCGGAGGTCCAGATGCACCTGCCTTCCCCTTCCTTATGCTTTCCTTTATTCAGGTCCAAGCCATACGCTTGATGAGCTATCTGGCGCAGAAGAACGATCTTCTCTATGACATTCTCAACTGCCAGGTGAGAGAAGTGCCTCAGGAGGGTCTGATAGTTGTAACTCAGGTAATGGGGAGAAAGAATTATGTTCTCCACACAGATTTAACACTTCTTCCTGCCTCTGCTGTAGCAGCACTGGAAACCACCCCCTGTCCTATTTCCCCAAGAGAGTGAGAATCGATTTCATTAGGACATAGGTTCTCCTCTGAGGGGCTTTTTGAACTCTTGAAAGTTGGGAACACAGCAAATAAAAGTTTATGTAAGTATTTTAATATTAGAGAAAAATGACTTAGAGCAAAAAAGCATTTTATTAGGGGAAGAAAAAGTTACCACATAATAATAAATGGATCACACCACCAGAAAGATAAAGCAACTCTAAACTTGTATGCACCTGATAACATAATCCCAAAATATATATGGTAAAGCTTGCTGGAATTGTAAGGAGAAATGAACAAATCTATCACCACGGTGGAAGATGTGGAAGAGTTTAGCAGCTGTTTCATCCCCTGAAGATAAAATACTGAAACACCTAGTCAGGGTATACTTGCTGTGGATAACTTGATTAAGCTTGAGCCATTAGACATGCCTAGAACACATTATCATTACAGTACTAAATGCACATTCCTCTCAAGTACACACAAAAATTTATGGAAGTTAACCACCCACTAAGCCTTAAAATTTGTCTCAGCAAATTTCCCAGCACCCATATTATTGTCCTATCACTCCCGTTTTATGACCGTAGTGTAATTCAGCTAGTAAATGTGAGTGAAAGGTAAGCTAAAAATTTCCCATACAGTTCATCTGAGACCCAGTTACATTGGTGATTTGAAATAATAGGGAGATGGGAAAACAAGAAGTTTGGAACTTGCCTGGGATTTTGTTTCCCACGTCACAGGTACACTCCAACTTCCTGGACCTGTTCCAAGCCACGCAGCCAGGAACTCTGCTGTTGGAGCTGCTGGTGTTTGCCGAGCGGCTGAGTGAGGGCCGGAATTCGCCCCACTACCGAGCTGTGAAGTGGCATTACAATGAACAGTCCCTGCACGAAGCGCTCTTTGGGGATGAGTCACGGCTGGCAGACCGGCTGCTTGCCCTGGTCATCCACCCCGAGGAGGATGTTCAGATCCAGGCCTGCAAGGTCATAGTCAGCCTGCAGTACCCCCAGGACTTGAGATCCCGGTCCTCCTCCTGCCATCCCAGTCATTCCTACTATAAAAACGGGGAATAAAATTAAGAAGAACCAATAAATGTGTATGAGAGAAACCTGAGCGTCTGTCTGTGGCCTTCCAGGGCTGGGTGGAGGTGTCACTCTGTGTGACCTCTGCCCCAGGATGCACAGCGTGGTCAGCTGGCCCCCAAACACACCCCCACTTCCGCATTTGGGAGGCTTTCTTCTTCTCTTGCTGCTTTTCAGATTTGAATGTGGAGCCAGTGTTTTTAGGGGGTTGGGAGAAGGCAGGTGCTGGCGTGTGGACATGGTTTGGAGGTGGTTTAAGTATCCCCCTCCCCTACTAAGGTTCGTATGTTGGAGCTTGGTCCCCAGGGTGATAGTATAGACAGATGGGATGGCCCTTTAAAAGGTGGAGCCTTGGAGGAGGGGCCTCGGAGGTGTGCCTTTAGGAGGGTTTGCCAATGCCATACTTTGAAACACACGCACTTCCGCCATGGTGGGACGCCCTATGCCAGTGATGGCGAACCTTTTAGAGCTCTCAGTGAATAAACAGCTGGCTGCAGCACACGTGCCATAGGTTTGCCAGCACTGCCATAAGCTGTTAGGTCCTCACCAGAGGCTGAACTATTGGGTCTTTGAACCTTAAAAACTGTGAGCTTAATAAATCTCTTTTCTTCCTAGCTTGCCTGAGGTATTTTATTTTGGTCATGAAAGGTTGAGTACTACAGCAGGCTTCGGGACCAGTGGTGAAGAAAAGCAACAGGAGCTGGCCATGGTGGCACATACCTATAATCCCAGAACTTCCTGCTGAGGCAGGAAGATTGCTGTGAGTTCAAGGCCTGATTGAGCTGCATAGTGAGTTCAAAACCAGTGTGGACTACATAGTGAGACCTTGTCTCAAAAAACCAAGAAAAAAAAAAAGAAAGAAAGAAAATCAACAGGGGACAGTACACAGCATTGAATTAGTCAGGGTGGGCTAGGCTATGCAACAGTAACAAACAGCCCCCACATTTCAGAAAATGATGGAGGTTATTTTTTACCCACAGTACTTGCGCTATGCAGGTCAGTTGTGGGGCAGAAGGGCGGGGATCTGGTCCACATCACATTCAGTGATATAGCTGAGGGAGATTCCTTCCTTGTTCCTCCATAACTAGTAAGGAAAAGAAATGAATGTGATTGTGGTAATTAACTCCTAAAAGTCCCACTGGAAATGATGCTTAGCACTTCTGCTCATATTTCATTGGCCAAAGGAGGTATGCAAAATAAATCTTACCAGGTGCCCAAGGAAGTACTGAAAACATTTAGTGACAGCGTTAAGGGCTCTAAATGACAGGCACACTGGGTAAGTAAAAGGGAGGGTAGGGAAATGGGGGGGAACAAAAGAACCAAGATATATCATGTTCACGTACAAATTCTCTATGATGAATATGGTCACTATGTGTACCTAAAATGTAGCAATAAACAATTATTTTGGGGGGAGCTTTTTGAAGGGTACCAGGAATCGAACTCAGGGCCTCATGCTTGCCAGGCAGGTGCTGTGCTACTAAGCTACATCCCTGGCCCCTTAAACTTAATTAATTTAAAAAAAGCAGTAGCTCTGGAGCCTGACTGCTAGGTTTGAGTCCCAGCCCTGTTACTTATGGCTGTGTGACATGAGACAAGCCATTAACCCTATTTGAGCCTCAGTTCTCTTATCTGTAAAATGAACAGAATAACAGCCCTCATGAGGCTGCTGGGTTATGTGGAGGTGGAGTCAAGCTAAAGCACAGGGTTCTGCATACATTCTTCCAGGACTGGCTCGGAGGAGAGAAGATGAAAGGTTAGCCCTGAAGTATCAATGGAGTATGTGAGGCCAGGGTCTTAGTCTCTTCAGGCTACAGACATGGGGGGCTTGCTTTAGGAAACCCCTGAAATGCCACTCTTGGAAACCAGAGCCGTAGTGTGAGTAATAGAAAATGCTAACTTGGTTGCTGGGCATGGTGGCGCATGCATGTAATCCCAGCACTCAGGAGGGAGGCTGAGGCAGGAGTATCGCCACGAATTTGACTCCAGCCTGGGTTACACAGTGAGACGTTGTCTCAAAAAACCAAACCAAACAAACAAAAAAGAAAATGTTAACCATTAGGCTCCAGAAAGGAGAGGACTATCCACCCCAACTGATCTCCTGTCTTAGATTTCCCAGCTGATTTGCATCTTCCCTTTGTCTACCAGCTGTGGTAGCTGGAAGTCTGTTGGAAATAAACGGTGGTGGCGGCTACTATTTAAGAGACTGGTGGGGAGAAAAACCTAAAATTGGAGCTAATCAAAGTCTGCTATTGCTCAAAACAGAAGGCAGAGGATGTTGGTCCAGCTATGGAGCCTCACTCTTCTCCAGAGACAGAATTTGAAAACCACCATGTGGTCCAGGATCAACCCTGATATTTAACTGCAGGGAAACAAACCCATAGAGGAAGAGTGACTCAAGATGTGGGGCGGAAATAGGATGGGGATATTCTAGTCTCGGGCTTCTTTTCTTTCATATTGTTTGGCCCAGGCCCCGTGACAGTGGATTGTGGGTTCTCAACCAGAAGCCGTGGGAGTTCAGAAGGGCTTGAATGCTTCTGGCTTCAGAGGTCAGTCCAGGACTGAGCTCCTCAAGGAAAGCTGTCCCCATTTAACGCCTGACCCAGCCTCGGGTCACTTGGGTGGGCGGGGAAGTAAGGAGGCGATGGCCAGAGGGGCAGTCCTGAAGCTGCTCCTTCCAGAAGCCTGACGGAGGGCAGCCAGGCCATAGGACTTACTGAAGCCCAGCACCGTCCTACCCCCTACCCCGATGGCTGATATCTACATTGGTCCCTGGAAGCCTCACGCACTCAGAGGTGGGGCTCTTTGCAAAGTAACTGGATTATGGGACTTAGAGCTGGCTCGCTGCTAGGGGCGGGGTCTGGTAGGAAGAGGGTCATTGGGGGCGTGGCCTAGAAGGGTTTATCTTCTTCCCAGCCTTTTCATTCTCTCTGTGAGCAGCTTTTCCTCTACCAGGCCTGTCTGCCACTCCAGCCTGCCTTGGAGCTGGCTGACTGTGGACTGAAATGTGAACCCAAACAAACCTCTCCTCCCTTATGTTGTGTGCAGAAGGTATTTTGCACCGGCAGTGAGAGGAGTAACTAAGACACCACCCCTAGGCCAGCTCCCTGCTCATCTGTGCTGGGTGTCACCTTTAAATGCTCCTGCCCACCACGCCCACCCAGTTCTCCACTGCTACTGCCACATCCCTCACATTAGGGCTTTTTTACTTCTGATCTTCATCCCCCGCAGCTGTACCCCAGAGAATTTTATTTTATTTTATTTTATTTTTGTCTTTTTGAAACAGGGTCTTGCTATGCAGTTCAGGCTGGCCTCAACTCACAACAATCCTCCTGCCTCAGCCTCCCGAGTGTTGGGATTACAGGAGTGCACTGCTATACCCAGAACCCCAGCTAATTTTATTTTTTTTAAATGTATTTATTTTTGTGGACTGGGAATCGAACTCAGGAGCTTGCATTTGCCAGGCAGGTGCTGTGCCGATGAGTTATACCACTGGCCCATCCCAGCTAATTTTAGAACAGTATTTTTCACCATTCTCTGAAACTTCAGGGGCTTCAGATTTTCAAGATGAACCTTTTCTCACCCTTGCAATAAAGTCACATAACCTGATAGAAATGTACTCTTTGTGGCTGGGAGCGTAGCTCAGTGGCAAAGTGCTTCCCTAGCATGTGTGAGGCCCTGGGTTCCTTCCCTGGGAGAGGGAGAAGGAGAAGGGGGAGAGGAAGGGGGAGGGAAACATGGAAGGGGGAAAGAAGGGGGAAGAAAGAGAGAAAGGAGGGGGGCAGGGAAGGAGAGAGGGAGGGAAGAAAAAAGGAAGAAGGAAGTAACAAAGATGGTATAATTGGGGGCACTTCCCTCTACTCCCTGTGGAACCCCTACCCTCTACTCAGCTGAACCTGGGCAGTGCCCCAACCCCTCCCTCTTGTCCTAAGGAGTACTACAGGGAGGCAGAGATAAGGGAAAGCATGACCCCCTGAGCCTGCCCTGGAGAATTCAAAACCAGGAGAATTTCAAGCCAGGATGCATGCTTACCATGACCCCCGGCATGACCTGTAGCAGTGATGGCAAACCTTTTAGAGACCAAGTGCCCAAACTGTAACCCAAAACCCACTTATTTATTGCAAAGTGCCAACACTACAATGAAACCTGCATACTGAGGTTTTAGTTCAGAAAGAAACAACTGTTGTCCTTTGCTCAGCTGCTAGGGTGACTGGCTCGCATGCTCTGCTGCCCCCTGCGGCACACACGCCGTGGGTTCGCTGCCCCTGACCTGTAGTAACCTTCCTTCACCTGGAGCTCACTGAAAGCTCATGCACAGGGGCTGCATCTCATACACTGTTACAGCAGTGAATTATGGGAAAGGACATGTGCAGCAGACGCAGCTGACACGACTCGGCACCCGTCGACCGTGCTGTCGGTCATACCCTGGCAGACCTCTTTGCACTCAGGCAGTTTTCCTTTCACCAGCGTGAGCCTGCTCACTCTGATCAGACTATCAGCTCAATACACTGTGCTGCTGTTTCCTTACTGTCACATGCCACGTCCAGCGCTTTGTTCATCGCACAAGAACCAGGGATCCCGTCCCCGACCCATCACCCACAGTCACATCTTGGTAAGTCAGCCAGGAGCTAAATCCCCCTTGAGAAGACTTTAGACGTTTTTATTTCCTCTCTCTTTCCTGTTTTTGTGTCCTTGGTCGCTCACTGCAGGCACAGGTCAGACAGTTACAGGACATTCGGGAGTCTATAGCTTGAGAACTCCCGCGAAAGGACGACTTGGTTGTGGAATGGAGCATTCTTTGTTCCGCCAGGGCCAGAAAAACCTCCGTGCATCTCTCAGGCTTATGTTTGGGACCCCTTATTTGCTGTGAACCTCTGCAGCTTGGGGATTCCTTTTCTTTTCTTTTTTTTTATTTTAAAGAGTAAAACAAGGATAACATAATAATAGGGGG
>NW_004955437.1:3606374-3629351 GCF_000276665.1 Chinchilla lanigera
GCTCGCCGCCGCATGGCTCCCCATGCGCTGGGGGCCCACCCTCCGGGAGCCACCAGGCAGGAAGCTAGCCAGCCGGAAGACTGGTGCTCCCCACCCGAGGCTCCCTGTGCGCCGGAAGCCCTCCTTCCGGGGAACCATGAGGCCGGGAGTGAGTCGCTGGTCCAAAGACCAGCACTCCCCGCCCAAAGCTTGGGGATTCCTTTTCAATAGCTAGAGTTTCCCGAGCCCCTGGGAAGTGAGTGCTTAAATACAAAAGCACTGGAGATGAAGAGGCACTTGCTCCCTCTGAGCAGAAGTGGGAAGAGCTGTCGGAGGCTCTCTGCGTTCCTGTAGGTCACCACCACGTCCTGCCCCTGGGTTAGATGGGACTCTGAAAATGTTGCTGGCCCCGGGGAGACAAATAGGGCTGAGGCCTCAGCGAGGGACTTGAGCAAAGCTTCTCACACACACCTGGAGTGGGAGGCTTGATTCTGAGACACAGTGGACACCCCTCTGTGGAAAGCAGTCTCCAAAAGCGTACACACTTTAGCCTGAGGGAGTCCTTCTAAACTGCTTTTTCCACCTTGTCTCTAGCCCTCCCTCTCCTAAATGAAATGAGCAGGGTCCTTGTACTGCTTCTGCTCTGTGGAGTTTCCGTCTGTCAGGAAACCCACATTGCATAGGTCAGGGTTTTACTGGAGAAACGTATAACTCAAGATATATAAATGTATAAGAAGTTACAAGATTGGCTTATGACGGGCAGCCACAGAGTTGGATGAGGAGGTGTGCAGAGGGTGTCTACACGCTGGAGGCTGAAGGCGTCAGTCCAAGGCCTGGAGCTCAATGCAGCGTTCTGGGCAAGCCTATATCAGGAGGCCCATAGATCTGCAATGGAGGCTGAAGGATTCGAGGTGGAAGCTGGATAGTCTGTGCTAAAAGCCAGGAGACAACGCCCAAGCTGAAGGTGAAGACTGGAGCTCCTCTGAAGAACAGAAGCCCCTCTTTCCTTCCTCATTTCTCTTATGTATTGTCCAGGCGATGAGCCGCTCTAGGACGGGTCCTCTGCACTCTAGGGTATAGAATTGCTGAGCCGATTTAGTTAAGCTTCTAAACTTCTCAAGCTGACACAATCAAGCAACTGCTCCAATCCACCCTTTGTCAGCCAGACACATTTCTTTTAACCTGTCTCCAGATACGAAGACATGCTTATAATTGCAACTAACATGTTATAACTGTCCTGTGTACAAAGGGAAATGCACTAATTCCCTCACCAGGATAGAAGGTAAGTTTTCTTTGGGTGATACTTACTGTTACCATTTCATAACTTGAACATTATAACACAGGTTTAACAATCCTTAAGAACCAGTATTAAGTCTATCTATATTATATTACATTAGACCATGTAGGGGAGAAATAATATAACTGCAACCCTCTTTTCTGTAGCTGATCACCATGGGGTCATAGCTGATATTTAGAACTACCTTCTTCCACTACCTATTTGTTATTCCCTTGGCATCCAGCAAGCACCTCAGCAAGTTTTGGTCTGCTCAGATTTACATTACTATAACAATTACATATGTACAATTCTTATTGCACTCATTTCCACACCAAAAGCAAACTACTCAAAGGGTGATCAAAATTCAAGGTTAAAACCACAATACTTTGGATCGTTAACCTGATTATAAACACAGCTAAAAACTACATTGAAATCATATTAATGACACATGAGGTCCTGAGTTCAATTCCTGGTACATCCCCTAAAAAATCCTATTTAAGAGAGCTAGGACAATCTCAAGCCTTGCTTCCCGTTCCCTTGTAACAACAGGGCATGGCAACGCTAAGAGGACTCTCCCGTGTTTCAAATACACTTCCCTTCAGGTGAAAGGCTTCAGTTCATTTTTCCATTGTTCTGTTCCTTCTCAGCAACCAGGCTCTCTGTGTAATCCACAGCCCCGCTGGAGCCTTCTCTCCGGCCAAATGCTTCCAATTACCTTGCTGGCTCTTCGCTCTTAATTTCAAACACAGATCTGGCCAAAGCTCTCGTGAGTAACCATACCAACATCCCAAGAGTAGGCTACATTGAAATTTTTCTGCCACCCAGGCAATATCTCTAAACAGAAGCAAAATGCAGACCAACTTCCTGCCAAAGCACAATCTACACCACCTGGGATCCAGCAGCCACAGCAATCTTTCTCAGCAGAAGCTGCCTGAGCCTCATCCTAACCTGCAGCTTTTCCATCAGTACTCTGATTTTCCAGGCTCCGACCAGAGTCTCCAATATTGTTTACAGCATAGGGGGGCTGTCTCTTCAAAATCTTTCTAAATTAATTCTCAAACTGGGTGTGGTGGCGCATGCCTGTAATCCCAGCACTTGGGAGGCTGAGGCAGGAGGATCATTGCAAGTTTGAGAACAGCCTGGGCTACAAAGTGAGCTCAAGGCCAGCCTGAACTGCATAGCAAGACCCTGTCTCAAAAAGATAAATAAATAAAAATTAATTAATTCTCAACTTTTTGAGAATTAGGCCACGTGGCCAGGAATGACCCTACTCTCCATGCCAATTTCATTGTGGTCAGTGTTGGCAAGGGAAAAATTTAAAACAGGACCCATAATTTATACAATTATCTTGTTTTTTGTTGTTTTTTTTTTCCGGTACCAGGAATTGAACTCACGACCTTGCACTTGCTAGGCAGGCGCTGTGCCACTGAGCTAAATCCCCAGTCCCTATAGGATTAGCTTATAATAGTTACCCAAAGAGTCAAATGCAGAAGAGCGCAAGGACTCAGTCCACACACTAGAGACCCAAAGAATCCAGCTGAGGCCCTGGATCCCACAGCAACGTCCTGCAAAAGTCCAGCTGAAGACCTAGAGCTCATGGCAATGGCTCCCACGAGTCCAGCTGGGGACCTAGAACCCATGACATTGTCTCATGCAAGTCTGCATCAAGGATCTGCCTGGGAAGGTAGAAGCTAGAAAGTCTGTGCCAGCGGGATGAAAGATCTGTGCTAACAGGCTGAGGGATCTGCACTGGAGCCAGGAAGCATTGCTCAAGGTGAGAACCAGAGCTCCCCTGAAAAGAACTGCAGCCATCCTCAGCGACAGCAAGGACCTGAGCTCCTCCGATGATAGCAGCAGAGTTAGTATCAGGAAAGTCAGTACGCCAAGCTTCTCCAGGAGCGTCTCAGCAGCACACATTTTCCCTCCAGTTCTCTTTTTATACTGCTGGCAACAGCCCTCAGGTGGGCCTCCACACCCAGCACCACGCTGATTCAGTTCAGCTGGGTGTTGCAAGTTCCCTACCAGTTATCAGTCCACCACACACAGCCTTTGGTGATGTGGTTGGGGGGAACACACGGGAGGTGGGGACAGAGGAAACGGCCACGTAGGGGCGAAGGGAATGTAGATGAGCTCAAGTTTTAAGCTAGGTCCTACCTGGCCTACTGGCAACAGCAGGGCCCAGAATCCCACCCTGCCCAGGCTAATAGCACTTTGGATGGACGCCCCGGTTGTTCCCTAGGGACTCACCCTGTTCCAAGTTCTTAGACTGCCACCTACTGGTCTCCTAGCCCATTAGACTTGTCTCAGCTCTCAGCTCTCAGCAAGCAAGCTCCACTTGCCCTACGTGCAAAAATGCATCGGGACCCAGAGCACCCCCTCCCCATAGTGAGTCATAATCAAAGACCATTTCTTAAATTAGCTCTGTCAAGCCGGGCGTGGTGGCGCAGGCCTATAATCCCAGCACTTGGGAGGCTGAGGCAAGAGGATCGTTGAGAGTTCGAGACCAACCTGGGCTACAAAGTGAGCTCAAGGCCAGCCTGAACTGCATAGCGAGACCCTGTCTCAAAAAAAAAAGCTCTGTCAGAGCCAGAGTTCGCAAGAGGCACCCATGCAGGGAAACTGTATCAGGGTTTTACTGAGGACCCTCAGGAAAAAGGGCTTACTAGCCCTCCTTAGACAGGCATGCCTTGACTTTAGGAGAGTCTAACTTGGCCGGGGCAGCCAGCCCTGGGCCCCTATCCAGGGAGATGGGTTGTGGCCAAAAGAGGAAGATCTGAAAGTCCAGAGGAAGTGACCCTGGGGCCCCCATAAGGCCAGAGACACCTGGTATCTGAATCACAAGTTCATCTTTACCTGGGCATGTCTTGGGGCTGACGGGTTAAGCCAAGTCTTTACACGAAACAGTTAAGGGGCCAGGAACAGAACCCTCAGGATAGACCCCTTTCAGAAAACTTTTCAGGCCCCTGATATGTGCCCTGATGCAAGACCCAGCATCAGGAATCCCAGAACTAACGAAGGCTTTTTCTCTCTTTATGGCTAAGAAGCAGGCAGTAGCGACTATCATACTAACCCAGCATACTGGTAGCTACATACAGTAGTGACTATCATACTAACCCACCCGGCCAGTGGCCTACTTCTCTGGATACCTAGATGGGGTGGGGGCACAGGGCTGGCTCAGCTGCCCACAGGCCATAGCCACACAGCACTCTTCATCCAGGAGTCTTCTAAAATAACGCTGGGACAAAAGCTCTCAGCTCTAAGGCCACACCAGGTTAAGACCCTGCCGGAGCTCAAGGGACATTAGTGGACGACCGGAGAAAATCTCACTAAGTAGCCAGCCACCATTATGGGACATCCAGACATTGCCCCTCAGTCTGGCACAGTTCTAGGCCCTCCTGCTGGAGCTCCTCCCACCTAACTGACAGGTAGAGCATGGGTACAAACAAGCCATTGCCCCAAATGATGCCAGCTGCCCCCGTCTGAGGGACTAGTCACTGACAGAGGTGACAGGCACGTGGAACTGACAGTGTTCGGGGGGTGCTAGTCAGCCTAGCCCAGGTCGCTGAAGCAGGAGGGCTCCCTCCTGGGACCTTGGTCCAAAAGGCAGAACTTCTGATCCTCACTGGGGCTCTTCAAACCGCCCAGGGCCAGAGGGCCAGTGCACAAACTGACTCCCGGTGTGTCTTTCTGCTCTTGCTACTCACGGTGCCGTCTGGCCGGAAGGGCGCTTTTGACCGGCCACTGGCCACCGGCACCCCACGGACCAGGGATCCCCAACCTTCTCGAGGCTGGAAATCTCCCAAGCGAGGCAGCAGCTGTCCGCGGCGATATCAGACTCCCTTGGACCCTGCCTCCCAGGGTAAATCAAAGGCAGATGTGGCTACCAAGCAAGCTGCCCTCTAAAATAATCCTGGCCTGTTAAATCTCCCTGCCACCCCATCCCACGGTCCTAACTTGGAACTAGCGCACTGTAGGAGAGAGCTTCATGGTGTGGAAGGAGCCTAGACGAACAATGGTGGCATGTGGGAGCCCCGCTGTCCTTGCCACACCGCGTGTAATAGAAAGTCATGACGTCCCCGCACGAGGCCTTCTGCCTAGGGTGTGCTGCAACTGCAGCTATGACACCGAGACTTCCTAGGGCCCGGAAACCATAACGCTGTACCCCGGGTCTGTAAGGCCTGCCCTGTCTGTTCCCTCCATAATCCACAGACCCATCCAACCTTGTCAGCTGACCACTGGGCGAGGGACCGCCCCTGGGGAAGATTGGCACGTGGATGTCACCGCGTGCCTCTGCGCAGGGGGTATGCACGTCTCTTGGTGCACACAGATGTCTCTCCTGGGTGGAGAAAGGTCTTTCCTATCAGGTCAGAGTGAGCCGTGGAGGTGGTAAAAGTGCTTCTCAAGGAACTGAGCCCCAGGTTCGGGTGGCCTGGGCCCACCCAGAGTGAGAAGCCCCCCCCCAGCTTCCTCCCGAATTACGCAGAGAGTCCCCAAGGCTCTTCCCTCCAGTCCTCAGAGAAGGCTGAGGCAGCCAAACTTTCAAGTGGGCCTCAGGCAAGGGGAAAGCCCCCTAAGTGGTTAGGTCTCCCCCCAACTGCCGTCGTGAGGCTCTGGGTCGCCCCCAACCAAACTTCATCTCGGCCCATTGGAGCGCTTTCTGGGTGGCCCTTCCTGACGTCTGACCTGCTGGGCGACACTGAGACTTCCCAGCTCCTCCCACATGTCACCTGCTTGGGAACCTTCGAGCAGCCCCTCCAGGGATATGGAAACGAGGTTCTTCCGCTCCCAGGGACTAACAGCAATTGTCAGCCCAAGGTCTGCCCCGGTTCTAATCAAGATCCGGCAGTGGGGTGGGCCCCAGGACTAACTCACCCTCCAGTGGAGAGGTCCTTCCCAACCCTCTCAGCTATACCCTGTTGTGTTCAGACAGCCCGGGCTGTGCGGGTTGGTGTCGCAGAGCAACGGGCGCCGCACTCCCGGGCGTGCAGCGGGCTGTCCCGCCGAGGTCCGTGTTCGTTCACTCCGTGGTCCTCTCCCACCCACCAAATGGCCTGGTAACACATTTCTCCGGAAACAGCCCCATCGTATGTGGCACAGCACTGGAGTTAAAAATACCGCTTACACATTCGTTATCATGTGGGAGATTCGGAGCTCTGTGGCTGGACGGTTCTGGCTCCATCAAGCTGTAGCCAGCCTGACTTTTGCCCAGGACCACTCTCTCGTCTGAAGGGGCTGCGGCACTGGCTTCTGGGTGACTCGCTCGTGTGGCCGGCAAGTTGGTGCTGGTAGTTGGCAGGAGGCCTCAGTTTCTCTGCTTCTGGGCATTGCTCCAAGGGCCCAGGAGAGTCCAGGGGCACAGACCAACCGCACCCGGGGCCAATCTTGCGACTCGAGAACCTGACAGCGATCTTCTAGCAGATCAGGTGGGGCGGCCTGCCTCAAAGATCAAAGAAGGCTGGCTGGGGATTTAGCTCAGCGGCGCAGCGCCTGCCTGGCAAGTGCAAGGTCGTGAGTTCGATTCCCGGTACCGAAAAAACAAAACAAAACAAAACAAAAAAGATCAAAGAAGGCACAACAGGACGGCAGCGAGGGGTGGCCGCTGCCCTCCGCCCTCGCTCACGGTGGTCAGCTCTGCTTGCAGCAAGAGTCTGCTTTTTCCTTTGACTCACGCTTTTCTCCCTGAGCACTTTGTTTGTGCTTCTTTTCCTAGTTCTTTTCTTGTTCTTATTTCTGCTCTAAAATAAATGGGAATCTTTGACATCCACCAATCGTGCTAAGCAATTCATTTACAGGGACAAATAACCTGGAAAACGCAGCTTGGTCCAGCACTGTCCAGTAACACACGGGCCACAGCAGGGGGCTCACCAGCAGAGTCACCGACGGAGGGCAAGTCACAGGCAGCCTGGCCTTTTCCTTCTTTTTTTTAAAAAAATGAAATAACTTAGCAGGGTGTGCCAGCACACGATACCTGTAATCCCAGCTATTTTGGAGGCTGAGACAGGAGGATTGCAAGTTTGAGGACAGCCGAGGCAATTTACTTTTTTTTATTTTTTATTTTTTTTATTTTTTTTATTTTAAAGAATAAAAGAAGGATAACATAATAATAGGGGGGACTTAGCAAATTACAGACAAAATGGTAGGAAATTATCAATGGTTATCGTTTTACATATTATTATCTACAAAATAGTTTCTCAGGAAAACAAATAGACAAATAATAGTGAGTTACAGACAAAAGAGGTAGGAGATTATCAAGAGTTGTTGTGCTATACTTTGGTATCTTCAAAGTGGCTTCTAAAGAAAATAAATAGAGCTATACATGAGTGACCTATTGAAAAATCATTAACTATTCTCAATGGTTGTTGTAGGAAACACATAATAATAAACATACATCCATTTATGAAATAGGATAGGAACATTACAAACTTTACACAGTTATGGATAGATTAGTAGGAAAATATCAATGGCTGCTGTAATACATGGTGGTATCTTCAAAGTGGCTTCTAAAGAAAATAAATAGAGCTATACATGAGTGACCTATTGAAAAATCATTAACTATTCTCAATGGTTGTTGTAGGAAACACATAATAATAAACATACATCCATTTATGAAATAGGATAGGAACATTACAAACTTTACACAGTTATGGATAGATTAGTAGGAAAATATCAATGGCTGCTGTAATACATGGTGGTATCTTCAAAGTGGTTTCTCAGGAAGACAGAGATATGCAAGAAGGACCTATTAAGTAGTTACAGCCTAAGGGTTGTCAAAAATAGCATATTACCTCCTCACCAGTGACTCCTTTCACTGAGGTATGATGGCTGGAAGGAAGGCCAGGATTGAAAAGAAGGACCGAGAGACTCGCACCTGTGTCTAGCAACAGGCTGTTTTCTTGTTCCTCCATAGTCATGATTACCCAGGGCTCCTCGATGGAGATGACGGTCTGGCCAGAGGGAGAAGGCAGACCATGCCCCAAGCCCTCTCATTCCTGTTGGACTAACTGGTAGCATGGGTCTGAGCTCTGGGGCCTCCACCTCAGAGGGCAGACCGATCTCCAGTGGTCTCCTTTGCATCCAGGGCATGGCCCATGGGGCCTCTTAGTGCAATTTAGCCAGACCTTGTTTTAAGCAAATAAATAAAAATAAAGGACTGGAACAGTTAATGATTACTTGTTTGATCCATCTTGTATGTCTCTATTTGTTTTCCTGAGAAACCACTTTGAAGATATCAATAAGTAATACAACAACCATTGTTAATTTCCTACAACTTTGTCTGTAACTCCGTATTGTTTGTATTGTTCTTTTGCTATTTTGTAAATGGATGTCTGTCTGTTAATATGTTTTCCTTCTTTTATTTTTTAAAATAAAAAAAAGTAAAGGACTGGGGATGCAGCTCAGTGTGAAAGCCCTGGGTTCAACCCTCAGTACTGCCAAAAAAAAAAAGTGTTCTAAAAAAGTATAAAGTATTGAAAGTTACTGTATATGAATTATTTCAGAGTACAGAGAGACTTTCACACTTGCACATTTTGGTGTTCAGCGCCTTTGAGAAGAAACATTCAGAATGAGGTCGGAGCAGCGCCGTGCAGTTCGTGTGACCACACCGTCCTTTGGTCCCTTTCTCTACATGCTGAGAGTGGCCGAAAATACACGAGGAAAATGAGAACGGTGCTCACCGACTCACAGCTGGTGTCAAAGCTGGACTGGAAGGGTGCATAGCAAAGACCAGGCGGGACCAGGAGCTGGGAGGGCATGAGCGGGCAGCACCTGGCCGACTTCTCTCACTGCACAGATGTTGCTCCTGGGGCTCCAGATGTGACTCTGGCATCCCCCGTCACGTGCTGGGTCTCAGGCTTGGCCTGAAGGGACTTGAGGGGAGGTGGAGGCATTTGTGAGAGGCATGCTTTGCTCCCCAGAGCAAAGACTGCAGAGGTAGGCAATAATTTTTTAGAAGTTCTTTTTGACAGCACTGGGGATTGAATCCAGGGCCTTTGCAATGAGCTACATTCCCAGTCCTATTTTTCTTTTTAAGACAGGGTCTTGCTAAGTTGCCTGGGTTGGGCTTGAACGTGCAGCCTTCCTGCCTCAGCCTCCCAGCACACTGGAATTACAGGCATATGCCACCACACCTGGCTGAAGTGTGTGTTTTGAACCTTGCCCCAGGTCAGAGTGGACTTTCAGGTGCGTGTGGGTGGGGGTGACTGCAAGTTGGGCTTGGTTGCTTCCCCGAAGGGCATGCGGGGCCTCCCCTGTCTCAGGAGACCCTCCCATCCTCACAGATGGAGCAAGGCAGCCCGTCTGTGTGTGCCCCTGGCTTACAGGTTGGGCTCCCCGCCGCTGACGCTGCCAGCTTTGCCCTGAGGAGCCGCCTCGCCTGGGCCCCCCACATTCCTGGAGTGATAACTGCCCCGGCCTCCACTTGGCCGCCACCCGCTGCTGACACTCCAGCAGGTGTCGCTGTTGGACCCATGGTCTGAAACCCTCCTGCGCAACCTGAAACCCTTGGTGCCTTGGTTCTGTCCCCTGCGTGCGGGGCAGGACAGCCTGTGACTGTTACCACCCACGCCCTCCAGGGACACGGGTCACGGGGCAGGGCGGGGCTCCGGCTCACCCAGCCCATGGCCACCATCCTGGTCCTGCTCCTGGGAGTCACGCTGGAGTGGGCTTGCGGGATGTAAAAAGGTGAGCGGGCCACCGCGTGTCCCGGAGAGGCCAGCAAGGTGAGAGGCACCCGAGGGCACCGGGCAGGTTGAGGGAGGAGGGGACTAGACCCCCAAGGGGGTTTATGCTCAGGCCGAAGCCGGGGGTGTGGGTGGGGGGTGCTCCCCAGAGCACCCTGTCTCTCAGTCCTGGACTCCCCTACCCTCTGCCCCCAGCCAAGCACCCCCAGTGCCAAGGGACCGAGGCGCAGGCTCTGCCTTCCTTTCCCCTCCGTCTCTCTCTTGTTTCCGCCACCGTCACCAGTGACCCGGGAGCTGTCCCGCCCCCAGCTCAGGGTGAGGACGCAAAGTGCCGACACCCACCCCCCTGCGCTCCCTGAGTCCTGCTGTGGGGGGACGGTGTGCACTGGGGCTGGGACCCGGGGTGACGACCTTGTGGCTTCTCCCCCGGACCCTTGCGTCCTTCCTGAGGCTGGGAACTCTCCCATCCCACCACACAGCCCGAGCTGGTGAGCGAGGGCCGCCCCAGCCTGGCAGCTCTCCTGTCTGTCCCCACAGGACAGCGGGGACAGTGTTCCCATGACCACGAGTGCTACAGTGACTTCTTTCTCATGAACTTGGGGCTCATGACAGCTTCTGTGCCTCTAAGGCTGGAAACACACAGCACACTTGCCCCAGGTGAGCTCTGGGGCAGGCAGCTCCTTCCAGCAAGCGGGCAGAGGCGGGGAGGTTAAAAGAAAACCACCGGGACACCCACTTTTGCACCCTCTGCTTGGAAGTCTCTTCCCCCCTCCTCTCGGCAAACTCCTACTCATCCTGTGATACACTACTAGCCATCTCCTCTGAGAAGCCTTCACATAGTCCATCATCGAATGTTTGTTGAATGAATGAATGAATAAACGGAATTTCTACTACTGAGCAGAGGTGGCTTTCGAGGGTCTTTGTTTCAAGGGCACTTGACATATTTCATCTCACTCAGTCCTCACAACCACCCCACGAGATGGGCTACTGTCATTATCCCCATTTGATGGATGGGAAAACTGAGTCCCCAAGCTCTGAACAAGCATCAGGTTGCGCACTTTCAAGCTGCAGAGCCGCAAACTCCGTGTCTGTGTCACTCAGCACTTCTGCTTTGCCTCCTGCTCCCCAGGAAGTCTGAGGCCCTCTCTTCCTGCACCCAGTGACACCAGCTCTTGTCCTCGCTCCCTGCAGACCAAGGGAGCTTTTGGCATCATGAGTCCCTGCCAGTGGGGTTGGCTTGCACATCTAGGACCTGTGCGTTCCCGCCGGTGCCACTGGACTTAGAGGAGGATACGGGCGGCCCGGTGGCCCCTCCACCCTCCTGGGGCGCCAGCTTGCTCCAGACCTGATTCTTGAAGCACCAAAGTCCCTTCCTGGCTCAGGCCTCTGCCTGTGCTCTCCCACTGGGCCCTGGTGGGAGGCCTCGGGTGGGGGTGGTGGGAACTGCAGGGTGGGAATGGGGTGGGGAGGGCGTGAGAGGCCAGGCTGGGTGCAGGAAGGGGCAACTCTTGCGGTGGAGCGCGCGGCGTGTGAGCGGAGGGGCTGGGGAGCGTGCCTGATGAAGATGCTTAGCCTTGGGGGGTTCTTTGGGCAGTGGTGGTGTTGGTACCTGGGACTGAACCCGGGGCCTTCACACTGAGCTACATCCCCAGCCTTTTTTTAACCTTTTTATTTTGAGACAGGGTCTTACTAGATCACCATGAGTAATTTGCCCAAGCTGGGCTCAAACTTGCAATCCTCCTGCCTCAGCCTCCCAGAGTGCTGGAATTAGGGGTCTGTCCCCCATGTCCAGCAATATTTGCTTTTTGAATAACTACTGAAATGTCCCAAGCCCTGACCCAGGGGGCCACTGACACGTGGCGCCTGGGGGGGGCAGCTGCGGGCCAAGTGGGGCTGAGAGGGTTCAGGCACAGTTTGCCGGGGAGGGGCGGTGGCGGTGGCCGAGGAGGTAGCAGCAGAGACAGGAGGGTCTGGCTGACTGGTGTGTGTGAGGAGCGACCTGTTTTGGGGACACTCAAGGAAAACCTTTGAAAACTCCCACACAGAGACGTCCCCAGGTCCCCAGCTTGGCGCTGCCATGCCCGGTTGGGACGGGGCAGGAGTGGCGCTTGTTCACAGGAGCGGGTCTCTCAGGCTCTTGGGCTCCCTGCTGGATGAGCTGGAGCTCTGCCACCAGGGCAAGAGCGACACGGGCGGGTGCTGCCTGGGCACCTGAGACCTTCGGGTCACACGGGGCCCCTAGGGGTCTGAGAGCAGGAGGTGTCACAAGCAGGTGGGTGGCAGCATCTGGAGGCAAGGCGTGCCCAGGGGAAGACAGGAAGGACCCAGGGCCGAGAATGCTCCAAAGGGACCAGACCTCCAAGTCTGGGGACCCTGTGACCCACCAAGGTGGGCGGCCACACCCAGGCCTGGGATCCCTGGTGGGGGCCAGATGGGCATCACCTTCTAATGTGGGTTCCCATTCCCCAGACATCGTCCCAGCAAGCCCCCCAGAGTAGCACGTACCTGCCCCGCACCCCGGCTCCTTCACCCATCCCTAGGAGGCCCCGAGGCCCCCACACTCCTGGCGGAAGAGGCCAAGCAGACCCCATGAGGGGATCTGGGGAGACTCGAGCAGGGCCCTGCCTCATGGTCTCGTCCCACAAGAGCAGCTCGGGGTGCGCTGGGCGGCTCCGGGAGCTGTGGGACTGGGATCCCTGTCTTCCTGCTCTGGCAAGGGGCCGGAGGGGCCAGGAGCCGGGCTGCGCTGGGCTGGGGGCTGCCCGAGGTCAGAGTCGCAGTCCGACCTTTCCCAGAGCTCCCGTGCATGGGCCCGACTGTTGTATTTCCAAAGACACAGAAGTCGCTTAAAACCACCTGTGGCCGAAGTCAGAGGGACACAAACAAGACGCCGCCTAAGAACACCTTCTTCGGCAGCTGCCCCTTCACCACGCGCTGAGCTGCTGCCCCGGACTGGGTGCTCCTGCTCCAGCCCAGAGCCTGATGGGGAGGGAGGGCCGACACTGCGGCCCTCACTGAAACGAGGAGCTTCCTGGTGTGCTGCTTTGGAGCTGGGTGGGTCCTGCGGGAGGTTGGAGCCGGAGGAGGGCGGAAGTGGGAAGGGACCTCGTGGCCTTGGGGTCTTTTACTTGTGTGAATGAAAGCCCCAGAGGAGACCTCAGCTTCCCTTGCGCCCTAACCCCTCCCTGACTTCCACCCACTCTGTCCTCTGCAAACCTGGCTGACAGCAGATCTCTTTTAGCCATGGGACCGCCAAGAGGGAGCGAGGCACTGGTGTAAGGTCACACAGTTCGAAAGTGACAAAACTTGAGTCCTCCAGGAGGCAGGAAGAGAAGGGAAGGAAAAGAGCTAAGAGAAGAGAGTCATTCTGCACACCTCTAATCCCAGCACTCCGGGAGGCTGAGGCAGGAGGATCACAAGTTTGAGCAGGTTCAGGTCCCGAGAGGTTCAGGAAGTCTTGCTGTGGGTTGGGAGGTGTTCCGAGTTGGATACAGAGTTGCTCGTTTGTGCCAAGCACATCTTCCTGAAGGTGGGCCAGGACGGCCTGGGATGTTTGGCTCCACTTTGGAAATAACTGTTTCAGTCACACCTCTGGTTAAATATGCAACCAAGACTGAGCCAAGCTGCCTTCCTGGGTGCGGAGCTTAAGGGCCAAGAGCTCGGGGTTCAAGGCTCAGCTGCAGCTGTGGCTAGAGCACCCTTGAGGGTCGCAGGCAATCTGTGTAAGCCAGACCTTGGTGGCCCATGTGTCCCCTGCTTGTAGAATGTCTGTGAAGCAACTTGGAGAGAGGCTGGAAATCCAGCCTCCAAGGTTTCCTAAAGTCTTAACATGTCAGAGGAGAAGGGGAGGCTGAGAGCACCCAGAGATAAAACCAAGCCTACGCAGCTCACTAATTTACCAAAAGACACCCAGAAGATACCAGGGGGAATTATGATTTAATACACAGCGCTAGGGAAACTGGATGTCCACAGGCAGAAGAATGAAGCTGGACCCTTATCTTACACCAGATGTAAGAATCAACCCAGAATAGATCAGAGAGCTAAATGAAAGATCTAAAAATCATAAAACACCTAGAAGAAAACATAGGGGGGAAATTATATGACATTGGTCTTGGCAAAGATTTCTGGACAAGACATCAAAGGCACAGGAGACAAAAGCAAAAATGAACAAGTGGGACTTCATCAAATTGAGAAGCTCCTGCTCAGTACAGGAAATAATCAACAAAGTGACAGGATAGCCTACAGATTAGAAGAAAATATTAGAAAGCCATGTATCTACTAAGGAGTTAATAACGAACGTATATAAGAAGTTCACAGAACTCAACAGCCAAAAAGTAAATGACCTGATTAGAAACAGGCAAAGGACCTGCAAAGACATTTTTCCAAAGAAGACATAAAAATGACCAACAGGTTTATGAAAATGTGTTCAGCGCCATTAATCATCTGGGAAATGCAAATGAAAACGACGAGCTATCCCCTCACTCCAGTAATAATGGCTTGCATCAGAATAACAAGTACGGGTGCTCCAGAGGAGGAAAGAGAACATTTGTGTATTGTGGGTGGGAAAGCAGACAGAGACCACCACTGTGGAAGAGTATGGAGACCTGGATGGTCACATGACCCAGCCATCCCCTGAGGTGGAATTTCTGCCTCCTGTAGATGGCGGTGCTGCCATGTTTGTGGCAACATTTTCTACAGTAGCCCAGTTATGCCAAAAACCAAGAGTCCATAGACACACAAATAGACAAAGAGACTGTGATACATTTACACAGTAGTTATCACCCAGCCTTACAGGAAAGGAGATCCTAGCCAGGTATGGTGGTGCACACCTATAATCCCAGTACTCTGGAGGCTGAAGCAGGAATACTGCTGTAAGTGTAAGGCCAGCCTGGGCTACATAACAAGATCTTACCCCCACCCTCTTTATTTTGTTTTTGAGACAGGGTCTAGCTATGTAGCCCAGGCTGGCTTCAAACTCTCAGCAATCCTCCTGCCCTAACTCCTAGAGTGCTGCAATCACAAGTGTGTGCCACTATGCGCCCCCCAAGATCTTATCTTAAAAAAAAAAGAAAGAAAAAGAAAAAAGGGGAGATACCTCTGCCATTCGCAACAACAGGGACAAACCCAGGGGACATTATATAAAGAGAAATAAGCCAGATGCATGACCTCACTTATGTGTGGAATCTATAGGTACAGACGTTTTTACAGAAAATGTACAGCGCAAGTGTTTATAGGAGGGAGGGGGCGGAGGAGGGGAATGGGAAGATGCAGTCAAGGGGTGCACAGCTGCAGCGATGTGGACTTGAGTGAGTCCGAGACCTAACTGCAACCCAAGGCCCAGGGTTAACGGTACTGTGCCGGGTACTGGTCGTTTGCTAAGAGGGTAGACTTGAGGTTCCCTTACTAGGAAACAAAGAAAGAAACACAACCACATAAGGTGATGGTTGCTATACCACATACTGTGTTTAGGTATAGGAAGATAACTGTATCAAAACATTATGTGGCATGCCTTAACTACACACATTTTTAAAAAATATTAATTTGGGGAAATTTTTCTTTTGCAATATTGAATGCTTTCATCTGAGGGGAACATAATTTGCCTTTGAAAAGATTTGTCTTTGATGTCCTTTAAGGAACATTTTTAGCTTGAAAGATGTCATTATTCCAACACTATATGGGCTATTTTACACTCTTTTTGGGATAATAATTCTTCAACACCCAGTTTGTATTTTATTTTATTGCATTTATTTATTTTTTTGGTACTGGGACTTGAACTCAGGACCTTGCGCTTGCCAGGTAGGTACTTGTGCCACCGAGCTATATCCCCGGCCCCATTGTGTATTTTAAACCTATCTGACTATCTCCACTCAGACAAGCCACAGCTGAAGTGCTCAGCAGCCACCTGGGGCTGGGTGACAGCCACCATCTCAAACAGTGTGGGTCCCTGGGGCCCGGCATTAAGGGGGTTTTGCAAGTCAAGGCTGCAAACATCTTGCTGCTACAGCGACTGCCCCGCAGGTCTAGAAGGAGTGTACCACACGCTGCAAAGCTTCTGGGACTAGGACATTCAGGAGACGGCGTCAGTAGCAAAGCTAAACTTACAGGACATCTTTGGGGAGTTAGAAGAGGGTGACTCCTCTGCTCCAGGCATATGAGAGGAAGGTGGTTTCAAACCGCGACAGTGACAAAGTGCTCCCTGGTGTCCAGGCAGAAGGTCTGTGCAGGTAAACACGGACCACTCCGGCTATTTTAGGCATGAAGGATTTAACCAAGGGTAACAGAGACTTGGGGTCTCGGCCACTTGCTCCTGCAGACCCCAATTTCCTATTCACCCCTGGAAACCAGGAACATTTTCATCGTGTTTGCATGGTCTAAAATGCTGTGCTAGGCCCCGTGGGCACTCTGTAGATGCATAAAGGAGACATGACTGAAGATCTATCTCAGTACTGAGTCTGGCACCAAGGAGTATGACCCATCCCTGCCTCCGGGCTGACACTCCTGCAATAAGCTAGTGAAAGCCTCTCTTGTGTGGCAGGCACTGTCACCTGGTTTCCTGACAGCACTGCCCCCTTCTTTGCTGATGGAACTCCAGTATTGCTTGGGCAGCATCATGCCCAGCAGAGAGAAAATGATTAGTCAGTTACAGAAATCCCTCCCCTTTGCTGTTCCCGCCTCCCTTGCAGCTAGAAGTGGTCAGGTGATCAGGCTCGGACCATTGTGATATGAAAAGAAGTCTGTCTGGAGGCTTCTGGGAAAGATAAGAAGGAAGCAAGGAGAACTGCTCTGCTCCCCACCTGCACTCCACCCTCCCTTTGCTGTGCTTCCTCCCTTAGCACATGGCGTAAGAGTCTGAAGTTGGGGGCTGCTGCACCTATTTTTCATATAGTTCACCCTTGTTATAGTTTAGACCTAACACAACCCCCAAAGCCTGTGCGTTTGCAAGGTGATTCTATTATAGAGGCTCATAGCTGGTTTGTCCTCGGAAATGGGGCCTGGTCGGAAGAGGCAGGGCACTGGGGCCATGACCGGGAAGGGTCTGTCTCTCTTCCCAGCTTCTCTGTCCTTCCTGGCAGCCATGACACGAACAGCTGTCTTCCACCAGCCCTTCCACCATGCTGCTTCTACCCAGGGCTGGCCTGCTGTGCACCTCGCTGCACTGAAACTTCTGGAATGGGAGCCAATGTAAACCTTCCCCCTTTAAGTTTCGGGTGTTGGGTATGTTGTCCCAGCAACGAGAAAGGGATGAAGACAACCACCGCCCTGGTCTGTAAGAATTTCCTCTCCAGCATCCTCACAGGGGGTCATGAGCTTCCACTTGCACACCGTGAGGGTGGGGACCTCACTACTGCCCGTGGTAACTTGTGTGTGAGGGATGCAAGGGTGGATAATTTTTATATGAGCAAAAATTAGGTTCTGTACAATTTCCACTCACTTTCTTGGCATGAATATTGAGAAAGAACGGCAAAGCCTGGGAAGAGTAGGAGGTGGTATTGGTTTGGTACAGTGCCTCTCTCTCTCTCTCTCTCTCTCTCTGTCTCTCTCACTCTCTCTGTTTTGGCAGTACTGGGGACTGAACTCAGTGTTTTTGCACTGAGCTATATCCCCAGCCCTTCTTTTTTTTTTTTTTTAATTTTGAGACAGGGTTTTGCTAAGTTGCCCATGCTGGGCTCAAACTTGTCATCCTCCTGCTTCAGCCTCTCAGATAGCTAGATTACAGATGTGCGTCATTCCAAGCAGCTTACCTTTTTCTAATTATGAGACACTGAGCAAGTTCCTTAACCTCTCTGAAACTCAGTCTTTTTGTCCACGAAGCGACGATGATAAATGCTCCCTGGACCGCAGTGGAGATCTGCTGGGGTGGAGGAATTCGCTAGTCCTCTGACCCCTTACCACATGGCTGGTGTCAGGGAGCTGTCACCCTGGCAACCAGGCCCAGAAGAGAGACCAGCTCGGGGACCAGTGAATTCTGATGCAGAGCAATGGGTGAGTGACTGCAGCTCACTCTAGCGCCCCAGCAGAGGGCTGTGTGTGCCTGTCTGCCGCTCTGAGAACTCAGGGACAAGGAGGGTTCCCCTAGGAGGGACGATGGCTCCTAGAAATGGCCAAGGGCCTGCTCCACCACCTGTCTCCAGTCTCCAGTCTTTGGCCCAGCCCGTCCCTCGCTCTCCTGGCCTGGCGGATGCCCGCCCTGGTGGGCATGGCGTGGTGAACCTCAAGTGGGGCTGCCCAGCGAGAGCACGCAGGAGGTGGAGGTTGCAGGAAATTTTAATGGCCCAGAACCCAGCTGGATGACAGAGGTGCTGGCGAGGCGGTGGCCAGCCAGCCAGGGCTGGGGAGGAGGGGGGGGCGGGGCCGGCGGGTGGCGGCCTCACTTCTTGGAGCTCGGGTCCTGGCAGATGCCGTAGTTGGTGTTGGTGATGGCGCCAATGATGGTCTTGTCGGCCTCACAGGTCAGGCCCCGCTCACAGGGACACAAGTAGTAAATCCCATAGATGGTCTGCAGAGACAGGGCCGGCGCCGTCACAGCCTGTGTGCGGCTGCTTTGGGCGTTGTTTGTCCCCTGCCAGGCTCAGGAACAGCAGACAGATGGCTTTTAGAGGGCGCTGCAGGCCTGGGAGACCTGGGTTCTGATCTCCACTCTGACTCGCTGACTTACGACCTCCATCTCTCCGGGGCCTCTGCCCCCCCATCCCTGGGGGGAGGATAACAGATCTCTGCCCTCCCAGCCCAGCGGTGAGGGGCGGGACAGTGCTTTGGTGCCCGGTGACCTCCCCCTCTTGGTCTCCCCCCGACATTCGGGGTGCAGGGGGAGCGCCCAGCTCCCATCCTGGCCTGAGTGCCGCCCCTGTGCCCGCTGCCGGCACCCACCTGGGGGGAGCACCCGCTGTTCTCTCTGGCCTTCTGGACGCAGCGGGCCAGGCTCAGGGGGCTGTCGTGCTGGCAGCACTTGCTCTTGCACTGACCGCTGTTCACGCAGAGCTCGCCGTCCTCCTGCAGGGAGAGCGCTGAGCCCAGGCCGTCTCTGGGCCCCTTCTCAACCCCGCCCCACTCCCCTCCCAGAACCTCCTTGGTGGGGGCGTGGGCGGGGGATTCCACCCTGCTTCTGGGGGCCCTCTGCACCCCCACACATGACCGAGCAGTGGGTGGGAGACGCGCAGTCCTGGGCTCGATCCCAACCCTTGATCTAGTGCGGGTGTCCTACCGACTCCTGGGGTGACCTGGGCAGGCCTTGGTGTTCCCACTTAGAATATGCATAGATGACCCCCAAAATAAGTTCTCCAAACTGAGCCACATCCCCAGGCCTTTTAATTTTTTTTTTTTTTTTAAATGGTCTCACTAAGTCATTAAGTTGCCCAGTCTGGGCTTGAACTTGTGATCCTCCTGCCTCAGCCTCCCAGAGTGCTGAGATGACAGGCGCATGCCTCCACGCTCACCTCCGACAGTTCTTTGAGGAGTCCTTTGTGGAAGTTGAGGACCCTCTCCCTGTAAGCCCCTCACCACCCCACATCCTTTCCCAGAGAACCGCAGGGGCAGCAGGACCCTTCCCGTCCATTCCCATCTGGGAGCAAGGTCTCCGCCCTGGTGGCCTGTGTGCAGGGCTTGGTTTGTTTTGAGCTGGTTGGGTGGGGAGGTGTCTCACTGCAGGCAGAGGCAGTGTGGGCTCTTGGATTCTGACTGAGGACGGGCAGGGAGGGCCCAGGATGCCCCTGGGATTCTACGAGAAAAGCTGCGGGGAAGGGGGAGTGGGAGGCAATGGTCTTCAACGTCCAGAGGCTCCTCAGAGGGCTGTGGGAGCCGAGCAGTCTGGTGACCCCATTTGGGGCCACCGATTGATATTCCAGATGGGAATACTGAGGCCTGGCCGGGTTCACCCTGCAGGTGCTAGGACAGCCCGTAGGAGAACCCCGGGGGTCAGGACGCCAGTCCAGGGCTGCATCTGTGTCAACACACTGCTTTGAATGCACCCAAGCTGGAGGTCAGGAGGTGACCATCAGCCTCTCTTGGGGTGGCCTGAGAAGAAGTGCTGGGTGGGGCCAGGCAGGAAGGGGAGAGATGTCCTGGGCAGCCCCGCTGGGGACATCAGAGGTCAAGACCCAAGCTGGGGACCGGAACAGCTCTTCCCCGGGAGACCCCTTACCAGATTGATAATGATTCCTCGGGGGTCAGGAGCAGCGTAGGCCACAGCAAGGGTGACGAGCACAAGGACAAGGACCTTCTCCATGGCGAGAGGTACAGCTGGTGTGGGTGGCAGCTGGCGGGTCAGGTGGCAGAACACACAGCCACTGGGGCGGTGGGGCTTTAAAAGGGGCCCCGTCCACACGTGAGCCACCTTCTGCAACCCAAGGCCTGCTGTGAGTAGAGGCGCAGCTGTGGCCAGTCTGCGGGGGTGGGGGAGATAAGGAGGTCGGGGGACCCCTGGGAGGCGAGCATGTGTGTGCGTGCAGAGGCGCGCGTGTGTGCAGCGGTGCAGTATGGTTAGTGTGTGGGCTCTGGGGCTGCGTGCTGCTCAGTAACAGGGTGCTTGCCCGCTGTGCATGAGGCCCTGGGTTCCATCCCTCCCACGGAAAAGCAAGTGTGGACTCTGAACGCTCAGCTATACAGGTTATTTGCTGGACAAATTACCTAACTGTTCCAGCTCAGTCTCCTTATCTGTCAAGCAAGGATAACCTCAAGACCTGTGCGGGTTGACTTAACATACATGTGATGCAGACATTCACCTCATTCTGAAAGTATCTTTGCATTCTACGTGACTATATGCGCAGTGCTTGGAACACAGCCTGGCCTTCAGAAGCGGCTCCACTGTCCTCACTGCCCTGGGCAGGGTGGAGCGCTGAGGGACCAGTGGCAGCCAAAGTGTGCCCAAGGCACTTCGTCCCAGCCCCTCTCTTGCCTGCTGTGTTCCCAGCTCTGCTTTTGGCCCCACCCAAGCCCAGGTGAGGGGTGGAGCGGGGCTGCAGTGAGGCAGCTCCAGGTCCCCAGGCCCTGCCTTCCTTCCAGGCCCCTTGGGGCACTCCAGGCAGGGGCAGGCCAGCTCTGCAGCCCCACCGGGATGTGTAAGTTCTCCCTCCGGGCACCCTGCTTGGCCCTCACCCCAGGTGGCTGTCCCCAGGAGCGGTCAGGCCCTCAGGAGGTCCCCCCTTCCTTCCCAGCCCGCTCAGCATCCGAGACTGCAGCACTGAAGACTCTGCCTTAGCTAAGGCCCCCACTCACCTGCCCCTTGGCCCAAGGCCACCTGTTCCCAGTCCCGGCTGATGACAGGGAGGCTCAGACAGACCGGGGCTGGAGGCTGGGAAGGGAACAGCTGCCCAAGTGTGAACAGATGTGCAAACACGGGCCTTTTCCTGAAGTTGGGTCACTGTAACCCCCGCCCCCTTCCCCTGAGGTTGGGTTGCTTGGAGCACAGGCCAACCGGGCTTCAAAACTCAGTGCTTTCTAGGGACATGGCCTTGGAGAACTTGTTTAAGCTCTGTGAATTCCTCGAGCCTTGGTTTCCTTATCTACTGAAAGGGCGTGACGACTCCTGCTTTATAAGGCCGAGATTAAATAAGACAAAGAATGACCTTGAGAAGAGCCCAGCACGTAGCAGGGACCCAGTCATAAGCCACCACCCGCTCCCCTCACCCCGACAGCCTTGGGGACCCGCTGGTCCTGAAAAATGAGAGCAGCATATGGTCGTAGAGATGCAGAAACACCAAGAGGGACACTGCCCTCTTGCTTTCAGGGACTCCGTGTTTGAAACCGTAATCCAGTCGGGGGCTTCAGGGGCGTTGTTTCTGGGCTCTTGGTGTCCCAAACAAAGACTTGATCAGGACACTCAGAGAGAGTAGCAAGGATAAGACTTATTAAGAGGGATAAGAGGGGCTGGGGATTTAGCTCAGTGGCAAAGAACCTGCCTGGCAAGCGCAAGGTCGTGAGTTCGATTCCCGGTACCGGAAGAAAAGACAAAAAAAACCCAAAACAAATAAAAGGGATGAGAAGTATAATCAAAAGAAGCACAGGCCCGCTATCCAGTGAGGTTATGCCGGGGAGAGGAGGTCCTGGGTCTCTTCAAGTCCTGGGATTATGGATGGGGCTGTAGCTAGGAATTGACAGGAGCCAGGGCCCAGGAGGTACCTGGCCTGGCCCAGCTGTCCGGAGGGGAGTTTTGGGCCATCTTAGGTTTGTAGAGGAAGTGTCATGGCCTCAAAGGCCATGGGGGTGGGGGTGCAGTGCGGGGTTAAGCTCATCAGCATAGGTGAGGTTGGACACAGGCCAGGATCATGTTCTTCTGGGTTTGCCCATGAGGGTCCTGGGGGAACAGGGTGACCTTTATCTATTGGTTTGCTGATATGGTGACATAACTGTCTTAGTTCTGTCTGGTTTCTCAATTCTTGCCCCACGGCTTCCAGTTATTTATTTGTTCTTGCTGTCTTCTCCCTCAAAACAATTTCACTTGAGCTCATTCTGGTCCTTCCATTCTCTCTCTCTCTCTCTCTCCCTCCTGTACCCCAGCCCCCATGTCCCTGGGGCACAAGCCACACGGAGGTCCTCAGGGTGCTTCTCCCAATTCAAGACCGCAGGCAGGGGGCTGGGGGTTTAGCTCAGCGGCAAAAGTGCCTGCCTGGCACGTGCAAGGTCGTGAGTTCGGTTCCCGGTACCGGAGAAAAACCAAAAAAAAAAAAAAAAGACCGCAGGCAGGCAGACTTCTGGGAAGATGGTGGAGTTGTGAACAGCATCTCTGAGAAGCAGTTATTTCGTAAGGGTTCTAAATACTAGCAATAAAACTACTCACCATAGGCAACTTATAAGCATCAAGCCAGGAATTAGACATAAAAAAAGAAAATGAGAAGACGCTTAAGATGTAGCTTCATACCTCTAGCTCATCAAAGGCAAATCCAGAGGGTAATGAGGTAGAACAGTTTGAAAGCCATGCACCGGGGCTCTCTGAAGTGGTAACAGTAGAAGTAGCAAAGCAGATGAATGAGTCTCTAGAAAAAAAATCAAATCAGAAATAATCTCTCAGATAACTGCAGAGATGGTGACCATAATGAAAGATATGGTTAG
>NW_004955437.1:3635391-3636823 GCF_000276665.1 Chinchilla lanigera
ATATGATCATCTCAATAGATGCAGAAAAAGCATTTGACAAAATCCAACACCCATTCACAATAAAACCCTACAGAAAATTGGAATAGATGATTTTTATCTCAATCTGATATAAGCCATCTATGACAAACCAACAGCCATCATACTAAATGGACAAAAACTGAAAGATTTCACTCTAAAATCAGGAACAAGAAAAGGATGTTCACTGTCACCACTCATATTCAATATAGTTCTAGAAACATTAGCCACAGCAATTAAACAAGAGAAAGAAATAAAAGGAATAAGGATAGGAAAAGAAGTTAAATTATCATTACTTGTAGATGAAATGGCACTCTACATAGAAGACTCCCAAAACTTTATTCACCAAGAAACTTCTAGATTTAATAACCAAATTCAATAGCATAACTGCACACAAAGTCAACACTTAAAAATCTATAGCCTTCCTGTACACAAATAACAAACTCACTGAGAGAGAAATTAGGGAGTCCACAACTTTCACAATAGCATCCAAAAAATGAAATACCTAGGACTCGATCTAACAAACGAAGTACAAGGCCTTTACATTGAAAACTATAGTACTCTGAAAAAGGAGATTGAACAGAATATCAGAAAATGGAAAGATAACACTTGTTCCTGGGTAGGAAGAGCCAATATAATAAAAATGGCCATACTTCCAAAGTTGTTATACAGATTTAATGCAATCCTGATCAAAATACCAATAGCATACCTCACAGAATTAGAGAAAACATTCTAAAATTCATTGGAACCAGAAGAGACCTACAATAGCAAAAGCAATTCTGGGCAACAAAGGCAAGGCAGAGGGCATCACAATCCCTGACTTGAAATTATACTATAGAACTACTGTGATATAAAACAAAACAAAACAAAACAAAACAAAAACCAGCATGGTACTTGCAGATGAAAACAAAACAGACTCGAGGGTCAATGGAACAGATCAGGAGATGCAGAAACAACTCCAAATGCACGCAGACACCTTATCTGTGACAAAGGAGCCTTCACTGGAAGAAAAATAATACCTTCACTTGAGAAATATAGCTTCTAATGAATAGTGCTGGAAAAACTGGCTTTCCACATGTCAAAGACTAAAACTAGACCCATGTCTTTCATCATGCACTAAATTAAAATTGAAGTGGGTCAAAGATCTAATCTGGCTTTCCACATGCCAAAGACCAAAACTAGACCTATGTCTTCATCATGCACTAAACAAAAATAAAACAGAAACACTAAATCTGCTGGAAGATAGAATAGGCAGAACTCTTGAAGACAGTGGTGTAGGCAAAGGCTTTATGAACAAAACCCAATTGCATAGGAACTATCACAAAGAATCAACAACTGGGATCTCCTCTTATTAAAAAACTTTTTCACAGCAAAAGAAACCACCAACTTAGTGAAGAGACAACCCACAGAGTGGGAA
>NW_004955437.1:3637343-3644172 GCF_000276665.1 Chinchilla lanigera
CCCAAATGTCCATCATGGATAAAGAAGATGTAGTTTTTTAATACAATGGAGTACTACTCAGTCATAAAGAAGGAAAACTTGGAGACATCTCTAGCTAAATGGATGTATCTTGAGACCATACTCTTAAGTGAAATAAATCAGACACACATGTTTAAATACCAAGGTGTTTCTCTGGTGTGAGAAACCAAATGTGTAAATAAGGACTAAAATGTATAATAGACATTGGAAAATGGGAAGAAAATGTTCAAATGAGAGGGGGAATGAGGGAGGGGAGGGAAGGAAAGAAGGGCAAGATAAACAGAAAGAAAAAAATGGAAACAAAGCTTTTGTAGATAGGAGGGGAAGAGGGGTTGAAAGGAGAGGAGGGGAATGGGAAAAAAGAAGGAACAATGTATATTATGTACAGGTACAAATTCCCAATGATGAATGTGATCATTGTGTATATCTAAAATGTACCAATACATTTTTAAAAACATAAAAAAGGACTGCAGGCTAGGTAGGAGTCCAGGAGACCTTTATTTTTGGAGGCAAGGTCTCACTGTGTAGCCCAGGCTGGCCTGAAACTTCTTGTGACCTCCTGCCTCAAACCTCTGAGTGTGCCAGCTTGCCTGGCCCCGGGACCTACTGTAACGGTGAGTGGAGGTGTGGACGTGCACCCGTCCTGGCCTTAGATGGTCACAGGCAACTTCCCAGTGGACAAAGACCACAGTATTGCCCATTACAAACACAGAGTGTGGGCCGGGGATATAGCTCAGTGGCACAAGCGCCTGCCTGGCAAGCACAAGGTCCTGAGTTCGATTACCGGTACCAAAAAAACAAAAACAAACAAACAAACAAAACAACTACCACCAACAACAAAAAATGCAGAGTGCGACAGGCAGATTCTTAACAGTCCTATGTGCTTGGAGAGTGTAAGCAAGAACTAGGAGATTTTATACCAAAACCTCAAAAGGTTTAATCACGCCATCCCACCCCCGGCATGGTGGCACACACGTGTAATCCTGTAACTCTGGGAGGCTGGGACAGGAGGCTTGCAAATTTGACCCCAGCCTGCGCAACTAAGTGACTCAGTGAGGTCCTGTCTCAAAATAAAAAATTACTAAAGGGCTAGGGATGTAGCTCAGTGCAGTGACCCTGGGTTCCATCTCCAGAGGTGCAAATAAAAAACAAGCAAATAAATAAATAAGCCACTCCCTTCCCAATCTAATGAGTGTTGGCTTTGGAATTTTCCCCTCAAAAAATCTGAGTTACTGCAATCACCTGAGGTGATCTCACTGGCCTAATGCTGAGTGAAAATAGCCACAGACCAAAGAATGCAGACCACGGTTCCACATACTGAAAGTCGGGGACACAAAACTGATCTTGTTGGCATTGTTCCAAATCTCGGTCTGGGGATTGAGGCTTAGAAACTCTTTGTTTTTTTGGTCCTGGGAATCGAACTCAGGACCTTGCACTTGCCAGGCAGGTGCTTGTGCCACTGAGCTGTATCCCCGGCTCTTGGTCTGGATATTGATAACATGTACACTTAAGATTCGAGACTTCCCTGTATATATGTCTCTATGTATCTCAAGAGAAAAAAGCAAGACCCTTCCTGGTCACATCCTAGCACTGCAGTGGTGGGCATTGAGGGGGTATCACCCCCCCCTCCTGGGTCTGCCCGATGCCCAGGGTGAGCCCCCAGCAGCTGCACTAGTGAAGGAGCCATCTCTGGGCCACAAAGGACTGGGAAGGGAGGGACTGGAATGTAGACTTGTGTTCATCGGCTGCACCCAACCTGGTCTTCAGGGAGGAAATAGGGGAGCCCTGGAAGAAAGTTCTGTGTGCTGAGATGGCAGCTCACAGAGGGAAGGGTGGATCTGTCAGTCAGATAGGAGCTTCTCTCTCTCTCTCTCTCTCTCTCTCTCTCTCTCTCTCTCACACACACACACACACACAGTCTGCACAACTGGCTGTGATCCTGCTCCTGGAGCCCCTGAAACTCCCCTGTGTACTTCTAACACCTTCTCTGCCCATGCCATACACAGATGTCTCAGTCCTGCAAAGGGGCTCATCAGGGCTCAGATACGTGACAACCGCAGAGACAGAACAGAGAGTGGGCAGGGAATCCATGCAGGATTCCAATTCCCCATTCAAAGATCAAACACAAGGTTGCAAGACTGTGCTCCTAGCATCTGGAAGGCTGAGGCGGGAGGGTTGCTTGAGCTCAGAAGTCCGAGGTCAGCTGGGAAACATAGCAAGACCCTGTTTTAAAAACAAAAACAAAAAACAAAGCCAGTCAGGCATGGTGTCGCATGCCTGTAATCCCAGCACTCAGGAGGCTGAGGCAGGAGGATCATTTCAAGTTCAAGGCCAGTCTGAGCTACAAAGTGAGCTCAAGGCCAGCTTGAACTGCATAGTGAGACCCTGTCTCAAACAAACAAACAAAACAAAACAAAACAAACAAACAAAAAACAGAGCAAGTTTCCCATTGAGAGAATGAGATTGACTTAACTATGTCCTCCTAACCCCTGTCCGTGACCTGCAAGGGTGGAGCTCACCGGGCCTTATGGAACGGGGAAAGTGCTGTTCTCCAAGCAGACGGGGGTTTGCTACCCAAGGAAGGGAAGGATTCTGAGCAAACAACAGTGGGGACCTCTCCATTCTGTTCTTGGCTGCCTTACATGGAACAGAGAGGTCCCTATTCCTCTCCTCTGTGTCCATTACAAGAACACTTGTCACTGGATTTAGGACACACCCAGATCATCTTGTAGGACCTCCATCGAGAGATTCTTAATATCGTTACATCTGCTAAGAATGTCTTTCCCAAATAAAATGCTATTGACAGGCTCGGGGATGAGGATGTGGATCTTTTGCGGGCAGGCAGCTAGAGCGCTTGAAGTTCTGCCTTCCATGAAGTTTCGCTCCCCTGAAGTCCTGAGCCCTCCCTCAGCGCTGTCACGCCACAGCAGTCTTTGGTGTTCTCTCCGGAGCTGGCAGGAAAAGGGGAACCCGGCCTGTTTGGCATCCACTGCAAAAGAAGAGGCCCCACCAGCATTTTCACACAGTTGGGGTGACCCCACATAAGACGGGGCTAAGGTCAGGTGAGACAAGGACAAGACTACCCAATGTGACAGATGTCCACTGGACTCAGGACTCACCACCCCTTGCCTTTTTATTTTTTTTCAGACAGGGTGTTTTTGTTACTTTTCCCTTGTTACTGAGACAAAACACCAGACTCCCAAAGTTAACAGAGGAATGGTTTATCTAGCTCACAGCTTGTAGAGGTTTCAGTCTATAATCGGCTGGGTCTATAATCGGCAGAGTGGCACGGCAGAGGGGCATCCCAGGGGAGAAACAGTTCACGGCACCTGAAGACAGCAAAAGCAAGCAAGCAAGGGGGCTTAATGGCGTCTTTCTGCCCCTTATATCTGATCCAGACTGCTGGGATTAAGGCAGTGCCAAACCAATCAGTGGGCTGTTTAGTAATCACACACACTTAAACCCAGCAGCACACACTCTAGATCCAGCCACCTCTAAAGAAGCCCTATGACCACATGAGGCCTGGGGGGACATCTAGACACAAACCATAAAAGAGGGTCTCCCTTTATAGTTCAGGCTGGCCTTGAACTCACTATGTAGCCCAGGCTGGTCTTGAACTCATGGCAATCCTCCTGCCTCAGCCTCTGAGTGCTGGGATGACAGGCGTGCCACCACCACACCTGGCCCACCCCTCATCTTTCAAATCATTGATATTAATTCCTATAGTTCCTTTGGGACATAATACTGTTCTAGATTTATCAGTGTGGGTGCCAAAAGCTTTGGCTTAGATCTTCCCAGCACATTAACCCTTAGTTCAAGGGTTAGAGGTGCAGGTGAGGGTTCTCCCGGTTCCTGGCATGACCTGGTCTAATGTCTCAGAGCGTGAGACGGGCTTGAGGCCAAGGATTCAGCACCATGACAGTCCCTGAATCTTACCCTAATAATCCTGTGTTTTATAGCAACACGCTTAGCAGATTTTTTGAGCCGCGTCACACAAAAGTCTTGAATTTCACTTTTTTCCTTGAATCAATAATTTAGTCATCGGCCAGGTGTGGTGGCGCATGCCTGGAATCTCAGCACTCAGGAGACTGAGGCAGGAGGATTGCCGAGAGGTCAAGGCCAGCCTGACTAAATAGTGAGACCCTGTCGCAAAAGAAAAAAAATCTAGTCATTTGCGCTTCTCTTGCTTGACGTTACCCAAAGCCATGACACGCAGCCAGCTCACGCGGTGCTCCCGACGTCCTCATGCCTCGCTGATCCAGCTACAGACAAAGCCGTTCAGTTCTCCAGAAGCTCACGCTCACAGCGTACACAGCCCTGGCGCTCACAGCTAATCAATGAGCTGCTTCTTCTCTGCGTACCAAGGCCTGGCGTTTCCCGATTCCAGACATGAATGGGCGTCTCAGGCCTTTTCCCTAGGCTTGCAGCTATTGGCACTGGACCTTTCTGGGGCCAGCGTTTGGACTGAGAAGGACTTCTTGGTGCCAGCAGTCAAAACCCTATTCTGGCTAATGAAAGCAAAAGGAGGGAAGCGGATGGATCCTGGGTGGGCCACAGAGCCGAAGGAACAGGGTCTCCTGTCTGAGTGACGCGGAAATCAGGGTGACTCTGTAAGAGCTCAGGGATTGTTTCTGGTGGGTGTTGCCAAGGCCCAAATAAGCAACAGTCGTTTTTCTTCTCATGCCAGCCTACCAACAGTTCCGATCCCCCAGAAGATCTGACGGCGGAGACTGGCTCCCCCACTCAGACCTGTCCCGGGTCTGTGTGTCCTGTGTGACTGGCTGGCCCAGCGGAACCTCGGGAGGCAGGAGGGGCTGCTCGCCGGTGGCAGGGGTGCTGGGTGGCCCGGGAAGGGTTCCGCCAGCTCCTGAGTGTGGCCCGAGCCTGAGGGACCGACACAGCCCCTCTCTGGGAACCGCCGGGGTGCCCTCCATGAACCGCCATGCTGAAGGTGGCCACAGAACCAAAGATATCTAAGGACAGAGGAAACATGGGAAACAGTACGGATACGCTCAAGGCGGAGTTATCTGAACAGTGAAGAACTAGAAACTGCCAAAGGGGACGTGATTAAAGAATCACGGCTTGTACATACCCTGCATCCTTACACAGGTATTAATGTTCTGGGGGAAAAATAATACAAAAATATGAATGGTTGTCTCGGTTACTTTTCTCTCATTGCTGAGACAAAATACCTGACTCCCAGAATTAAGGAAGGAAAGGTTTATTTAGCTCACAGCCTGTGGAGGTTTCAGTCCATACTCAGCTGGCTCCAAGGCACAGTGGCCCATGGCAGAGGGCAACCGTTCATGGGGGCAGAAAACAGCAAAAGCAGCAAGAGCACAAGGGAGGAGCAGCTGCAAGCAGCCTCTTTCCCCTCCTTTACACTATGCAAACTACCCGCCCCAGGGCAGGGGTAGTGCTCACATCCATAATTCCAACACTGGACCATGAATCAGTCATAAACTCTAGAAGCCCGCCCCAGGACTGCGTGAGGCTTTGGGGGATATCCAGACACAAACCATAACAATGGTATAATGTCAAGTGGAAATTTTACATAACATTGTATATCCGGCAGTGCAAAGTAATTGCAGAAGGAGGCAAATGAACCGAGATGTTAACAGAAATAAATATAATAACCATCAGCACCAATTTTGGGGGCGTGGTACTGGAGGGTGAATCTAGGGCCTTCACGCAGAGCTACATCCACATCCATTTTTACATTTTTTTGGCGGCAGGGGCGGGGGTTGGTTTCCGGTACCGGGAACCGAACTCACGACCTTGCGCTTGCCAAGCAGGTGCTGTGTCGCTGAGCTAAATCCCCAGCACCCTCATTTTTACATTTTGTTTTGGATTGTTTTTGACTTAGAGTCTCATTAAGTTGCTAACTGGCCCAGGCTGTGCTCCAACTTGAGATCCTCCTGCCTCAGGCTCCCAGAGTGCTGGGATCCCAGGCGTGGGCCACCACGCCCGGCTGAGAGTGTGGATTTCTGAACACTTTCCTATGTGATGCGTTGGGCTGAACATTTTACAGATGTCACCTAAACCTTCATCACCCCTATTTTTGTTAGTAGATGACTGAGTTCATTTCATGTTAGTAAATGACTAGAGTTCAAGTCTGTTTAAAGCCAAATTCCATGTTTTAAGATCATCTTATCTTTCCTTAGTTCCCTAGGTCGGCGTTAGGAAGGATTTTTATTCTTTCGTGTATACTTCCCTGAAATTTCTTAGTTCTCTACACTAGCCATGCAGTTCGTGAGTGGTGAGTGAAAGCAGAAGAGAGACATATTTTTTAAAAGGAAACAATCTGCAACAAGAATATTTAGTCAAGGGGAAAAGGCATTAGAATGAGCTAAGATCTGAGAAGGCTCGTGCAGTGTGCTTTGTGCTCGCTTCGTTTTCACGCACTGCTCGCCGTGTTTTAGATCAATGCACGCCGCACACCTTCTGAGGTGTGTCGGGTCAGGGTGGGGACTTCTCCAGGCGGGGGGCGGTGCCACACGGCCCAGCCTGCGCGGACGAGCGCGGGTGGCGGGCGAGCAGCGGGGGCGGGACTCCCGGGCGTCGGGCAGGGTGGCAAGTGTCCAGCTGTCTTTGAGGACAGGGGCTCTGTCTTTTTATGATTGTCATGTCTGGGGCCCTGGCATGAAAGGCATCCCGCAACACGGACTGGGCACACGCGCGGTCTGAGCAGTCGAGCGGGTGACGGGCCGGGAGCCGCGCCCGGAAGGGCCGCTGACCTGGGCGGCGCAGGGCGGGGTTCAGCGGGCGGCGAGGAGGCCGCGGGAGGGCGCGGAGAGACGCGGTCTCACCT
>NW_004955437.1:3644392-3657335 GCF_000276665.1 Chinchilla lanigera
AAGGTCGTCCTCGTCCCGCTCTGCGTCTTCCCCCGCCTGGGACGGCCCTCGCCTTGGTCCCGACTCAGCCTCCCCGGGGCCCTCGCCATGGTGAAGCTGCTGCCCGCGCAGGAGGCGGCCAAGATCTACCACACCAACTACGTGCGCAACGCGCGCGCCGTGGGCGTGATGTGGGGCACGCTCACCATCTGCTTCTCCGTGCTGGTCATGGCGCTCTTCATCCAGCCCTACTGGATCGGCGACAGCGTGAGCACGCCGCAGGCCGGCTACTTCGGCCTCTTCTCCTACTGCGTGGGCAACGTGCTGTCGTCCGAGCTCATCTGCAAGGGCGGCCCGCTCGACTTCGCCTCCATCCCCTCCAGGGCCTTCAAGACGGCCATGTTCTTCGTGGCGCTGGCCATGTTCCTCATCATCGGCTCCATCGTCTGCTTCAGCCTGTTCTTCGTGTGCAACACGGCCACTGTGTACAAGATCTGTGCGTGGATGCAGCTGGCGGCAGGTGAGCGGCCGCGGCTGCGCGCTCCCGGCCTCGAGGAGGCTCTGGGTCTCCGACCACGCTCTACGCTCTGCTCAAGCGTGGTGGGGCGCAGAGGACCTCAGACCGCGCGCTCAGCGCCGCCCCCGTTTCGGGGTAGTGACTCTCCCGCGGATAGCCCAGAGAGCAGTGACCCGTCCGGGGGCACTTAGCGCTGGCGGGAGAAATCAGGGGTCCCGGCCCTCCCAGGCCTCCAGGCCAGAGGTTGGAGCGGCTCTGGGAGGGGAAGGAAGGGGCCTCCGCTGTCATCCTTGTGGGACTAGCACCCGAGCCCTTGCCTGAGAGTGAGGCCAGTTACGTCCCCTGATTGCTAGACGACCTCGCCCCCTCTGCTGGGCACTGTTCTTCCACCTTTCCGGTGCCCAGCGCCCTCTGGCCTCCCTCCGGCCCGCCTGCCTCAGATGCGCTCATGGATGGTTTTAAGGTCAGCCGTCCATTCTGGAGTGTGACTGCCATGCTGGGTGTGACCTCTCCCTTAGAAGCGTGCATCTCCACTCCGCTCTTTCACTGGGGAACGAAAGTCTTTGTTCCTCAGAGTGAGCTTCCATGCTCGAGGCAGCACGTGGAGCGGGGTTTTGCGAGGTGGGGGAAGCTGTCCAGGGGCCTGTAAGCTGTGCCAGGCAGGAGGCCACCGGTGGTGTCCTGAGGCCAGGCCCTCCCTGCCCTTTCTCCTGCTCCCGGCCCATCGGCCTCTTGCTCCCTCGGCCAGGTGGTCCTGCTGCCCTCCAGCGCCCCGGAAGAGACAGACAAGACCTCCTCCGCAGCCTTTGGTCCTTGGTCCCTTGGCCCCTGCCCACCGAGGACTGCACACACGCAGTCCGCGTGCGGCAGGTCCAGGAACAGTGCTTGGGAGCGGAGACCAGGGCGGAACCATCTTGACGTCTCTGGCTAGAGTGAGAAGGGGTGCTCTCTTAGGGGCAGTGAACAAAGAGCTGAACCCCAGAGCGCCGAACACACAGACCTAAGACTGCGGAGTCGGAGGGGCCTCCAGAGAGCCCCGGCCCACCCTCAACTCAGACGAGGAATCAGGCTGAGAGGGAGTCAGATTTGGCCGACTGTTGCCAATCAGCTGGCAATGAGGAGAACTAGGGCAGCGGGTGCTGAGGGACTGGATGTATCCTAGGAACATTTTGGCGGAGGCCCACATTTACATAAGTACAATGACTTACAAAACAGTTCCTCGTATGCCGTCAAGAGGAGACTCACCACCGCCCAGTAGGCGAGTGTTCCTTGGCCAAGCAGAGAAGGCTGCTGGTGGGTGCCTTGGCTGTGGGCACAGTTAGTGAGAGACAGACTCTTAGCTCCAGTCTTGGACCCAGGCCACTGCCCCGGCCCCTGAGCGCCCCCCACCCCCTGCCCTTACCATCTCCCTGCCCTCGGAGAGGCTGGGGCCGGGTGGGGCAAGCCTGGGTGGGCAGTAGGTGGAGGTGGCCGTGGCAGGGACGCTGGGGAACGAAGACCTAGCAGTTCCGTGTGGGAGAGGAGGACGGCCACGGACACGCCTGTGTGCCTCTCTCACCCGTGCTGCCCCCACCCCGGCACCCCGCAGCAGGTGCCCTTTGCTAACAGGCAGTGTGGCAGCAAGGCCGGGCGGGGGAGGCGTCACCCGCCCGTTTGAGTCGGACCCTATTTGGGTCACAGAGCCGGAGACACCGACAGCAGACGCGGCCAGGTGGCAGCCCATGCAACATTTATGCTGGAGAGGGCGAGCGTGGCATCGGGTTCCCATTCTGCTGTGTGGGGAAAGGGAGGGTGAGCCCAAGGGAGGGGCGGGGAGGGGCCGGGCCCCTCGGTCAGCAGCTGGGAGATATGTCCCTTTGAGGAACCCTAAACCGGAGGCTTAACCTTGCCCGCAGAGAGGGAGCGGGCAGGGCTGGGGCGGGAGCAGAGGACGGGCGCGTGGCGGTGTGGGCTGCGGCTGGGTACTGTCAGCGGAGCCTCTGGATGCCAGCTGGGGGCTGAGTGTGGTGCCAGCTCCTAGGCACACAGCCAGCAAGTTGCTTGGCTCCTGTAAACCCGTGTCTTAGTCCGTTTAGGATGCTCTAACAAGTGATCTGGGGCGGCGGGCAGGGGTGTTAAACAACAGAAATTCATTTCCCACAGCTCTGGAAGTGGGACGTCTGAGGCCTGCCCAGCTGCCAGTTCTGGTGAGAGCGGTCCTCTTGCTGCAGACTGCTGGGTTCTTGCTGCGTCCACAAAGGATGAGATGAGGGGCAAGAAGGCTCTCTGGGGTCCCTTTTATAAGGGCTCTAACCCCATTCACAAGGGCTCCACCCACCAGACCTAGTTCCCTCACCAGAGCCTGACTGCTCATACCATCAGGTTGGGGTTAGGATGTCATCCTATGGACTTCGGGGAACACAAATATCCAAGCCCCGGTACCGCATCTGTAGACTGCCATGACGGTTCCCCCGCCCGTGGGGCTTTGAGAGGGCGGAATGGCATAATGCCTGCACAACGCCCTGCACAGTAAATGTGAGAGACACGGAAAACATCAGCCAGGATGGGAAGTAACGCCGCAGTATCACACAGCTCCCCAGCCTTGTGGGCTGACAGAGACACTGACTTCTGGCCTACGGGGCACGCCCGCTGGGGACCGGTCAGGGTTTCCCTTCTCGGTTCTCCAGCCGGGAAGCAGAGCTCCTTGCCACTGGCTGACGTCGCTGTGCAGGGGAAGACAGCCTTGGAAGGTCTCCCGCCAGCAGCTGAAGGCTTCGGCTGGAAGTGCACGCAGCGTTCCTGCTCACCTCTTATTGGCCAAAGGCATTCACGCGGCCCTGCCTAACCGCACCCCAGGGGAGCCAGGAGGTTCGATCCCAGCCTGTTGCTGGAATGTCTGCGAGCAGCTCTGATGACCTCACATCCTCCAAGGTGGCTTCCGTCTGACTGCACTGCTAGCAACAACAGCAATGATCGACATTAACTGGCCACTTGCCATGTACCAGACCCTGTGCAATAGGAGTTTTCCATACGCGATCACACTTAATTCTTGTACCCCTGCTGTGAGTCAGGTATTAGTCTGTTAGTAAGCGCCCTGTGAACACCAGGCTGGCCTCTACTTGAGGCGGGCTGTGATGCCCGCAGCAACCACCACCTGTTTCCGAGGCAGAGGCCCTCGGCTGTCTCCCAGCGCACCCACAGGGAGAGGCTGTGGAAAGGGAAGGGGCCACCGGAGGAGAGGCGGGGAGCACGGGAAATTTGGAAGGCAGCTGCTTCCCACATTCAGCCCCGCAGCTGCACTTGTGGGGTGCGCCTTAAGCCAAGGGGCAGGCCAGCCACAGGAGGGCCGGGGTCCCGCCCCCTGGGCAAGGGCCCAGCCACACAGGTTTTACCAGACTGCTGAGGGACAGGCAGCCCCTCCCTCGCACGAGGTGTCCTGCCCCTCGGTTTGTCACAAAGTGTGAAGGCACCCCTAAATACAGTCAGCCCTTTGGAGAGCCAGTGAACTCTGAAGTCAGGGAAGACAGAAGTTCAGGCCTTGGCCCTGCCCGGTTGGATGACTGGCAGGTGAGTCACTTGACCTCTCTGAGACCTGAGTTCTCGAGTCAGTAAGATGAGGACGTTAGCATCTACTTCACGGCACTGTGGCCAGGATCAAGTCGGTGCATGAACTAACTGTGGACTCTGAGGGGACCACACAAGTGAGCGTCTATAAAAATCAAAGGGCGCCATTTAGGTGGGGAGGTGGGGCCCTGACCTTGACACTTGGTTTGATCTCCTGATCTCCCTTGCAAGAACAAGCCCGGCTCAGTCAACGTAGCTTTGGGTCCCGTGAGGTGCTTCCTGGGGGCTGCAGCTCGGAGCATAGCCTCAGGACTAGAGAGCCTCTGAGCCCAAGGAAAGAGGGCCGGGAAGAGGAAGGGGCAGGTGAGGGAGGCAGCGTTGCCCGCACGGCAGCTGTGCATAGAGTCGTGTCCCTGGATCATGTCCCCTGTCTGTGCTTTACCTTTGAGAAACCAAGGCTGGGGAGGTGGTTTCACGGGAGGGGATTGGAGACAAGGGGAGAGGTGGGGAAGAGTGGAATTTCCAGCCCCACACAGTGGAGGCACAGGGAGCTGTGCAGAGGGGCTGACACTCCCCCGGAGCCTAGTTATGTGTGTGTGTGCCCGGTACTGTTCTAGGCGCCTTTCCAGTCTTAACTCACTGGAAATCACTGCGGCCCTAACAAGCGGGACGGAACTCAGGCAAAGAAGTCTGAGTAGCTTGCTCCAAGTCGCACGGCTGGTCAGCAGAGGGCTGGGCTTGAAGTCCAGGCGGTGTGGTCCGGTGCTGTCCACCGTTCCTATTGAGAGGGGCCTGGGAGAGCACCGGAGGACATGGCTCCCGAGCCAGGCCCGACCTGGGAGTTGGCATAGGAAAGGACCGTTCCGGCGGATTCTGAAGTTGGGCGGGGCGGGGCAGCCGACGGCTGGTGTGTGCGTGTGGAAGGCGCGTGCAGAGAGCCGCCAGGGCGGGGCTGGGAAGCTTCCTGTGCTCACTGCAGCGAGGACCGTGAGCCACAGCACGCTCTTACGCTGGGGACTGTCAAGTGGAAAAACGCGGCTATTCCAGCTGTGGCCCGATGCGTTCTTATTACAGCTATTTCAGAGATGCCGAGATACGAACAAATGATCAGTGCTCTGCGCTGGGGCAGATTCTGGGGTAGGCGGTGCCTCACTGAGGCCAGGGAGAGGATCTGCTGGGGGCTGATGCCAGCCGGGGTGAGGCACTCAGCTCCACCCAGACTGCGTCCCAGGGCCGCCGCTTGAGCTTTTGGAGCCTAGCTTTCTGATGTGTGTGCTACTAGGACAGTAGGAGCTGCTTCCTGTGCCGCTTGAGGCTCCCCCATGGGCAAGGAGGCCACAGGAGCAGTTCCAGCTGGGAGGCCGCGGGCCGGCCCACCAGCCTGACACATGTGCTCTCGTCCCCTCAGCCACAGGTCTAATGATCGGCTGCCTGGTCTACCCGGATGGCTGGGACTCCAGCGAGGTGCGGCGCATGTGCGGGGAGCAGACGGGCAAGTACACGCTGGGCCACTGCACCATCCGCTGGGCCTTCATGCTGGCCATCCTCAGCATCGGCGACGCCCTCATCCTCTCCTTCTTGGCTTTCGTGCTGGGCTACCGGCAGGACAAGCTCCTCCCTGATGACTACAAGGCAGACGGAAAAGGTAACGTGCCCTCTGCCACAGGGGGCCCTGCTTGGGCATCCTGGGCAGGTGGTGTCGTCCCTTCCAGCCAGGCACCTAAGTCTTGATTCTTGGGCTGGGGACGCCAAGACTAGTCCGATGCACCCCTTGACCTCCCTGGGGGTGAGGGCCAGCGGAAGGCCGCAGGCAGGTATGCAGTGGGGTGACAGAGGCCCTGTGGAGCAGAGGCTATGATGCAGGTGTTGCCCCGGCGTTTACAGGGAGAGCCCTGATACAGCCCGAGGGGCTAAGCAGATTTCCCCTAGGGAGAGAAAGAAATGGCAGAAGCAGAGGGGACACAGCTAGGGAGGGCGGGGAGGGTGCTAATGCTGGGGACACCTGGAAAACCACCCAGGAAGGGTGCTGAGGTGACGGCTTCTGAGGTACAGAGGGGCCCCCAGGCTCCCTTGGGTCAGGACAGCATGGGGCTCTCCGTATGTCCGTCCTGTTTCAGGTCTGTCCCACCCAAATCCTACGCACCAGCCAGAACGGGCCCTCGGGAGTCAGTCCTCCCCAGCGGCTCCCGGCTCCTCCTCCCTCCCACAGGCGCAGGGCTTCTGTCGGCAGGCTCTCCCGCCCGTCTTGAGGGGCTGACCCCTTCGGAGCGGAGGAGTCCCCTCCACGTCGCAGGGCAGGGCCTGTGTCACAGCCCTGGGACCCTGAAGTGACTCCTCACCGTAGGCGGCCGTCATGGGGACCCGGTGCTCGCCAGCGGTCCCCCGCTCCAGTCTCCTTCCCCACAGCGTCTCCATCGGCCTTGGACCTGGACTAGCAGCAGCACCGAAGCCCCTGCACCCGGGGGCCGAGGACACTTCCCACCCGAGGACCGAAGCCCCGAAGGGAGGCTCACTGAGGTTCACAGGGGTGCAGCGGCAAAGAGGAGCCCAGGACAGGACTTGGCGGCTGAGCCTGGGGCCCAAGGCTCTGCAGGAGTAATCTGAAACATTCTGTCCTTTGGAAGTGGGAGAGACTCATAAAGGTGGAGTCCAAATTACCAGAAGAGCTGGGCCAATGGGGGAGAAGGGAAAGATTTCTTTCCTTGGCAGTGGATTTCTGGGACAGGGGAATGCTTTGGGCCTGGGGTCAGTTTGTCCTTAGGCTGAGGGTCTTGTCCAGCTTCTCTCCTTTTTTCACCCCCGAGATAAAGTCCCACCGTGTAGCTCAGGCTGGCCTGGAACTTGTGGGTTCCTCCCTCCTCAGCCTCCCGAGTGCTGGGATTACAGGTGTGCATCACCACGCCTGGCTGCTTTTGGCCCCTTAGGGCCTCTGAAGGAACCATCGTCATGGTGTCTGCAGCCCAGAGTGGGGGTTGTGCCAAATCTGTGCTTTCAAAGACATCATCAGGGTCGGGTGGGCAAGTGTTGCAGACCCCGGTCACGCACGCCCAGGGACTTACCGTGCATACGCTAAGCTGCCTGCTTACTTTGTTTCCCCTTATCTTCAGGCCTGGGCCCCGGCCCTCCCTTTTCCCCCAGCTGTTTTCTTGGTTACCTTCTGCCTCAGACTGAGCCAGAAAGGGCTCCACGGCGGGCCGGCCCTTTCTTCTTTCCCCAGCCTTCCCCTTAGCTACCGCCCGTCTCCCTTGAGAACCGCACGGGGAGGGGCAGCGGGGCTGGTATTACGGAGCCTCTCCCACGCGCAGGTATGACAGAGTGCCCGCCTGCTGTCCCTATTACTCTGCACACAGCCACCCCGAGACGTGGTGCTGGAGTTGGGGGTTCGGGTGGCCCCGCACAGCCAGCTCTTCCTGCAGTGAGGGCGCCTTGCCAGGGAGGGTGCAGGGGAGCACTGGACACTTGCACCTAGCGCTCAGCTCCAGGCGTGGTCTCCCTACAGTCTGCCTGGACACGTAGACAGAAGCATCTTTACCTCTATGCTTTCTTTCTTCCTCAGAAAGGATTCTTTTGTCAGAGACATTTTTATTTAGGTGAATCCTCCTTACAGTGCTTTCTTAGAGGTGGTTTCATGATTTGACGTGCCCCTTCCTAATCAAACTGTCAGTTCACTTTCCTTTCCTTCCTTGGCCTCTGCTCTCACATCCCATCCATCTCGTCCTCAGTTATTTTCAGATTTTCTTTTTTTTTTTGGTTTTGGTTTTTCTCAGGTACCGGGAACCGAACTCATGACCTTGCGTTTGCCAGGCAGGCGCTTTTGCCACTGAGCTAAATCCCCAGCCCCCAGATTTTCCTTCTCTCTACGTTTTAGTTCCTTCGCTATCGTACAACACACAAAAGAATATTTGTCTTACTCTTTTTGTTTATAGCCTTTGAGGAAACAGCTATATAACCTTCCTGAGTACATCTAGGGCCTCAGGAAAGATCTTTATTTCTCCTGTCAAAGCACAAAGTTGGCGCTAGAAGTCAGTGTAGCTCCTAGTTCCGAGTCCAGTAAGGAGGACACTAGCCCTGCCCGGCCGCTTCCCTTGTGCGGGACGGAACAATGAAAGCAGACACGGAGCCGTGTGTAAGGGTGAACTTGCTGATCCACGCTTCGGGGTTTCAGGAGGCGGAGGAGCGTGGGCGTGGGCTTGGACACAGAATGGGGGTAAGCTTAGCTGTGACCCTGCGGAGGCTATGTAATTTCTGAGCCCCAATTTCCTCATTTGAGCTTAATGTTAATGGGGGGGATCCTTCTTCACTTGTAATAGAACAAAACACACATAAAAACAGCAACAACAACAAAAAAAACAAATGAATTCTAAAGATTACACCATGAACAAGATGAGGATATCTGCTTTTGTCACTTCTAGTGAACATTGCATGGATTACAGCTAGGACAGTTAGGCAAGAAACTTTAAAAATCCACTTGGAAAGGAAAATGTAAAATAACAACAGCAAACCTATTTGCAGAGATATGATCTTATATATGAAAGATCCTAAGTAATCCGCTAAAAAACTATCACAGCTGAGACACAATCTCAGCAAAGTTGCAGTATACAAGACTAATACACAGCTGGGTGTGGTGGTGCATGCCTGTAATCCCAGCACTCAGGAGGCTGAGGCAGGAAGATCGTTGTGAGTTCAAGGCCAGCCTGGGCTTCAGAGTGAGCTCAAGGCCGGCCTGAACTGCATAAGGAGACCCTGTCTCAAAAAAACCCCCCCACCCCAAAAAAAAAAGACTAATGCACAAAAATCTATTGTTTGTATACCCTAGCAATGAACGATCTGAAAATGAAATTAAGTTTACTTTACAATAGTATCAGAGATATTTAGAGATAGTATTTAGAGATAAATCTAATGAAAGAAGTGTAAGACTGGAACATGAAAATTATAAAACATGGCTAAACAATGAAATGCCTAAATAAATGGAAGGACATCCCATGTTCATAGATGGGAAGACTTAATGCTATTAAGATGGCAATACTCCCTGAACTGATCTACAGATTCTTTGCAATCCCTACCTGAATTTCATCTGGTCTTTTGCAGAAATTGGTAACCTGAGCCTAAAACGCATATGGTAATGCAAGGAACTCAGGAGTCAAAACAATGTTGAGGAACAACAAAACAGGAAGACACATTTCAATTTAAAAACTTATTGCACACTTACAGTCACCAGGATGGTGTAGTACTGGTAGCATAAAGATAGGCACATTTGTTCCTTGGAATATAACTGATGCTGCCAGAAATAAACCCAAACGTTTATGGCTAATTTCCAGCGAGGGTGCCAGGACTGTTGAATGGGGAAATAACAGTCTTCCCAATAAGGGGTGCTGGATAGCCACATGCAGAAGAATGAAGCCGGACTCTACCTCACAGTATATACAGAAAATTAACTCAAAATGGATCAAAGACCTAAATGTAAGATAGAAAGCTATAAAAATCTTAGAAAAGGATATAGGCACAAATCTTCAACAACTTGGCTTAGGCAAGTTCTTTTGTTTTTTGTTTTGTTTTGTTTTGTTTTTTTGAGCCAAGGTCTCATTATGTAGTGCGGGCTGGCTTTAAACTCTCTTATGTAGCCCAGGCTGGCCTCAAACTCAGCAATTCTCCTGACTCAGCCTCCTGAGTGCTGGGATTACAGATGTGTGCCACCACACCCAACCTAGGCAGTGGTTTCTTAGATATAATACCTATGCACATGTAACCAAAGGAAAAAAATTAATTGGGCTTCATCAAAATTAAATTTGTAGGCCAGGGATATGCTCAGTAGCACAAGCACCTGCCTGGCAAGTGCAAGGTCCTGAGTTCAATTCCCAATACCAAGATAAATACATACATACATACATTTGTGATTCAAAGGACACCAATAAAAAAATGAAAATAGGTTAGGAGAAAATATTTGCAAATCATAATCTTACCTAGAATATATTAAAAACTCCTATAACTCAGCAATTAAAAACACACAGATATGTTTATCACTACAATGAAATATTAACCAGCCATGAAATAGAATGAAGTACTGATAACTGCTGCAGTGTGGATGAACCTTGAAGACGTTATGTTAAATTAGAGAAGTCGGAGCCCAAGACTGACTCCCGTTTGCATATACATGATTCCATTTACATGAAGTATTCTCAACAGGCAAATCCACAGGGAGATTAGCAGCTCCCTGGAGCGGAGAGGGGCAGAACTGAGAGCGACACTGATGCACACAGCACTTCTTCCTGGGGTGATGGAAGCCTCCTGGAACAGTAATAAACGGCCCCCCAGTCTAGTGAATAGACTAAAAACCACTGAGTGTGTAGTTGGGGAATTACATAAATAAAATAAAAGATTGTGCGGAGGATTTGCTAGCAAAGCACTAACAAAGCCTACACATTGTAGCTCATTAATGACTTAGTTCTCTCTTTTCAGTATTTCCTTTTATATCACCCATGTATCCAATCAATAGCAAATACGGCGCTCCCCTTGGTCATACCTTTAAACTAGGGGTACAGGCTGAGTGCAGCCCAAGTTGGAGCTTACAGTCTGGTAAGGGAGACAGCCATGCGGTACAGAATTACGAGCTGGTAGATGGCATGAGCAAGAATGTGCAAGCTGGCTTTCTTCAGAGTTACAGAAGCCAGTCCATTCTGGCGGTGGAGCAGTGCGCAGGGAAGGGCTCGAAAAACAAGGCTTGGTTGTCAACACCCGCTGTTCTTTCTTGCAGAGGAAGTCTGAAGCCGCCGGAGAGCCGGTGAGTATTTCTGTGGCGGGGTCGGCATGCTGTTGGAAGGGCTGGGGCTTGCCGCTTCCTTTGAGAACCCTCAGGCAGAATGACTGACAGGGCTGCAGGGGGGGGGCTTCGATGTGGCCCGGGAGGGAGAACCAGTAACCCACCCGCCAGGAGGTCTTTGGCCTCAGAGACCTCCCCTGGAGGAGCGGGGACAGAAAGCCTTCATTCTGAGGTGTGTGTGTGTGGGGGGGGTGTTTGTCTTGTTATATTTTTTCGAGACAAGGTCTCACGGTGTAGTCCAGGCTGGCCTCATACTGTGGTGAACCTCCTGCCTCATTTCCTGAGGGCTGGGGTTACAGCGCTGCGCCCCCACCCCCAGCCTCGGTGTGTTCCGAGATGTGGACAAAGAACAAGGACAGAAGAAAGAACTGAAACGGGCAGGGGGTTAGTTTGATAAGCTGAGTTTTTGGGGGAGCCTGGCAAATAAGTAGATTATCGTTATTATTTTGCCCTTTTCTTTCATTTATTTGTTGTCTGGCAAAATAAGGACTGCAGTTCCAAAGAGCTATCCAAGTTCTATACAGCAAATGTAAGAAGAGGGAGTAACACAAGTCAGAGAGAGGGTAAGAGAGGTGATGGCTAGCGGAGGCCTTCGCCAGATCAAGAACCTTCCTAAACCTACATTTTTAAACCTTTTTTATTTCTCAGCGTCTGTGGTGCCTCTTTGTTCAGTTCAACATTATGGCTACAGTCAACCTCTTAGGGGCACACACACAAAATGGGGGTCATGTTCCGTGTACCCCAAGAACTAATGCATTCTTATTCAGGAAATGAAAAACACACAGAGATTGTGGTAGGGCGTGACTGTATCTAATTAACCGTATGGCCCAAAAAAGTAAGTGTGGCAGAAAGCGAGGAAAATAAAAGGTGTAAGCTTGGTTCAAAGGCACGAGGGAGTCACTCCAACAGAGGCGGCCCTTGGGCCGGGCTGTGGAGGATGTATAAAACTTGGTTGGGGAGGAGGAAGGGTGGCACTCCAGGTCCGAAAAAGATTCAAAAGGCCTATGGAGAGGAACGAATGTGGTATACTGCCTCAGGGAGTAAGGGCGAGCGCTGATCCGGCTGCAGAGGGCTTCCAGGGGGAGCAAAAAGTGTGAGATGGTTAGGGAAACTAAATGAGCCAAATTTCAGAGGACTTCTGACGACGGAAGTAGGACTTTATCCCATAGGCCGTGGTATCGCTGATTCCTTCGGAATCGGGGAGATGCATGTTGGAAGAGGCATGTTAACAGACAAACCGAAAACTGCAAAGACTTATGATGACCCGTCCGCATGAGGGAGGACAGTGTTTCTCAGTCGCTTAGCAGCCTTGGTCCAGGGGGCCTCACTCTCTTGGGCCGGGCTACCAGGGAAAAGTACATCAACTCACTTCCCAGCTCTTGGTCAGAAGTAGACACGGGAAAAAATACCTAAACTAACTTCAGAAGTGCAGGGAAGGGCAGGACACACCTGGGAGCATTCTGCCTCTCTGACAGACCCCCACTCCCCGGCAAAGAGGGAAGGCGCCACATGACACGCAGAACACATACTACCTCTTCCCGTCCTCACGTGCATTCGGAAACACTGTTGGCCTCAGTGGTTTTGGCTCAGGGATAATGGGCCTGTTTTATCACTTATGGAGCTTTTATAAGTTGGGCATTAAGAATAGATTATTTTTAGAAATTGTATCATACAGGCTCATTTTCACAAAGAATTTTAAGTGATTTGTAAGAAATATACTAGAAAACCTAATACAATAGAAAATCAGTCAGAAACAGAACAAAGTGGTGAAGAGAGCTAGGCTAACAGAATCACTATACTGAGTATTACATTTAGTTTCTTTTTTTTGTTTTGTTTTGGTTCTTCTCCGGTACCGGGAACCGAACTCACGACCTTGCGCTTGCCAGGCAGGCGCTTTTGCCGCTGAGCTAAATCCCCAGCCCCTACATTTAGTTTCTTGATAGCTGAGGCAAAAAAGAAAAATTGAGTTAACCAGTTAATCAATATCTGATTCAAAAAGGAAGCAGAGTGTATTTGTTGTGTTTCCAAAATTTTGTGGCTTAACATTAAGGAATACAAAAGGGAGAGAGAGAGAGAGAGAGAGAGAG
>NW_004955437.1:3657435-3683637 GCF_000276665.1 Chinchilla lanigera
GAAGGAAGGAAGGAAGGAAGGAAGGAAGGAAGGAAGGAAGGAAGGAAGGAAGGAAAGGAGAAAGGGATAAAGGGGGAAGAAAGCCAGCGGTTAGTGTTCCCTAACAGCTGAGGGCCTGCAGCAAGCAGGTGAAGCTCTGTGTGGGTAGGAGGGACTATCTCCAACTGTGTTTATTCCGCACTGCCAAACTGTAAATAATGATAAATGCGCTCCTACTCCATTAGAACATGATTCTCAAACTTCAGTGTGCGCTCACCTGGAGGTCTTAATAAAAGGTGGATTCTGATTCAGCTGTTCAAGGGGGCTGCAGACACCGCCTTTCTAAGCAGCTTCCTGGGACACGGAACATACTTTGAGAAGCAAAGCACTGTATTAGAGCATCTGAAACAATCTTTTTCTTCATGTTTCTTGTTATGCTTATTATTAAAGTTCTTTAAAGCCACAAATTCCACAGCACTGCTATACCACTGCTTTCTAAACCAGGCCTTCAGCCAGGCAAGGTGGCACACGCCTGTAATCCCAGCACTTGGGAGGCTCAGGCAGCAGAATTGCTCCAAGTTCAAGGCCAACCTGGGCTACAAAGTGAGCTCAAGGCCAGCCTGAACTGCATAGCAAGACCCTGTCTCAAAAAGAAAAAAACAAAGCAAACAGAAAAACCAAAACAAAAAAAAACCCACCGGACCTTCATTAGACCCGTAGCGTTGCTATTGTGGGTAATGTTTTGCGGCTGCTGCATTTCAAGTACAATCTCTGAGTCAAGGGGTAACTGTGTGTCTGTAGCACTGCCACGTTAGAACAGACCAGAGAGCAGCTGGGACTACATACTCATACCCGAATGAGGACACTGCTACTTCTGAGTACAACGGAAGTTAAAATGTGAGCAAATGTTTTTGTTTTAAATTAGCATTTAAAAATGTCAAGTTTTATAATGCTGCAAATCTTATGTTTTTCTTACCTCACAGATCGTCTATTTCTCAAAGGAAAACAGGGAATCTAATGCTTCAGAAATGAAAATGCTTTCCATCTAGCTCTCTCGTCCCTGGCTACCACAGCCCTGGGACCCAAAGCCTCTCACCCTAGGATTAGAGCGCCAGGCCTCCTGAAAGAAACCTGCTGCTGCTCGAGGAACACGTCCGGTGGAGGACTGCAGCGCTCCGCCGAAGAAACCAGCCCCTGAGCAGCGCGGGAGCCGCCCGCGGGAGCGCCTTTCTTCCTGCGCTCTCACGGGGCCGATCCCTATATCCCGTGGGCCTTTGCTAACGGATACCCTCATCTGGAGACACGAACCCCAACTGCCCAAGAAGGGCTAGTGAAGAAGGGGCGGGCAGCGTGCCGGGTCACTTCAGGCCGAGGGTCAGGGCGTCCTTTGCTTCTCCCCTTTTCCTTACTGCTGCTCTGAGGGTAAGGGGAGATTCAAGTCTAACACCCATCAGGAAGTCTAATAAAGATTAGCTAACCGTAGGGTCTAAAGCCCCAAGGGCTCGGGGTGTAGCTCAGCAGCAGAGCGGGTGAGGGCCTGGGTTCCATCCCAGCACCACGCACAATCCCAGTAAAAACAAAAACTAACTTTTTGAGACTAATTTGAGACCCCGATCCCCAGGAACAAATAAAATCACGGTTCGTGCTAGTGCCCATCCTAACCCAACCAGAACTGGTTACCAGATTCAGAAATGTTACTGATGTCCCAGGCGTTTGTTGTGGGAGTTTAGTAATGTCATTCACACCTTGGACTTGGCGCACTAAACGAATCTGCCAGCCTCCGTTCAGGTCACGCCTCGCTAGTAAACGCCGGGCCCCGCCCGGGGCTGTGCACACACAGGGTTTGTTGCGTGCCTGCAGTGCTTGGGGCTGAGGAGCGGGACCTGGCCTTTGTTCATTGACAGCCGATCCGTAAGAAAACTGTCGGGTGAACTAGTCTCACAGGTGCAGAGGGAGTAAATGCTGGACAGAACTGTGAACAATCCCGCTGCTTCACCAAGCGACGCGGGCAATTTTATTGTTGCACCTTGACAGCCATCGCGTTGTCCCCTGTTCAGTGCAAATGCCCCGTGCTGTCCCAGGACAACAGCGACGAGAACTAGCCTCAAGGAATTTGACTGTCACTCTGTCCTTAAAAGCTGGTTTACAAGACCAGTCCTGTTTATATTTTCTTTGGCTTTAAATTATAAATCACAGCACTTCTTTTATGCAAGCTTGAAAAAACAACAGAATGTGACAAGTTCTGTAGCTTCCTGATCTGACCATAGTGTTTCTAGAAAGTCTCTCCACCCTCACATTACTTCTGACGTGGCAAGTATGGCAGTCCACAGAAGCTCCTGGAGGTGGTGACGATGGTGCACCTGCCTACTGCCCACACCTCACCCTTGCCAGAAAAGTGAATCCCACCAAAACAGAAGCCATTTAATCCGTTGCCGGTGCTCAGGAAGGACCTAAAAATGTTTGTCATATGGCCCTGCATATCACCTTTTGCTTTAAGAACATGGAATTCAACCTCACTGATAACCATGATTTTGGTTCAGGTATCTATCAGCTCTTTTCAAGGGACTTTTCCTTTAAGTTTTTTCTTAGATGCTTTTTTTATTTTTTGGGGGGTACTGGGGATCGAACTCATGACCTTGTGCTTACCAGGCAAGTGCTTATGCCACTGAGCTATATCCCCAGCCCTTTTTGGGTAAGTTTTTAAAGGCACCTTGAATCTCCTTCTCTTTGAAAGTATATAGAATAAAAATCAGTGAAATTGGCATCTTCTTACCAAGTTGTGTGATCCTTCCCTCACTGCTGGCTGGCCTGGCTGCCCCGCGCCGGGGCCTAGGGATGGCCACGGTGCTCACCTTTCACAAGCAGCCTGACAAGGCAGGGTCAAAAGGACTAGTCATTTCCAGCAGAAGTGGGAACGCAAAGGAAATCCTAAATGCTTTCACTGTACTACAGCTCTGTATTCGTTACCGAGTGCTGACAAATTGTTACAGAACTCAGCAGCTTAACACACTTATCTCACAATTACTGTGGGTGAGGAATTCCAGCAAGGCTGAGCTAAGTATCTTCGCTTCCTGTTCCCCGTAAGGCTGTAATCACGCTGGATCCAATCCCAAACCCAGTGGTTGTGGGCACGGTTGCTTCCTGGGTTGCTGGCACCGAGGGCCTCAGTTCTCTGCTGGCTGGCTGCCTCTCTGGGGCCACTCACGCTGGCAGCTGCCTCCTCAGAACAAAGACTGAACAGAGGAATGGCCGGGCCTGTGGCACGGCTGATGTCTGCAACTTGGGAGTCTCGGGCACTCAGAGAAGTGCAGTGAATTCAAGGCCAGCCTGAGCTACAGAGCAATATCCTGCCCCAAAACAGAAACAGTGAGAAAGGGAGGGAACAAAATCCACAGCCTGTGAGTAACTCAGTTTTATCAGAAACGCTGTTCCATTTTCAGCTTATTCTGTTAGGACAGTCAAAACGCACAGCCGCACTCCAGCCAAGCAGACGACACAAGGGCAGGAAAACCGCGAGGTGGGAATCACTAGGGGCCCTTCAGAAGTTGTTTTTCGGTTATGCAGCCAGTTTTCTGCTGAAGCGAGCATTTACCAGCACAGTTTACCGGCACGAAGGGTTACTCTAGCGGCCTTACGTGCAGGTGGAGCTGTGTCTGCAGTACACTGATGCTGTAAAAACGGAAGCGCTCCAGTCCTTCAATGCTAACCTCACACTTCCGGTAGGACTCATGTATTCCCAGCAGCAACCACCGCCTTCTGTAGCTGGTCAGGCAGAGCAAGCAGTGCACACGACGTGCTAGTGGCACAACTATGAGAAACAGTGCGCCGTCAACCGTCTAGTTCTGCCACTGAGAGCGTAAGGTCTGTACTGTACTAAAAAGGGCAAAAACTAGATCAGAATTAAGAACAGGAAAGAAGGCCAGGTGTGGTGTCGCACGTCTGTAATCCCAGCACTTGGGAGGCCGAGGCAGGAAGATCGTTGCGAGTTCGAGACCAGCCTGGGCTACAAAGTGAGCTCAAGGGCAGCCTGAACTGCGTAGCGAGACCCTGTCTCAAAAAGACAAAAAAAAAAAAAAAAAAGAACAGGAAAGAATACGATAAAAATCTAAAGTGGCATGCTATAAAATCAAACTGACCATCTACATACAGTGTTAGAAACCCTTCTCACAAGAAATGGTTTGTAATCAATACCAGACACTGAGATAACCTTAACTCCTTGGCTAAAATCTCTAAACATTTAGCACAAGCTCAAAATTTCTGGATTTTTAATTGGGATATGGAAGCTAATACTGCTGTAGGAACGTAAAGACAGATGCATTATCATGCACGGAGTTGGTCTGAACTTTTAACAGTCTTGATGGGCCGGGGACATAACTAAGCAGCACAGCACCTGCCTGGCAGGCACATAATCCTGAGTTAGATTCCCAGTACCAAAAAAATAAAAATGTCTTTAGTGACAAAAAAACCCACCTTCCTTCTCAGTAGACCTCAAGGTTTACAGCCATTTTTCTATATTAACATCCTGAAGACTGCAAGCAGTTAGCAGTGCTCCTGCCAATTACCAAGGCCCTGAGCACACGGGCATCTCTGTTACCAGTTCACAGCATCGTCAGCAGGCCTTCAATTCTGCACTTTCCTCACACGCTCCGGAGCTGCTAAGTGGTTTCCCTGTGGACACCCCATTTGCTGGCTCTTTTGAGACAGCCACAAGCTCTCCTCCAACAGCACTGAAGGTTTCCTCAAACCCGGGAGCTCCATGTTCATACAGAGCTTGGAAGCACTGCCTCAACTCGCTAGTCTGGTAAACGCTAAGGAGAATCGCACCAGATTACATTCTGGCTAACGTTATAAACACACGATGTCTCAAGACTGCACAATTAAAACCAATTCACTAGGACAGCTTATGTCGTTCAAGAATAGGTGGGAATGCACTTTCTATGAAAACACTAAAAATGAAAGGCGGAAAAATGAAAGTAAAAATGAAAGGCAGAAACACATACACCAGAAGGAAGACAGCCTCTAATAAATGCTGGTGGAAAAAATGGCTCGGCACATGTCGAAGATTAAAGTTGGACCCATACCTTTCACCATGCACTAAACTGAACTCGAAATGGACCAAAGATCTAAATATTAAAACAGAAACATTAAATCTGATGGAAGCTACAATAGTTTCTCTTGAAGACATTTGCGTAAGCAAAGATTTTATGAATCAAACCCTGATCGCACAGGAATTATCACAAAGAACCAGCAACTGGGACCCCATCTTATTAAAAAGCTTTTACACAGAGAAACCATCAACAGAGTGGAGACAACCAGAGTGGGAAAAATGTTTGCCAGATGCTCCTCAAAGGTTTACTATCAAGAACATATAACGAAAAAAAAAAAAAAATCAGACTTCCCAAATTTAAAGATTCAATCCAAAAATGGGCACTGAAGACAAACACACACTTTTCAGATAAAGAAATACAAACAGCAAATAAATACATGAAAAAATGTTTAACATCGCTGGTCTCTTGAGACATGCAAATTAAAACACTGAGATTCCATCTCACCCAAGAACGGCTGTCATCAAGAAGCCAACCAGTAACAAATGCTTGAGGGGCCGTGGGGAAAAAGAAACCCTTCCCCACTGTTGGTGGGAATACAGACTGGTACAGCCACTGTGGAAATCAGTGTGGATGGAGATTCCTCAAAAAATTAGGACTGGAAGTCCCATTTGACCCAGCTAGTCCCCTTCTGGGCATCTTCCCAGAATTAGAAACATCGTACTACAGTGATATATGTCAGCCCAAGTTTAGCAGCACAATTTGTAATATCTTGGAAAAAACCCAAATGCCCATCAACTAAGGAATGGATAAAAAACGTGGTCTTTTTAAATAATGGAGTGTTACTCAGCCATAAAGGATAAACTGGGGATTTCTAGGTAAACTGATGCAACTTGAGACCATACTCGTGAGTGAAATAACCAGACGTGAATGTGTGAACATCATATTGTCTCCCTAGTATAAGATGATGAAAAAGTAAGATTTAAAATGTGTAACAGACATTGTAAAATAGTAAACTTTAAAAGGAAAGAGAAACTGGTTTGGGGGAATGGAAAAAGCAAAAGGAAAAAAAAAAATATAGCCAGGCGTGGTGGCACATGCCTGTAATCCTAGCACTTGGGAGGCTGAGGCAGAAGGATCATTGCAAGTTCAAGGCCAGCCTGGGATACAAAGTGAATTCAAGGCTAGTCTGAACTGCATAGTGAGACCCTATCTCAAAAAAAAAAAAAAAAAAAAAAAAGCTAAAACCTGGAAAAATATATGAAGCAATAATGGTAAAAAGCAATTACCTTTAATAAGAAGTCCTAAGTCATCAAATAAGGAAGAACTCAAAAAGCAATCTGAATAATTTGGGCAAATAAAACATAGTTAATAAAACAAAATTTTTGCTTCTTTAGCAATCGAATATGCAAACTAAAACAAGGTACTCTTTCCAGGGGCAAACAGTGAACAGGAATAAAATGAGATTACAAGGCCCATTCAAACACTGCTGGCACACAGACAAAGTCCATCTACTCTCTGGGTAGGTATATCATACACCTTAGAAAGATGCTCACTCTGGTCTAGTAGCTCCATGAATTTGTTTTAAGGAATAAAGTAAACAAGTGCATGAAAACCTGTATATAATGCTATTAATCAGCTCAACGCTTCAGGAAGAGTTTGTATTATCCGCATTTTGCCTATGCTGCATTAGTACTTTGAAATACACACATGCACACACCCTACAAATGGTCTATTTAAGTTCAAAAAGCATGTTCAACTAATTTCTTCTTCCAGCTGCTCAGGTCAGACCCACGTGAGCAAAAATGAACAGAAATTTCCAGAAACACGTAGGTTATTAAATACTTTATTGTGCTGCATTTGTAAAGAAAACAGACAATGCACTCAGTAGAAAGAATAAAAATGTATCAGGGCTTTATTTTTAACTAACAGCAAATAGAAATTCTTGATCATGGTAATCTGACAGTGTCAGGACTGAGCTCAAAAAAGGTGCGTGGAGTACACGAAGAGTGAGGTCTCCAGATACCTCTTTTCAGGTCGTCTAATGTATCTGGCTCCTTCAGTGACAGAGGGCAAAGCCCTCATCTAGCGGGAAAGATTTCCAAAATGAAGTTGTAGGTTTTCTCTCCTATTAAAAATTCCTGTCATGTCAATTGTTAAAATAGAGCCTTCTGTTCGTTTCTGTGTCTTCCGGTTATTTCAAGTTACCAGCATCATCAGAATTCTCTAATTCCACCATGGGGATTTTACAAAGTAGGAGAGACTGCAGTTAAGTCTGCTATTGCTTTAGATGTGAATACAGTTGACAACCCAGAGTAGATTAGGATTGCTGAAGAATTTCCCTGCCGTTGAGATCATCTGTTGTCTATTCTTGACAGGTGCATAGATAGCCTGACTTAAAATTCTTTCTACAGGAACACGTCTGATTTCAAGAGTAACCAATCAAAGGTCCGACGAATGGTTGGCCAGTTCCTCGGAGTAATACATTTAAGAATTAAATGGACTGTCTAAGGACACCACCACTTGTACCTTTGCATTGGTGGTGGTAAGTGACAGAAACGGATTCCAACCTCCCATACAGAAAGCTGGCTGTCCATCGGACAGCTTCACTGGTAGCCTGCCAGCAGGGCCTCGCGCTGCCCCTCCTCGGCTTTCTGTAAAGGGAAGAGTTCCAGAGCTGCTCCCAGAGAACGCTGTCATCTCCAAGGCCCACTTGGTCCATGCTGAGTAAGTGGCTATGACCCAGTCCTGCCTTCTTGTACTGCCCAATGTTACCCAAGGAGTATGTCATGGCCGGGCAAGTCTACGGGAGGCCAGTCCTAATATAAAATTCATAAAGCCTTTTTGCATGAAGGGGAAAAAGCCTCAAGTACATTTCAATCATCTCAAAATTACAGTTATAAACTTACATTATATAAGGAAATAGCAGCAGAGAATGGCTAACCTTAAAGTCAGTGGGCAAAAGCAGCCAACGAAAAAAGGGCCATCCCACCCCGCTCCTTGGCTCTTTAATCCAAAATGCATTCAAGACTCCGAGACTATGAAAGTGGGAACAATAAAGCAAACTGCTCAAAACCACACTTATGGGCAACATGAAAAGCTGTAAATAAAATCAGAGAAGTGTCTGGAGAACCGTCAGACCTCTAGAACATTTTCTCCTTAGACGGGCAGCTCTGAAACCAAGACCTCCATTCAGAGTCATCCTGATTTTTTAGTTATGGGGCAATAAACTCAAGTGCGTTGGGTAAAGTGCCAGCCAGGGATTTAAAAAGCAAAAAATAGAATAGTCACTTAAAGGAATTCTTGCTTTTAGGGCAACAGAAGACACGTAGGAGCGTTTGAACACGAGAGGTTCTCAAGAAACGAGTATTCAATGGTTCCATTTTTGTTTACATTAAAAATTAGAATGAAGACTTGCTCTGAACTGTGATAAGATGGCACTCAAATTTGGTATTTATACAGCTCTTTCCAAAAGGTAGTAGTTTAAAAGTTGCAGGAAAAAACAAAAACATAGAGAACAACAGAAACAATCCAGGAACCTGACGCAGCCTGGACAGAGCAAGTTTAATGTCTCTGTTGTACACAGAACGGACACCCACTCCCCTCCTTCCTCATCCTTATGCTGGCAATAATATATACGCTACAAAGTTTGACTCTCGGAGTCAGTGAATAGAAGGATGGGCTCCTAGGCCTTCATAGCTCTTTTTTAAAGAGGATGTTTACAATGTACAGGATGCCCTGATGGAAAGGGGAGGGCAGAGAGGGTGAGAGGCTGCTTCACATTTTCAGTTCATTGGTCTTTGGCAGGCCCCAAGGCCAAATTTATCCAGGACACCCAGAGGCAGTGGGGATCTCCACAAGGTCAAGTAAGCAAACCCAAATGAACATACTGGATGAAGGAAAAAAGAAAAGAAATCTAGAAACCCTGAAGAAAGGGCTTCCCCTTGGGAAGAGGAGGGCGGACGGTCAGTGTAGTGATCTCTGCTGCTGTGGGGCGGGCTGTGGCTTAGGAACTGAGCCAAGGGTGCCGGAGACACTCGGCAGCGGTGGCTCTCTTCTCGGGGACGAGCTCCAACATGGGCAGTAAGAAATCTGTGAAGCCAGCCGCCTCCTCCTGAGACCACTCATACTTCTCCACCAGAACCTCAAACAGGCCCCAGGGTTTCAGCTTCGTGATGTGCTTCAGGTCACCTGTGATGAAGACAGTACAAAAGAAACTGACCAACAGTGACAAGGGACGAGACCCTCCTGTGGAAACCCAGGAGCTGATGGGGGGGAGGGGTCTATAAAGGACCCAATTCTGCAATCAGAATCTAACATTCCATTCATGAACCACCTCTCTCATCTTGAATCTCAAGAAATGCCCCTATTTTTTACACAGTCCTAAAAATTAAAGATGTTTATTCCTCTCATTTCAGGAATATTTTGGTCCCAGTTCAACTAGGGTAGGCTTGGAAATCAGGAACTCGTTACTTACTACAGTAAATACTAACTGCCTACACCCTCACAGACAAGGTCTGTACGTGGCCTCACGTGATGTTAGAGGCAGTCTACTTTCATATATTAAGAACAATTTGCCCTGTAATGTCAGTTCGTCAGAGGACAGCAGGAGGATCGCAAATTCAAGGTCAGCCTGGGCAGTGTGGCAAGACCCCATCTCAAAGAAAAATTACAAGGGCTGGGGATGCAGGTAAGTGGTAGAGCAATTGTCTGGCATGTATGAGGCCCTTGGTTTGTCCCCAGCACCACAAAACAAATCCCCAAACTCCACTTTGCTTGTACTTTTCTTGGGGGAGGCCTCAGTAACCTAGTAAATGTTGCTTCAAACTAAGGCAGTGATTTAAAAATAGAGTTAACACTATGTCAACATGAATAAAAGCAACAAGATTAAAAGAACAAACCCTATATGGATTTCAGACATAGTAGCATCAGACTGTACAACTTCAATGTACGTTAACTGCTTCTTGTAAGTGATTTGAGCTGGGGATTACACCCGGGGCCCTGCGAATGCCAGGCAAGTCTTCCACCACTGAGCTACACTCCCAACCTTCAAGTGAAGATTTTAGGAGACAGAGTCTTGCAATGTTGCCCGGGGTGGTCAAAAACTCTTGGGCTTAAGTGACTCTCCTGCTTTAGCCTTCTGACTAGCTGGCACGGCAAGCACTCGCCTTTGTGCCCAGCTGAAGTGAGCACTTTTTTTAAGAGAGCCTCTTCTTTGGTGGTCTCGGGGAATAAACCCAGGGCGTCAGCACGAAGCCACATCCCGCACCCCTTTTTAAATTAGAAACTGAGTCTCACTCAGTCACTAAGCTGCCCAGGCTGGCTCCAACTTGTGATCCTTCTGCTTCAGACTCCCAGAGTGCTGGGACTGTAGGTGTGCACCACCATGCCCGGCCGAGTTGGTCAATTATTAATGGCTATTAAAATAAATGCTGAGAATTTTTTCACATATGATACTTACTTGGACTCTCCTGTGGGCAGCAAACAGCTATTTAATCACCTACTTGGCACACACACACACACACACAACTAATCTGACTTTTGCACACAAGGCAGAACTCTTCGAAGCATTTCACCATTTTCCTACCCAAAACGTTTAGCAAAGGGTAAAGTTTCTGAGGATGCTTCCTGTCCAGGGTTCAGAAAACTCATTTTTTTGTAGCACTTGTGCAGAGGTTGTAAGGAAAAGGGTTAGGGTTAAACCATGGCATAATGGAGAAAAGGAGGCCAGGCGGTTTCCAGATTTCCTAGGACAGGTTCCCATATTTGTTTTATTTGGAATGGGTAAGAAACACATTATCAAGTCAAAAACTCAAAGTGAGAGTTTACCGTTTCTTTCATTAACATGTACTCATACAATCTTACAAAACTGGAAAGTGTTCAGTTAGTTTATATGACTAATGTGTCAGAGTGATTTTGCTAGGTGACACTAGGATACAAAGGTCAGTGAGATGTAGTTCCTGACATAGGAAGCTTAACCTAAACTCTTTTCCCTGCGGCAGGGGCGGCTCTTAGATCAGATGCCAGCAAAGATTTATCTACTTTCCAGAAACGCTGTAGTAGGAGTAAGCAACCAGCTATGTCTCAGGTGCCACCCAAGTATTAACTAACTGAAAATGAGGGTAAATTCCTCCGCACTTAGAAACCAGCACACTGATGCGCAGTGAGGTAGTGCCGCAGGCAGGATGCGACACTCTGGCTCTGCTCCTGATCATGCTGTTCTGCCTCTCTCTGCTCATTCACACTTCAATGTTTATGGTAAATCACCTTTCTTAGGCTATTGGGAATATGTACCCAGTTGTACTTACCTTTTCATTTTGAAACATTTTTGCACCCTCAACGTCTGGGAACAAACACATGTGTTTTACCTTTTTTGGTGAAAAATTCCTTGGAATATTTTCCTGCCACAATGAGCTTGCGAGGCACTTTCCCCAGAAGTTCTATGATCAATGCAATGTGATCTGTATGTTTCAGACATTTCAAGAGGGGGGAAAAAGACATATATAACAGGAGTAACAAATGCAGCTCTAGACACTGATCGAAAGAATAGCACACACACCTCTTTATAAAGCATTCTAGGCTTACTTTCTGTCCTAAATGGGAAGAACTGGATGGTACCCATCTAATACTGATCCCCCCAAAAAATCCTACGAAGTTGAGGGACTCGAGTGATTACTAAAAACAATCTTGCTGTGAATCCTCAGTTTCCTGAAGCTGCATCCCTGGCGTCTAGATGGAGACTCATGCTAGTAATTCTACTTTTGTGACTGATGGAAATTCCGTGACTATTTCCCACTGAGGGCAAAGTGTCTTGGAATTCTGCCTATCAGCTCTACAACGTGCACAAAGTGGTCTAAAACAGAAGGATAAGAAAAACAGGATCAAGGACGAGCTGGAGAAGAGGTTTGCTTACGAACAGCCCTTTCAAGAACCAGATGTTTAAAGTTACTCAAATAAAACCAACGATACTCAAGGGGAGCCTGGGAAAGCCAGGAATGATTTCAGGTGGCTGGCTACCAGATCACTGTTGGCAGGTCTCATTCTGCATTTGAGGTCTACGGATAACTTCACTTTTATTTTGTTTATATATCTAGGTTCAGGTGAGATTTTTCGGTAAGGTTAAAAAAAAAAAAAAAGGATGCCAACATGCTTTAGGAGTTCCAGAGGTGTTATGAATTTATAGTACTATTCTGGGCTTTGAGTAAAATATCATATATATGAATGCTCATGACAAAGTCACAGTCTGATGTAGCTAACTCATATACGGTTAAGTTTTTACAGTCATTTTGTAAGATTGGCCAAAGACTAATATCTTATTTTAAAGATGAGAAAAATGGAACTTCAGAAAAACTAAATGGCCTACTGACGCTTCGGGGCTAACTGCTAGAACTCAAATGAAAACTCGCATGCCCAGCCCAGAGCTTCCTCACCTACCCAACATACTTTTAATTAATCAAAAGTTAGTACGAACTGACTGTAGGCTACTAACATTTCCAAGTCCAGGTGACTTCTATAACTGTCAAAGCATGAATATGGACTGTAAGGACTGCCAGGGATGGGGGCAGACAGTAAAGGAGAGCCTGCTACCAGCCAGGACTCAAACCTCCAGAGAGTGCTACCATTCCCTTTATGTTTCAGGTGACAGAAATTAAGCACACAAAGAGGTTTTGAAAAACAATACCTCACAGAAGGATAAGAGCTTTTATAAATGCATTTAATCCTACAGATATAAAATCATTGAGAGTTAAAGGAAGTCATTAAAAAACTTCCAATTATGTATCTTCTAGGGCAAATATCGCGGCTAGATGCATCCATGTCATCTGGGAATCTGCACAGGTCTCAGTTCTCTCCCTCCCTCCCTCCCTCCCTCTCACCTAAAACATCCAGTGGTGTTATTTTTTTTTTTGGTTTTTCTCCGGTACCAGGAACCGAACTCACGACCTTACGCTTGCCAGGCAGACGCTTTGCCGCTGAGCTAAATCCCCAGCCCCCAGTGGTGTTATTTTAAAAGGGCCTGATAAATCCACGACAACCTTTGAGGAATACTGATTGAATTTATGTTTGGTAACAACTACCTAACGGCCAAGAAATTTCTGATGTTAAGCAAGGCCTGAAAATAGATGTCTTTGTATGAATTACCACTAACAACCACCAAGATGAGAATGCGAAGACTAAATAAGACTATGGTTCCTTTTTCTGTGAACTTCTACATGAAGCAATGATTCTTCTGAAGTTTTTCCTATACCAAGGAATATACCGAAATGTTTCCTATGCCACGCCTGCTCTTCTAGGCTAAACTGAAGGAAAGTACCACAGAGGGGTTGCGGTTTGACCTACTGACTACCAACACTGACTAATGAAGGAAGGAAATATCAGGATCTAATGTCTGGGGAAGGTGGCTGTCTTCTGCCTCACTCGGGATTTTTTATGTGTGATTTTCAGTTCAGCAGTTTTGGATCCTTGTCAGTGTGATTCTCGCCACTGTGTGTGCACTACTGCACACATTAATATTTACAGCCTAGGGAAGTAAGAGAAAAGAAACGAAGCGCTCCTCCCAAACAAATATTACAACATTTAAAAAAAACACTATCAACATGTGACTCCGAACTTCTAACCCAGAAAAAATGCAGAATGTGCACGGGCGGTAATTACAAGAGGCGCACATAAATACCACACACAGACGCGGACATGCCCAAACCATACCTACCAAAACAGGCACTCAGCTATGGGAATTAGCTCTACGTTTTCCAAACAGGATTTGTTAGGCGTATTAGCAAGCTATCCTAACACCGCCTATTAATACGGAGGGGAGCGTGCTGTGAGGAGCGGAGTGTGCCTGGAACCCAAAGCCTGGAGGGACGCACGGGAAGGACGCCTTCTTCACACTGGGCTGTGCGGCACCTGCGCCCACAGAGCGACCCTCCTCACTCCTGCAAACAAAGTAAACGCTCCCTGAACAGCACAAAAAGGTCAAACATTTCTCTAGCCATTTTCTTTTCACGTGAACTCATTTAGTTACGTGGATGGCCCACAAAGGGAAATGAGACACAGCTGTGTGCTTCCATGCCTCTCAGATGCAGCGACTTGACAGCGGCTCTTCCCACAGGGTACCACAAATTTAAATCCATTATATTTCGTTTTAAAATGGAACTCTAATTGCCACTAACATCTTAAAAAAAAAAAAAAGAAAATCCTGGTGTTACAGGATTTACGTTAATAGAGCACAGCCTCTGCATTTAAGCAGTGCTCACAGATTATAATTACTGATTTCCAAATAAAGTTGGAGGCATAAATGAGCCACAAGTTGACGACAAGGTAAATTTAAGCTGGGTAAAGACTAAGTCACTGACATAAAAGCAGACGACTAGACAGTGAATAAAAACATGAACTGACAAAACGTTTTAGCTCAACACTGAACGAGAGCGCGTTAGTATCTTTTATAAGACACCCGGCAGAGCTGATACCCAGTTTTGGTGGGGGGGCTTGTACGTTCCTAGCGCACTGATAAGATTACTAAAGCTCTTTCCTCACTATGAACTGACGGTGTTCGCCACCCAGGGAAGCGAAACTACCACGCAGACAAGGGGACTCACCTTCATCGCGGGTGTACTCTTCTCCTGAATGAGGTTCAAATAAATAATCCCCTGTGGCCAGTTCAAAGGCCTACAAAAGAGAATACACGAAAGTGTCAAACAAAAAGGCCTTTAGAAATCTGACTCAGTATTACATTTTTTTTCATGCAAAAATCTACAGATGACCCTTTTAAAAACAATTTATCACTAAAGAATTTTCCTTCACATCTGTTATTTTAGTTTTTTGGTACTAGGAATCCAACTCAGGACCTTGCACTTGCCAGGTAGGCACTGTGCCGCGGAGCTATCTCCCCGGCTGTATTTTAATAAAATGGGAAAAAAAGGAAAACCCGAAAACAAAAACAAGAAAAAACTCACTTTCTACCAATGTGTGCATTCCCATGTGGGAAATGAACAAATGACAGCAGTAAAATACAGACAAAACCTCGACCCAGCAGGGGCTGGGGAGAGATCAGACAGTGGGCACAAGGCCACACATACAACTAGCCTCTGCTGCTCTGTGGCCCAGCGGACAGACTGCCGTTGACAGATAATACTTTGTGTATCTCAAAACAGCTAGAAGGCAGAACTTTGAATGTTCTCACCACAAAGAAACGATGTCTGAGGTGTAGACATGTGTGGCAACAACTCAAACGTGATCATTATACACTGTATATGTTTACTGAAAAACCACACTGTACTCTGTGTGCAGTTATTACATGTCAATTAGAAAAAAACAAGCTGGGCCGGGAATATAGCTCAGCGGCACAAGCACCTGCTTGGCAAGCGCAAGGTCCTGAGTTTGATTCCTGATACCAAAAAAAAAAAAAAAAAAGAAAAAAAACAAGCCAACAAACAACCCCCCAGAGCAGTTCAGCCCTCTTTAGCTCTTCTTTTTGGTCAGAAAAGGGGACAACCGAAAATGAAAGGATTTTGGGTTATGGAATCATTCGATGTGAAGAGCAGGTCTTGCTGGTATTCTAGTTTCACATGGCTAAAGACAGAAGCCTGTACTCCAAAACCACAGTCAGACATCTTTCTATAATTCTTTAGTATTTGACAATGAGTACAGTCTTAAAATTTTGTACGGAAAACAATCCCTAGACTGTACCACACTGAGAGTTCTGAGCCAGTCTATTCCATGTGACCCATGAGCCAGAAAAGGAAAGACACACATCTCCCATGACACAAAAACCTCCTGCACTCAAGACAGTGTTCAAGGGGGATTCAGGCGACTTCTTTTGGAGTAAATGTCAGGAAGCACGGAAAGGACAGCATCCAGATAACTAATAAGGGCAATAAGAATTTCCCATTGACTAAAAACGGATTTTCAAAAAACTACAATAGCAGTTTTGAAAAATGGCATTATTAGCCGGGAACGGTGCAGCATACCTGCAATCCTAGCATCTGGAAGGCTGAGACAGGAGGATCAAAAGTTTGAGCCCAGCCTGGACAACTTAGTTATTTACACTCAGTCTCAAAATGAGAAAGTGAAAAAAGGGTGGGGCATGTAGCTCGGCGCAGAGGCCCTGGGTTCAATCTCTAATGCGTAAGTGCAATTACAGTCACAGGCCAATTTTGACTGAGTCGATGGTATGAAGCAATCCAGATCATCTCAAGGACTGCAGGCGCATTCACGACAAGACCACCTTTCTCCGAACTGTACTGCTCGCCTGGACCACCACCCAGAGCGAGGCCATACAGCCGGAAGTTCCAGGAACCAAACACTCGTCTCCAAATGCCAGTGATGCTACGGTTTCTTGGGCGGGAGAGCTGGTTTTACATTCTTCAGTTCATTAAGAAGCGGAAGCACACCAGAAGAGGTATCTTCTATCCTAATATATGATGAAGGCTAAAGTCCCAACAGGCACAGAAACAAACTGTTTCTTATTCAAAATAAAACTTTTTCAAAATCTCTTATAAATGTGTTTCAGTAATGATAATGGAAGTTACAAGACCCTGTCTCATTTCCCCCTCCCAAAGGAAAGAAGTATCATACTGACTACTATAAACAAACCGACACCAACAAGCTGGGTAAGGTGGAAGTAGGTACATTTTCAGACACACCAGCCTACTAAGACTCAGTCCCAAAGAAACAGAAAACCTGAACAAACAACAAGGATGGACCCTGACTCAGTAACTTGAAGTATTCCATCAAAGGAAAGCCCAGGACCTGATGGCTGTACTGCTGAATTCTACTAAATATTTAAAGAAGAACTGATACTGTCCACAACATGGAAGAGAAGGGTATTTCCAAAATCCTGAGAGCAGCAATGTCCTAGTATCAAAGCTACAAAAAAAAAAAAAAAAAAAAAAAATTCTTGAGAGGGAAAATTATAGCCCAATATTCTGGATGAATATATATACAAAAATCCCCAACAAACTACCACCTGGCTGGGGATGTGCCTCTGTGGTAAAGTGCTTGTCTAGCATGTGTGAGGTCCTGAATTCAATCTTTAGCATCACTAAAACAAAACAAATGCTAAATACTACCAAACTGAATTCAATAGTACATTAAAAAGATCACGGCCATCATCAAGTGGAGGGTCCTTCTCGGGAGGCTGCGTTTGCGCCCAGAGCTGCACAAGGCAAAGGAAACAGCAAACCCGTGAATGAGTCTGACCTGACTAGGAAAAGAATGATTTTTCTCCCCCCTGGTACCGGGAATCGAACTCACGAGCTTGCGCTTGCTGGGCAGGTGCTGTGTCGCTGAGCTAAAACCCCAGCCTCTGGAAAAGAATGATTTTGAGTGGAATATATGCAGTTAAAGGACCTAACATGGGGGCGTAACATAACTTAAGATCACTCAGGCTGTTACAGGAGAAAACAGAAACACAGAAAGAAGTTGTGTGACCACTGTCCCCACCCAAGTAAGTAACAGTGATGCCTGCGGCCGGAACCGGTTAACAGAAAAGGTAAGAAATGCTCCATACGGGATACATTCTGAAGGCGGCAAGCAGAACTTGCTGATAGGTGCAGAAAGTAAGAAAAAGAATCACCACCTTACTCCAGGGATCTGCAGCACCACAGCTGTGTCAACTCACAACCCGCCCCCTCAGCGGTGTGCTGTTCACTGGGGTTACAGTGAAGGTCTGGAGCCAATCAAATCTGCATCTCTCAGTTCTCCCTGCTTTCTTCCCTGTCCTCTGCTCTCGAGGGCGGTGCATTTCATCACCGCTATCCTTGAAGACCGGTTCCTCCCCTTCACCAACAACGCCTAGAAATCCAGATTCTTCTGCACACACCAACTGCTAGAATCTACTCTCTAGCATAGATCCTCGCGGTGTTATTACAGAAACTACCTGTGAAAGAGACCGGCTCGCCTATGTGTTTATGTTTATGTCTCTGTTTCACAGGCAACTGCAGCACGGCAGCAGCAGCAACAACGAGGTAAACCTATGGGCTGCAGGACAAGAAAACCGTATTCTGCTGGGTCTGTGACTCCCTGTTCTTGAACAAAGGTGACAACCTTTGGTGAAATCTGAACAGCTACTGTACAATACAGATATTCCTGCCTTTCTTTCAGGCAGCTCTGATTTGGGATTGGTGATGGTGAAGGAAAAACTCAATGGGTCAAATTACAAATTTTGATAGTTTTCTGCCTTTTAGCAGCTTTATAAATTCTATACAGATAAAATAGGATAAACCCTTTTTGCTCCCCATTCTTTGCTCCATTTCCACTGCTCCAAATACTTGATTAAAAATTAAAATTGTACTTTTCTAGTTTTTTATTATTGCTTTGTCACTCAGCAATTTATGGAGCAGAAAAAGGTAATTTGCTCTATCTTCTAAATATGTGCAGCTGCATTCATAGAATTTCCCATAAACCCTGTCCTGAATTTCAGAGATTAAAAAATAAAAAAGGAAAGGTTTTGGAAGGTAGTCACTTCAAGAAAAGAATTACAAGAAAAGGTAGATAACTGGGGAAGGCACACGTACTTTCCCATTGCAGGAGGGGAAGGGACAGTCAAAGGTCAGAAGAAGATAATCTCATCCTGTCAGTTACGGTGCTCTGTACTCTGGTCCCAATGTCTGCAGATTTTAAATTCTTAATGTTCTTCACAGATATCTTCTGCTACTCCTTTTCAGAACTGCCCTCCTAATTTGGTTTCAATTGCTAATGTGGTAAGCAACCTCTCAACTTGTCCCTCTACCTCTCGGAAGGGTCCCAACCTTTCTAACAATTAATTGCACTGGACGCAGGATGATCCATCTTTCTTCTGCTAGACCAGGATTTATTTCTGACCAAAATGAAAGCAACATTTTCCATGTTTATTGGCAGAATGACAGAAATTTAAGAACCAAATAGGGCTCAAGTTTTTCATGGTATTGTCTCATGTCTGGTAAGTGCTCTCTATCCCTTGCTCAAGAAAATTCCATGTGAGCAGGTCTACGGGTTAAGGCTATTTCCTCCTGCACCCTCTGTCTTACTCATGCCCACCACTGACAACTATAACAAGCAGCAGGACCTCCTGCCCTCAAACAAAATAGGAACGTGGAGTATGAAACAGAAACCAAAGTCTTCACCTTCTTGCAGCAAATAACCCACTATTAAGAACCATGTCTTCATAAAGCCTCCTCTTTGTTTCTTTTGATAATGCCGGGGTTTGAACTCAGGGCCCTTACATTGAGCTACATCCACAGTCCTTTTTTATTTTTTAATTTTGAGACAGGATCTTGATAAAAAAGTCATCCAGGCTGGGCTCAGCCTCTCAGAGTGCTGGGATTATAGGTGTGCACTACCATGCCCTGCTAATGCATCTTCCCTGTAATAAATCAGATACCCTGTGTAAACTATATTTTGTAGATAGTGGCGTCTCCTCACTTAGGATTTTTCTCTAGCAGATCAATCAAATCAAATTCTTAAAAACAAACAGCTTTACAGTATAAGTAAAAAGAAAGCAGATTTTATTCCAATACCCTTTTATCTTGTGCTTATTTACCCAAACTTACCTAACTTCAGAGAGACCTCTATCTTTACAGGTATATACCACAACGAAGCACCTTATGTGGTCATACTACATCAACAGCATGGTCTTAATTCTACTACCTTTACAGACGAAAGGTTTTCCGAATGAAGGGAATCTATGACCTAAAACAGTCTGGAGACGTGCTTGCTTCAGTAGCACATATGATATACTAAAATAGTTTGCAGAGGCCAGTTTGTCCTTTTCCTCACGTTTTCCCCAGAATACTAAACATTAATCAAGGGCTTACTGTGCTTCTGTTAATTCATTCGATTGGTCGGTAACATTTATTAACTACTGTCATCCTCGTTTCCTGGGAGGGGGCACTCGGACCCTTGGAATTTCCAAGTGTTCAGAGTTGTTCACAGCGTTACTCACTCTTGGACCGCACCTCAGCTTACACTAACAAGTTGCCCCATGGGAGGACCCCTAGATAAATGGTGAGAAGACCAAGCTTGTAATTAAAAGGCTGGGGCTTTCCGGCCTCCCAATCTCCAGGGAAAGTGATGGGGCTGGACACTGAGCATAGTCACACGGCCGATAAGTCAATAATCTCTAGCCAATGAAGTCTCAACAGCACTGAATATTTGAAGCTTGGCTGAACTTCCTTGGTAGGTGATACATATCAATGTACTGGGGTGATATATCCTGAACACACAGAAGCTTCCCATCTGGTATCCTCTCAGAACTCATCCGGTGTATCTCATCTTGTTTTGTATTCTTCAGAATAAAACTGTAAGTCTAGTACTTTCTGAGAGCGTAGTAGGAACCTCTGAATTTATAGCCAGCTGGTCAGGAGTGCAGTGGCTTGTGGACTCTGGAACAGGAGGCCAGAGTTGGAAATGAAGACATTCTTGTGGGAAACTATGCCCTAACGTATCAGCTCTGCCAAAGCTCTGGGTAGTATTAGAAATGCACTGCAAGTACCTATTCAAAGCATGCTAGCGGGGCTGGGGATTTAGCTCAGCGGCAAAAGCGCCTGCCTGGCAAGCGCAAGGTCGTGAGTTCAGTTCCCGGTACCGGAGAAAAGCCAAAAAAAAAAAAAAAAAAAAAAGCATGCTAGCCAAACCTAAAAAACAGGTTCCTGCCAGTATGATGCTATAATCTTGTGGGAGAGAAACAAGCAAACCAACGTTTACGACAGACTGGTAAAGGAGGAGGGTCACGAGGTGTATACTCCATTTCAGGAAACAATATACCACATTCCAATGTAAGGCTACTTGTGGAAAATCATTCAGCATTGATGAAATGCGATTGCTCGCTAGGGACAAAGAAGCAACTTATAAATCCATGAATTATTGTGTTTTATACCTCACGAGTTGCAAAAATGCCCATGGGGATGCTCAATTTTGCAAAGAGATCAGTGCTAAAGGGTACATGTACTTTCATTGCCCAATCCACACCAACAATGCCTTATAGCAACTGTTTTCAATTCAGACTCTCCAGACACAGGGTTTATAGTTTCTATGGAAAGTCACCTATCAGCTCTTTTTCTGCTTGTTAACATGCTGGTCTCCCGAAATTAGCAAACAGGCGAGGTCTGAAACTACCACACAACAAGTGAAGGCCAAGCGTGAATAAAACATTACCATGCACGCCGTGCTCCAGATGTCAGCCGGGGTATTATAACCAGATCCTATCAGAACTTCCAGGGAGCGGTACTGCCTTGTTTGAATATCTTCAGTGAAATGTTTGTGCTGAGTAATTGGAAAAGGAAACAGCATTTAAGAATTCATATTAAGAAGTAACAAGTCAGGACTGCTTAATAATGGAGTAAAATCAATTATCTGTTTTCCCCCAAAACAAAGGTTCCACTCAGCTAATTTCTCAAACATGAAGTTCACTCCAAAAACCCCTCTGCCATACTCACTGCCACGCTGCACTGTCTCCGCACACAGACGGGTCTAAACTGAACACTGCTACCTATTTATTCTGCTTGGTACACATTTAGTGAGCAATAACAGCTTCACAGAAAATTAAAATTACCTCAAACAAAAATTATGTTGCTCATGTGCCTAAAATTAGTAAACTGTACCTCAACAATTAAATGTGAATCTTACAAAAACAGAGAACATATTAAGCAAAACAGCTTAGTATTTTAAGCAAAAAAATTGGGAGTTAAAAAAAATACAAACAACTGGGAGATTCATAAATAAATAAAATGTATAAAAGGAAAAACTTCTAAAGTAAAAGTAATTTAAGCCTGGGCATGGTGACTCACACTCTAATCCTAGCACTTGGGAGGCGGACATAGGAGGACTGTTGGAAGTTCAAAGCCAGCCTGGATTACACAGTAAGACTCTGACTCAAAAAAACCAAAAATGAACAAAAGGCAAACTAAGAGTCACAGTACATAATTGTGCATTCACGGATTCTGTTTGGATCCTGTTTCAAATGCACAAAGTTAAAAGACAAAGGTAACTGCAGAAACTAATTGAATTGTCTCCTTTTTTTCAGATGTGACAATAGTGTCAAGTTACCAAAAAGAATAATCTCTTAAAAAACCATATTTACGTATGAAATACGATGTCTGGGGTATACTTCCAAACAATCCAACGTGCATGGTAAGGCTGACAGAGGGATGAAAATCCCAGCACTTAGAAAGCTGAGGCACAGGAGGTTTGCCAAGAGTTTGAGGCCAACCTATGCTACAGAGCAAGTTCAAAGCCAGCCTGAGCTACAAGGGAAAACCCTGTTTCAAGAAAGAACAGAAAAGATACACATGAAAACAGACTGGCAACGCACTGACAAGTGCTAGGTGCGTCAGCACAAAGACACGGGCGTTCACGACTCTGTTCTTCCTCTTCTTGTGGATGTTTGGAATTTTTCACAACAAGCAAATAAAAAAAGGCTTATATAAATTATACAAAGGGGAAAAATCCAAATATTATTAAAATCTGCATAGGAAAGTCATGATGACAACCTGTATCTCTAATCCTGCTGAAATTCAAACAAACATGGAACTGCATTGTGGAGAGGGAAAATTAGAAAGAGAAAGCTGCAGGCAGAAAATCAGTATCAATCAGGGCTGCAGAGGGTACCTGACTAAGTTTGACCAAAAGAGCAACAAGCACTAAACTGCCAGGTAGATTTCCTCTGGCAGCCACAAGGGAGTGTCACTGCACTTTTGTGAACAGGAGAACACACCGTCAATATCGGCAGAACAGCTGAAAATGTCATTCAGTAATCTTATGTCTGGTGGCCAGATTTAAAGATGGTATTGAAATCTGAACAATGGTTGTGGAAATAGAAGAGGGGAGAGTTAAATCAAAGGACATTCACTAAAGGAATAAGTAGAATTTAAAAATTTAGTGGTTACATATGGGGAGACCAAAAGCCTAAAGAAAGAGCTAAAAGAACTTTGACCCAGAGGCCTAGAACGGCTGAGATGGGTGACTCAGAGGAAAGCAGTTTTTTTTATAGGAAAGCAGGGAGTCAGTAATGAGTCTGAAGTGACTTAACCTGACAAAACCAGAGAATAGCAAAGTGAAGGCAATACAATTTAGAAGTTGGAAAACAGGGATCACTGGCAAATGGCTTTTTGGACCCAAAAATGCCACTGCTTTTTTTATGCCACAGTACTCCTCCCCACAGTGCTCAGAACGAGGCGGCGTCTGCTTGTCTCCAGAGGTGGGGTAAGGGTGGGATTCAATCCAGGCAGGAATATCTACACCATCTTTTTAAGAAACAGAGCTCCAGAAAATAAAAACAGAAACAGTACATGATGTTGCCTAACACCCCCTTTCCCAGCCTAAAGGACTACTTGGTTTATCCTTGGAATGGACAAAAATCAGGGTCTCTGGAGGAGACCTACAGTCAAAGGGAGAGTACTATTTTGAAAACTAGAAAATTAAGTGACCTTACTACAGATGCTGAAACATCTTTTTGCTTAACTAAGCGCCTGGAACACTAGTAGTCAGGCAATTACTCTCTGGTAGAAGATACACAGATTATAAATCTTGTGCAGGGACTATGACCACCCCAAGAGGAAAGAGCCAAAGATCTTGACATGTACGGATGAAATCAAATGGCCCAAACACATCTTTCTTTCTTTCTTGTTTTTGTTTTTTTTTGAGATACAGTCTTGCTATGTAGCCCAAGCTGGCCTCAAACTTTTAGCGATCCTCCTGCCTCAGCCTCCAAGTGCTGGAATTACTGGTGTGTGTGCCACTACGCCCAGCTCCAAACACATCTTTTACAGTGAATAACAGTCTATAGGGCCAACTTCATTCAATCGGTCAGACAGTCTTCTGTTTAGTGATCCTAAACAGAAAGAAAGTAATAGGTATACACAAGAAGAAAAGCTCAAGAAAGCAAAAACACTTTCTGAAAGATTAAAATGAAAAAAAGTTTGTAAGAAATAAAAAACCCCCAAAATTCTTAGAAAGTAAAAATATAATAGGAGAAATGAGACACAATGAGGCTTATCAGAAGAAGTTGAGAAATGCGTCCAGAAGTTACAGCAAAAAGCAAATGATAGAAGATGGAGAAAAAGGTAAGAAAAGGAGAAGACCTGTACAGAAGGCCCGACCTTTGAGAAATGAGATTTCAGAAGTAGAGAATTTTAAAAATTAAAGACTCAATCCAAAGAATCGTAGCTCCAATACTTAAAGGGCACATCAGATCTTTACTATACGGAGGGAAAAAGACCTCTGGGGCACGTAGCTGTGAAATGATGACCCTATCAACTCACGCAGGAAGGAAGGGTTTCATAAAAAATCAAGAATCAGAGCAGACTCTGTCGCTGTAGCCTTAGCAGGCCTGAGTTCTCAGGTTTGATCTCCAGCATGAAGGGAAGAAGAAAAGACGTATTTCTATCACTGAGTAAAAGTATGGGACTGAAGTAAGTGAAAAATATAAAGAGCTAAGCAAACCAACAATGTTATGCAGAAAGGAGAAAAGAAATCACAATACAGTGCATATTCAGTTCAACTGAGGAAAGCATGAGAATCCCCATAATATGATCATGAAATGATTGTCTAGCCCAAAATTATATGACATTTGAAATACAGGTGATTGGTGCAGCGGTAGCAGATATGCCCTGTTTTCCAGGAAGAAATAATTAGAATTGGAAAAAGAAGGAGGGCTCGGAGCACGTCTTCTCGAGGGGTGACCCGCTGCCAAGTGCTGTCCCACAGGAAAGCAGGCCCGTGACGGCGCCAGCGCGAGCTCGCCACCGCACTCACCAGGGTCTGGCACTGTGTGGCTCTTGGCTCCTCTCCACAAAAGGTAAACATTTTGAATCAATTCAGAACCTCGAGGCAGCCCTGACAATGCAACTGACGACGTTCAGCAAAGCGGCAAGTATGACGGTGAAGGGTGCTCCCAGCAAGTGTTTTAAGGGGGATTCATGGCAATGTGTCCTCACTGTATAAAACTGTTTTTTAAAAAGATAAACATCCTCTATATTTTTTGATCCCACCTAGTATTACTGATAGAATGGTAAGTGCTGTCATAGGGAGTGAAAAATTGGCAAAGGGTAGGACATGTTTTTAAATTAAAATCTGTACAACTATTTCTGAACTCTTTACATATATAATAGTATCTTTTAAATAACCAAACTCTTTGAAAATTATGTTCAAGTCCATTACCAAATGCCACATGCTGAAAAGACCACTGGGAAGTGAGGTAAGACCAGGATCTAAGAAGGGGAGACATCCACGTCACGTTCCCAACTAGGTCCTAGCACCCAGGTCAGGAGTGTCAGTGGGTCTGCTGAGTGAGTGAGTGGGTAAGAAGAATGCAGCATCATCTTCACAGAGAGATGGAGAAGGACATGCATGTAACAGCTGATGAGACATTACCTTCGCTACAGTAAGAGAGACCAGGAAAAATTTGACCAGAATAAAAAAGTGTGCCACAGAGTGATAGGCAAAAAGCCACAGAGCACCAAGTACAAGGAGTGTACTTAATGTCAAGTTCTTACAGGGCTAATGTTTCTCTCTACTTCATTTACTTGAGTATTTACTATGTATGAGGTATTGCTCTAAGTACTACAGATAACAGCAGTGAAGAAAATACATATACGGTATGCATGTTCCTGAGAAAGAACAATATCAGAATATTCAGCAGTATCAGAATATTCAGCAATATCAGACTGCTTAATATCAGAATATTCAGCAATATCAGAATATTAATATCAGAATATTAAGCAATATCAGATTATGTTTTGCACTGTGGAGAGAGGAAGAGGGAGAAAAAACATAAATCAAGATGATAAAGATGTATGTTTAGAATGTGGTGCTCAATTGCATTAGGTCACCTGTAATCTCGGCACTCAGGAGGCTGAGGCAGGAGAACTGCTGCGAGTTCGAGACCAGCCTGGGCTACAAAGTGAGTTCAAGGCCAGCCTGAACTGCATAGTGAGACCCCTTCTCAAAAAGACAAAACAAACAAGCAAAAAAACCAAAATTGCACTGGGTGTCAGGAGAGATTTCCCTGCAAGATGGCATCTAAACTGAAACTCAGAATGACAGTAAGCTGAACACAGTATTTTGGGAAGACGATGCCAGGTAGAAGGAACAGGAAGTACTCTTTTGCTCGGTGGTATCTGGGCCATGGTAGCACTCTGGTATTCATTCTGAGGGGAGTCACTGTAAGGGATAGATAATATCTGATTTGCTAATCTTTAGACAGTCC
>NW_004955437.1:3683737-3709703 GCF_000276665.1 Chinchilla lanigera
GCAGTACAGCAGAAGGGGAAAGTGAGGGGACCGCAGTAGCCATCCAGGGAAACCACACAGTGGCCAGGCCTAGAAGCTAGAGTAGGGGATTGACACGTATCACTTGGAAAGCTGCTCTATATCCTTTGAATATTATGTTTCCTAAGAGCTTCTCATAATATTCCAGAATACAGAGCTGGGCACAGTGGTGCACGCCTATAATCCCAGAACTCAGGAGGCTGAGCTAGGAGGACCCCTGCCAACTGGAGGCCAGCCTGGGCTACACAGAGAGTTCAAAGCCAGTCTGAACTACACAGTGAGACCCTGACTCAAATTTTAAAAAAAGGAAGGAAAGGAAAAGAGAACAGAGAAAAGAGCAGGAGCAGGAGCAGGAGCAGGAGCAGGAGCAGGAGCAGGAGCAGGAGCAGGAGCAGGAGCAGAGCAGGAGCAGAGCAGAGCAGAGCAGAGCAGAGCAGAGCAGAGCAGAGCAGAGCAGAGCTCCACAGCAAATACTGGAAATGAGTTCCTGCTGGGTCTGGACCACTTCCCACTTCCAGAGCTCTGAGTAGCGTAACTTATATGCAAACCATTCTACTGTAGGTTTAAAAAAAAAAAGATTCTCAAAACTTTCCTAACTAGGTACATAGCAAAAAACCGAAACTATTAATAAAATAACTTGCTAATTAGAATGAAGACTGCATTATTTAACCTGAAGACTAGAAAGGAAAATTACTTTTCAGACTTGTTAAAGGTAGAAAAATTGATATACTCTTTTGGGGAAATATGACAAACACAAAAATATGTAACATGTAATTATTTGTAATTACATGTAATTATACATGGTTAAAAATAAGCAAGTCAGGCACCGTGGTGCATTCCTGTGATCCCACCTATTAAGCAGGCAGGATAGGGTGGGAAGATCTTGGGTTTGAGGCCAGCGTGGGCAATTCATCAAGACATATCTCAAGAAAATGAAGAAAGAAAAAACGTAATATGGAACTATACATCAAAAAGTTTAAAAAAAACCCACTCAATAAATCTACATCTAGGACACATCCTAAAGACAGAAAGACTCTAAAGCAAAGGGTCTTATCACAAAGTACTATTAAAAATGTGTAGATTATATGTATAACCAACTGAATTTTATATAAATTCCTCATGACCAAGTGTCTAGAACATACTAAGTGAATGTGGCTACAATTTTTAGGTTCGATGCCAATTCTGGAAATGGGAATGGGGTAAGGGAGGATATGAACATAGGGTGCAAGTATGAAAGTGATTGAGAAGAGGGATAAAGTAAGATTGGCCCGAAATGACATTACTGAATCAGGATGATGCGTAAGTGGTAGTTTTGGGGTGCACAATTCTTCCTGCCTTCACAAATATGTCAACTTTTCATAATAAAAGCTGAAAAGAGAGAAAAAATACTCACTAAAATGTGAAGTAACCCTACATAGAGAGAATTGCAGATGTTTTCTTTTAGCGTAAGTCCAAATCTTCACTCATGCACAGTGACTTCAAAACAGGCTGAGACAAGTTTAACTTACCACCCAACAGGCATTTCCAAGATCAGCAATCTTCACTTTGAGTTTTTCTGCATTTTTTGGCTCAAGGGGATTAACAAGAAAATTTCCAGCAGTGGATTTTCCTACAGACAACAGGTACCATCAATAAAACTGTTCAATAAATACAGAAATACCCAAAGGGTAGTGAAGTTCTCCAAAGTAAGAGTTCTAGGTAGGCCCCCAGTTGGCAAAGTAAAATAAAGTTCTGAAAACACAGCAGCACCCTCAGTTTCTAGAATTAAACACACCCGTGCTCATAGGACCCAGTGAAACGCTGCGTACCCATCCCAGATCTGCACATGAAGGCAGCACGGTCGCCTGCTGGCACGGCGGTATTTCCATCTGGAAATGCACGAACGTGCTGCACAGGGATGAGTGCTGGGGGACTACAGCTCACGGGTACCTTTGCTGTCCAGTGGTCCGTTCTGTCCCTCCTCTTGCTCCTCTTCACCAGGGATCTCTGCCCGAATGCTTTCTTGCAGTTGGGTGATGTGCTGCTCGTTGAAGGACTGGTCTCCAGTTGCAGAAGACTGGCACACCATGGCATCTGACACCTCCGGGGGCGCAGGTGTACAAGAGTCTGTATCTTGAGATATGCTGTTGTCCCCATTTTGGGAGCTTAGGAAACTAGGTTCCTGCTTCAAATTTTGGACATCACAGTCATTAGCATTATGGAGATCCTCTTTAAGCCTCAATGTTTCTTTGTTACTGTTCTCAGTATAATTACTGACTTCAATTACTCCATTGCAATTAATTTCTGTTGCACCACCCTCTACACCACGCTCCACAAGTATCTGATCCTGGCCAATGGAACTTGACTCTTCTAAGAAACAAACAAACAAAAAAAGATGTATGTGTATGTGTGAGTGAAAGAACAGGACAATTCCCACTAGATGAAGACATGTTCTAGAGCTGATACTGAGTGACATAAAAACCATGACTGGACATCTAAAGCCTCTTTATGGAAGGACACAAAGCTATTGGCCTTACCCAATAGCTAAATTAAGTCTAACGCTCCATTTCCTGAGAAAAGTTAGAAATAACATTTTATTACCTGCCTAACATTATGACAAGATCTGACTTATTATAAGGACACCCCCAGAGATGTGTTGTATGTATGAGACCACTATATTATAACAACAATCAGCTAATGTTAACGTGTGCCATAAAGTGATTTTTGTGATGCTCTATTTATACCAAGTTTTTCTTGGGTCATTTTATTAGGTGGGTTCTCTTTCAAGGGTCTTTCAACAGGACTCTCTGATTCTTCTTGCTTGTTGGGTCTTTTTTGCCCAGGGCCCGACTCTTTCTCCATTTCCTCAATCTCCTGCATTCGCTTCTCTAGTAATTCTGCCTGGCGCTTCTGCTTCTTCTTCAATTTCTTCTTCTTATTCTTTGACATTTTGTCAGCCTGGGCGGAGATTACAAACAAATAAAGCCTTCAGGTGGCTAATCCATTAGTCCTAGTTGGAGATAACTGTTAACTTTAATTACTTCCTAATTAAGTTTCACTCTTCCCCTAAATTTTTTCATTAACTTAAAAGCTGCAGGTACTCTTATGAAAGCAAATACAAACAAATTCACAATAAATGTTGGTTTTCTGAGCAGTCTGTGGGGGGGGATTAATCTCAGACACTCAAATTTACAGAAACCTCAACCAGTACAAACTTGCTAAATACGCACAGGAATTTATTGGAAAAAATTATAGAAGCGCAGGAATATTTTTTCCTTTTGGGTTCCAAACTCTGAACAAATTGCGACCACAACAGAAGAACCCACGCTCATAGCCCATAGATCAAAATTAAAATAGAAACCCCTTGTACTTACTGGTTTAGGTTGGGGAGCAGTACTGACTGAAAAGAAAAGAAGGCCAAGTAAGAATCTAGCATTCAGCAGGCAATACAACCTAAGGCTGAGATAAGACCCCTAGCAGAATGAAAAACTTTCCTACACAGTCTGCATTGCTTTTAACTGACCTTGGCAGAAGCTACATTCTTTTTATTTTCAAAGAACACAAACAATGCACACAAAATTTGTCAAGCTTAAAAACATTTTAAGTTAAATCCTTTCCCGGGTAGCAATCAACATATTGAAAGAGACAAGTTCCCGTTTCTGGTTCCTATGACTAATGTCACTGAAATCACCTGTTTTCCACCACCATGTAGTGCTTAATAGAGCAAGTGACAAGACAACCTTTTCATGCACGTGCAAGATTCCTACAACTCCTTTTTTTTTTGGTCTTTTTGAGACAGGGTCTCACTATGCAGTTCAGGCTGGGCTTGAATTCACTTCGCAGCCCAGGCTGGTCTCGAATTCCCAATGGTGCGCCTGCCTCAGCCTCCCGAGTGCTGGGATTATACGTGTGTACCACCAAGCCCAGCTCCTACACCTCTTTTAATTTTTTCCCCTCAGCAGGTGTCAGTGTTTAAAAGAGAGTCTAGGAAACATCAAAAGCCACAGTAATTTGCTACTTCCTTGTATATATAGTGCATTACAGATAACAGTGCAGTTTGGGTCAGATGCAGTGTCAACTATATCCACATTATTGCATAACAGATGTCGTAACTTTTTTATCTTGCAAAACTGAAACTATACCTATCAACACCGCCACCCTGCTTCTTCTTTCTCCAGTCTTTCTTTAAAAGACTGATAACTGATGCTTCAACATGAGTATCACGAAAGTTCCTCAAATATGATTAAACTATTAAATTAGAACTTATACCTCAAATGGAAAAATCATCACAATCATAGCAAGCATACTTTACCTAACATACAAAACTACATGGCACACTGGAAACGGCTAACATCCAAGTTAATCCCATTAACTCTGCAGGAGGCAAAATGAAGCCCGTAACTTAGCCAGTGTCTGCCAGGGTGGTGAAGTGAGGATTCAAACCGCTCTGACTACTCTATTTCTAAACCCCAGCTCCTAACACCAGTGTTACCTTGTCCCTGTGCAGATTGCTAATTTGTAGATCAGCAGATGTGATCATGGTAAGAGCTAAGCACATCAAAAAAAGAAAGAGAAAGAAACCTGTACACAAGTCACTATCTATTTATTAGTTTCTGGATTTCTGAGACGGTCTCACCATGTAGTTCAAGGCCAGCCTCCAACTCACAGTGATCCTTCAAGTGCTGGGATTACAGGCATGCACCTTCACCCCTGGCACAAGGTGTCACTTTAATATAATATATAAAGTACACAGCAATCTCTAGTTGTCTTCTCATATGGAACAATAATGAAAATGAAGTCTCCTGAAAGCTGATTTAAATATTTAAGTATCTTACAGCGAAATGACTAAATGGTGTTGCTGATATATTTAAGTATTTTACAGCCGAATGAGTGGTGTTAACTCCCTGCTAACAGAATAAAAGTAGACATTTGTCTTAACTTTTAATGAGAGCAAACCACTCTGCTCCCACCCCTATTATACCTGCAGACCCAGAAGGAGGAGGAGCTCCGGACCGCTGCCATTCTGTTGCTTCTGCTGCCAGTCTCCGGATGTATTGCTCGTTCACTGACAACAAGATGTTTTCTGGTTTTATGTCCGTGTGGATGATACGGCACTTGGTGTGTAAATAGTCCAGACCCTGTAACACCTAAATGGAATAGATTAGTAGACTTAGAAAGACAAAACACAAGTTTTTCTGGGGAAGAAATCACATTTAAAAAATAAATAAATGAATGAAAGCACAAAGAAACTTCCCCAGAAATATTAATTATAAACTTCCAAGGTTCCCAAAGCTAATTCTGTTTGGAGATACTCTTTAATTAGGTGTACCACAAAGACTGAAAATAAACGTTAAACATACTCTTTAAATGCTGAAATGTAGATGAGGAAAGAGAACTAGGTATCTTGTAGTACAAATTTCCTCACTGATAAATAAAATCTCTTATTTCCCAGTCTAGACTTTTTCTATGATATATTATCCAAACAAAGTATTTTTTCTGTAAAGTAATATTTTGACAGTAAATTGAATTCTATGCTTATCTAATGCTATTTAGAAAAGTGCCCACAAAAAAATGTTGTTTAAAGAAATGATACTAATTTGACATAGCAATTCTATAGTTAATACATATTTAATACCCTATTTTCCAAAGTCAGGCACCTCACACAGCTTCTGTCTCTTAACAATTATTATATGAGCCAAATCTGGGGCAATATCACAGTAATACTGAAACATTTAAAAACAGAATACATATAGTAAACCCTATGGGCTAAATTCTACTGGCAATAGGAAACTCCTGATCCTTTAATATTAAGATATCACCCCATAGCGAAGACAGATACACACTTGCTGAATAATTCTTTTGACACAAGGCAACGGAAGCCCCTGGTAGTTGGACTTGATGATCCACTTGAGCAGGTGATGCCCCAGCACTTCAAACACCATGCAGATATCTAACAGTTCATTAAGGAAGCAAGAAGGTACTCAAGAGAGAAGCAGGACAAGATGTGGACTCCAATTCAATGGAAATGTCCTAGATCACTGTCTTCAATATAAAAAGAGGTTGACTGAAAAAATACGTACCTGTTAATATTCTAAAATTCTTCGGCCTAATACTGTAGGTAATGAAAGCACCCCTGAAACAGAGAACTGTGTGTGGGAGCTGCTTTACTGAGAAAGTTATACACACTAAGACAGAGGTGAAGAGAAAAGTGAAACCTGCACATGCAACTAGTGCAAGTGCTAGGCTCAAGCTGTCGATTAGATACAGGCTAAGAAATTTCTTCCCTCATGTCCAGGGTGGTCACTTCCGTTCTCAGTCTCCAAGGAAGAAAAAACACATTCTTTTTTTTTTTTTTTTTTTTTGTCTTTTTGAGACAGGGTTTCACTATGAATTTCAGGCTGGTCTTGAACTCACTTTATAGCCCAGGCTGGCCTCAAACACAGTGACCCTCCTGCCTGGTCGTCTGGCTGTGCTGGGATTACAGGCATGCGCTGCCATACCCAGCTAAAAACACATTCTCTTCCTTGGCAGGAGAGGACAATGCACAAAATGTCAACATGTCCCCCCACCTTTTATGATACAGGGGTGGGATTCAGGGCCTCAGGCATGCTAGGTAAATGCTCTCCCATTGAGCTACACTCCTAGTCCCCAAATTTTTCACAACAGCAAAGTGACTTGCTTTATGTGCTGCAGTTTACAAAACTTCTAGTGCCACCGTGTGTTCTCTTTATGCCTAAACATCGGATCACACCACAGCAGGAATACTGAGTGCGCAGGACTGCAAGGTGAGTAGCTTTGGGAGTATCTTCCACACCAGAAGCGTCTACATATACTGGAAACCTAAGTGTATATGTACAGCAAGACATACATAATGGCCTACTGGCCAGATTTTTGTTTTAAATAAAATTCATCACTAAACAAAAGCATGAGCTCCTTAGAAGAATGGCCATATCCACGGCTACCAGGCAGGGTATGCCTGGAACACCTTGTCATGCCAACAAATAAGGACACGAGCCAAGAAGAACAGGAGCCAGCTTGAACAGGAGGCCGCCGGCCAAAGTAGGGCGCATCTCAGAGAGTGAGGTTATGTGCTAACGCACTAATTAAAACTAGAGCGACCCCACAGTAAGAGTGAGGAAGAGAAATGCCTTTAGAGAAGAAAGCCAGATGTACAATGGAAATGAAAGGCAGTACGAAGTGGTGAGTGGCGAATTCTGCGCCTCTCCAACTGTTTTAAGCCCCCTCCTACCCTGACTTTCAGAGCATTTTTAATCTGTGCCGTCTTCCTCTTTATTCGTTTTGGGAGCCAGACATAAAGACTCCAAAGTTCACAAGCAACTGTCCATATTGGGAAAGTTACTGCTTGCCCACAGAAAAGCACACGTTCACTTGGCAGAAAAGACCTGCCAAGAACTTTAGTTTAGGATAATCCCTTGCACAGAGAGTCCACAACAATAAAAAACAAGCTGGGCATGGTTGTGCCCGCCTGTAATTGACACACTCAGGAGGCTGAGGCAGGAGAAGTGCTATGCCTTCAAGGCCAGCCTGGGCTACAAACTGACTTCAAGGCCAGCCTGAACTGTACAGTGAAACTCTGTCTCAAAATGACAAAAATCAATCAGTCAATCAATAAAAACCAAAAACTACACCCAAAACAACAACAGTAATAAGAACAGCAAACCCTGAGTAAGGGGCAGATCTGATTTCCAGAGTTACCGTATTAATAAATCCAAATGCTCAGTCTTCAACAACAAAACAAAATCCACAGGACTGCAAAGAGCGCAGTACAGAGCACTGAAAGGAAATGAATCAACAGAAACTGCTCCTGCAAAAGATCTGACGTCGGATCTACACAAAGTCATTAAAACAAATGTCTTAAAGATATTCAAAGAACTAAAAGAAGATGTGGGTTAAGTCTAAAGAATAAGAAACTAAAAACAAACCAAAAAGAAATTCTGGAGCTGAGAGTTCCACTGAAACGAAAAATTCACGAGATCCCAAGGCAGATTTGAACAGGCAGAAGGGAAAATTAGCCAAGCTGGAGATTGGAAAATGTAAGTGATGTGTTGAATGTGAGGAATAAACAGAATTAAGTGGTTGAGCAGAAGGAAAGTGCACAGGGCCCAAAGGAACTTGTGGGACACCATTAAGTGGACCAACACACACACCGTAGCAGCCCCAGAAAAGACAGAGTATCTGAAAAGATAATGGCTGAAACCACCCCAACTTTGATGAAAGACATGTATTTGAACATCCAAGACGCTAAGTGAACTGCAGGTAAGACGAACTCAAGAAGACCCACACCAAGATACGTAATAATCAAACAAGAAAAAGATGAAGGTCCTTGAAAACTGCAAGAGATTTGTCATATGAAAGCAAGATCCTCAGTAAAACTGTCAGCAGATTTCTCATCAGAAACTGAAGAGGCCAAAAGGCAGCAGAGTCAGTATGTTCTAAGTGCTGAAAGAGTGTCAATTAAAAATCCTACTTCCAGGGGCCAGGGATATAGCTCAGCAGTACACTGCCTGCCTGGCAAGTGCAAGGTCCTGAGTCTGATTCCTGCTAAAAGAAAAAAAAAAAAAATTCTACATCCAGCAAAACTGCCTGTGGTGTACTGACAACTGGTGGTCAACTTGCAACACCCAGGTGAACTGAACCAGCACGGTGCTGGGTGTGGGAGGCCCGCCTAAGGACTGTTGCCAGCAGCATATAAGGCAGAATGGGAGAAGGACAGAGGCTGTTGGGAGCTGGTAGGAGCTGGAAGGTGCTGTTAGAAGCTAGAGGGAGCTGTTGGTTTTCCTGGAGGAGTTTGTCATGCTGGCTTTCCTGGTGAACTTGGCTGTTACCATCAGGGGAGGAACTCAGGACCTCGTTGCGCAGAATGGCTTCGCTTCACTTTTTGGGAGCTCTGGTCCTCACTCTGAGCATCGCTTCCTGGCTCCAGAGGGGAAGAAGGTGTACTGCTCAGTCTCCTGAGAAGCTTGTCCGTTAGCTTTCCTGGTGGAAACTCGGCTTTCCTCATTATTGGAGGAGCTCGGGACCTCACTGTTGCTGAGGATGGCTGTGGTACTTTGGGGATGGGGTGGGAGGCTCTGGTTCTTTTGAGTGTCGCTCCCCGGCTCCAGTGCAGACCCCTCAGCCTGCTAGCACAGATCCTTCATCCCGCTGGCACAGACTTTCTAGCTTCCACCACTGACCTTAGGGCCTTCCCAGCGCAGATCTGTGAAACAGGCCTGCATGAGACATTGTCATGGGCTCTAGGCCTCCAGCTGGACTTGAAAGAGGCATTGTTATGGGCTCTAGGTCCTCAGCTGAACTCATACAGGACATTATTGTGGGATCCAGGGCCTCAGCTGGATTCTTTGGTCTTTAGTGTGTCCTACACTCTCTTTGCATTTGATTCTTTGGGTGACTATTATAAATAATCTTATAAAGTAGGTGTCTTGTATTATATTGCTCCCCTTGCAAAAACCTCAACCATGATACCGTCTTTTAAAAGCAAGAGAGAAACTAAGCCGTTCACATGAAAACAAAAGATGAGGGAATTAACTACCAGTAGCCGTGCCCTATAAGAAATGCTCAAAGGAGTTCTGGAAGGTAAAATGAAAAGACAGAGATACTAACTCAAAGGCATACAAAGCAAGAAAGATCTCAAGATAAAGAGATGGGAATTGTAACAGCTGATATTACCGTATCTTTGGTCTGTAATGTCATGCTGTTTTCTACATCACTGAAAGACACCATGGGTGGGGGCATGGGACTCATGCACCTGCTTGGCAAGCACTCTACCTCTGAATTACACCTCCAGCCCTAAAAACAGGAATTTTCTGAAAGAATTTTAATGCATAAAAACATTACTCTTTAGCATCAATAACTGAAATACTGAACTGTTAAGAGAAATCTACGTATCTATCTGAAGTTAAAACTGGCATAAATTCAAATTATACAAAGTTAAAACACAAGTCAATGTTGTTAAACTTTAGGACAGTGAATCTAATCCTGCGGTAATCACACTGACTATACAGAAGGAAGTGAAAAAGGAATTTAAATGTTTCATTACCAAAAAAATATCAACTCATGACAGAAATTCAAGGAACAAAACACTATATGGCACAGAGAAAATGGATGGCGGAATGGTAGAGCTCATTATCAGTGAACTCTCCAACCCAAAGCCAGATACTGAAGCTGGGTGTGATGCACACCTGTAACCCTGGCTTCGGCAGAAAGAAGGACCGTGAGTTCAAGGCCAGCCTGGGCTTGCAAAGCAAGACCCCATTAGAAAAAGAAAGGGGAAAGAAGATGTGCTGTCCCAGCCCCACAGTCCCAGCACTCTGGAAGGCTGTGGCAAGAGGATCACAAATTCAAGCCAAGGCTGGGCAACTTAGCGACTCAGTAAGACCCCATCTCAAAACAAAAAAAGATCTAGGGTTACAGCTCAGTGTAAAGGCTGGACTCAATGCCGTACAACAAATAAATACAAAAAAAAAAAGCAACAACCTTTTCCAGATATACTCTAAAACAACTATGAATGGAATAGTAAGGTCAGCTACACAACCATCAGGAAAAATAGACAGAAGTAAGATCAGCTGTAAGGTGATGACCTGTAAAATGGGTAATGGATAGGTGGTGAATTTTTAAATTTTTCTACCGTTTGTTTTGCTTTGTGGTACTCGGGTATTGAATTCAAGGGCCTTTGCAACAAGCTAGAGCCCCAGACCTTTTGTTTATTTTTAAAACTTTGAAACAAGGTCTTGATGAATCACTATGTTCCCTAAGGCTGGGCTTGAACTTATGATCCTCCTACCTCAGTTTCTTAAAGTACTGAGATAACAGGCATATGACATCACATCTGGCTTTATTCTACTTTTTTATGTTTTACCAGAGTAAGTTTTTTTTTTAAACTGCTTTTAAAAAGTAAACAAAACACAAAACTTTTAAGCAATTTTCTTATACTTATAGCTTCACCTTCTTGTCTTTTTTCTGTTGAGAAGCAAAATATTTTGCTTCACAAACATTTAAATTTGTAAACAGTGATATGAAATGACATTTAGTAGCTTAAAAATGAAAAAGATCTCAATAAAACACCATAATTAGTTATGGAGCAAAATATAGGAGGTCGAATAGCTTTGGGTAAAAGAAGACTTTGGGGTCAAGAAGGCAGGGGTCAGAATAAAGAGAAGTACTTGAAATTAACACATCAAAAAGAAATCTAGAGATGGTATAAAGAAAACAAAGGGCTAAAAACATTACTGATTAAGAGCCATATTAAAAATACAGGGGCTGGGGATTTAGCTCAGCGGCACAGCGCCTGCCTGGCAACCGCAAGGCTGTGAGTTCAATTCCCGGTACCAGAAAAAAAAAAAGAGAGAGAGAGAATACACTGTAAGAGGCGCCTGCAAAAGAGGAAAGGTCAACAGTAAAAGAATGCAGCACAAAGCCTTCGTTACAAATACTTTCCTGAGAAAGAACAGTGATGTGATGCAAAAGCAATCCTGCCTGGACACACAGCAAAGGCGGATGTGCAGCTCCAGGTATAGGTGTGCTGTGCATTGAGGTAAACAACCCAGCACCTTGAGTAACAGCCTTCTCAATCTCTGACCACAGCAATCAAAGCACGAGCCAAGACAGCTGGGAGAAGAACAGAGAAATAGCTAAGGAGAAGAGGAGAAACTAATTAAAAGGGAATTCCGTGGACATAAACCACCTAGTAATGTTTCAAAAATACCTCAAGTTGGGCTTGGTGGAGCACCCCTAAAACCCCAACACTCAGGAGGATGAGGCAGGAGGATCTATGCAAGTTCAAGACCAGCCTGGGCTACAGAGGGAGTTCAAGGCCAGCCTGAACTACACGGTAAGGCCCTGCCTAAACAAACAAACACCCTTAAACTTGAAATTCACATCTTCTAAGTTAATGGTTAAAATAAAGTGTTCTTGCTTAGGGTCAAAAGTGCCCATCATTACTAAGAAGAGTATGTAGAGTGATTACTTGTAATTTACTTGTCACTTTCCCAGCTAGTAAAAAAGTCTGGCATTATGACAAACACTACAAACTTAAATACGAGACAAAATCTAATGGCTACCCTGACATTCTGTGCAGGCATTTCTCGTTTAGCTTTCTTAATACTCTCCATACACACACACAGAGTACACCATCTAACAAAGGTCTACAATAGGAATAAAATATACTTTTTTCAGATGGATGTAATACTTTTCCTTAGCCATCTGGAGACTGATTTTTGTTTCCATAAGGCAATGACTTAGAATTTCAGGAGATGTCTTTTCACCTTTACCATCTATTTCCTTTCCTTTCTCACACTTTTTGCTTTCCAGTTTCAATTTCTTCCCACAGTCTACACCGAAAGTACAGTCATTTGTACGCTACTCTCTCAGAGGGGGAGGGGAATCAATGTCATGAAGGACGTGTGTTGAGAGGGGCTAAACAGGCATGGAAAGTGGGATGATATATCAAGTGTCTCTCCTATACATGTTAAAATAGTCCACGAACAAATAATTTTACATTCTCCAATCAAGTATCTGTACAGAACATTTATAGTTAACTTGCGAAGAAAATGAACTAAGGTTCAAACATCCAGCTCTAATATTCTAAAACTTAAGATTCAAAATATAAAACAAGTCAATTTTTTTCATTATGTTAGAATGTGAACAATAATATTCAGATTCTAAACATAATCTAAAGCTTGCTGCGGTGGCACATGCCTGTAATCCCAGCACTCAGGAGGCTGAAGCAGGAGGATCACTGCAGATGGCCAGCCTGGGCTACAAAGTGAATTCAAGGCCAGCCGGAACTGCATAGCGAGACCTTGTCTCAAAACAAAACAAAAACCCATATATATATAATACATATAATATATATATATAAAATATATATTATATATATATAAATGTATATATAAATATTTATATATAAAATATGGTGGTTCAACTACTGGATGACTTCAAAATATCAGGAGTTAATGGAATATGTATATTTTATAGAACTTACCTTATATTTATATATAAATTATATATATATATATTACCATATATATATGTATACAAAATCTACACTGACAAACCTCTTCAATATGAAGACCAGGTGTAAACCAAAACTATACCTTAAATTCTGCATTATTTTTTAATGAAAAGTTACTTCTCTTAAAATTTCCGTGTTGCCAGGTGTGGTGGAGCAAATCTGTAATCCCAGCACTCAGGAGGCTGAGGCAGAAGGATTGCCTGAGTTTGAGGCCAGCCTGGACTACACAGTGAGTTCAAGGCCGGGCTGAACTATACAGCAAGACCACGTCTGGGAAAAAAAAAAGTAAACAACAAAAGAAAATTTCTGTGCTAATTATGAAGCTCATAGAACCTTTATTTAGTAATACTAAGCTACTTTCTAAAAGAGTTTCTTTTGATGTTACTTTCATTCACCTGAAAAGGGAGTAAGGATGGGGGAACCTAAAGCAGTATCTTGAAAAAGCTTATCATAGACAATTCAGATCTGTGTTCAGAAGTGTACAACAAAAGGTGTGAGAGTCGTGATGCCCACCTGAACGGGTTAGGAAACACTCAGGATTCAGTTCTGACCGACACGTAAGATTCAAACTGGCGAGGGAAGACTCACCCTGGATGTGGCTGGCACCAACCCACAGGCTTGTGGCCTGACCCAACAAAGAAGACGCAGCCCTGCCTTCTGCTTCCTCAGAGGGGCTCTGGTCTTCCTCAGTGCCTCTGGACGCCCAGCACAGACCTTTCGGCTTCCCAATACAGACCCCCCGGCTCTGCTGTGAGCTCCAGGCTTTTGACTTCTGGCTCCTCACCATGCAGACAGGCTTTCTGCACTCTCCCAGCCCTGACTCCACAGGTGGCTACTGTATTTACTTTGTAAATCCTTTATGTATCATATATATTTATGATATTCATATAATATATGTTTATACTATATAGTACACCTATATATAATACATTGTTATATATACTTATATTACATATATTTCAAAAATATTAAATCTGTCCCACTAGTGAACCCTAACTGATACAGAAGTAGTTTTTATCATAGGTTACAGATATCAATGTTATTTGTACAACTCTAGTTCCTTCCCCTGGGATAAGGGGCTGGGGATTTAGCTCAGCAGGCAAAGAGCGCCTGCCTGGCAAGCGCAAGGTCGTGAGTTCGGTTCCCGGTACCGGAGAAAAACCAAAAAACCAAAAAAATGATACTCATCCTTCCCCTGGGATAAAGTTATTTCATGACTTATAAAAGGTAAGTTCTGAAAAGGATACGTGTTCCATTAACTCCTGATATTTTGAAGTCATCCAGCAGCTGAACCACCATTTCTCTGTTGGGATCACTGGGGTCTGAATTGCGAACCTGTCAGGAAGAGAGAGCTTGGTGAAAGGGAAAGCATGGAAACAAGCCAAACGGTACCAAGTCCGAAAAAGAACATTTATAAATCTATAAACCAGATTTCTTTTTTTTTAAAAGAGGAAGAAAATAAAAACAAAATAAAAACAAAACAACACGAGAACAATAAAAACGATTATATGTTACATTTATGCTACTAAGTGTGGCTTAGAAATTAACTGCTGGTTACTCAGCTACTGGAAACTAAGTCACGTTCACAGGATGCAAATCAATCACAGGACCAACCACAATGTTTATCAAGTTGACTTTTTAAGAGAAAAACTCTCAGTGAAAGGCAGTACACACTGATTTCCTTTGGGGCACATGCTCCTTCTCTGACCACAAACAACTTTGAAAAGCACTGCCTCGGAGAGCTCCTGGTCCAACATATTCCTTTTATGAACAAAATGTTTGAAGAGCAGCAAGAATAAAATGAGATGGCGGGCACACTGGGACAGAGATGGACCTAATGCAGGTTTCCTACCATGAAGTTTAAGCTCCTCCTACTGTGTTGACTTCTGAATTTATAACAAAACTGACATAAATGTTCTCCTAAAATTCACCTAAGTTTCCAAGTATAAATGGGATTAATGAATACAGAATTTACTTTTTGTTATGCGTTTTACAACGCATTTTATTAGCACCACGCTCTAACCGAGCTAACCAGCCACACTTATAACGTATTTTAAAACAAAGTAAAGATAAAAATTTTTTACACAATTTTCCTCTTACCCCACAGTAGGTTATCTGGCACAGAAGACATACCCACCAATGCTGTTGTGCTTGCCTGACAAGTTTTTGGAGTGGCAGTGTGTGTGGAGAATCCAATTACATCAGATCTCACCAATTCCCTACCACACGCTTGTGCAAATGTTATCTCCATCTACACCTTCTTCTCGGTACTAGAACTTTACAGCAGGTACAGTAAAAACTTACCCGTGCTAAAGCGTCTACTAGTTGCTATGTCTAGTTAATACTACATAATGTTTTGCAGATACACCTATGATGTAATACTCACTGATTTCAGCAACCGGATTTCATCTAGTGCTGTTTCAGTATAATGTTCAGCACTTTTAACTACTTTCATTGCCACAAACTTCTTTCCCCTAAGAAATAAAGACAGGTAATTAAGACTAAATGCACTACCCATACTTGGGAAGCTAAGAATTGGTTATAACTGGCAGATGATAAGCAAATATAAAGACAGTACTGATTTCATGTTCCCTGTAGCCACACTTTCTATGCAATCACTTTTAACTGTTAACTGGCACAACTGGCAAGATTTCATTTACAGAAAGAAAACAATCTGTTCTCAGATAACCTCAGTCACTGAAAAATTTCTCTAAATTAAAATCTACCTTTTAACTGGGAAGGTAGCTCAGTGGCAGACCCCTTGCCTAGCGTGTGCAAGATCCTGGATTGGCTTCCCAGCACCACAAAACAAAACAAAACAAAACAAAACAAAACACTATCTTCAGAGTATCTCCTGGAGTAGTATCTACTTGGGAGAGTATCTCCCAAGTAACATTAAGAAATGGGGATAAATAAGGGAAAAAACACTACTAAGTCAGAGTTATTCTTTATATGTCTGTACAGTAAAAGACGCAAGGTTAAAAGGTACTTTATCCTATAAGAAGCCTGAAGACCTACTTGGATAAAAACAAAATAACAAGTCACAAAAATCAAGTGATAATAGTGACGTGCGTAGATAGCAATTACTGTTCCATCAAAGACAGGTGATACGTGTTTAGGTAAATACTCAATGTTAAAGAGGTATTTTTATTGCCTGTAATTTTTATGTAGAGAAAATTTTAGACTGCATGGGTGAACAAATCTGTTACAAAAGTAATTTTACATGGTCTAACATTATCTAAAAATTTAACTCTACCTCCAGTAAGAAGATGAGTATTAATTTACATACCACTGTACATCTGGAAAGCTTTAAATGTGGGAGTTTCAAGTATTTTGTTGATACAAATTTAAACAATATTTTGCCTCGCCTCTAAAATGGAAAGGCATATATATGTAATTTTCATGTATCAGATTTTTATAATAATGAAGTTTTTATTTTGTTTTGTTTTTCTGAGACACGGTCTTGCTGTACAGTTCAGGCTGCCCTGAACTAACTATATATAGTCCAAGCTGGCCTCAAACTTGTGGCAATCCTCCTGCCTCAGCCTCCTAAGGACTGGGATTACTCATGTGCGCCACCATGCCCAGCTCAAAGATTACTTTCAACAACAAAATCCAAAATATGCAGGCATCACCTAATTAATTCTTTTCTAAGACTACTAAAACTTACTGAATATCCCATGATAACCACACTGTTGAAAAGTGTCCCCATCCCAGCTTTCGGATCACATGGTATCTGCCATTGAACAGATCGCCAATTTTCACAAGATGATAACCTCCTGGAAGAAAACAAGAGAAGTATAATCAGAACCACCAGGGTAAGACACAGTCACTTCATCAGTCAGAAAAAGGATCTTAAATCCCATTGATCAATGTCCACACACCTTTTATCAAGTTAAAGGTTTATTCTATGAAATTAATTCAACAGAGCAAAATGTTAACAGTTAAATCAGCCAGTGTTACTGAGGTCATGTTACAAAAAATAATCTTAGCGAATAAAATTTTAAATTGAGCAAGTGATGTTTGTTAGAACCTCATCCTCAAACAAAAATAAGGTTATAAAAGCAAAAAGCAAAAAGCAAAAAACAAGATTATGTATCACAACAGCCTTGCCTCCAAAACTGCGATAGATTTCTCTAAACACATGAATCTACTTTTAGTTGTAGTCGCAGGATATTTTCCAGGAGAATAAGAACTTTTATTTAGCTGAAAAAAGAAACAGGAAGATTTTCTTCTCTAAATAAAAATAAAAATCAGGAAGGCCTGAACAAGGTGCCCAAAATAAAAGCAAATATTTTAACACTTCTCTGGGATACTGGTGACACCTGTAACCTCAGGAATCTGGGAGGGTGGCACAGGGGGATCCCAAGTTTGAGCCCCAGCCTGGCCAACTAGTGACTCAGCAGGGCTCTGTCTTAAAACGGGAAAGCAGTGGGAGTGGGGCGGCTGGCGATGTAGCTCAGTATGGAGGCCCTGGGCTCAATCCCCAGTACCTCAAAAAGGGGAGGTGATATTGAGAAGATATTTCTTTTAAAATATCTGTGTATTAAAATACCACAACTGGCTACTTCTGGGTATAGCACTGCAGGTGGCTTTTCTTTTTAATATTTCTGAAAAAAATTTTTAAGGTAATTATACAGTATAATTTTTAAAGAGAAAAAAATGAACATTTAATACAAAATTACACTTGGAGAAGTCAAACTAAGAACAAGTATTATTTCTTGTATCTGAGAGAAAAAGATGCAAAAATCATCAAAACTGTGCTTGTGCAGAAAGAGCCAATATCAAAATAATGAAACGGCAAACAGATGGACCCTACCTTACCGAGTATCTCCTTCCTTACCTTTGCAGTAGTCATTGGGGTCTTCCTGCTCATCATCATCGGACCCCAGAATCTCCTCTTCCTGCTCTGGCAGGTCACTCTCAGAATGGGGGGCGGAGCCTCGGTGCTGAGTTTCATTTCTAAGAAATAATACAAATATGCTCATTCCATATGGATAGGAGAACCAGAGGCTTTAAGAAAATGTCAGTCATCTCCCCTCCCCCATAAAACTTCAAATAATATCAACAGAATATTATTAAGCAGCAGCCTAATGTTATGGTTTGGGGCTTATCGTGCAAGGTGAAACAATATAATACAGGACACATACTTTATATGATAATTTAGTCACCCAAAGAATGATATACAAAAAAGTGCAGGAAATCTGTCCACACACTATAGAGCAAAGAACGCAGCTGAGGGCCTAGATCCTGTGATAATGTCCTTCATGAGTCCACCTTAAGACCTAGAGCGCATAACAATGCCTCCCACAAGCCCGACTGGAGGCCAAGAACCCATAACAGTGTCTCATGCAGGCCTGTTTCACCGATCTGTGCTGGGAAGGCCCCAAGGTCAGTGGTGGAAGCTAGAAAGTCTGTGCCAGTGGGATGAAGGATCTGTGCTAGCAGGCTGAGGGGTCTGCACTGGAGCCAGGAAGCGACACTCAAAGTAAGAACCAGAGCTCCCTGGAAAGGTACCACAGCCATCTTTGGCAACAGGGAGGTCCCGAGCTCCTCTGATGGTCAAGATGGCTGAGTTCCCATCAGGGAAGCCGAAGTTCCCATCAGGGAAGCAAACTTCTCTAGGAGACAGGCAGTGCACCATCTTCCCCTCCGGAGCCAGGAAGCGATGCTCAGAGCGAGGACCAGAGCTCTCCCAAAGTGAACTGAAGCTATTGTCAGTGCCAATGAGGTCCCGAGCTCCTCGGAGGATGGAAACAGCCAAGTTCATCAGCAAAGCCAGCATGACAAGCTCCTCCAACGGAACTAACAGCTTCTTAACAGCTTCCACCAACAAACTCTCTCAGCTCCCAACAGCCTCTTTAGTTCCCAAAAGCCTTTCTTCCTCTTCTCCAGTTCTGCCTCTTACGCGGCTGGCAACAGTCCCCAGCTGGGCCTCCCACACCCAGCACCGCGCTTCTCAGTTCGGCTGGGGGTTATGAGTTGACCGCCAGTTGTCAGTCCACTTTACACCTAGGAAAAACTAGCTGCGGCTTTACCTCCCAGTACATGAATGATGACTGAATAAAATCTTGGAAACATAGAAGTATAAAGAGGAAAAACTGCTTAAACCTTAATATCCAAAAATAGTTGTTGAGGAAACAACTGGATTTTCTTCTAGAATTCTGCTTATGAAAGTAGTAACAAATGAAACAAACTTGTCTCCTACTTCTTCTGTTTTAGTATAAACTTTATTTCTTGTTTCTATGCTCTCTCTGCAATCTTACCATGTCTCCCTCAGAGCGGCGGTGGCGAACCTCTGCGCTGTAGCGGGCTGTCTGCACCACTGAAAGCTCTCAAGGGTCGCTCGATATACTGCCATCTAATTCTGCCCCAGTCTACTCAGCTGGATGTTTCACTTCTTCCTAATTTTTCTTTACTAAAACTAAAGATGTTCAGTATTTTTGGGTAACCTTTACTGTGTATTTAGAATTATTTCCCTAAATTACATTGCTAGACAGGAATCAAAACATTCCTCTATTTGTGAACTGTAGAAAACTTGGAAAATATTTGTTTTAAGACATCTTGAATCTGAACAGCTAATGTTTTGGGGGCATTTCCCTCTAGCTAAGACTCTTGACCACGATTTTGTCTTTTTTTGTTTTTGAGACAGGGTCCTGCTGTGCAGTTCAGGCTGGCCTTGACTTGCAGCAATTCGGCCTCAGACTGCTGGGATTCAGGCATGGGCCACCGTGCTGACATTATTTTTCAACAGTTAAATTTCACTTGAAGGGTACCCTTTATGTTCTAAGTGCCTGCACTGCTTTCGTCTTCATCACCGTTAGGTCAGCTCTCTCCCGAGCTCCCGATGCTCAGTTCCAGGCTTCCCCCTGTCTTGACTGACTCATTTCACAGCACACATTTATCAGTAGCCTCTGGAGAATGAGAGCAGAAAGGCCTCTCACATCCCCATTTTATGGCATGTCAATGCATTTGCCTAGTCTACACACTCATACAAATGGAAGCATAAATTATGTGGTGCTTTGTGACAGTTTCTTTCATTTAGCTTACTGTTTTCAAGGGTCATCATGTTGTAGCATGTGCTCTTTTCTACAGCTGAATAATATTTCATTATATGGATACACCATAGTTTATTTATCCCTTCATCAGTTGGTGGACTTCGGTCGGTATCTTTACTTTACAGTTATTAAATCATCCCAGAAGCAGCATGTATGATCATGTTCACAGCAGTATTCTAATGATCAAAAGTTAGAAACAACTAAATGCCCATCAACAGAGTGGATATTAAGAATATTACAGTATTCCGATACAATAAAATATTATTACCCAACAGTGAAAATGAATGAGCTACATGCATCAGCATGAATACATTTTAAACAAGACTGTTTAAAAATCAGGATGTGGGCCAGAGTTCTAGCTCAGCGGAACAAGCACCTGCCTGGCAAGCACAAAGACCTGAGTTTAATTCCCGGCATCAAAACAAATAAATAAATAAAAATCAGAATTTAACCATGTGTGGTGGTGTATACCTGTAATCCTAGCACTCGCGAGGCTGAGGCAGGAGGATTGCCATAAATTTGAGACCAGTCTGGGCAACACAGTCAGATCAAGGCTGGCTTGAACTATATAGTGAGACCTTGTCTCAAAAAACAAACAACAAACAAACCCCAAAACTCAGGAGGTAAGCTGGGCATGATGGCACATGCCTGCAATCCCAGCACTTGGGAGGCTGAGGCAGGAGGATCGTTGCGAGTTCAAGATCAGCCTAGGCTACAAAATGAGCTCAAGGCCAGCCTGAACTGCATAGTGAGACCCTGTCTCAAAAAGACACTCACTCACTCAGGAGGTATTAACTCAGAGAAACTGTAACATAGGGAAATGATTAAGAACGTGCATGCACAAGCATTCATGGTCATTTTCCCTTGCTTTCTTCTTCCCTCCCTTTTTCCCTTTCACTGGGGATTGAACCTAGAGCCTTCATACTGAGCTACAACCCTAGCCCTTTCTTGATTTTGAGACAAGTTCTCAAGAAGTTATTAAGTTGCACAGGCTTAGCTTAAACTTGCAATTTTTCTGCCTCAGCCTCCTAGAATACTGCAATTACAGATGTATACTACCACTCTGGGGTGGTAATTTATTCCTTAAAGTGAGTATAAGTTAAAATATATTATTCTTTTTGAGTACATCTCAAATATCTTATTTAAGACATACTGGCTATGACTGTGTTCAAGCTCAAGCAGAGTTAAACACTTGTATGGTTTCTTGTTACTTTGTATTACTTCTCCAATGATAACGATCATATAGTTACTATAAAATACAAATGGGGAGGGAATACAATTGCATGTTTTAATTCTTAAAAACATTTTTACCTGCAATTTTTTTTATAGATAGCTGACTTGTTTTATGAGAAATAAGCAGTCCAAATAACTGAAATATGTATGTAAACAATTTGGTTAAAAAATAAGCTTCACCTAAACTGATATATTTGTATGTACTGCATAACTGTATTCTTTCCAACAGAGGAAAAAATAACCCAAAAATTCTATGCAAGAACTTGAAATAGTGCTTTGGTATGATACAGGGGTGATGTCATACAATATCTAGGTTTCTACATCTTTTTGTTTAGCAGGAAACAAATACTAAAAAAGAAAAAAATCATCACTTTATTAATATAAACCAAATGAATGTAACTTATAAACTACAGTAGAATTACATAAATCATGACATAATCCCAACGATAAGGCACTATCATTTTCCAAGACACACCAGTAAAATGAAAATGACAAGTAGCTGAATATATGGTGGTCCACTTATCACTCCCTTCCCAAAGGTACACAGCTACATATATTCACATGCAGTCACAACGCAAGGGGATTTCACGGATAAGTTAAGGATAGAGTCAACTGTTGATAGGTTTCCCTCCTGGACAGGGTGAAGTCTAAGGATGTGGGAGAAGGTAAAAAAAAATTTTATGTTTTGCTGTGTATAATACAATTTTGAACTGCTAGAATCTTTTCCAGTGAGAATTAGTCATGAAATACATCATTTAAAAAACTGACAAAAGGTTTTTAAAAATACAACTCGCTGTGGTGTTGGGCAGGTTGCAGGCTGGACTGCTACTTTCAAACTGAACTGCCTAGCAGTATTTCCCTCCAGAAATGCTCAACTGAACGAGAAGGCCAACCACAGGACCTGACAATCCACCCCCAACCAGATCCAATCAGATCAACGAGAATTCCCGTGGAGGGAAATGTTAGAGGCTGGGAAAAACTCTGAAATCTTAAGCAGTAAGGACAAAAGAGTTGCAGGAGGAAATGACTGCTGCCAACCAGGGAGACAGAATCTCTGACAATGAAGTAAAAACCGTAAGAAAATAAAGACACTCACTGGCTAAGAATAAAAAAGACAGGCAAATCTAGATATACATTCAGAGCCCAGCATCACAATGGTGGCCTATCTATCAACTCCTCAATATGGCCCAAGTTTGAATTTGGTTACTTAGCAAGAACTGTTCTAAATAAGATACATACATTATTTGGCAGTAATCACAAGTTTAAAATGTTTCACTTCTAAATAGTTATTCTAAAAAATTAAGGTAACTATATATACTTTATAGCAATGTCAATTTCAAATTGACAGCTCTCTAGCTGTCTCTTTCAAGGGACACAGATCTTTCAATCAGGTCTGTGATATCTCATCCATAAATAAGGAAAGGTGGCTAAGAGCTACTAACCCCTGGACAGCTTACCATCCCAAAGACCGAGAAAACTGACCCTGGAGGAGGGAGACGCATTTACGGAAAGACAAACCTTGGTGAGGGGAAGGGAGTGAGAAGAACGAAGACGTGCATGCCCATGTGCCAACTCCCGGCTGTGAATGCAATGATACACACCAACGGTTCTATGTGCTAGTGAAAAATTTTTAAAATTAGAACAAGACAAATTTTAAAAGCAGTTAACATGAACAGAGAAATTTTAAATTATGCTGATATCCAAATACAATAAAATGCAACAAAAGCTGAGTAAAGTGAGCAAAAAAGTTTTAGAAAATAGAGTGCCCTAAACGCTTGCAGGGAGAGGAAAATGAGTGCCCTAAACGCTTGCAGGGAGAGGAAATCACTTATGGAGAAAAATGCATGAGACCACAAGGACAAAAATCCAGAAGTTCCAAGATCTGAAAAAAGATAATTGCAGAAAGAGAATTTAAGGAAACAGGTTCTAGAGGCAAAGCTCAGTTGTAGAGCATGCACAAACCCTGGACACTTAATATCCAACACCAAGGGAAAAACAAAGGAGCTAGAATTTCCAATGAAGTAAAAAAGGCCCTTATGTGAAACAGGACTGTCTTTACCTATGTACAAATGCTAGTGGGGAAATTTCAGAATCCCAGTGTAAAGATACTAAAGGAATCTGGGGAAAAATAAGTCAAAAGGGCAGTATAAATTCCTCATGATGAATGTAAACATTATGTGTACCTAAAATGTACCAATAAGCGTAATTAATTAAAAAATAAAAAAACAGGTACCAAGTATGTTACCAGAAGCCCTGGATACTAAAAGACCAATGAGGCAATGACTTCTAAATCCTAAGGAAAAATGATTCTTACCCACTCTAATTCTCAGCAGCATTTAAGGGCAGAATGAAGGATGGGAGGGTATGCTCAGGAGTGGAGGCAGGAGTGGGAGAAAGATGCCATCCACTGTGACAGACAATCCAATAAAAACAGGCAGCAGATTTAGGGAAGACGTATAGGTAGCCGGTAACACTCCACGCACTTAGTCATCACAGAAAGAGAATCTAAACAGAATTGAACTGCAATTCCTACATCCTGTTGGAGGCAGCATGAAACGGTAGTCACTATGAAAAACAGTCTGGCAGTTTCATACAAAATTAAACAGACTTTAACCACATTCTAATAGCTCTAGAGAAATGAAAAGATATGATCAGTAAAAGATCTGTCCATGAATTCATAGAAACTTTATTTGTAATAGCCCCTAACACAAACTAGCGCTGGGTGTGGTGGCACACGCTTGCAATCTCAGCACTTGGGAGGCTGAGGCAGGAGGATCGTTGTGAGTTTTGAGACTAGCCTGGGCAACAAAGTGAGCTCCAGACCAGCCTGAACTGCATAGCGAGACACTGTCTCAAAAAAAAAAAAAAAAAAAAAAAAAAGTAGCACAAAGGTGGAGGAGAAACAAATCATGGTATACTCATGCAATGGGTTACTATTCAGAAATAAAAAGGAGGGCTGGCGAGGCAGCTCAGGGTTAGAGTGCTTGCCTCGCATCTGAGAGCTCTGGGTTCAATCTCAGCCCTGCAAAAACAAACAAACCAACAGAACAAACTACTAATATAGGCAGTGAATACAGACAAGTCTTAAAATCACTATGCTGGGCAAGAGAAGTCAGACACTGAATGTACATACCACATGATTCCATTTACACGGAACTGCTGAAGAGCTAAATTAATCCACAATAGCTGAAGGAGGACGGGCAACAAGACTGTGCAAAGCACAAAGGGATGTTTCAGGGGGTGATGAAAATGTCCTGGCCTTGATGGGCGTGTTGGCCACAAGGACCACAGATTTGTCAAAACATACTGAACTGCATTTTGCTGCAACTTTTGTCTCAGTGAGAGCTGCTTGCAAAATAAAGAATGATATTTTCTCCTTCTTTCTCCAGGAAAAATCCAGCTCTCCATGATTCATCCAAAGCCAAGAAATAAAGGATTCTCTACTTACTTACTGAGTTTCTGCCACCTGGGCAACAGCAGAAAACTAGTGACTCTCCATGAGGGAAGGTTCCAGAATGGCGCCAAGGACAGTAAGAAGAAACCGAGATAGCAGACCAGAGGATAAGCACTTAAGTTTGCAAGAAGCCCCTGAAAAGATCACAAGAGCAAAAGCAGGGTCAGAGCCTGAGGTCCTGCAAGACTAAGCCTTCAGGTGGCTACATCAATAATTTTTTATCGTCTTATCTGGGAAAGTTTGTAAGTTCAACATTATGCTGAGTTTTTATGACTACAGGGAGTCCTTTCATAAAACCCACTTGAAGAACTTTCCACACCAAATTTAGTGTCCTTTGGTCACTTGACTTCTGGCGATCTCAAGTGAATTCAAGTAGCAGCATTCAAAGGAACGAAGGTATATCTAGCTTTTTAAGATAAACTAAACTTCATTACCTTAATTAGCTAAAATACTTCTGTCATTTAGTTTAGTCTTCAGAACAAGTAAAAGATCAAAGTTATCAGAGAAATTTAGCTCTTTAGGCTGCTTACTATAGGTTGAGCATCTCTAAAATGCTCTAAGTATGAAACGTTGAGCACTTAACAGATTTGAGATTTTTGGATTTGAAATATTTTAAAATCTGAACACTGGTCCCAAGCACTTCAGGTAAAAGATGTTCATACTTTTTTTTTTCTAATGGTACTAAGGATTGAATTGAGGGGCTTTACACTAAGCTCGGCCACTTTATTTTTTATCTTTAGAGAGGGCCTTGCTAAGTTGCTAAATTATTCAGGCTGGGTTTGAAGCTGTGATCCTCCTGCTTCAGCTCCTAGGAATGCTAGGATTATAGGTGTGTGCCTCCACACCTGGCTACTTGAATTTATTTTTTCAATAGGAAATATGTTTATAACAAAACTTTAAACCAGTACAAAAAAGACAATAAGGGAAAGACTGTTATGTGACTTTCCATTCTCTTCTCGTCCCATAGTCCTGGAAACTTCAGCCAGAACCATTAGACAGGAAAAAGAAATAAAAGGAATAACAACATGAAAGGAAGAAGTTAAATTATCATAATTTGCAGATGACACGGAAGACCCCAAAACTCCACTAAAAAACTGTTTGATTTAATAAGCAAATTCAGTAGTGTAGCTCAATACAAAGTCAACACTCAAAAATCAACAACCTCCCTGAAAGGAATAACAAACACTGAGA
>NW_004955437.1:3711218-3729932 GCF_000276665.1 Chinchilla lanigera
AAAGAACTCAACTAATAACAAATGCTGGAGGGGCTGGAGGGAAAAAAGAATCCTTCTCCACTGCTGGTGGTAGGGTAGACTGGTACAACCACTATGGACATCAGTGTGGAGATTCCTCAAAAAACCAGGACTTGAGGTCCCCCTTGACCCAGCTATTCCACTTCTGGGCATCTTCCCAGAAGAATTAAAAAGATCATACTATAGTGATGTATGTGTACCCATGTTTACAGCAGCATAATTTATAATAGCTAAATCTTGGAAACAACCCAAATGCCCATCAACCGAGGAATGGATTAAAAAAAAAAGATGTATTTTTATGTAATAGAGTACTACTCAGCCACAAAGAAGGATAAACTGGAGACTTTCATAGGTAAAAGGATGCAACTTGAGACCATACTCATAAGTGAAACTCACATTTGTAAACATTGTATTGTCTCCCCAGTATGAGAAGGTAAAAAAGTAAATAAGATCCGAAGAAAAAAATGGAATGGAGAAAGGCAGAAAAGAAAAAGCAAACACACACACACCAGTTAAGATGGTTATAGTTCTAATTTCTCTTAGTTCATAGAAAAGAAAGGTTTGTACTAATATTGTCTGGACCATTACATGCCTATATCCTGTACTCTGAGTAACTAATCTAAAGATAATAATATACAATGTATTAATGTATTACAGTAACCACTGTTACTCTATTATCTTATTTTGAAATTTTTCTTATTTTTTTCTCTATAAAATAAAATTTTTTTTAAAAAGCAGAGAATCATTTAAAAAATTACTGTTTTTGCCAGGTGTGGTGGCACACCTCTGTAATTTCAGCACTTGAGTGACTGAGGCAGAAGGACTGCTGGCAAGTTCGAGACCAGCTTGGGCTACAAAGTATGCTCAAGGGCCAGGGATATAGCTCAGTGGCATAAGCGCCTGCCTGGCAAGTGCAAGATCCTGAGTTCGATTCCTGGTACAAAAAAAAAAGAAGAAGAAGAAGAAGAAAATCAAAGTACACTCAAGGCCAGCCTGAACTGCATAGCGAGACCCTGTCTCAAAAAAGGCAAAAAAAAATTTTAAAAATAAAAATAAAATTACTGGTTTTTTTTTTTTTTTGGTTTTTTTGAGACCGGGTTTCCCTATGCAGTTTGGGTGGGCCTTCAACTCACTATGTAGCCCAGGCTGGCCTCGAACTTGCAGCAATCCTGCCTCAGCCTCCTGAGTGCTGGGATTACAGGTGTGTGCCACCACACCCAGCTTGTAATTATTTATTATAACCTAAAACATGTAAGTAAACAAGCCATTTCTTTGTGTGTGAGTGTACTGATTCATGTTCTTACTCAACTTTCTTTCATCAGTAACACCAATGACATATATATATCAACTGGACTTTCTAACTGGAATTTCTTTTAAGTAAAAGAAGAACTTATAAACACCTGGAGATCCATAAAACAATGAAACAGATCTCTACAAACTCATACAGAGTGATTTCAGGAAATACTGTTAAGGGAAAAAATTACTGTGCAGAACAACGTGCACATGCTTGCTTCCTTATATAGAAAAACAGAAAAAAGTACATAGTACTTACTTTCACAAAAACAGATAAAATCAAAAATGAATGAAATGGTTACCTGTAAGCAGTGGGCGGGAACAGGGTAAAGGAGATAAGGAAGATCTCTTGAAACACTTATATAGTTCAACTATTAAATAACAATTAAAGAACAAGTGAAAAAAGCAAACTCTAAAACTGAATACAGCCAAGCATGGTGGTGCACACCTGTAATCCCAGCATTCAAAGGCTGAGGCAGGAGGATTACTGCAAGTTTGAGGCAGGCGGGGCTACACAGTTAAGTTCAAGGCCAGCCTAAACTACATAGGAGACCTTGTCTCAAAACAAAACCAACAGTGCCTGCCTGGCAAGTGCAACATCCTGAGTTTGATTCATGTTACAAAACAAAATAAAAAAACAAACTGAACACAAATGAAAAAATAAATGTAGGTCAGGTGCAGTGGTGCACACACCTGTAACCCCAGCACTCAGGAGGCTGACGCAGGAGGATTATTTTGAGTTGACCAGCCTGGGCTACAAAGTTAGCTCAAAGGCCAGCCTGAACTGTATAGTGAAACCCTGTCTTAAAGAGATTCCCCCCAACAAAAAAAATTTGGACACTGTTCTGATTGTGCACCCTTAGGCAGAATATATCCTGACGATTTAAGAAATCTTGAAAACAGAACAAAATCTCTTAAAAATGATCTTGAACTACTCCAATTAGATGTTGGTACTGACGTTTAACTATGAAACTATTTTCTGTACACTACAGGGACAAAAAGGATAAATATGTATACAGATGTCATTGAAAGGGCAAAGTACAAAAGATTTTGTACAGTATGTTCCTGTTCTCACAAGAAAGAGGAGAACCTAACAGAAAACGCACCTGCTCATCTGTGTGGAGAAATACAGGAAGAATAATCTGGAAACTAAATGAAAGGAAGAAAGGAAAGGAGAGAACAGGACCTGAGGAGCAGGGGCGCTGAGGGCACTTCTGAGTTGATCTGTTTTGTATCTCTGATTCTTTTGAACCACAGTACAACATGACATACAGTGTATCTTCTAAAACAAGAGTAAAACCAAACCAGTTTGAATATGGACGCCAACAAACGAATCTAGCTATATGCCCAAAGATCACCATACTTTCAGCACAGGCTGAAAAGGTTTTTTTGGTGTTGGCTTTAGTTTTTTTGAGGGGGGCCTTGCATAATTTTAAATAATCTTATGGGGTAAAATATGCTAATCTTTACATATATAGCTACTGCTAAGGGGAGGAGGTAGGCCTACCTAACTCCAAGGTTATTTTAACTTTCATGTATTTTTCTTAGTACACGCATGGTTTCATTTTTTTATTTAAATCTTTGATCTCTGAGTAATTAATTTTGTTAAGAAATGGGAAAGAATGTAACTTTCACTTTTTGATCCCAGTTCTGGCATCAGTAGTTTACCCATCTTTTTCTGAACTCATCTAAAACATAATATTTTATTTTTATTTTTGAGACAAGATCTCGTTACATAGCCCAGGCTGGCCTCGAACTCACAGCAATCCTCCTGCCTCAGCCTCCTGTTTGCTAGGATGACAGGTGTGAGCCACCATGGCCCGCTGAAACATAATCTTAATGGCACTAAATTCCCTTGTCTTTGGTTCTCTTTCTGGATTCTCTATTCTGTTCCATCCTCTTTCTATATAAAGGTTAGGTACCATCCAATTTTAATGGTAACTTTATAACATTTTAGTATCCTGTAATTTATTACTTTCTCAGATTAGTATTATTATTTGGGTGGTGGTGGCTTTTCAAGACAGAGGCTATGTAGTTCAGGCAGACCCTGAACTCACAATGTAGCCCAGGCTGGCCTTGAATGCAGTGATCCTCTGCCCTGACCTAATGAATGTTGAGACTATAGGAGTGGACCACCACACCCAGCTTCTCAGAATTTTCTTCACAGTTTTTACATTTTAACGCTTCTTATGCCAGGCGTGGTGGTGCACACCTGTAATCCCAGCACTCGAGGGTGAGGCGAGAGGACGGTTGTGAGTTCAAGGCCAGCCTGGGCTACAAAGGGAGTTCAAGATCAGCCTGAACTGCATAGTGAGAACCTCAAAAAGACCAAAAAAAAAACAAAACTTAAAATTTGAAATCTGCTTTCGTTTTGAACAGAGTATTATCAGTGGAGTTAATAATTTAGGGAAAACTAATTAGCAGACAAACATAAGTCTCCCAAACCAGTGTGTATGTTCATGCACTCAACTATTTTAGATTACTTATTAATTATATCCTACAATAACATTGTTTAAAAAATGTTAAATATAGAGCTCCACTACAACATTAATTATAACTGCACCTGCTATTCACTCAGTATAGAGCAACACCTAGAAGTGGACCCAGGAATAATTATCGGGTTCTGCAACCTATGATTTCTATAAGAAATAGAAGACTAGATGTCACAAAAACGTCTTTCTATGCCAACATACTGCTCTACAAAAAGTTTTAGCCAAAATCATGCCAAAAATCTTTGTTTCTCAATACCAGTCTCCTTTAAAAGGAATCAAGGCTGCTCAGAGGAATAACTGATACCAGGGCTGAGGCAGGCAAAGTACCGGACAAACCTGGACCATCTTTTTGTGCCATATCATACAGAAATAGTCAAAGACTGAAGCCCAGTGCAGTGGCTCATGCCTGCAGTTCCAGCTACTTGTGAGACTGAGACAAAAGATCACGGGTTTGAGGCCAGCCTGGGCAAATCAGTGAGTGACAGCCCTCACCAAACAAGAAAAGAAGGGAGGGAGGAAAAAAGAGAGATGACCAATGAACAAGGAACCAGCTTGAAGGGACTCCCATGGACAAAACTGAAAAAACTTAAGTATCAAAATGAGTGCAAGGCTGGGGATACAGCTCAGCGGCACAGCACCTGCCTGGCAAGTGCAAGGTCCTGAGTTCTATTCCCAGTACCAAAATAAAAAAAAACAAAACAAAACGAAACAAAAAAGTGCAAAGGGCAGGACATGGTGGTGCAAGTATATAATCCCAGCACCCAAGAGGCTGAGGCAAGAGGGTTGACCCAGGTTCAAGGATAGTCTAAGGTTTCCATAGTGAGTTCAAGGCCATCCCGGACTACACAAGACTGTCTCAAACAAACAAACAAGTGCAAACAATTAAAGCTCACTGAATACAAAATGGGCTTCCATAAATTCATACCAATAATGACAACTGTGATGAGGAACCAATGAATGGGGAAAGAGAAAGTTCCTTCCAGGAACAGAATGCTGACTACAACCTTATGTAAGATGAAATCACTACTGTGCGTCCCCATTTGCACTAAGTGATCCAAGGTAGCATTACCAGTAAGAGACAAATGTACGCCTCTCGGTACCAAAGAAGATATAACCGACCTCAGGAGTGCCAACATGCCCAGGCCGACTCAGGAGACGAAGGCACCTGAAAAACCCAACTGAGGAACACTCTACAAATCACCTACGTTCTTTCCAATGATCAGCGTCAGGAAAGACAAAAGCAGGTGAGGAAACTGATCTGGATCTAGAAACATACAAATTCAATGCAATGCGCGATCCGAGGTTGGGCACTGTACCAGGAGAAAAAAAACCCTTTTTTCCTATAAAGGGCATCTAAACACAGCAACAAATGGCGATGTGACTAAGATCTATTTTACTAATAATGTTACATGAATGCTCTATTTCCTACTTTGACAAGTATATTGTTGTTGTATTATATTCTAGGGGGAATACATGAAGTACCGGGGGCTAAGAGATATGCTTGTAATTTAATCTCAGCTAGTTCATAAATGAAGGTTTTATGTCAGGCATCCACATTTTCCATTCAGGAGGCTGCATTAGCAACACATGACCTACATTTATGATAAAAACTACCAGGTGGCACTGTTTGTGTCCTCCTAATCTCAGCAGCCTAGGTTTCCACAGAAGGCACACTTCCAGACTAAACTATACTTTAAAAACAAAAGAAAAACACTGGCCTTCCCTGCCACAGTACAAACATTCGACATCCACAATACTCAAAACAGACGTCTCCACGTGGCCCATCAGGCCTTACACCACCTGACTGCCACCGCGCTCCAAACTCCTCTCTCCTACCCTGCCTCCTTAGGTCTGTGGTCAGGGTCACTCTCCCAGAGAACCTGCTGTCCTTCCTGTCTCAAATAAGTTTCTGCCACATGCTGCTGACAGTCTTACTCCGCCTTTTTTCTTCGGTACTTGGTATTTCATTATATTCCTCCTCACACTCACAGAATGCAAGTTTCATAAGGTCGTGTAGTGGATTGACAACTGGCGGTCAACTTATAACCCCCAGCTGAACTAAGCAAGCGTGGTGCTGGGTGTGGGCGGCCCACCTAAGGATTGTTGCTGGCAGCATAGGAGGCAGACCTGAAGAAGCAGCTAGGCTGCTGGGAACTGAGAAGGCTGTTGGGAGCTGGTAGAAGCTGTAAGGAGCTGTTGGTTCTGTTGGAGGAGCTCGTCATGCTGGCTTTCCTGATGAACTCGGCTGCTTTCATCCTCCAAGGAGCTCAGGACCTTGTTGGCACTGAGAACAGCTTCGGTTCACTCTGGGAGAGCTCTGGTCCTCACTCTGAGCATTGCTTCCTGGCTCCAGTGCAGATCCCTCAGCCTGCTAGCACAGATCCTTCATCCCGCTGGCACAGACTTCCTAGATTCCACCACTGACCTTTGGGCCTTTCCCACAAAGATCCAAGAAACAAGCCTGCATGACATACTGTTATGGGCTCTGGACCTGCAGTTGGGCTCTAGGAGGCATTGTTATGAGCCCTAGGTCTTCAACTGAACTCATACAGGACATTATTGTGGGATCCAGGCTCTCAGCTGGATTCTTTGGTCTACAGTGTGTGGACAGGTTTCCTGCGCTCTCTTGTATATGATTCTTGGGCTGATTATTATAAACAATCTTCTAAAATACGTGTCCTGTATTATATTGTTCCCCTTGCAAAAATATTCCCCCAAACCAACACAGGTGGACTTGCCTTTGCTCAGGTCTCCTGAATGAATGCCTACAACAGGGATACACACAGAGACCTTCTTTTGTCTTTAGATGTTATTACCATTCTTCAATTGAAGTCTATTATAGCTTTGCCCTTGACTAGCCCCACCATGGAATTAGACTATGAAGAGCCTTAAATGCCAAGCATTATTTTATGTGGAAGCAAGTGGGGCCATCAGAGTGACCCTACAAAAGCAGTACTTTGGAAAGAGCCCTTGGTGAGAAGGTTTGGAAAAACAGCAGGACTAGAAAGCAAAGATGCAAGAGACACTGTAGACTGCGCAGTAGTTAAAGCCAAGGTCTTCCGAGTAGGAACACCTGCATTCATCTTAATCCTAGAGTTCACCAGAAGAGCTCCAACTTTGGATAAACTGCTAGTTTAAAAGGTCTCCAGCTGGGTGTGGTGGTGCACTCCTGAAATTCCAGCAACTTGGGAGGCTGAGGCAGGGAGGATTGCCGTGAATTTGAAGCTAGCCTTGGCTACACAGTGAGTTCAAGGCTAGTCTGACATACATGGGGAAACTGTCTCAGATAGACAGATAGACAGACAGGAGATAGTTCTCTGTGCTTCAGCTGCAGGCCGGAGTAATAACCTAGGGAAGTCGTGAGGATATGACAATCCAGTGCTTAAGTGTTGCATGAACACAAATTGTAGCAATGAGTGTGGGAAAAGGAACAAACAAGTATTTGTTCATTTATTCAGTTTATTTTCACTGAGCACGACGTTAAGCCAGGCACTATTTACAGTGGAAATGCAACTGTGAGCACAGAGAATCTGGCATTCATTGCGCTTACTCTGTATCAGAAGGGGTACAAAAAGGCCCTAATTTATCTGCATTGACCCAGCTCTTGAGATTCATATGGTGAACAGCAAAGGCTGGAATAGTGGTCAAGTTCCACCAAACTGCTGTTCTACGGTCTCTCCAGGAAATGCATGCACTGTACTGTCAAGCTGTGGGAAGGGCTCGTGAGAAAAATTAAGTAGGGTGAGGAGATAGAATGTGCTCATGCTATTTTATTAAAGGGAGAAATGTCAGAGGCTGATCCAGAATAATTTGATTCTACAAGTGAAGCTGAAATTCAGGAAGAGCTGATTTGAAGATGATGTTCCTGAAACAGAAATGATGCGGGCTGGGGATACAGCTCAGCGGCTCAAGCGCCTGCCTGGCAAGCACAAGGTCCTGAGTTCAATTCCCTGTCTCAAAAAATCAAAGAGCAAATGAAACAGAAATGATACAGCATTCATCTGCATTCATCTTAGTCCTAAGCTTTAACTACTGCGCAATCTACAGTGTCTCTTGCATCTTTGCTTTCTAGTCCTGCTGTTTTTCCAAACCTTCTCACCAAGGGCTCTTTCCAAAGTACTGCTTTTGTAGGGTCACTCTGATGGCCCCACTTGCTTCCACATAAAATAATGCTTGGCATTTAAGGCTCTTCATAGTCTAATTCCATGGTGGGGCTAGTCAAGGGCAAAAGGCAGGCTAAAAGCTGACTAGAAAAAGCACCTTAGAGACTTTAACTTACTTACATGTAAGCCTTAATCTTTTTCTGCTTTAGGGAATGGGAGACTGTAGGATTTCCTAATGCAAAAAGGATTGGATTTCCTTATCCAAATAAGGTCACATTGTGACCCAAGCAAACAAAAATGAGGTTATTAAGATTAGCCATCATCAATAACACTAGTGTTCTCATAAGAAGGGGACAGGCAGGAGGATCTCTGCGAGCTCGAGACCAGCCTAGGCTACAAGGTGAACTCAAGGCCAGCCTGAACTGCACAGCGAGACCCTGTCTCAAAAAGACAAAAAAGTGTGTGTGGGGAGAGACCCGAATGCAAAGAGAAATACAGAGCCTGGAAGACGATGCCTAGAAACACTGGGAGATGACAACACCTACAGGGAAAAAGGCTCGCTTAGACTCTCCCTCACCGCGCCCAGAAGGAGCCAAGTCTGCTGACTCCCTGATTTCAGACTTCTAGCCTTGACAACTGTGAAACAATGTATTTTTGCTTACACCACCCAGTTTGTGGAACCAAAGAAAAGGTTATTTGTATACTTATTTCCCTTAAGAAATCATAAGCCCCTTGAGAGGAAGGGCTGTGCTCTAGTCATCTTTATATCCCTTCCAAAGTACCACACTTACATATGACGCAAAGAATTTATAAGACATTATCTTAGTTCTAGCACCTACACACATGAAACATAATAAAGGCCAAATTTCTCCCACTACTTTTTCCATATATATTTTTCCTAAAAGATACTTTCTTTAGCGAACTGACATAATCCTTTACAAATCTAATTTTATATGAACTTAATTTCTTAGACATATTCAAGTAGTCTAGGTTGCTCAATTTAGAAATCTTGAAGATAGAGCACTAGAGTTTGGCAATAACAAATAAAAATTTAAATATAACACGTATTATATGCAAATAAGTACACATAACTCATTCTAGGGCTGGGGATATACAGCTCAGCGGCACAAGCGCCTGCCTGGCAAGCGCAAAGTCCTGAGTTGAACTCCCGGTACCAAAACAAACAAAAATTCACTCTGGCTTTACACCTGATACAGACACAAATATATAACACATGCATATATATTCCATACATGCGAATATCAACAAATGGATGAATTATAACTATTAGACTCACAGACAGTAGTAAGAAATGTTACATGAAAGTCAAATGTAAATTCACCCAGCAGTTGTGTCCAACCTGTAGTCCCGGCCTCTTTTTAAAATTTTTAAAATTTCTTGTGGTACTGGGGATTGAACCCAGGCTCTTGACACTGAGCTACATCCCCAGTCCTTTTTTTATTTTGAAACAGGGTCTCCCTAAGTCACTAAGTTACCCACTCTGAGCTCAAATTCCGCAATCTTCCTGCCTCAGCCTTCCAGAGTGATGCGATTACAGGCATGTGCTACCATGCCTTGCTGCCTTTTCATTTTTAATGTTTTAATAAAAGTATGTAAAAAGGAGGTTTTACTACTTATATACATTACCTCTATTATATATGTGACCCAAGCCAATTCCTTTTCACTCAGGAAAACTGGGCCACGGGCTGGACACACCTGCACAAGGAAAAGCACGAGGAAGGCAGCTCTTTACTCCAGCTGACGGCACCTGCGTCCTCAGAACCTACAGATAAGGCGACTCACAGGGTCAAACTGAGAACTGTCCAAGTTCATCTAACAAATGTGTCAGAGGCAGACTGGAACTTGGGGTTGTGTGTCAACAGGACAAGCACTTTTAGATAAACAGCCTAAGAGCATATGCCTGTATTACCACCTAGAAACAGGAGCAGGAGTTACTCAACTTATCCCATTACATTCTGCATGGTCAAAGCAAAACAGTGACAACAACAAAAACAAACAAGTCTATTCTCAAAGGCCTCAGAACTCATGTGCAGTTCATCCTGGGATACGAGGCCTGAAGAACTACTGGGCCCGTTCCTAACGGTGCTTACTACCATCAACCTGGGGAGAGCACGCTTAAGACAGAAGTCCTAGTAGTGCCCAACCCACCCCTTGAAGACTAAGGCAGAGATTATAAGCCCCTAAATCTTGCCCCTAAACTTTTTTTACAATATTTAAGTTGTGGACACCGAATATCTGAAGAATCACATAAAAATAAGGATCTCTAGCGTCTCTAAAAACTCTGAAGATATAGGAACACTGGCCTCCTCTTCCATTGCACACATCTGAATAACCACTGTTGTTTGCTTACTCACAGTACACCTCAGCCAGACTCGAAAAAGGAACACAATCACAAATTACTGCCAGGCGTGGTGGAGCACGCCTGTAATCCCAGTACTCGGGAGGCTGAGGCAAGAAGACCACTGTGAGTTCGAGACCAGCCTGGGCTACAAAGTGAGTTCAAGGCCAGCCTGAACTGCATAGCGAGACCCTGTCTCAAAAAGACCAAAAACAAAAACAAAAAAAACCAAACAAACAAGTAAAACACAAATTACATACAATACTCATTTTAAGCAACCAACACACATGACCCAAATACTTCTGCAAGATCTGGAATCTTTAAAAAGCCAAAGATGACGTAAAATGAAAGCAAAACTAATGAGTCTGAGCAAACAGGTGGTAACTTAATAACACAGCAAGGTACAAATCTATTTAAGTATATAAAGCTCAGTAACCTGATTCTATTCCCTACTGAAGCAGATCCCGACAGCAAGAAAACTGTGCATGTTCTTCAGTACGCACAGCGTTAACGGCGGCAGTGCTGGCACTGCTATCCTGAAACTGCTGTACACGGACTACAGGAAAAAGAATCATCACAGTGATGATGCTGAGAACTGGGACCTTCCTTCCACAAAGGAAGAGAGAGATGCAGTCACAGAAGAACCTCTAGGTCCATCACTACTCTTGGTACTATAATTTCGTGTGTTTGTTGTTTTGTCTGTGTGTGTGTGCACACGTGTGCGTGCGTGCATGCTTTACTGGAAATCCAACCCACAGGTATTCTCCCACTAAGCAGCCCTTCTTATTTACTTTGAAACAGGTTCTTCTCGATTTCCCAGGCTGGCCTCAAAACTTGTAATCCTCCTGCCTTTGCCTCCCTAGCGGCTGGGATCACAGACAGTGCCCAGCTATGCTTTAAGCACCATACAAACCCATTATTGCTTTTTAATAGAAAAAAACAAAATTACTTTCTACGTTTAGTCACAGAAAAAGCCTACAAATAATGAAAAGCTCAGCAGGAATAAGTTCCCTAAGCACCTAGATGGACGATGATCTCCCAATGCCCTGAACGGCTTCTTGGAGAAAGCGCTCTTTCCTGATCTGGGGCAGAAAGGACATATTATCATGCTAGACAGCAAAATAACTGTCACAGATGTCTCAGATTGAGTCAAAAAAACTAGAGACTACAATTGGCCAAAGTAGGGACAATCAATAAAATTAACAGTTATACATGCTACAACATGAATATTATAAAATAACAGCTATACATTCTACAACATTATGCTAGGTGAAAGAAGCCAATCACAAAAGACCACATACTGTATAATAGAATTTATATGAAACGTCCAGAGCATACAAGTAAATTCACTGCAAAAGAAAGATTACTGTTTGCCCACAATTGGAAGCCGGTAGCATGAGGTTGAGGGGAGGACATGGAGAATGTATGCAATAGGAAAGGGTGTCTTTTTTAGGGTGATGGAAACATTCTAAACTTAAGATTATGGCGATAACAGTTGCATAACTGCTTCAGTTCACTAAAAACCACTGAACTGCACTTTAAATGGTTGAGTGTTGCTGTAAATACCTGTACAAAACTGTAGGGAAAAACCCAATTTCAATGAATTGAACTACAAATTTAAACCTGTGAGTTCGTAATCAATCCTTTATTGTTCATTTTGAAAACATCAGAAATGCAAATGTACATTGGCCTGGGTAATCACAGAGAGGAGATGAAGTTTCCCTTTACAGAAGATTACAATTAGTAAATTAAGGAATATAGTGTTATCCTTTTGGAACCCTAAATAATGGATCTAGACAATTACCAATGACCCCTAAAATGACATAAAAAACATAAAACTACAGAGTAGATGCTTCCTGATAGAACAATACAATAATACCTATGAAGCAGTCTGGCAAGAACAAATTTACAAAGATTAGAGACACGTCAAACAATGGCAATGTAAGGACCTTATAGATGTTGATTAAAACAAAATGAGCAGGGAAAACCTGAACACTGGATATTTGACATTGAGCACTTATTTTTAAAATTTTTAAGGTGTGATTATAGTATTGCATGTTTTTAAAAATTAAGAGCCCTCACTTTGTGATACCTGAGATTTACTTTAAAATAAAATGGAATAAAAATAAAATGGAAGGAGCTGGGAGTGGTGGCACCGCTCAGGAGGCTGAGACAGGAGGACTGCAGCAAGCTTGAGGCCAGCCTACGCTACATAGTGAGTTCAAGACCAGCCTGAACTGTATAGCAAGAAAAAAACAGAAGGAAAAGATAGATGAAACAACATTGACTATACTGTAATTGCTGAAGTTGACAGATGTATATGGAGTTAATTTTGCCATTTTCTCTATCTTTCTACATATGAGATTTTTCTACAATAAAGCTTCTTAAAAGACAGTAATGCTGTCAAGTCTACACATCATTACTGCATTTATGTATCCCACTATTTCATATCACTGAACTTAAGACTATTTTATAGCTAACAATATATCAGTTTAATTGATAGTATTTTTAGCAGTACACAAAATGCCTTCTTCTAAAACTGATCTTAAACCTTTTATGTTTTTGGTACCAGGAATTGAACTCATGACCTCCCGCTTATCAGGCAGGTGCTGTGCCTTTGAGCTGTATCTCCAGCCTTTAAATTTTAAATTCAACGAAAACATCTTAAAATTCTTAAATTTAATGAAAACATCTTAAGTTTAGTAAAAAAAGATTACAAATACACATATACACTTCTCCTAGCTAAATCATTTGCATAGTACATGGAAGAATTCTAAAAAGCTCTCTCAGCTATTTGGATTTCTTACTTGCTTCGAATTAATTCAATTACATTAAAAATAACACAACTGACAAAATGAAAACTTGACATAATATAAAAATGAATTCACTCCCCAAACTGCCAACAGTGGTAGAGATAACCCAATGAGCACAAGCAAATGACCACCTAAGATAGGGGGGAAAAACCCAGAACTGCCTGTTATTTCATAAGTGCCAGTTATTCCATAAGGTCTAAGATGGGGGAAAAAACCCAGAACTGCCAGTTATTCCATAAGGTCTAAAGTGACTCCAGATGAGCACCTCTTTGCTTTGAATGAGGGAGTTCCTAAGCACCTACATCTTACTCTGGTTAGCACATCAACAAGTTGCTGGTTTCAAGTAATTGAGAAAGAAGCCTAGGGGCTGGGGATTTAACTCAGTGGCACAGAGCCTGCCTGGCAAGCGCAAGGTCGTGAGTTCGATTCCTGGTACCGGGGGAAAAAAAAAAAAAAAAAGAAGCCTCATCCTCACTGTAGTAGAAACACTAATGTAAATGAAATTTGTTAACACAAAATTGCTAAAGCACACATTTAAAGAAACCACTCACAATTAATGTACTTTTAAAAGGATGAGACAGGTGACATCATAAATTTCAAAAGCAAAGTCTGTATCGCCTATATTTTTAAGAATATACTATGTGAAACCTAAAACATCAACAAGATAACAAATACAATTCTTAGCCAGGCATAGTGGCACACACCAGTAATCTCAACACTTGGGAGGCTGAGGCAGGAGGATCACTGCCAGTTCGAGGCCAACCTGGGCTACATAAGTGAGGCGGAGGCCAGCCTGAACTGCAGAGTGAGGCCCTGTCCCAAAAAGACAAAATAAACAAACAAAAAGCAAATACAATTCTTTGCCACCTGACAAAGAATATTCCTAATAAAGAGCTCCTTAAGATCAAGAAAAAATAAAAAGTGGGCAAAAAGAAATTAAAAACAAGATATTTTACAGATCACCAGATTTGCAAAGACCTGGTTTCTACTTAGCAAAGCAATAACATGCCCAGCGCTGCCTAGATCAGTTCTCCTTCAAGGCTTTGTTCAAATGCTACCTTCTCTAAGTGGCCTCTATCACCCTATTTAAAATTAATTGCATTTACAATGCAACCTTATCCCCACTTCTCAATCCTCTCTTTCTCTAGTTTTCCATCTCATTATATAATATATTGTATAATTACTTCGCCCTATGTTTATGGTCTCCCTCCTACTAAAATAAAACTCCTTAGGGAGTAGAGATTTTTCTTTTTAACCTTTATTGCTGTATTTCCAGGATGGAAAACAGTTATTAGGATATGGTAAACTTTTTCATAGATGAGTTAAGATCCTGAAAGCCAAGCATGGTGGCACATGCCTGTAATCCCAGCACTCGGGAGGCTGAGGCAGGAGGATTGCCTGAGTTCAAGGTTACATTGTGAGTTCAAGGCCAGCCTATTACACAGCAAGACCTTGTCTCAAAAAAACAAAAATGAAAAAAACCAAAAACCTGAGAATATGAATTAAAAATCTTTAAAACATACATGAGTAGTATCACTTCCAAGAATTTATCCTAAAGAAATAATTACTGAGAAGAGCAGAAATTTATCCAGAAGATTATTCATCTTAGCTCTGAGTTAACTGAAAAACTGGGAACAACCCATAACGCAACACTTAATGTTACGAAAAATACTCATAGTAATGTTATTTGGGCAAAAGAATGTCCAATGATTCTATTTTTATCTTTAAAACGTATGCGTGTTTGGTTGGGACTGTGGCTTGTGACTGTAGTCCCAGCTACTTGGGAGGATGAGGCAGGAGGATCACAGGATTCAGGACCAGTCTGAGCAATACAGCAAGACATCATTTTAGGAAAAAAATAGAGATAAACATGTTTCTCATGAGAAATCAAAATAAATGGAACTGCCAAGGTGCATCCTTGAGTATTAAAAACAACCCAATACACTTTACTTGAAAATCATTTCAAACAGAATGGTTCTATGTCTTACTAGACAAAAGTTTTAGAAATTTTTAAGCATCTCCCCCCGAAATTTTCAGTGTAACAATTCACATTTTTCAAAAATTAAGAAAGAGCTACTATCCACCCCCATCTTCTCTGACTCCATGGATCAGTGAGTGAGTGCTAAAATGAGCAAAAGTACTGTACTTCCTTGTTCAATTAAATAAATTTACTACCAATTTATACTAAATCCATAAAGTTCTTTAACTGCAAATACAATGAAGATTATTATCTAACTTCCTAAAGTAAATAACAAAATTATGACCAGGCGTGGGGTGGTGGTGCACTCCTATAATCCCAGCACTTGGGAGGCTGATGCAGGAGGATCGCTGCGCATTCGAGGCCAGCCTGGGCTACAAAGTGAGTTCAAGGCCAGCTTGAACTGCACAGCAAGACCCTGTCTCAAAAATTTAAGAAAAAAAAAAAAAAAAAAGAAATTCTGTATGAAGTCCATTTGGAAATTATGTTCCACGGAAACTTTCAAAAGCAGCCAACTGTTAAACTATAAAAGCATATGACAAGCAGATGAAGGACACAGCTTTCAGAATACACACTGAAAACCCAATGCTCAAGGGAAGAAAGCACCCTGTCCTTTCAGAGACACGATATGGTGGCTGGGGCTCAGGAAAGGGGGCCTGACTATCCTGGCAACCAGGAGTTCCTCAGTCAGAAGCTTGTCTTCACTCAGCCCTGACCTCATCCAACCTCAGATACATCAAAAAGAACTGTCATCTGGAGACATCATGGTCAGTAACCAGGGCTATGCTCAAATCCCAGGTTTATAATTTTCTAGAGAAGTAATCTGACAATACTGCAATTTTCTTATCTGTAAAGTAACACGGAGATTATCACCAACCAGTAACGTTAGTAAATAAAACATTTTTGAAGTGAAATAAGACAGTGCAAGAACCTAGAGGAAACACTCCTAAGTGGCCTGTGGGGGAAGCAGAAGCCAGTTTCACTGCAGTCAGCTCCACAGCCCTGGGCTCACTATGTGGGTTCTACAAAATCAAGGCAGAAAATACATCTGGGCGCTAGCACACCATGACTAAATTACCCGGATGCCATTAACTGTTACATAAAAGTTTCTAAAATCCGCATTTGAGGGCTTGGTATTTTTAGGGCCTGACCAGTTTTCACTATGACTGAGCTACCACTCCTAAAAGTACACAGACTGTTTCTGTAACTAACTGGTCTAAGATCAGATACAAAGTAACAAAAAAATGAGCTAAGCCTCACTCCAAAGACCAAACTGTACTGCATGCCTCTTCCTTAGACCTTCCTCCTTTCTAACCTGGTAACTACTAGCTTGCTTCTGCAGAACAACTGGAAGCTGTCAGGAAGGCAGTCAAGAGTCATGTGGGGCTTGAACTTCTAGAATAGTTACCTCACCAACTCAGATGTTTCAGCTACTTAAAAGAAGGCTGGTGAAACAAGAGAGGACAGGTTAAAACTATAACCTATTAATTGAAGCCTGAAAAAAAAAAAGACTGTGAGATTACAAGTAAATGTGAGCAATTCACTTACATATATGTTCAGGAGCCAAAGTTGTACAAAATGAAATATTCAGTAAAATAACTGCTAGGAGTATTTGTAATTTATACCTCCACAAAAGGCTAAGTATGGAAATAATTAGGAACACAATTTGAGGTTACCCATACAAGAAAACAAAGGAGTAACAGTACAACGTCTAGCTTTAGAAATGACGCATGTGGTGCATAATTAATCCAAAGTAATGAATATCTAGTGTTAAAAAAAAACATATATGATCACATATATATATATTTACCTCCCAAATTAGTTTGACTCACACTACTATCAGGACTAAATTCCAAGTGGTACGAGTGACCATGACAGATGGCCTGACACTAGAACTTCTAAAAAATAGTTAATAATACAATTATCTCTTTCTATTGGTAAAAAAATTAATTTTTTTGTCTTTTTGAGACAGTCTCGCTATGCAGTTCAGGTTGGCCTTCAGCTCACTTTATAGCCCAGGCTCGACTCAAACTCCCTATGATCCTCCTGCCTCAGCCTCCCGAGTGCTGGGATTACAGGTGTGGGCCACCACACCCGGCAAAAAAATTTATGTTTTCTAACACATTCACATCAGTTCCACATAGAGTAACAAAACTAAGGGACAGAAACAAAGTAACATTTAAATTCATAGTGTATACTACAACTGGGTTAGTTCCTTCTAGTTTCCATTAAAGCAATCAATCTAGAATTAAAAACTGGTTTTGGATAAATGTAATGAAGAAATAAACGTCAAGAACTTACAAAATAAAACTTTCATAAGACAGATAAGAGAAAATGGAGCAAGAGGTGAGGTCACCTGTCACTTCGGTTCTATGGAAAGAGAACTCATTACCTGCTCTCCCCAAACATTAGGTAGCCTCCCAGAACAACACACACACACCCCTATCTGCTACTGTCAATTCAGTAGGGCGACCTACTAAGGTCTCTAAAATGGGTTACAGTATCAGACGATATACAACGCCACAAAGCATCACATAAATGGGTAACTGTACAAAAAACAGTGCATGTCAAAGTAATAACTAGATGAATTTTTTCTTTCGGAATGCAAGCCGTCTAAGCTGATCTCCAAGAGCCTTTGCAAGTAAACCGCGGCACAAAAGTCCTTAAGCCTAAGCCTCACTTGCTGAAGCCCTCCACCGCGGGCGTTCCTACCAGGCGGTGACCAACTTTTGTGCTTCCCACAATAGCGCTAAAGCGATGCGGTGCATCCCGCTGGTGAAACTCGGCATGTGGCACTTAAAACGCCAAACCAGAATCGCCCACAGCGCTGGCTGCAGGGCTCTCCCGGTTCCGCCGCGATAACGCCGGGAGATTATCTGCATTCAGCGCGAGGGCTTCAGGTCCAGGAAGAGAAGCGAAGCGATAGCACGCGCACCCGGACCACGCTCAAGGCAAGGAAGCCCCAGCGCCCGGTGGGCCCAGGAAGCTGCCTAACCAGGGCAAAGCTCCGTGCCCTTTTCTATGAAAGGGAGCGTGTGGCCGGCGGAACCAAAAGTAAACACGGAAAATTCACTAGGAATTTCCTGATGGCCTACCGCGCACACGCAGGACACGAGTTAAGACGCTGGGAAGTAAGTCAGCAAGCGATCAGAGTTCCCCGAGAGAGTGGGGATGAGGTACCAGCTCGGGGGGTGCGGGGGCAAACTCGGGGAGCTCGCGCCTCCCGCTCGCAGGGCCGGGGCGGAGAGGCGCGGGCAGGCTCGGGCCCTCCTCCGGCGGCCCTTTCCTGCAGGCCCGGGCGGCCAGTAAGACCCAGGCCTGGCGATCAGCAACAGAAAGCAGCTCCCTGCCGCGGGGTTCCCGGACAGCGACCCGCCGCGCAGCCCCGAGGCCATGTGGCGGGGACCCCACACCGGGCGCACGTTCGGACCCGAAACCAGAGCGGAGGAGGCGCCCGCGGAAATCCAGAGAACGCGACGTTGGGGTGCAAGACTCACTTCCTTTGGGCTTTGTCCTTCTTGGCCTTGGTCCTTTTCTTTCGGGCCTGGAGCGCAAGCACTGCAGGAGAGAGGGATGGATGAAGGGCGCGCGCGGGGGAAGGAGGCGGCCGCCGCGCGGGTGCAGAGCCAGCAGCAGGGGCGCCAGGCCCGGCCGCGGG
>NW_004955437.1:3730360-3745483 GCF_000276665.1 Chinchilla lanigera
GGCCCCGCCCCGTTCCCCGCCTCGCCACGCCTCCTCACGGCGCCGCGCGCCTGCGCGTTGGGCGCGGAGCCTACCACCTGCTCCCCAGGAGGGGGGCCGCGCGGAGTGAGGGAGGATGGCAGGAGGTGCTTGTGAGCTCGCGTGCGAGATCCAACCATGGAAGCCTGGCCTGGGGAGGCTTGTTCCGGGCAGCAGGTATTTCCTTGGAAAAGACGCTGAGGGCTGCTTGTGTGCTGAGCCAGAGAGTCCCTTGGAATCTGCCTCAGTTTCCTAACCTGTAAAATGGATTAATCAGGGATGTTGAGAGCCATTTAAGAGACACTATTTAAAGAATATGCAAAAAAAAAAAACCGTATAAGAAAAGGAAGTGGTAATGGCATACACACACACACATACACACACAAAGAAGGAACCTGTAACCATGTCATCGTTTAAAATTAAAAACCTTCAAAAGTGAGTTTTCTCTTAAAATTTAAAGTTTAAATGAAAGTTGTAGCGTGGTGGTACACGCCTGTAATCCCAGCACTCGGGAGGCTGAGGCAGGAGGATCATTGCGAGTTCGAGACCAGCCTGGGCTCCAAAGTGAGCTCACGGCCTACCTGAACTACACAGCGAGACCCTGTCTCAAAAAGACAATCAATCAATCAATCAATAAATGTTGTAAAGGAAGAAAGGGAGAAAAACACGTTTAATGTTTTCTCCTACCACTTTATCATCTGTTAAGTACATAGTAAAGTTTATAGGATGTTTTATATTTTCAGTGCATTATCTCATTTGCTGTTTAGAACACTTAAAGGCAAGATAGTTATGGCTTCTATTACGTAAAGACATTTAGGGGCTGGGGATTTAGCTCAGCGGCAAAGCACCTGCCTGCCAAGTGCAAGGTCGTGAGTTTGATTCCTAGTACTGGAAGAAAAACAAACAAAAACAAAAACAGAAAAACCCCAAACAAATGTAAAGACATTGAAACCTGGAGAGGATACGTACCCAGAATCTTGGTTGCCCAACCCAATGGTTCAGTCATCAAGCTTTTATTGTGAAGCAGAGTCTGCAAAGAGGGCCATAGCCTCACCGTGGAACCTTTGTGACCCCAAGGTCTGCTCAACTTCTCAGCTCTGCCCCTGGCACTCAACAGCAGTCATAGAAAATATGAGCTGTCCGTGTTCCTGGCCATGTTTATTTCTGAACGTTGGAATTTGAATTTCATGTTCTTGTCACATGTTATGAAATATTCCTGTCCTTTGGATATTTTTTTTTCAGCCATTTCAACCATTGTTAGTTCAGGCCTAAGTTTGCTAACCTTGTTGTAAAATGCGGTCACACATAGTTTAAAGGCCAGGCGTGGTGGTACTCTCTTGTAAGCCTAGTATTCTGGGTGGCCGAGGTAGGAGGATCACAAGTTGAAGCCCAGCCTGGACAGTATAGTGACTTAGCAAGACTCTGTTTAAAAAAAAAAAAAAAAAAAAAAAAACAGCAGGGATATACCTCACTGCAAAGTTTAATCCCCAGTACAGGGGAAGAAATGCAGAGATATGTTCTGAGAAGTACATTGTGAGGCGGTTTTACCCTGTGACCATCAGAGAGGTGGAAGGTCACTAGGCCATAGGACTGCTGTCATTTATACAGATGTTGATGCCGGCAACCCCGTGGCGTGGTGTGTGCCTGCCCTGCAGCTGGACGGGAGGAAGCTCTGAAGCCCCTGGCTCTGAAAGAATGGGGACTCCAGTAGGAAGGCAGGCGAGGAATCAGGTAACTGGGAAGGGAAGACGAGAGTGTAATAGTACAGTCGGCGGGCGTGGGGCTCGCTCTGAACCTACTGCACAGGCAGGACCCGGAGGGAGGAGGCAGTTTTTGAACTGGGCCTTGGGAAAGGTGTAGGATTTCCATGGGTGGAGGAGGAATGCGAAAATCAATTGAGCAAAAAGGCACGCCGTGGAGACTTGTGGGTGGGCGCTGGGGCTGGTAATGACTACGAGGCTGAGATAGGTGAGGCTGGGAGAGGGAGCTTTGCCCAATTTGAAATTCAGATAATTAATATCTGTTGCAGGAACCTGAATGATAGCATTTCTGGGCACGTTGCAAAAGAGGCAGCACTTGTTGGCCAAGAAAGGCCGCAGCACCGTCTCGGCTTTACACTTGAGAAGCAAAGGGGAACGGGGGCAGAACGTGAAGACTGAGGCTGGTGCCAGCTCAGGAGCCCTGTAGGTGGCTCGGAAAAGCCCCAGAACTGGCAAAGAACTGCCCCCTGCAGAAGGTACACTCAAGGGCCCCTCTCTCGGTCTGTTGTTTGATGTACCCTCCCTACCTACACGGGGCCTGGTGCTTAGTGGCTGCTCCAGTATCTGTCTAAGAAAATAATAAATGATCTGCACTGTGTGAGAAACGTCAGGATGGGAGCGGAAACACTGAGAGGAACCGTATGAGAGCATTGCTAAAGCCCAGATGGTTACTGCAGATCCATCAGAAAGGAAATATAAGCCAGCCGTGGTGGTGCACACTTGTAATCCCAGTACTTGGGAGGCTGAGGCAGGAGGAGTACAAGTAAGAGTGAGCTAATGCTGAAGCCTGTGTTGGTAGGGACATCTGAGAGCGCGGATGAATGCCGATGGCTCTGATGGAAAAGAACAAAACAAAACACAAGTAAGTGTGAGCCCCCAGCCGGAGCAACTTGGCATTTAGTGAGATTTTTGTCTCAAAAATGTAAAAAGGGCTGGGGATGGAGCTCAGTGCAAAAGGCCCTGGGTTCAAACCCCAGAGCCAACAAAAGAGAGAGAGAGAGCTAGAGAGAGGAGGCTTGTGTTCAGCTTGCCACGATTTAGTCACCCCATTCTGACTCTTGCTTGTGTCCCTAAGAACTTAGTAATTATCTGTTTAATAACTCACTTGAGAAGCTCTTGCAATTTGGTGTTAAATTCAGTAGACTGGTTTCTCAGAATGAACCATTTCTTCTTCTTTATTTTAAATTGGTCTTCTCCATCCTCTCATCATGCTTCAGTTCTCTGTGTGTTTTCTAAGCTCTCCATAAAGGTTCCTGGAAGCTTGCTCCCCTCCCCAGCCCCCATTGTTTTTTCCCCTTATTTTAAGTGGGGGAATAATGACCCTTTTTGTTTGGTTGAGTCCGGTTCTGGGATTTGAACTCAGGACCTCGCACTTGCCAGGCAAGTGCTCCACCACTGAGCTACATCCCTGGCCCTTTGCCCCTTATTTCATCTCAGCCATCCCTTTTTTTTTTTTTTTTTTTTTTTGTCTCTTTGAGACAGAGTCTCACCATGCAATTCAGGCTGATCTTGAGCTCACTTTGTAGCCCAGGCTGGTCTCGACCTCACAACAATCTTCCTGCCTCAGCCTTCCAAGTGCTGGGATTACAGGCATGCGCCACCATGCCTGGCTAATCCCAGAATTTGGGAAGCTGAGGCAGGAGGATTGCTTCAAGTTCAAAAGTGAGTTCAAGGAGAGGTTGAACAAGACTCTGTCTCAAAAAAAACAAAAAACAAAAAACAAAAAAACAATTAATTGAAGGGGTGGACATGGAGGTAGGATGAAGGGACAGCAACCAAGGATGCTGTGGCTTCCAGGACCTATGAACAGTGGGAGGTTTTACCACCCATAGATCTGAAGGGACAAGGGGAGGGAGACCATGCTAGAGCCCATGGAGAGCTTGTGGTAGTTTTCTAGGGCTGACATAAGAAAGTACCACATAGGCCAGGCATGGTGGCCCACGCCTGTAATCCCAGCACTCAGGAGGCTGAGGCAGGAGGATCGCCGTCAGTTCAAGGCCAGCCTGAACTGCATAGTGAGACCCTGTCTCAAAAAAAGAGAAAGTACCACAGACTGAGTGGCTGAAACAGTAGACATGTATTCTGTATCAGTTTGGATGCTAGGAATCTGAAGACAGGGTGTCGAAGGGGTTGGCTCCCTCTGGGGATCGGAGAGGAGACTATTGCAGTGGCCGGCTTTCCCCTGTCTGCACTTGTTGTCTCTCTGTGTGTCTCTCACTGCATCTGCATCTCTTATGCAGATACAGGTCGTACTGGGTCAGGGCTCATCCTATAACCTCACTTACCTCCATCAAGTCCTTTCTCCTACCAAGGGCACAGCGGTCCGGGGGCTTAGAACTCCAGAGTACCTCTTTTAGGGGAAGGAACAAAGGTGTAATAGTAACAAAAAGTTTCCAGGCTGCAGTTGTGCTCTTTGATAAGGCCAGCAGGGAGTGAGCAAGGAGGTAAAAAGCTAACCTCTGTCTTCTCATTCTCTCGGGCTAGTGGGCCCTAAAGTTAGGAGGTGCAGGGCCCTGGGATGTGTAGTCCTACGAGCCAGCCCTCCAGGGCACGGCAGCGCAGGGGAGGGCAGGGAGTGGATCCAGCACAGCCTGTCCTGGCAGTGAGTATGCCCAGAGCTTCTGGCACCTTCCAGGCAGTTAAGTCCATGCCCGGGTCCCTGACTCCTGGAGAGAGTGGAGAATTCAAGCTACTTGGAAAGAACCCACTTTCTGGCTTCATTCTATAAGAGCTTAAGCTTCACAAGAGAATTGTGCTTGGCTGAGGGGTTGGGCAGAATAGGTGGAGGGCAAAAGAACCAAGTCCTCGGCAGGGTAGGATGGGAAGAGGCAGCAACTGGGAGGCAGGAAGGATGACAACAAGGAGGAGGCTGCAGAGACGGGCGATTCCTGAGGCGCCTGGGGCCCTTGCTCTGCTCCCGGAAGCACCGTAGAGGCTCTGAAGTGACCTGAGCTGATTGTGAGCAGCTCTGAGCAGCCTTTGGTTGGCAGCGATGACCCCCAGAGAAGCTTGATGCAGTGCAGCTTTGCTTCCCCACAGCAGCAGTCTCGGGATATAAGGAGACAAAACCCACAGTAAGATCTGCTGCACGCACATCTGGTAAGAACAGTCCTTAGCAGGCAGGCAGGCACAGCTAAGTTCCTGGGATTTACTCTCTGAAGTTCTTTTTTTTCTTTCTTTTTTTTGTTTTTTTTTTCTGGTACCGGGAATTGAACTCACGACCTTTCACTTGCCAGGCAGGCGCTGTGCCGCTGAGCTAAATCCCCAGCCCCTCTCTTAAGTTCTTAGAGGTCCCAGCTCTGGGTCTTATGAATAGAAGCTTTACTCAAGCGGCAGAATCAGCTCCATCATTTGTGGGAGGCAGGCGACCCACACAGAGGCAGTCCCTATGCTTCACTGCTCCACGGCTGATTCACAGCACAGGTGTTGCCAGAGAAGGATTTTTGCCAGTGAAAAAGAGTTGCCTGTTAATTTGCATAACGGACGTTAGCAGAGAGTTGCCATTGGTGAAATTTCTGGCATTGGATTGCCCTGAACCACTCTGTGGGAGCCACTCTCTGATTGGATAATTTACCAGCCACTCCTGATGCAGAAGTTGCTGACTGTAAGACAGGCTGTTACCTGAGTATAACTTTAAGTCACTGGTACCGCAGTCACTGTTATCCGGTCTTTGTGAAAAGTTGTAATGTTCCTAAGTATTTGTTCTAAGGAGACTGACTTCTTTACAATACTGATTTAGAATAGTAATAATAATAAAAAAGAAAAGCAGTCGGGGACTCCAACTCTAAGAGGATGCTTAAGAAATTTTACAGTACTTTCCCTCCAGATGAATTGCCAAAAAAGGAACACTTGGATCCTCTCTAAGGTTCTGGAAGTATCAGAACATCTTTCTTAAACATCCTCACCTAGGGGCTGGGGATTTAGCTCAGCGGCAAAGCGCCTGCCTGCCGAGTTCGATTCCTGGTACCGGAAGAAAAACAAAACAAAACATCCTCATCTAGAATATGCTTTACTGCCTTGATTCCAACAACAAATACAGAGGTGTTTTAAGGGAAACTGTAAACCTAATGAGATATTGTGTTCTTAGGCGGCCAGGCCAGGATGCTTGTTATTCTTGGCATAGCCAGGTAGCCATGTAGACTTGGACAATAATAATAAACTAATGAGCCAGGCATGGTAGTGTGCAGTCCCAACACTTTGGAGGCTGAGGCAGGAGGATAGCCTCAGGTTTGAGGCCTTGGGCTACATAGTGTAAGGCCAGCCTAAACTACATAGCAAGACCCTGCCTCAAAAAAACAAAAAAAGAAGACTTATGATTAAAAGTCTTTTCCAGGCACTTCACACATCCCCCAGACTCTTATATGACCCTGGAGAGAGGGATTCTGTAATGACTAGGATTTAATTTCCGCAACTCAGTAAGGTCCGGGTCAAGGTAAAGGCAATTTAGAAAATATATAAAAGTGGACAACATGGCTTACACATGCAAGTTCTGAGCTCTACTTGCTATGCAGGGTTGAATTCATTTTTTCTCCCTCACAAATACTTTCCTGCATTCTTACCTTCACAGCAAGCATTTATCCTCTAGGCATTGGACTAAGGGCTCTGAGATGCAGAGAAGAAAAACAACATTGGCTTTGGCCTGCAGTGCCTCACAGCTAACTCTTAGATCACAATTGCTGTTTACTATACACTCGCTGTCCATCACCCTCAATCAGCCCTGTGAGATAAGTGCTGTTATTATCATCTGTTTGACAAGATAACAAAACCAAGGTACAACCAATTTCACATGAGCTAGGAAGAAGCAGAGTTTTGAATCTGAGCAGCTGGGTTCTGGAATTGGTACTTTTTTTTTTTTTTTTTTTTTTTTTTGGTCTTTTTGAGACAGGGTCTCGCTATGCAGTTCAGGCTGGCCTTGAGCTCACTTTGTAGCTCATGCTGGTCTCGAACTCACAACTGATCCTCCTGCCTCAGCCTTCCGAGTGCTGGGATTACAGTGTACACCACCACGCCCAGTTTTGTGAGACTGGATCAAACTCAGGGCCTTTGCACTGAACTACATCCTGTGCCACCCCCACCCTTTTGAGACAGGGTCTTACTAAATCACTAAGTTGCCCAGGCTGGCCTAGGACTTACTTGTGATCCTCCTGCCTCAGCCTCCTAGACTGCTTGGACTGTCGGGTGCACTACTACGTCTGGCTTGGAATTGGTATTCTAGTTTGTACATCATATTACTGTACCTATCCAGTGTAGTGGAGGGTGGATATATAAACGAAATAATCAAATATGGAGCACAGTATACAATGCATAGGGTACTAGGAGAGCACAGAAAGAGACCTTCTCAGCTCAGGCTTCGAGGAGCCTTGAGGAAAGCCGTCTCTGAGACGAGGTGACACCTGGGCAAGTTTGGAAACTATGAATGGACAACAGCTACACACTGAAGAGAGGAAAGAGAATTCAGCCCTGGTGTGCGGGGGAACCCAAACCCTTATATCACTGGGATATAAAATTCAAGGCGACTGGGCTCAATGACACACATCTGTAGTCCCAACTACTCAGAAGGCCAAAGCAGGAGGATCACAAGTTGGAGCCCAGCCTGAACAATTTAGCGATTTAGATAGACCTTGTCTCACAATTTAAAAAAAAAAAAAAAAAAAAATTTAAAAGGGTACGTCATCCCAGCATTTGAGAGGCTGAGGCGGAAGGATCGCCAGGAGTTCAAGGCCAGCCTGGGATACGTAGTGAGTTTGAGGCCAACCTGGACTACATGGTGAGACCCTGTCTCAAAAAACTGAAAATAAATAAATAAATAAAACAAAAATAAAAGGCGGGGGGGGGGTTGTCGCTCAGCGCAAAGGCCTTGGGTCCAATTCTCTGCTATAGTAAATAAATAGGGTTAGGGATGTAGCTCACCGCTTCCTGGGTTCAACTCCAGTGTGGGGCGGCTACCAGAGGGGAGAGGGGACGGATCCTTTGCTCCCCAGGTGTTTACGGAGCCCTGCTCTGTGCAGGCTCTGTTTGGTGCTGGGCGTATAGCGGGGACAGATCATGTGAGGACCTTGTGCTTTCATACATTTTGCTCCCTTACCTACTACAATAATCATTTTTTAACATGTTCCCTTATGCAAAATGCTGAACAGAATAAGAATAGTAAGGAGCTTCCTCAACTCGATAGAGTATGTATGAAAACCTATAGTCAACATCATATTTGATCATGGAAGACCGGATGCTTTCCTTCTAAGAGCAGAAGCAAAAGCAGGGTGTTCACTCTTGCCACCTGTATTTAACACCCTGTTCTCCCAAAACAAGACCTAACCGGAAAGTAATCCGTAGCATGGTTTTTCAGGATGCTTGTAATACAAACCCTACCCTGCAAATAGCCCCAGTTTTGTTTGTTTGTTTGTTTTCGGTATAGGGAATTGAACTCACGACCTCGCGCATGCCAGGCAGGCGCTGTGCTGCTGAGCTAAATTCCCAGCCCCTACCCCCGGTTTTGATTGTCAGCCAGATGATACATTTAGTATGTCTGTTTCAGCACACAACAGACCCAACCAAAAAATAAAAAATAAGTAAGTAAATGAATAAATAAATAAAAAAGCTGGGCATGGTGGTGCACGCCTGTAATCCCAGCACTCGGGAGGCTGAGGCAGGAGGATCATTGTGAGTTTGAGACCAGCGCAGGCTACAAAGTGAGCTCAAGGCCAGCCTGAACTGCATAGCGAGACCCTATCTCAAAAAGACAAATAAATAAATGAAGAAATAAACATACAACAGACCTGTTGAATTATGACAATGTTCCAGAAGATGACATGACTGTATTTGAATAAATGTAGATTTTTTTTACAGGAATAAATGAATAAATGTAGGTGGTTGTACATAAAAAAAAAATAAGACAGCCCCTGAGAATAAGCCCTACTATGTCTTGGAGCAAACATTAATATAAGAGTCTTATTTTGGGGGGAAATACAGTATTGTGGAACTTCTAGCCAGGACCAATGACTAGGAAATTAAAAGGCATACAGATTGATAATTTTAAAGTAAAATGGGTACATTACAGTTTTGAATGTCATTCAAAAGAATTCAGATGCTATAGCAGGGCTGGGGATTTAGCTCAGTGGCAAAAGCGCCCACCTGGCATGTGCAAGGTCGTGAGTTCGGTTCCCGGTACCGGAGGAAAAAAAAAAAAAAAAAAAAAAAAACTAAACAGATGCTATAGCAATTTGATATGCACCATTGTCTCAGTCACTTTCTTCCTCATTGCTGGGGCAGCATATCGACACCTACCACCTAAAGGAGAAGAGGTTTATTTTGGCTAATGTTTTCCACCCGTGGTTTGCTGGCTTCAAGGCAGAAAGGCAGGGGCAGAATGGAGGAAAGCTAGTCCCATCATGGCAGCCATGAAGCAGAGTGGAAGGGACCTGGAAGAGAAATAAACTCTTCCGGGTCACACCCCCAGTGACCTCCCTCTTTGGACCAGGACCTTCCTCCTCCTAGAAAGTCTACCGTATCACCAATGTGATTCAGTCACCTCCCAGAAGCCCCACCTATGAGTGCTTGAAATCATTAGGGAAGAGTCTCATTCCAAACTCTAGCAGCCAGCTTCCAATTATGTATTTATTCTTAATTTTGGGGCTGGACTTTGAATATAGGACCTTGTACAGGTTCCACCCCTGAGGTATGCTCCAGTTCATCTCCATTTATGTGTATTGAGAACATAAAAGCACCATTTATACCTCTAAAAAATTTAACACAACTAATTCCATTTTCTCCTCAAACTTGCATTCTATTCCCTTTGCCCCTCACAGTTTACCCTTAGCTAATTTAAATTTATGATGTAAAGTCCTGTTATACTTCCCTGCCTTGTAAGTATATATTTACATAGAATTTTACTTTTGAAAGCATTCCCTGGGAGCAGGGCATGGTGGTACATTCCTGTAATCTCAGCACTCAGGAGGCTGAGGCAGGAGGATCTTTGTGAGTTCGAGACCAGCCTGGGCTACAAAGTGAGCTCGAGGCCAGCTTGAACTGCATAGCGAGACCCTGTTTCAAAAAGAAAAAAAAAAAAAAAAAAAAAAAGCATTCCCTGGGATTATAATTCTCCAAAATGTGCCTTACCTATCATTGTAAATATTATTGCTGCATGATTTATTGAAGTAATACATAGCATTATTTAAAATGATTTTTATTTTTAATGAAATTGTACTGCAAATGCATCTCAGAGCAGTGATAAGTGATTTTTTTTTCGGGAGTCTTACACCATACTATTTTTTTCCTAAGAAACTTGTTAGATAAAATGACTAGATAGGAATGGAAAATAATTTGCTATAGCAATACTATTCAGAGCTTTTGAAACTCTTTTCCAGTTAATGTGCCAAAAATCACATAGTAATCACCAGAACTTAATGCCTTATCACTGGCAGCCCCAGGAGGTCCTGATTCAATTTTGTTGAAAAAGAAACAACTGGAAGTCACCTGACTTGCCAAAAATAAAAAGTGTTAGCCAATCATTAAAGTCACTGACTTTCACTGGGTGTGGTGGTGCATACTTGGGAGGCTGAGGCAGGAGAGTTCAGTGACAAGGCCAGTGAGTTCAAGGCCAGCCTGGGCTCCATAATGAGTTCAAGGCCACTCCTTGGAAGGCAGGTTGCTCCATTAAAGGCTGGGTGGTTTGCTTTATCTCCAGGGCCTTTGAAAGCTATCAGATGGGTAAGAGGCACTCAGTGAGGGCATCGGGGATGTGATAAATGTGACGTTACCAGCATCTGGGTGTGTATTGGATGCCAGGAGAGGAGGCATCCCTTGCACTGATTTGGGTTTTTCAGTCCAAAGCCAGTAAAAGCTCACCTTCCCTCAAATCTAAGAAGCAGCAGCATGGATCAGAGGAAAAAGTCCAAGCTAGAATTCAAACCAGGCCTGAATTCTACTGTTCTGCTTTGTTTGCTTTTTGTTTTTTGAGACAGGAGTGTTGCAGTGTAGTTCAGGGTGGCCTTGAACTCACAGTGAGGCCTCCTGCCTCAGCCTCCTGAGTGCTGGGATGATGGGTGTGCACCACCACATCGTTCTACACGCACCCCTCTGCTGGAACCCCGCCCACTTGACATTCCCTTAGGGAGGCAGGATAAAGAGAAGAGAGCAGGTACGGGAAGGATCCAAAGGTAATTAGTTATGTTTTATTTGAGCCTCTTCTCTCTGGAGCAAGGGAAACAGAAATGAGAGATGGGACAAACCCCAGAGTTCGAGGCATATTTAGAAGGAAATCCTTCACTGCAATATCGGCTGAAGGTGGGGTGCGGGGGGGGGGGGGCTGGGGAGGAATGCACAGGTCATCATTGGTATTTGGCAGTGCGGCCTAGGACCCCACTGCCACGTTAGGAGAATGCCAGCAGGTGCACGAGTCACAAAGCAAGCGCTGCTAGTTTGTGTCCGGTGAGGGCCTTAGGAACAAGCAACCCCTTTCGGGTGGGGAGGATTTGCCAGGTTCTCCGACCCTCTTTGCGACTCTCGTTGGCCTCAGATGAGCTTGAATGCAGGTATTTCTATCTCCTGTCCACTGATCGCGTCCGAGGCGAAAGCTGGGGCTGGAGCCGGGCGCTGGGAGGCTGAGGGTGATACACGGGCCGGTAGTGCTGCTGATGGCGTGTGGACACCTTCGACATGGCTTTGTGCTTCGGCTGCCTTTCCAGCTCCAGGTCAGTCTCCGTCTCATGCTCCGTCTCGGGCTCCGGCTCAGTCTCGGGCTCCAGCTCCGACTCATTGTCTAGGACCTGGTCCAGGTTGATGTTGAGACCCATCTCATTCGGCTCTTCTGACCCCCCAGTGTCGTCCATGTCCAAGTCAAACCCCAGGGACTCTTCTTCTGGATTGCGCTGTTTGGGGAATTTGGAACTTACGTTTCTGGAACTTTCTAGAAAACCATAAGTCGGTTCGTATCTGGTGTTGTCATCCTGAAATACACACAATTAGATGAGCTCAACTTTCCAATTCATTCGGCTTTTGAGCAGTCAAGAATTTCAACATACCACCAGACTTAAGGGATTTCTGGCAAAGCAGAAAACAATTCTTGCCTGAATCTGCTTTTCTTTTTCTTTCTTTCTTTCTTTCTTTCTTATTTTTTGGTCTTTTTGAGCAGGGTCTCGCTACACAGTTCAGGCTGGCCTTGAGTTCACTTTGTAGCCCAGGCTTGCCTTGAACTCATGGCGATCCTCCTGCCTCAGCCTCCTGAGTGCTGGGATTACAGGCGTGCGCCACCACACCTGGCTATTGAATCTGCTTTTCGTCTCTGCACATTTGGTTTCTCACTCGTGATTCTTCAAATTCAGCCTTTCACTTCAGATCGCTCTGGCTCTTCTAGCTAGACTGGGTTTCATGATCTACCATTTAAACAGCAGTGGCCTTGATGCCACTTGGAAATAGCTTGTCTCCTTGATCTTATTTAGTTCGCCAATCCCCAGTGCAAACCTTTAAGGCTCTTTGGGACCTGGCCCCGCACCCTCTTGGGCTGTCTCGGCGTGGTACCCAGCCTCCGCACCAGCCCCAGCTGCCCAGTGTTGTCTCGCGACTGCCCACCTGCACGCAGGCTGCTGCTCTACACCCACTCATCGCCCCGGGCGCAGATCCAAGGCTAGGCCCCCAGCCTCCTGCGTTCCAGCCGCACCTCTCGCACTGGCCTCATCGCACACCTGTGTATTCCTTTATTTACAAACCTGTCCCTTCCCCGGGGCCAAGATCCCTGAAAGGAGGCAGCACCTGGCTCCCAGTAGCCCCGGTGCCTCACTCATCTCAGGTGTGCAAAGGCCCCGTGCATCAGCCTCGCAGCAGCCCGTGCTGTCATCTCTGCTCTTTCAGCACCTGGCACACTTTCTGCTTTTCCTTCCTCCCTCCCCGTTTGCTGCTGACAGGTCGCTCCGCCCTCTCCTCTGCTGCCGGCCCTGGGTCCTGCTCCGGAGACCCTTATCTTCTCCGTCTACACTGTCCCTCTAGGGAATGTTATTTAGGCCTGTAATTCCTACTTACACTTACAGTCCGAGCCAGGGACCCTGGCTATGCTGCTTCCTGTGAGCCGAAGATGAACACACCCATTTTGGCTCTTGACATCTGCGCTTGGGTGTTTAGTGGGCATCTTTTTTTTTTTTTTTTTTTTTTGGTACCCGGAATCGAACTCAGGACCTTGCACTTGCCAGGCAGGCGTTTGTGCCGCTGAGCTTACATCCCCAGCCCGGGCATCTTGTATTTAGTACAAACCATGAATTTTACATATGAAATAGAACTTACTTCTCTCTCGGTCATCTCTCTTTTAAATGCCTGGAAAAAATTTTACATATTCAGTACCAATTCTTAATGTAAGTCTTCAAAAGATGTTAGCAAGAATGTTACTGTACGGAGGATCCAACCCAGGGTGCTCTACCACTGACCTACATTCTCAGCCCTTTGTATTTTTATTTTTATTTTTATTCTGAGGCAGGGCCTTGCTAAATTAATCCAGCAGGACTCAGACTTTTGATCCTCCTGCCTCAGCCTCCCTCAGTGCTGGGATTATAGGTATGCACCATTGTACCCGAGTTAGAGAAATACTTTAAAAGAAGTGTAGTCAGTAGTGCCTATCTTCAGCCAATTGCTAGCACTAACCCTAATACGGACACAAGAATCTTATTTCACAAAATTCAGGAGTAAGAGGACACTCATCACTAGTATTAAATTGTTCTGGGACTTCTAACTTAAGCAGCAATATATAATATTGAAATAAGAATTCTAACATAGAGGGGGCTGGCGATTTAGCTCAGCGACACAGCGCCTGCCTGGCAAGCACAAGATTGTGAGTTCAGTTCCTGGTACTGGAAACCCCCCTCACACACAAAAAAAGAATTCTAACACAGAAATTAATATTATTTTTAATGAATATTTTTCTTTATCAAAAACTCCAGAGAATTTACAAGGAAACCTGTTAGGATAAGTAAAACAACTCACAAAGGTGGCCAGATAATTTTGTAAAAATCAATGAGTTTCTTACATTTTAGCTATTGCCAGTTGGAATATCTAATGAAAAAAAAAAAAAGAAAAAGTCTGTGTTTTTTTTTTATTTTTTATTTTTTTGGTCTCTTTTTGAGACAGGGTCTCACTATGCAGTTCAGGCTGTCCTTAAGCTCACTTTGTAGCTCAGGCTGGTCTTAAACTTGCAACGATCCTTCTGCCTCAGCCTCCCGAGTGCTAAGATTACAGACATGCACCACCACACCAGGCTGAAAAAGGCTGTGTTTTATAAGCATGGATATTTCTTACTTTGGGAATTTTAAGAAACTTGGCATGATGGCACACACCTGTAATTCTATCACTCTAGGAGGCTGAGGCAGGAGGATCATAAGTTCAAGCCCATCCTGGGCAATTTTGCAACTTAGCAAGAACCTGTCTCAAAATTTAACAACAATAAAAAAAGACAGTGGGAAGACGGGAATGTAGCACAGTGCAAAGGCCCTGGGTTCAATCCCCAGCACTTCTCAAAACAAACAAACACCCCCAAACCATGACAGTAATATTTTTCTTGTCATAAAAATCCAAATGTTACTGAAATCTAATAAGTCAAAGAATCAGGAATTTGATTAAAAAATTGGGCCGAGAATGTTGCTCAGCGGCATAAGCACTTTTCTGGCAAGCCTGAGGTCATGAGTTCAATTTCTGGTACAAAAAAAAAGAAAAAGAAAAATAATTCCTACTCAGTAGATAATATCTGATGGCCAAAACTGGGTGTGCTGGCACACACCTACAATACCAGCACTTGGGAGGCTGAGCCGGGAGGATCACTGTGAATTCAAGGCCAGTCTGGACTACATAGCAAGACCCTGTCTCAAGAAAACAAAACAAAACAAAAAACCAAACTTATCTGATGGCCATCTATATTATAAAAGCGGATCCTTGAGTTACAATTGGCCTGACATATGAACAACTCAGGTTGTGACCGGAATTTTAGTTTTAACTTGGCAACCAGAGTCTTGACTTATGACCCGAACGCCAGCTGCGTATGCTTCCAGATGGTCTCAGATACAGATTTAACCCTTAAAGCGCTCTGGAAGAAACATTACCCCAGCCTCTCCTGCATGGACTGAATGGTGATATCCTGGACCCATGTCTCTCTAAGGACACCGGGATCTGCCTGTCACTCAAGGAGAGTGACTTTGTTTTCTTGTTTGTTTGTTTGTTTTTTGGTACCAGGAATTGAACTCAGGACCTTGTGCTTGCCAGGCAGGTGCCTGTACCACTGAGGTATATCCCCGGCTCTGTATTTTTTTGTTTGTTTGTTTTGTTTTGTTTTTAGGAGAGAGACTTTGAAAGCTGTGTAGAGGAGCCTGAGCCTTCG
>NW_004955437.1:3746408-3752441 GCF_000276665.1 Chinchilla lanigera
TCCAAAAGGCAGGTACCCTGGATGGATTATAAAGGCACAGAAAGAAGGCAGGCTGCTGCTTCTACTCCTGTTTCTTGCTGTTTGATTGCCTTCTCCCTGCCGAGAATTATTTCTCTGTTGTGATGCCCCTCTGCCATGCTACACTGCCTCAGAGCCAGCCGACTATGGACTGAAACCTCTACACACTGTGAGCTACATAAACCTTCCTTCCTTTAACTTTAGGTGTCAGGTATTTTGTCTCAGCAAGAAGAGAATTAACTAAGACATGCATCTGAAAGAGTAGGGTCAGTTCTAAAAGTATATCTAAAGAGATATCTAAAATATTTAGCAGTTCAGCTGAGTGTAGCGGCTCATGCCTGGAATCCCAGCATTCGGAAGGCTGAGGCAGGAGGATTGCTGTGAGTGTGAGGCTAGCCTGCGCTATATAGTGCGTTCAAAGTTGACCTGAACTACATAGGGAGATCCTATCTCATAAAACAAAAAACAAAACAGAACAAAAAAGAAGTAGCAGTTACTATGGCACCAACCAAGATTGCCGTAAAAGGGTACTTGAGGCCTTCGCTGGGGTGAGTAAACCCTCTCTGCAGCTGGGGCAGTGTCCTAGATGGGACGGAGGCCATGGCTGGGGGGCACTGGGGCTCACTTCATTGCTATTTACCGGTTGGTAAGAGAATCCTGGCACAGTTCAAAAATTCTGTGAATTCTCTTCACAGTCAGGAAAAGGATTTCACAGTCAGGGAGCCTTTCCTGGACGTCGTCGTTCACCACTGTCTGATCAAGCGACTGCCTCTCTCCCTCCCCCGCCCCACCCGGCCTCCAGCTTCACAGCATCCAACCTTGTCTGACTCTGAGTAGGTTTCCTGGATCACCGTCTCACTCTCATCCATGCTTAGCTCAGTGTTGTCTGCCAAGGTCCTGGACGTGGCAAACAGCACGGCGTCGTGGAGGGTGAGGAACAGGTGGGCCTTGGAGATGCCCTCGTCGAAGAAATCATTCTTCTCAAATGCGTTGATCACAGAGGCTGCAAAGCAAGCCCGCAGCACGTGCAGGGTCAGGTGCCCGCGGAGCTGGGCCCCCGGGGTGCAAACGCAGCCCTCCCCCAGGGAGAAGCGTACTCACAGTGACAGCCGGTGAAGAGCACCAAAATGTTGGCATTTTGGAAAGCATTGCAGATCTGCAGGGGCAGAGTAAGTCGTGGTCAGGGGGCTTCCCCCTCCCGAGGAAGGGGATGTCTGATTAGCGGAGTCTGAAACCCCTTTGGTGGGCCGGGGCTGTAGCTCAGTGGTGGAGCACTTGCCCTGCGTGTGTGAGGCCCTGGATTTCATTCTCAGCACCGTGAAAAGGTAACAATAAAAATAAAACCACCCTGGGGCCATCTAATTGTCAGGAGCCCAGGTACCTTCGCCTCCCAATCTTGCCTTCCAAACACTGGCTGAGGGGACCTCTGTGTGCCAGAACACGTCCAGAGTGCTGGGGACTTGAAGGAAGGATAAGACCAGCACTTGTGGGGCCAGAAAGGGAAGTCACATAAAACAAGAACACTGCCGGGTATGGTGGCACACGCCTGTAATCCCAGCACTCGGGAGGCTGAGGCAGGAGGATCTTTGTGAGTTCGAGACCAGCCTGGGCTACAAAGTGAGCTCAAGCCTGAACTGCATAGCGAGACCCTGCCTCAAAAAGACAAAAAACAAAAAAAAAAAAAAAAAAAAGCAAGAACACTGGCACAAGGAAAGCCCAAGGGTGGCAATGGGCACAGGTGCCATAGGGTACCCTGGAGTGCTGGCAGGAGCAGTCACATCCTGCGGTTAGTACTCAGTATTCGTCACTGACCCTCTGCTCCCTGGAGCTTGCCAAACAGAGGAGGCAAGGTAGGGGCCGGAGATGGCCAAGGGATAAGCAGGTAGGGGAACTCAGTCCCCTTGCACGCTGCTCTGCGCGTTTGCATGTGACTTTACGTCAGATATTTAGTACGGGAGAAGTAAGCCTCAGAGGCTGGCCTTAAGTGGCCTTCAGCCAGTATATACGCTCTGGGGCAGCAAATCTTGACATCCACTTCAAAGCAAACTAACGCTAACCTTAACCCTCAGAATGGAGCCAGGCGTGGTGATGCAGGCCTGTAATCCCAGCACTCGGGAGGCTGAGGCAGGGGGATCTTTGAGAGTTGGAGACCAACCTGGGCTGCAAAGTGAGCTCAAGGCCAGCCTGAACTACAGAGTGAGACCCTGTCTCAAAAAAAAGACAAAAAAAAAAGACAAAAAAAAAAAGAGAGAGAATGGAGTAGACTTCAAGGAAAAAATCAAACAGCCCCTGCACCTGTCAATACCAGGGGAAAACAAGAAAGTTATTCTTGGTCATACAGTAAACCATAAAATCATCCGGCAAAAGCAAGGCCACAGCAAATATTCTACGTCTCAGGCAATGGGAAAGAGAAACTTCAGGAGTTAAGAAGCAGCTTAGCTGGGTGCAGTGACACATGCCTGTGATCCCAGCACTCGGGAAGCTGAGGCAGGAGGACCACTGTAAGTTGGAGGCCAGCCTGGGCTACACAGTGAGCTCAAGGTCAGCCTGAACTGCAGAGTGACACCCTGTCTCAAAAAGACCCCCCCCCTCAAAAAAAGAAAAAACAACTTAAACTGAGTAGTCTCCAATGTAAATGGACTAATGGGGTTTTTAGTAGGATGCAGTTTTTGATTATAGGTCAAATAAAACGTAATGAATTCCTCTAATGAAGGCCTGTACAGAACACTTCCGAAGGGAGCGATGAAACCTGTGTTTTCAGGGTGTAAACGTATACCACAGGTGCCTTTCAGCTGGAAGGTAAAGAGGTCCAGCACGGTCCCCATGGGACTGGAACAGAAAGTCACCCACTCAGGCCAGGTCTTTCCAAGGACCGAACTACCTGGAACCGAAAAGGAGACAGGAGAGGAAGGTATAACCCTCCTATGGCCACGGAGGGAAAGGGCGCCATGAAGTCAGACACTGGAGTCCGCATGCCAGACTGACCCCTTATCAGTGTGAGCCTCAGTCTGCTGCGAGAACGAAAGGAGAGGCTGTGTGCCCGTGTAAGCAGGCATCCTGATGTGCGCTGGGTGACATCTAAGCTAGACACTACGGCACAGGCCTGAGAGGACACAGCAGCTCAGTGCAATGACGTAAGAGCAAGAAGCTCCTGAGACAAGAGACGGCCCGATGGCTTGGGTGTGAAAATGGCGCGTGGGGGTGGCTGGGTGGGGCATCTAATGGATGGGAAGGTTCTCGGTGCGAAACTCTTCCAAAGCTCTCCTCCTACAGGTGAGAAACCCAGACCCAGTGCTATTTGTAGTCACCCTGGGTTGGATGGACCGGGAGCCGCACAGCCAGGACGGCACACGTGTCCAGGGTTGGTGGCCAGGGTTCCTCCCGCAGTGGAAAGCTTCCGGGGCCTCAGAACAAACAGCAGCCTGACTCACTTAACTGACAGTCACAGTCCTTTAGGGGGAGGGAGGCCTGAGAAAGTAGGATCCAGAGGTAGGAGAAGGCAAACCAAGCAAAGGAGCATCTCTCAAAAAAGGGTGGGTGCGCTCAGAACTGGGACGTGGAGGGGCAGAAGTCAGACAGAGCGCTATCAACAGAGACAGGCTGGCCGGGCCGAAAACACGCACTGAAACCATTTTGGTTAACTGTGCACCTGAGAGGTTCGAAGCAGGACACGGGAACTGTCGGAGAACTCAAGAGCAGAAATCAGGACCTGGGGACGGAAGCTTTGAGTGAAAATCGTCTTCCCTGTCCTTTCTCATCTAAAGACGCTGGAAGTAAAGGGGAAAGTGGGCAGGGGCCCGCACCTGCTGACAGGCAGCCCAGGTGTGAGGTGTCTTGTTTTTTTCTTTTCTTTTTTGACAGGGTCTCATTATGCAGTTCAGCCTGGCCTTAAGCTCACTTTGTAGCCCAGGCTGGCCTTGAACTCACAACAATCCTCCTGCCTCAGCCTCCTGAGTGCTGGGATTACAAGTGTGCACCAACACGCCCGGCTTTTTTTTTCTATATCGGGAATCAAACTCAGGACCTTGCACTTGCCAGGAAGACGCTTATGCCGCTGAGCTATATCCCCGGCCCTGTGAGGTGTCATTTTGTCCTAACTTCTTCAGCTCTGAGTACAGTCCTGCCAGTACCTTGTTACAGTGCCTGGCTCAGAGCAGCTAAACAGCAGAGGATTCTCAGTGCGCTTGTTTCTGGGCATTTGAACCCGCCCAGCAAATCTATAAGGATGTACTCGAATCACACAGTGAATATAGCACACAGTTCACTGCTCCAGGAGTGTTGCGTTTCCTGGGTTTTTTCGTTCCCATGAGAGACAATAAAATGGCCCATGCCTGTTCAACCAAGTGCTGCTCAACAAGTCGGAGCTGGCTCGTTTTCCTTTTACTGTGACTGCCCTCACCCCACCTCCAGTGCCCAATTCCTAGTGACCTTGCAATCACACACTGAATGCATGAGCGAGGGGGTTCCGTGGGGTTGGCGTGGGCGGTGGGAGGGAATCAGAGGTTGTAGTCAAGCCTCCCCGGGACTCACCTGTCTTAACACGACCAAGCCCTGATAATCCACATAGTGCACCATGGACAAATCCAGGATGATGGTGTGGGTCCTGGGTGGAAGGGTCACCTCAGAGGGAGTGACGTTCAGTTGTGTCTTCATGGGAGTGGCACTGGCGTCCTGCAGCGACGACGCGTTCTTCTGGAGGGAGATGCTGGAAAGCCAGCCTTGCCTCCGGCTCTCGTAGCTTTGCTCGGGAGGTCTCTTAGATCTGGAAGGCACCGCACCAGGCGTTTCCTCATCAGGCTCATCCAGCATGCTCTGGCTGGGGCTGCCGGGCTCCACGTTTGAACAGCCGATCAGGTGGATGGAGGGTGACTCCAGGTCTGCTCTGTATCCAAATCGCTCTGTGTAGGCCACCTGGGGCAGGGGAGGGCTCAGGTGAGGCTCAAGCCCAAGCCGCACCGGATGTGTCTCCGAATTCATTTCCCTCTCACGAAAACGCTCTCCAGTCCCGGTACGATTGGACATTTTTTAAAACTTGGATACCTTCCTGTCACTTCAAGGTTATATTCAACCTTCCTCCTCCTCCCTACCACAGTATCCCCCTCACAACTGCCCGTGCCCATCGGTGACGTCATTACTGTCCTGGTGAGCCAGACTTGAAACCATCTTTCACCGATTCCTTTCCTTTATCCCCGTGTCCGTATGAGTCTCCAGTACCAACTAATACTGTGTGTGAAGTGCCTTTTCCTATTAGGCCCCCTTCCTTTTTAAATCTTCTGCCAGGGCCAAGCGTGGTGGCGCACGCCTGTGATCCCAGCACTCGGGAGGCTGAGGCAGGAGGGTCATTGCGAGTTCAAGACCAGCCTGGGCTACAAAGTAAGTTCAAGGCTAGCCTGAACCACATAGTGAGACCCTGTCTCAAAAAGACAAAAAATAAATAAATAAATAAAAATAAATTTTCTGACAAGTTTCCTAAGAAGACAAAATGTACTTAAGCGGGGTTGACATTGTCTCTCACTTTTTTCCATTCCCTAATAGGCCCAGAGAGTGCCTGCTAAAGCTCAAGGCCAGTACCGAGGACCAGGAATGCAAGGACGTGCAAGGTGTGCACGAGGGCTGTGCTCACAGAGCCCAGGCTCCTCTGGAGAGGAGGGCACTTGTCCAGGAAGGGGATGATGAACATGTGTGGACGAGAACTCTACATACATGCAAACATGAAAAGAATTCATAAAAAAAGAAGAACCAGGATATATCATGTATAGGTACCAATTCCCTATGAGGAATGTGATCATTATGTATATCTAAATTGTACCAGTAAACTTAAAGAAAAAGGAAATAATTCACTTGCTTTTAATTTTTTTTTTTTTTTTTTTTTTTTTTGGTCTTTTTGAGACAGGGTCTCATTATGCAGTTCAGGATGGCCTTAAACTCACTTATGGTCTGGGTGTGGTGGTGCATGCCTGTGATCCCAGCACTCGGGAGGCTGAGGCAGGAGGATCGTTGTGAGTTCAAGACCAG
>NW_004955437.1:3753449-3756987 GCF_000276665.1 Chinchilla lanigera
TTTTTTTTTTTTTCTTTTTTGCTGTCCCAGGGATTGAACTCATAACCCTGTGCTTGCCAGGCAGGTGCTTATGCCACTGAGCTATGTCCCCGGCCCCTCCTCAGCTACTCTTCATGCCTGACCTTCCCATAGTTCCCTGGGGCCGGGTCTGCCTGCCTTTTCTTCCCAGGCCAAGCCTCTTACCCTGAGAACTTTATACTTATTTCTGCCTCATCCTCTTTGTCCCAAGCATAACCATAAGCACATAATTGTCTTTTTTCCCACCCAACATCAATCCAAATTTCCCTTCTACCCAGCACAAGTTCATCACTATCATGAAGTTTCTGACTTCTTGAGCTCCTGCCAATCTCTCTTTACCCCAAGTCTTAGAATTGTCAGACCTTAAATACAGTTTAGGAGATAACAATATACAGGCCAGGCATGATGGTGCATGCCTATAATCTCAGCACTCGGGAGTCTGAGGCAGGAAGATCACTGTGAGTTCAAGGTCAGCCTGGGCTACATAGCAAGGCACTGTCTAAAAAAAAAAAAAAAAAGATAGCAATATACAGACTGTGTTGTGTAGTTCACTATCCTGTTTAATAAATTGGAAGTCATTCCAGTAATTTTTGTACTATCAAGAAAGAAAAAAAGTGCTGAAGATTTAAAAACTACTTTTATTCCCCCTAAACAAGACTGGATCTAAGGCCAGGGATATAGCTCAGCGGCACAAGTGCCTGCCTGGCAAGTGCAAGGTCCTGAGTTTGATACCTGGTACCAAAAATAAACAAACAAACAAACAAAGCTGCATCTTATATTAATTTTTGCTCCAAAAGATGCAATAGGGCTTATTTTCAGGGGATGTCTTTTTTTGATGTAGAACAACCTACATTTGTTCATATACAAAAATCTACATTTATTTATATACAGTGGTACTGTCTTCGGGAACATCGTGATAACTCTCCCAACCTCGAATCTTGGCCTGAATATCTTGTGACTCCCATTTCTGGTAGAACCATGGGACTTGGGGCTGGGGATATAGCTCAGTGGCACAGCGCCTGCCTGGCAAGCGCAAGGTCCTGAGTTTTTGTCGTTTTTTTTGGTTTGGTTTCCTGGTTTTTTTTTTCCGGTATCGGGAATTGAACTCACGACCTTGCGCTTGCCAAGCAGGCGCTGTGCCACTGAGCTAAATCCCCAGCCCCAAGGTCCTGAGTTTGATTCCTGGTACAAAAGAAGAAAAAAGAACCACTGGACCCATCTCTCATGTCCAGCAATACAGCTCTCTTTAATTGATTGGTTTTTTGTTTGTTTTTTTTGCCTGGAGGGGAGGACTATTTAAACCAAGTCCCAGCTGGAAATAATGAACATTTTGTAATCTCATCAGCTACAGTAACCTTCGGATGCTGTCACATCCCCATCTGCCATAGCAGCCTGTGCTCCTCTCCTCTGACTCCGCCTGACTGCCACGGCCTTGATCACGTTGCAACCAGGAAACAACCATAGAGTCATCTATTTTCAGAAATCGAAAGCTAGGACGTGAAAGCCAGGGAAATAGGTACAGCGAGGGAGCTGCTTGCAACAGGCAAACTCGTCACCAATAGTAGTCAGTACGTCTCCTTTTACCTACACTCACATCAAACCTGAGCTCAGCGGGGAGCCTGTGTCTTCATCTCTGGGTAGAAATCTTCGCTTTCCAATTTTTATTAAAAAGCCATTAGCCTAGCGTGGTGGCGGATACCCGTAATCCCTGCGATACGGGAGACTGAGGTGGGAGGGTCGTAAACTGGAGCCCAGTTTGAGCAACTGAGTAAGATCCTGTCTCAAAATTTTAAAAAAAAGGGCTGAGGAAGTAGCTTGGGGCAGAGAACCAGGGTTCTATCCCTACTACTGAAAAACAAAACAACCAACTCTGAGGGGCTGGGGATTTAGCTCAGCAGCAAGCGCGAGGTCGTGAGTTCGATTCCCCGTACCGGAAGAAAACCAAACAAAAAAACAAAAAACAAGCAACTCTGAAGCTCTTGGCATGTAAGATGTGGAGACAAATCTGGGAAGGCAGAGGCGGTCCTAACCCTGGGCGGCGGTTCCAGGTCCTCGCAGTTGCAGGCACACCTGCAGAGCTTCTCCCCTCCCAGGCTGGTGTCGCTTTCACTGAACAAGATGAACATCTCTTCCTCGTCCAGAGGCACACTGACCATGCCGAGCTGAAAGACAGCAGAGGGGCCGCGTGGAAAGGAAGGCGGAAGGGCGCGAGGGAGGAGTGAGGACAGCAGGGCAGCAGGGGAGCAAGGCAGCGCAGCGCGGTCACCTCTCGCAGCAGCCTGTGTTTCAGGAGGTACACATTTAAGAACGTAATGGCATTGCAGCACTGGAAGAGTTTCACCCCAGGAATAGTTGTAAACTGCAAGACAGAATGTAAAATCCTTGTTTTGTGTTTTTTTTTTTTGTTTTTTGTTTTTGTTTTTTTTTGTTTTCAGTATTGGGGATTGAACCCAAGGTCTTTGGACCGAGATACAGCCCCAGCCTGTTTTTTATTTTGAGACTGGGTCTTGCTAAGTTGCTCTAACTGGACTCATATTTGTGATCCTCCTGCCTCAGCCTCCCAGGGTGCTGAGATTACAGGTGTGCAACACTTCCCTGACTCTCAGTTCTTGTATGAAGTAAAATAAATAAATCTGCATCTTTCCCTGATAGAAGCAAGAACCAGAAGATTCTTCCTTCCCATTTTCTTCTCCTTTTTTTTTTTTTTTGTCTTTTTGATACAGGGTCTCACTATGCAGTTGAGGCTGGACTTGAGCTCACTTTGTAGCCCAGGCTGGCCTCGACCTTGCAACGATCCTTGCAACAATCCTCCTGCCTCAGCCTCTCGAGTGCTGGACTTATAGGCGTGCACCATCACGCGTGACTCTCTTCTCTTAAAGTACATTTAAAACTCATCTCTTTCTGCAGCGTCCTAAGGATTCAGCTACTTAAGAACCCACCCTTCCTGTGCCTCACTTCCTCCTCCTTTGGGAAGGGACAGCTGACAACAGCAGAGGAAAACCCAAGCGCCAGGCTCCGCCCACCTCATCCCTTGCCCAGGGAGTGGGCCGAGGGGGCGCCTTACCTCGTGGTAGTCAGTGATGCTTTTGTAGATGTTGGTGTTGGGGATTTGGCCCAGGCAGTTAATCTCTGTTCTGAAAGGAGATGCCCTTGCCGTTAGCCGGTGGGGGCTTCCCCTTGCCTCGGCCAGCCTCTCCCTGGCCAAAGTACCTGTGTGACCGCACGGTCATCATGAAGAAGGCGAACAGTAGCGAGATCAGCAGCCCCATGTCCAGCCCCAGGAAGATGGTGGTTGCAAATGTCACCATCCAGGTGATCTTGTGGGAAAGTGCCAGAGAGAAAGAGACTGCCGTGAAAACTCACAGGAAGGAGGATGTGACAGTGCTGCCGTCCCCTCCCCTCTGCCCTCACCCCATGCCCCTGGGATTTGGAGACAAGAACCCCACAGCCATGTGGCCTGGTTCCGAGACACACACACACACACACACACACACACACACACACACACACACACACACAC
>NW_004955437.1:3757430-3761230 GCF_000276665.1 Chinchilla lanigera
GTCTCGTCATCCATTGTGTGTTTGAATGACTTAATTTTGAATGCTAGTTACCTGTAGCCTCTCCATTTCATTTCATTTCATTTTGCATAGTTGGAAGGAGGTCTCCATGTTTCCATGTACCGACTCTCCTTTTTTTTTTTTTTTTTTTTTTTTCTGGTACCGGGAATCGAACTCATGACCTTGCACCTGCCAGGCAGGCACTGTGCCGCCGAGCTAAATCCCCAGCCCCCCAACTCTCCTTTGAAAAAAAAAAAAAGAGGACCGAGCATCAGCGCTGCTGGCACTCTTTCGGCCTGTGCCTGGTCTCCTGCTTACCTTCTTTCTCCCGCCCCAGCCCTGCCTGCGGTCCTCCCTCCCCTTCCTGGGCCGGGGCTTTGGTACTCACACAGTCGTACTGGTCCTGCCTCCACAGGCTGGGGAGGTTGTAAATGACTTGAAGGTAGGGAATGACATTGCTCAGAACAATAGCAGCCAGCACAGCCTGCGGGGAGAGGTAAGCGCTCTTCATTTTCCACGCGGAGATAAAGCTCCAGATTCTCCCACAGGAGCCATAAAAGTCAGCCCTGGCACTCAGGGGTATTTTATGTCGCTATTTCATATGAATCCGACAATACACTCCGGCTCACAGTGTGATCGAGTGAACGTTCTCCACATCTCTCTGTCCTCCCCTCCGTAATTTGCCAGGCACACAAGGCAAGGCCAAGCCAAGGCCAAGTCTGGATGGGTCCACCCAGGAAAGCCACGACAGCCCCTCCTAGATTCAGAGAGTTTAAGACTCATGTCGACCCCAAGAGAGAGAGCAGGCCGAGGCTGCGCTCATCTACTCCTTCCCGGCCCCCTGTTGTCACTCCGGTGTGCGGGGTGTGACCCACGGTAGCTGGCAATGCGTGGCCTTGTCTAGTTTGTGTGATAAGTCTGTGTTACTTTCATTGTCTGGAACCCACTGTAAGATGGGATGGTAAACACTTCTACCACAGAGACCCTAAAGCAGTTCTGGTTTGGGCTCTCGCTGAGGTTTAATAATGGTACACTACACCCCGCTTGGCTTTTACAGTGCCTAGTCTAAGCCGGGCGTGGTGCGCACGCCTGTAATCCCAGCACTCGGGAGGCTGAAGCAGGAGGATCCTTGGGAGTTCGAGGCCAACTTGTGCTACAAAGTGAGCTCAAGGCCAGCCTGAATAGCACAATGAGACCCAGTCTCAAAAAGACAAAAAAAAAAATTGGTACACTACAATTGCTTCACTAAAGAGGTAGTGTTTTTAGAAATTACAAATTAAAAACATCGATAAGACCCCTATACACAGTTATAAGTATAAAAGAGCACTGCTTTTTTGGAAAAATCACTCTGTAATGTATCAAAAAATGCTGATATGTTTACACATAGACATTTTTGGTGTACCATGCTCTATATTAAACAAGTGAATAATACAGAATTATATGTACAGTTAGGTTACAGATATGCAAAGTAGTACCATCCATAGAAAATAGCGTTGGTCGGATAAATGCCAACATGTTAGTGTAACTATGGGGGACACCCCGGGCATGGTGGCGTATGCTTGTAATCCCAGCATTCGGGAGGCTGAGGCAGGAGGATCGTTGTGAGTTCGAGGCCAGCCTGGGCTACAAAATGAGCTCAAGGCCAGCCTGAATTGCTCAGTGAGACCCAGTCTCAAAAAGACAAAACAAAAAACCAAACAACTATGGGGGAAATTTTTTATCTGTTGTGAATTTCCCAAGGTATTAAAAATGAGTCACCTGCCAGGTGAGGTGGCTCACGCCTGTAGTCCCAGTACTCGGGAGGCTGAGGCAGGAGGATCCTTGCGAGTTTGAGACCAGCCTAGGCTACAAAGTGAGCTCAAGCCTAGTCTGAACTGCATAGTGAGACCCTGTCTCAAAAGGACAAAAAAAAAAAAAAAAACAACCTCTCGGTTTCCTCAAGTCCCTGCACTGGTTGAACTTCTCCCAGTCCTGTCCAGCTCTCTTTTCTGCCGCTCCCTGTGCAATCTTTCAACACTTTCCAGAGAGGTGATGGGAGGGAAAAGAAACTCCGCTGCATAGGGTTTTTCGACTTGACACAGGGAGGACGGAGAGGAAACAAATCTTTTCTCAAAGCAACACGAGACACGCTTTTCTCCTTTTCTGAATATTGAGGTAGAACACTCGTTGTGTACAAAAAATATTTATACGCCATTGAATTTCCATCATCAGAGAGACAGCCACTGTTGGCAGTTTAGCATGCGCTCTCTCGGTAGCTTTTTCACGCCAAATTGGAATAACATTGTGTAGAGTACTGTGGGTCACGTTTCTCAAAGTTCGTGTTGGTCCTTTGCTACCAGTTAGGATCCTACCTAGGGTGTCTCAGTAAGGACTCTCTTGAGGCGCTATCTACCAGGAAGGAAGTCTTCCCTAGAAGGAGCTAGTCATTCATAGTTCAATGCTCGTGGCACCCCATGTTTACGCTAATTCTGAAATTCCATGATCACACTGCATTCGCATCTTATCATCCAGAAACCTGCTGAGTAGCCGCTGTATCAGTAACGTGACATAACAAAGCCAACCCAAAGCAAGGGCTGTCTTGTCCCCAACATCTTCCCGGGAAAGGGGTGCTGCCTACCTTTCTCACTACCTTTCCGTGAATTCTGACAGTTTCTACTTGTTTGGACAGAAGTTTGTGAGTGACTCTCTTAAAATAGACTCTGACCCAGGTATGATGGCGCACGCCTGTCATCCCGTCACTCACACAGGAGGCTGAGGCAGGAGAATTGTTGCCAGTTCAAGGCCAGCCTGGGCCACAAAGTGAGCTCAAGACTGGCCTGAACTGCATAGTGAAAGCTTGTCTCTAAAAGACCAAAAAGCACAAGGTCGTGAGTTCAACCCCTGGTACTGGAAACAAACAAACAAAAAAAAAAAAAAACCAAAAAAAAAAAAAAAAATAGACTCCAAAGGTTACATGCTGTATAAGCCGAGTTCCAGAGATGAGTTCTGCAGAGAACCGGAGAATAGCTCTTGTGTCGATCCCACCATGCTGCGGTAGATTCCATGCCTGGGCTCCACGATCCTCGAATGGTGAGAGCAGTCCTCTGAGGTTCTGCTGTCCCGAAACCTGGTATTTCCCCGGCGGAGGTGAGGAGAAGGATGGGACGGGCGGTGTTTATAACTGCTCACGCTGCCGCAGCAGGAAAGAGACCTCCTCCCACCTCCCCCAGTGCACGATAACAGCTAACGGGAATATGAAGAAAATTCAAAAGGAACAACGGCCGCCGAGCAGGGATCTGTCTACCTAATACCTGAGGACATACTGATTCTCACCAGTCGGCAACACACCAGGCACGTCTCAGCCTCTCTCGCAGGAGAAAAATGCCACACTCACGACGAGTGGTATCGTACGTGGCGTGGAGTTGGAACTCCATCTTCAGACCTGCCTTCTAGCGCCGTGAACTAAGCAAGAGGCAGGGGGACTTTAAACACGGAGGGCGGAACTGGGCCTCCCTCCAACAGCGTGAAATGTGCGGTGTGCGTCCAACCGGGCTGCCGGCGGAGTTGGCACCTGAAGCCTACCTCAGCCACCTTTCACGGAATCCTTACTTATAAAGTTTTCTGTCCAGTTTAAGTAAGAAAAAGATGAATGAGAATGATACTAAAAGTAATGTTCCTGGGACCAGGGGTGTAGAACAACGGTAGAACACCTGCCCAGCACAGTCAGGGCCCTGGGTTCCAGCTTTAGCACCGAGAAAAAAGAATCATGCTGCTCTTCTTTCTTTCTTTCTTTTTCTTTCCTTTTTTCTTTCTTTTTTTTTTTT
>NW_004955437.1:3761540-3766810 GCF_000276665.1 Chinchilla lanigera
CTATGTAGTTTGGCTGGCCTAGAACTCACTATGCAGTCCAGGATGGCCTCAAACTCACAGTGATCCTCCTGCCTCGGCCGCTCAAGTGCTGGGATTACAGGTGTGCGCCACAATGCCTGGCTTAAAAATAATGTTTCTTAAAGAAAAAAAGAAGAAGAATGTTGTTTGAGCACTTACTATTAGTCTGACACTATCTTGTTATATATATATCTTATATATAAATAGACATATATACTATTTAACTCAGCCTGTGAATTAGCTGCTATTATTTTAAAGGAAAAGGACAACATGCTGGTTAGAGCAACCACTGGGACACATGGAATGTAATTTTCCTTAGAGATATCCCACCAAGATGCACCCCAGAGATGTGGTCTGTATATGTGTGTGTGTGTGGTGGGGGTTGAACCCAGGACCTTCACACTGAGCTATATCCCTGGCCCCTTTAAAATTTTTTATGTTGAGACAAGGTTTTGCTAAGTTGTCCAAGCTAGGGTCAAACTTGCGATCCTCCCGCCTCAGCCTCCCAGAGTGCTGGGGTTACAGGCCTGCATGGGCATGCCCAGCTTTGGACCCTCTGGGCCTAGTGACGTGATCAGTTCTACTTACATTAGGCAGCTTGTAGAAAAAGCTTTCCACCTTCACTACCAGGAGCAGCATCACACCTGCGCCTATCAGAGATGCAAACTGAGGAGACAGAGCGGGTTGGGGAGAGACCGTCAGGAGCAGCAGTGGCCCCCGCCTGCCACCAAGGCCTTGGTGAAGAGCAGGCTGTTTTATCTTAAAGGGAGTTGGGTTCAGCCTACCTGCATTTTTGCTGAGCTGACACTTTCAGGTCTTATCAGTGTGCTAAACACATAGTAGGTCCTCAAGTAAGTATCTGTTGAATGAATGCATGAATGCGCTCTGAAAGGTTCCAGATTTTCCTGGGTACCTGAAGCCTTACTGCTGCAGCTCTGTGCTGGGAATCTGGTCTCCTGAAATGGGACTCCCATTCCTTCAAAACTTTCAGGTCTCCTGGAACAATGTATGGAACTCCTAGCGGGGTCTTCACTGACAGCTCTAAAATCTCACCCATTTTACTGCCCGTGTGAATAAATATTCCACCCCTCATGGTCCCATTTGGAGCTTGGATGATTTCTCATGTCACAGTTTGGTGTTGCTTCATCTTAAGAACCTTGGTGATAACCATTTCCCAAATGCTCTTCCTTTAATTTCTCGCTGCTTCGGTGCAGTCAAAAAAACTACCTGGGCTGGGGCTGTAGCTCAGCGTTGGAAAGTTTGCTTAGCACGCAGGAGGGCCTGGGCTTTACCCCAGCACCACAACACACAAACACACAAAATGAAAGAAACAACTCTTTTTTTTGTCTTTTTGAGACAGGGCCTCACTATGCAGTTCAGGCTGGCCTTGAGCTCACTTTGTAGCCCAGGCTGGTCTCGAACTCGCAACCATCCTCCTGCCTCAGCCTCCCGAGTGCTGGGATTACAGGTGTGCGCCACCATGGGAGGCTGAGGCAGGAGGATGGTTGCGAGTTCGAGGCCAGCCTGGGCTACAAAGTGAGCTCAAGGCCGGCCTTAACTGCATAGTGAGACTCCGTCTCAAAAAGACAAAAACAAACCAAACCTCCCCCCCAAAAAAAACCCCAACGCACGCTAAGGGTGTATATAGCAGTGCTGATCTTATCCCAGCCAAGCTTGCTACCCTGGGCTCAGGGTCATTTTGCAAGCAGTGATTCTCATTTGACAAAGAAAGCTAAGAACCAGAGGTCCCTTTATTATAATCCCAAGGCTCTGAGACTATATCTACTCTGAGATATAGTTTTGAATTCCTGATATCCTCTATTGGTAGGTCAACTTCTATATTGTAAGCCCCTAGTAATAAATATAGCATAAAGCAGTGTCATTTTCCACCGTAAGAGGGGTAAGACAGTAACCTCCGATTGAACCAGCGGCATATCCGAGCCAGAACTCAGAAAGCTCCAACAAGCACGGATACGCTGTGGAGCTAAAAGAGGTAACTGAGCCCAAGCACCCTCCAACCAGCCCTCAGCACCAGAGCCTTGGAGAGCAAAAGTAATTTGTCCCCCGGTCACCTGCGCCTCAGCCCGCTGCCCTCAGGCTCCAGGATCAAGGCTCTCTCTGCTGCTGCATTTCCTGCTGTGTAAAGAACAGCACATTTCTCTTCTTAGAACTCGTTTTAAAGCAGTTCTGGGAGCCTGAGGATGAGGCGCGAAGGCCGGTCCTTAGAAAGCAAGGCCTGAGAACAGGGACCCAGCGGAGCAGCGCAGCGGTCAGAACTGGATGAGCAGGAAGAAGCCGGGGACCGTGCAGCCAGCCACAGGCCTAGGGCTTGTCACATTTCCTCGGCCAGGGGCTGGATCTGCCCCGACCTCAGGCTGAGCCTGTGGCCGGAAGGGTCGCAAGCTTTCGCTTTTTGCTGCACCCAGTGGAGGGAAATGGGCTCTAGTCTAGGAAATGATGAAATGGACATCCACGCAGACACGTACACACAGCTCACATTTATGCCAGATCAAAAGTACAAGTGACTGCCGGGCGTGGTGGCGCACGCCTGTAATCCCAGCGCTTGGGAGGCTGAGGCAGGAGGATCGTTGTGAGTTCGAGACCAGCCTGGGCTACAAAGTGAGCTCAAGGCCAGCCTGAACTGCATCGCGAGACCCTGTCTCAAAAAAAAAAAAAAAAAAAAAAAAGTACAAGTGACTTCTAGTGGAGCTGGCATCTTGGTAGCCCGGATGTGGTGGATCGGGGTCTGCGGCGTGCTCTGCCTGAGCCAGCGATTTGCGCTGGGCATTTCAGGGTCTCTGGGAAGGGCTTTCTAGCATCCCTGGGGACATGGCTCCCGAGGCAGGGTCACTGCAGTGCAGCGAGGGGTGTCACTGGAAGGAAATGTGCCACAGAAAGCAGAAAGGGCCCTGGGCTGCCCGAGGCAGGTGCTCTGTCCAGCAGTAACCATGGGCTGGCTCAGAGCTTGGACACCCCACCCACTCGCGTCTGCAGGGACCCAGCCAAGGCTGGCCCGGCCCTTCCAGTGTGCAGCTGTCAAAGCTCTTCCTCTCCAGCCCACGCCGCGCAGGACACCGTCCTGCCTGTAGGACGACCCTGAGGCTGGTCCACAGGCCTCCTCTCCCTGCGCTCTGCTTGGATTCTACCCCCACCCGCCGCAGGGTTCCCTGACAGGCTCCGGCCCCACCCTTCTTCCCGCAAGATTTATGGCACTTTTTGCACACTGCGCGTTCTACACTCAGTCCTGCTTGCCCTGTGATTCCACTGTCACCACCTGTGTGCATCTTGCCCTCCACCCCAATTTATGCTGCATACCGAATAAACAAAGTGTGGCACAGCATGAAAAGTTAGGAGAACTAATCTCTGGAACTGTCATTTCTGTGTATCATAAAACACTCCCGGCCAGGCGTGGTGGCACATGCCGTAAATCCAGCACTTGGAAGGCTGAGGCAGGAGGATCATCGGGAGTTCGAGACCAGCCTGGGCTACAAAGTGAGCTCAAGGCCAGCCTGAACGGCACAGCGAGACCCTGTCTCAAAAAGACCGAAAATAAATAAATAAATAAAACATTCTATTTTTGATTTAAAGTTTTTCATGTTTGTATTGAACATGCTCTCCCTCTCTCTCTCTGGTACCAGGAATTGAACCCAGGGCCTTGGCATTGAGCTACATCTCCAGCCTCCTTTGTTTTTTATTTTGAGATTGGGTTTTGCTAAGTGGCTAAGTTGCCACACTGAGCTTAAATCTGTGATCCTCCTGCCTCAGCCTCCCAGAGTGTTGGGACACAGGTGTGCACCACTGCACCTGGCCACACCTTCCTTTTAGCACAGCCCTCTTTCAAGCAGGAGTGGAAAGGGCCACCGTGACAGCAAAGGTCGTTTCTGTACAATGACAGGATGTCATCTTACTCAGGACATTTGCTCCTAATCTTTCTGACCTTCATTAACGTTCATCCTCTATGGCAGTCCACATTTGCCCACAGGCTGTGACACCTCCCTCACCCCGTTAAGATTGAGGGTGCGCTCTTCTGACACTCCCATTTCTAACCGCGGCTATCCCCTTTTCCCTGCTTCTGCGGCCCCAGTGGTCTCCGACCTCTGCCACTCTCCCTGCCATCTGCACCCTGACTCGTTCCCTGGGTCTGTCCCAGCTGCAGTTCTGTTAACTCTCTGACATTTGGCCCCACTGCACGGCTGAGACAGGATCCTCCTCACCGGACCTTGTGGTCTTTTACTGCTACAGCTCGAAACTCGTAAACCTTGGACTCCACGCTGCATGTACTTACTATATACTGCAGACACCATACTAATAAAATTAAAAAAAAAATCTCACGCCTGCCACGAGGCAGGATTTGCCTTTAGGGTCTTCTCCATCTTTCTTCCTCGCTTCCCACGTGGTGTTTATTAAGCATTTAGTTATTGATTCAGAGCACTTGAAGAGAATCTGACCTAGGCTATTTCCTCTTATACAGAGATAGTTTTAAGTTCCCCAGATTCTCATAGATGAGCAGCTGACCCCATCGCAAGAAAGCCCCCTGCCCAGCCTGGCCTTGGAGGAAGCCGTCGAAAGGTTTGCTTTGCTGCCAGGGAGAGGAGAACTATAGTCTTCCTTTCCCCATAGGAAAAAACAAAACAGAACCAAACCCCAAAACCCAGCTGATGCTGTTTACCTGAAATACTGTACTTCGGGTACGTTACCCACAAAATGGGTTTCTGTGGGCGAACATATGGAAACCTTTCACCTCTAACAATAAATCTATGGGAAGTGAGTTTCAAGTTCCATACTGATCAGTAGCTTTTAAGATAAAATCTGAACAAAAATTAAAGCAAGCATGGAATCCATCGCTGTAAGAAGTCTTCCCCACGACACACAGCATTCAAACAAGACTAAACCCAGCGAACCCTGCCGTGAACAGGCCTACGAATTGTCATCCACTTCCGTATATTAGAGAGCAAATTCCTTTTCAACACACCTGTTGTCTTCCTCCAGATTTGTCTTGGATGATCGTCCTGGCAATGGCACCAGTGAACACATAAGAGTTGAAAAAGGAGCTGACGACATTGCAGAGGCCAATGGCTATTAAATCCTGTGAAGAAACACAGATACCTGGCACCTGCTTTTTATTGAAGAATGTTCATTTGATTTTTTTTTTTTATTTTCTTGTCTTTTTGAGACAGGGTCTTGCTATATAGTTCAGGCTGGCCTTGAGCTCATTTTGTAGCCCAGGCTGATCTCGAACTTGCGACAATCCT
>NW_004955437.1:3767975-3771923 GCF_000276665.1 Chinchilla lanigera
GGTCTTAAACTCGCAACGATCCTCCTGCCTCAGCCTCCCGAGTGTTGGGATTACAGGCGTGCGCCACCACGTCTGGCTGGAAAATAGTTGTTTTTTTTTTTTTTTGGTACCAGGAATCAAACTCAGGACCTTGCTTGCCAGGCAGTCGCTTATGCCACTGAGCTCTATCCCCGGCCCTGGAAAATAGTTTCTTGACAATGCGGTCATCCTGGTGGGTAAACTCTAGGAGGAGGACAGCACATTTAAAGTGTTTCAGAGCCAAAAGGTTCAATGCATTCCCTTCTCTTCACACTCGCTTTCTTCAGGATGTATTTTTCCTCACTGCCCTCTGTATATATTGCTTCCCAATTCTACTCCTGTCATTTTGAGGTCTCCTTCCTGTAGTTTTTTTTTTATTTTTTTTTGTCTTTTTGAGACAGGGTCTTGCTATGCAGTTCAGGCTGACCTTGAGCTCACTTTGTAGCCCAGGCTGGCCTTGAGCTCGCAACCATCCTCCTGCCTCAGCCTCCCGAGTGCTGGGATTACAGGCATGCGCCACCACACCCGGCCTTTCCTGTAGTTTGGAGGTCACCAGAATGACAAACCATTCATTTTGCTGATCATCAATGTTATTTAATTCTACTAATAAAATGCGGTCTATTTGTACTAAGGTCCTGTCATACGAAACATTGCCCTATACCTTTATGTCATGATCAGTTTTTAGCTGTGACTTCTTCAAGGTCAGAGACTGTGTTCTTGGAAACACACATAAATGTTTGACGTTTTTGAGACAGGGTCTCACGAGGTCATTCAGGTTGGCCCTGAGCTCACTATGTAACTCAGCCTGCCCTGAAATTCAAGGCTCTCCTCCTGCCTCAGCTTCCTGAATACTGAGATTACAGGTGTGTGCCACTACACCTGGCCTTGATATTTTATTTATTTACTTATTTTGGTACCAGGAATTGAGCTCAGGACCTTGCACTTGCCAGGCAGGCACTGTGCCATTGAGCTATATCCCTGGCCTGATACTTTATTTTTAAAGTAGAAAATTTCCACAAGGTGTCACAAAAGAAGGAAGGATGGTATAATTAGCCCCTCTGAACCAGCTGCCCTTCTGCAGTAATTAATTTGTAAAAAAAAAAAAAGTTAATTCACAGCCAATCTTATGTAAATACATATCCACTGCCTGTTGCAAGATTATTTTGAAGCAAATCCTAGAGGTTAGATCATTTTGATTGTAAATATTTCTGGGGATTTAGCTCAGCGGCAAAGCACCTGCCTGGCAAGCACAAGGTCGCGAGTTCGTTTCCCGGTACCGGAGAAAAACCAAAAAAAGACAAAAAAAAAAAAAAAGTCTGTATACTGTGCTAAAAGATATGTACCAAAAATTATTACCAATACCTTAATATATCTGAATAATGTTTAAGTTTTCCCAAATGGCTTATAAACATATATGTTATCATTTGCTCAATAAAAGTCCAAGTAAGACCCAGCTACTCAGGAAGCTGAGGTAGAAGGACTGCAAGTTCAAGGCTGGTCAAGGGTCACTTAGCAAAATTCCATCTCAAAAAATATAAATGAGGGGCTGGGGATTTAGCTCAGCGGCACAGCACCTGCCTGGCAAGCACAAGGTCGTGAGTTCGGTTCCCGATACCGGAAAAAAACAAAAAAAAAAACAACAAAAAAACCGAAATAAAAAAATATAAACGAAAAAATCCAGACAAACTCCATACATTATAACTGGTTGCTATGTACCTTAAATCTCTGTTAAGCTTCCACTCTATACCTTTTATTTTTTCTTCCTTGCAATTTTTTTTGTTAAAGAAATGTGATCACTGGTCCTACTGAGTTTCTAGATTTTGATGATTGCTTTCCTATGCTGCAATTGCCATAGTCCCTTATTACTTGTATTTCCTATAAATTGGTGGTTAATCCTTCAAATTTGGCAAGATACAGTATTGAGTTTTTGGGGTTTTTTTGTCTTTTTGAGACAGGGTCTCATTGTAGTTCAGGCTGGCCTTGAGCTCAGTTTGTAGCCCAGGCTAGCCTTGAACTGGCCACAATCTTCCTGCCTCAGCCTCCTGGGTGCTGGGATTACAGGTGTGCACCACCACGCCCAGCTGTTTTTGAATTTTTCAAATGCCAACATTGCTCTTTTTTTTGCCCAGGATTGCTTTGGCTATTCTGGGTCTTTTCTGGTTTCATAAGGATTTTAGGATTATAGTTCTAGTTCCGTGAAGAAAGTAGTGGGTATTTTAATTAGTGTTCAGTTGAACCCGAAGGTCGCTTTTGGTAATATGGCCATTTTCACAACAGGAGTTTCTCTGGTCCATGAACAAAGGACGTTTCCCCCATTTTCTAGGGTCTTCTTTAAATTGCTCTCTTCAGCGCTCTGTCGTTTTCAATGCAGAGGTTTTTCACGTTTCTGGTAATGGTCGACTCCTAGAGAGTTAATTTTTTGAAGCTATTTTGGTTTTTGTTTGTTTAGTTTTAGTGTATGTAATTTTTATAATTGTTAGGCATTCATGTATTTTAGAATTTGGATCTATTCATGAATTCAAACACATTTGATGTATTTGGCCAACAAGAGCCTCAGAATGGTCTGCAGATCCCAGACCATCTTGTCAAATTCCCATCGGCCCTTTCTACAGAAATGGAGAGGCTGATTTGAGGATGTGTACGGAACGGCAGAGGACCCTGGGAGCCTAAGTGATCTTGAAAAAGGACGAAGTAGGAGGACTCATGCTTCCTGACCTCAACACTTATTACACACTTCCAGTCATCAGGCCTGGCATGAGGATCAACACATAGATCAGTGGAACAGAACTGAGGGTTAAGAAATAAACCCATACATTTATGGCCAAGTGACTTTCACAATCAATCAGGAAAGACAGTCTCTTCACCAAATAGTGCTGGGACAGCAGAAAACTCACATACAAATGAACAGTACTGCACAATATATACCATTACCGCAAACGGGATCAGACACCTACATTTAAAAGCTAAAGGCATAAGACACTTAGAAGAAAACATAAGGATGAATCTTCATGACTTTAGGCATAACGATTTAACATTGGGAGCACAAATGACAAAAGAAAAAATACATTCGATTTCATAAAAATGTAAAGAATTTCACGCTTCACAGTATCAATAAAATGAAGAGACAACTCAAAGAATGGGAGAAAATACTTACAAGTCCTATATTTGATAAGGCTCTGTGGTCCAGAATATATAAAGAGTCCCAACGACTCAACAACAACAAGACAAGCATGCCAGTTAAAAACAGGGAAAGGACTTAAAAACATTTCTGTAGAGAGATTCACAAATGGCTAATAAATACATGGAAAGATGCCACAGGTCATGAGTGATTGGAGAACTCCAAATCAAAGCCAGGCATGGTATCCCTTCATATCTACTGAGATACCTAAAATGTAAGAAGAAAAAGCAGAAAATAAGTATGGGTGAGGGTGTAGAAAAACTGGAATCCCTGTGCAATGCCAATAGGAATGTAACACACGCAGCTGCTTGGTAGTTCCTCAACAAGCTACACATAGCATTAACACGTGGTCCAGTAACTTCATTCCTAGGTGTACACCCGCAAAATTGAGAAGTGCTCCTATAGACACAGGCACACGAATGTTCATGGTAACATGGTCCATGAGGGCCACAGGGGAGAAACAACTGAAACATCCATCAACAGATGAACAGAGCTACAGAATGTGTAGATCCCCACAATGGGATACTGGTCGACCATAAATAGGACTATACAGATACATAGTGTATCATGGGTGAATCTTGAAAACATTATGCTAAGTGAAGGAAGGCGGACACAAAAGGCCATATATTTTATAATTCCATTTATATAAAATGTCCAGAATAAGGAAATTCATACAACTGGAGAGGAGCAATTGGAAGGGATTACTAATAAATGCTGGTTTCTTTCTTTTTTTTTTTTTTTTTTTTTTTGGT
>NW_004955437.1:3772210-3775503 GCF_000276665.1 Chinchilla lanigera
CTTTGAGAATATTCTAAAATTCACTCAACTGTGCTCTTTCAAACAGTAAATTTTATGGTATGTGAACAAGATAATGAGAGAACATTCTAAATAACTTCATGAAGGGGCTGGGGATATAGCCCAGTGGCATAAGCACCTGCCTGGCAAGCACAAGGACCTGAGTTCGATTCCTGGTACTGCAAAAACAAAACAAAACAAAACAAAAAAAACTTCATGACATAACATTGATGATTTAGACTAACTGGAAAAGTTGTTTGAATAACCAGAATTAACAAAGTAGTCCCAAGAAGAAATAGCCTGAATCATGTACAATAATTACATAATTATTTTGAATTTTACTCAATAAATAGAATATTGAAAATTGAATCATAGCCAAGAACCTTCCCACAAAGACAACTCCAGGCTCAAATGCCTTTTTTGAGGGATTCTACCAGATACTTAAAGAAGAAATAATGCCAATTTTGGGCCAGGGATATAGCCCAGTGGCACAAGTGCCTGCCTGACAAGTGCAAGGTCCTGAGTTCAATTCCCGGTACCACAAAAGAAGAAATAATGCCAACTTTATAGGAATGCTTCCAAAAACTAAAAATGAAGGAGCACTTCCCAAGTCCTTCTAAAATGTCAGCATATTTCAAAACCAGACACAGATTTTTCTAGGAAGGAAAACCTCAGGTCAATATTTCTCATGAACAGAACTGCAGAAGTCCTTATCATTTTAGCAAATCAACATATAAAGTGAGAATACACTATAACTAAGCAGGGCTTATCTCCTACCCCGCAGCACTGGTTTAAAATTCTAAAGCAATTTAACATTCAATCACGATAATAGCAGACTTTAAAAGGAAAAGAAATCATGAGGATTCTAAAGGAAGTGTTATGTTTTTTTATAGATCTACACTGGCATAATCCTTTAAATCTAATTTGGGAGCACAGATAGGCTTCATTTTCCATTTCCTTGACTACTTTCTAAATCAGAAAAAAAAAATCTCCTAATTGTTTTAGGTAAGGTTTGTTATTTGAAATAATATTTATTCTTTTGATTGTCTTCTTCTTTTTCTCCTTCTTTTTTTTTTGTCTTTTTGGAGACAAGATCTCACCGTGCAGTTGAGCCTTGAGCTCACTTTGTAGCCCAGGCTGGACTCGAACTCACAATGATCCTCCTGCCTCAGCCTCCTGAGGGCTGGGATTACAGGTGTGCACCACCACGCCTGGCACATTTCTCATTTGAGTAGAATTTCAAGGGGATTGAGCCCTCCTCAGATCCCATGGAGACCTAGTAGAGTATGAGCTGAATCCAGCTGAGCCCAAGGAGCCTCCACCTTGTTCCTGGGGACCTTTAGCCAGTGTCCCCAACTTTCCGTGTGCTTCCCCAATGTCCCACCTAGGAAATGAAGAGACCTCTGCAAAAGTCCCTATGAGCTGAGGAACTGCAGTCTTTTCCTCTCTTAGCTAATGCAATTCTTCCGATCAAGGTAAAACATTAGAATTTTCTAACAGAAACAAGCGTGTGTCCCGCAGTCACTTCCAGGAACGATAATGCACATTAATTGTGAGGCCTGTGATAGACTGATTGTTGGAAGAAGAGATGATGCTGTTGGAGGGCCCTGGCGGCCCAGTACAAGCGGGAGAAGGCAGCGGAGCGCTCCTTTTGGGAGCACGGAGCCCCAGGGGGAGGCTTGGCAAACAGAGGGACCCCTCGGTCCTCTACTGGGAATTAATTAGACAAAAAGCACAGCGGGGGTCAGGAAGTCCTGTGCGCTGGCTCAGCTAGGAGGGGAGAGACGGACCAGGGAACGGACAGGAGCTGTCCAGGCCCCGCTGCCTTCATGGCCCTCTGCGTTCGAAGATGACCTTGACTGCGGTCTGACATCCTCCAGGCTGTCGGAGAAGGGGAAAGCAGTCTGTAAAAATAGGGTTACTAACCTGAAAGGGATCATCTCGATGAATGTCTCGCTGCCTTCTGTGGCCATGTGTATCTTGTTTGCAAACGCAGTGAAGCCGAGAATCTGCGGGGAGGGGAGGGATGCGAGTAAGATTATTTAAACACCGGGCATCGCTTCTGGGAGCAGAGGCACTCACAGTCTCCACATCAAGCTGCAGCCGAGGCAAGGCCAGGTCAGCGGGCAGCAAAGGCGGGGCTCCTCCCAACCCTGCTGCTTCGTCCGAGGTCCTTTGGCGCTACAGCCAAACATCATCATCCTTGCTCTCTGACACAAGGATGGGAACACCGCTTTAGACATTAGATCAAATGAACACGTTTCTAGGTAATGCCTGCGTCAGGGGCTCATTTTTAACATTCTTTAGATCCAGGGACACGGCGTCACGTAGATGAGCCTTGTAAGGCATGTTTGGGGTAGATTGCGTGAAAATCATTTGAGTAGTTCTAAATAATATGGAGAAGCGCCAGGCGTGGGGGCGCACGCCTGTAATCCCAGCACTCAGGAGGCTGAGGCAGGAGGATTGTTGCAAGTTCAAGGCCAGCTTGGGCTATAGAGTGAAACCCTGTCTTAAAAAGACCAAAAAAAAAAAAAAGGAGAAGCATTTAGAAGCACAAGGACAAAAGGTCTTTAGTGAAGCAATTAATTATCTGGGTTTTTTCCTCCCTTACATTTAATTCTAAAAATGGCAATTCTCTCTTTAGCTCTGACTTTCAGCTAGTGGAGAAACACACAAGGTAGAAGCTTATATTTCTCATAATGATTTTGCATCAGAGCAAGTGAAACCAGAGACAAAAGACCTAACTACCCAGGTTTTAGCTGGGTATGGTAGTGCGTACCTATAATCCCAGTACTCAGGAGGCTGAGGCAGGAGGGTTGCCACAAGTTTTAGGCCAGCCTGGGCAATGTAGTGAGTTCAAAGCCAGCATGAACTACATAATGAGACCCTGTCTCGAAAACAAAACAAACCAAAACAAAATAACCAACCAACCAACCTGACAAACAAACAAAACCCCCCAAGGTTTTAACATAACAATTACACAGTTGCTTTAACTCGGTATTCCTCCCCCTGCACAATCTTTTGCCAGCATCTACTCCGAGAGTTCTGCAGGACGCTGACCAGAGCAGCAGTGGTTCAGCTGTGATGCTGTGGTCAGATGAAGGCCCCCCGGGGGAAGCTTCCAGATCCAGATGGAAGGAAAACCCTGGATTAGCAGCTTGCGCTGGGGAAGAATATTTATTTTTATATAGTTGCTTTCTTTGTTTTTTTGAGACAGGGTCTCACTATGCAGTTCAGGTTGACCTTGAGCTCACTATGTAGCCGAGGCTGGCCTCAAACTCACAGCGATCCTCCTG
>NW_004955437.1:3776201-3779371 GCF_000276665.1 Chinchilla lanigera
TCAGCACATTGAGGCTGCGGCTGCATGTTTAGGAGAGGCTTTTTATCTCCCAAGCTTTTATATTTTTTTTAAACTTTTTTTTTTTTTTTTGTCTTTTTGAGACAGGGTCTCGCTATGCAGTTCAGGCTGGACTTGAGCTCCCTTTGTAGCCCAGGTGGTCTTAAACTCGCAGCGATCCTCCTGCCTCAGCCTCCCGAGTGCTGGGATCACAGACGTGCGCCACCATGCCCAGCTGCCTCCTAAGCTTTTTATTTCCTTGCTGCGGGGAGACAGGAAGGTCTTCCTCCTCCTCCCATCTGCATCTCTAATCCCCGCTGTGGGGTGCGCTGAGTGAGTCTGCCACTTGAGTTGACATGTGCATCTGTAGGACACCGCAGGCTCTCAGAGCCCGTTGAAACAAAAAAGTTGAATGTGTAAAGGCCATAAATCTAAGGCCCCCCGATTTTATTGCAGTGCCTCAGTTTCCTCTGCCATCTCACCCCACGGGACCGCAAAGAGTATCTTAACTAACTGTGGCTCCTGAACCAAACCGTCACCTATTGTGCACCCACGGCATCCTCTGCACGTTGACTTTCCCCCTTTCTTTGATGACGCTGGTTAGCGCCCTTGGCCTTTGAGGCTGCTTCAAGGCACATCACCTCCAGCTGACTGCGGCTTCCCGAAGGGAGGGATGCTGTCTGTATCACACAGGCTGTCTGCTGTGACGCCAAAGATAGAGCTGGGCTGGGTTCCATTGAAAGGAGAGGTTGGCCCGGTTCCTCTCCCCAGATCCCATGCACACGGCTCCCCAAGCTCCAGGGCACCACTTTGAAAGCCCATTGTAAGAGCAGCCTTTCAGCTTCTGGCTTCTATAAATGAACAGCTTTTCAACTGCTGAAAGGAAGAAAGAATACGTGTCTCCACAAGAATAGATGTCTTGCGGGGCCTGGGGGTGCACGCCTGTAATCCCACACTCAGGAGGCTGAGGCAGGGAGACCCGTAGGAATTTGAGACCAGCCTGGGCTACAAAGTGAGCTCAAGGCCAGCCTTAACTGCATAGTGAGACCCTGTCTCAAAAAGACAAAAAACAAAAGAATAGATGACTGGTAGGAGACGGGTTGGCCCGAAGTAGTGCTTTTCAATCTTAGAGAGCTGGATCCAGGCTAGTTAGTGTAAGATAACGTCTGCTATGGCAATGTACAAACCATAGAGATCTTAGCATCCTAACACGCAGAAATAACAACAATTATTATTATTGTTGTTGTCATTATTTTGCCCACAGGACTCCATAGTGGGTCCGTGGCTGTCCAGGCAGCCTCTCTGCAAACAGCGTTTCAGGGACCCAGGGACATGCCACCTGGGGACTCGGTAATTGTAACACACTGCCCCATCATCAGGACAAGAACCTGGGAACTCACTCCTACTCACCTCTGCTTTGGCCTTAGTCACGGATTCTTCCTAACCACAAGGGAGGGGGGGGGGCGTGTGGAATAGTTCTCACCTATGCCCAAGCATCAGCAGCCCCGATATGAGAAATGCTGACATTAAGAAGTCTCTAACACCATACACACAAAGCAAAAGACCCTGAGCCTTGCGGATGAAATGCCTGCAGAATGTTAATTATGACTGCAAGAGAAAAATTTAACCAAGAGACTTAAAGAAAGAAACATGGAGGGCTGGAACTAGGCGGCAGCCAGCTCTAGCTCTGCTACTTATTAGCACTAGAGAGAGATGGGACTAATTAACATTGTGGCCACTTCACGTTCCTTACTGCTGGACCCTGAGAATAAAAGGAGCCTAAATAACAGCATGTTATAACTATATTAAAATACAAGCAAGCCCAACATGTAGTGCACGCCTGTAATCCCAGCACTCGGGAGGCTGAGGCAGGAGTATCTTTGTGAGTTCAATACCAGCCTGGGCTGTAAAGTGAGCTCAAGGCCAGCTTGAACTACATAGTGAGGCCCTGTCCCAAAACTCCCGTTTAGAAAAGGGTGGCTATCTGGGCATGGTAGCCCACAGGACGATCACCATGAGTTCAAGGCCAGCCTGGGCTACACAGTAAACTCAAGACCAGCAAGACTCTGTCTCAAACAAATGAACAAATAAAAAATCTGATGTAATCCCAGAATTCTGGAGGCTGAGGCAGGAGGATCATTGCAAATTCCAGACCAGCCAAGGCTACAAAGTGAGCTCAAGGCCAGCCTGAACTGCATAGCGAGACCCTGTCTCAAAAAGACAAAGAGAAAAGAAAAGAAAAGGATGGCTATTCACCAGCTTTGAGCACAGCCCTGTCATGATGGAAGAATAAAGCAAAATAAAGAAGTATTAATAGTTGTTGACTTGGGATGATACAACTACAGACACATACCTCCTTCTCTCCCCTTCCCCTCTTTTTCTTTGGGATACTGGGAATGAAATCTTTTTTTATATTTCCATTTTGAGACAGGGTCTTGCTAAGTCACTAAATTGCCCAGGCTGCTGTAAAGTGAGCTCAAGGCCAACCTGAACTGCATAGAGAGACCCTGTCTTAAAAAGAAAAAAAAATTGCTCAGTCTGGGCTCAAACTTGTCATCCTCCTGCCTCAGCCTCCTCCAGTGCTGGCACCACAGGTGTGTATCACCATGCCTGGCTCCCCTTCATTTTAAAACTTCTTTAACTTTTTCAAACTTTCTAGAATGAGCCTGTATTACTTTCATAGGCAAGAAAACCCCAATTTTTAAAATATTATAAGAAAGAAGCGATAGATAAAGCTATTTTGAAAATAAGCATTATTTTGGGAGACCCATTGTATAGTATGATAGCTATAGTTAATAATAATGTATTGTATACTTGAAAATTGCTAAAATAGTAGGTCTTAAATGTTCTCATAGTACAAAATAAGTGTGAGGTGATAAATATGTCAATTAGCTTTGTTTAAACATTTCACAATGTATATACATATCAAAGTATCACATTGTACACCATAAATATATACAATTATTGTTGACTGTACCTGAGTAAAAAATTCTTTAAAGAAAACAGGCATTTTACAAATATTAGCATGCTTTTTTTTCTGTATGAGGGAGTGAACTCAAGCCTACATCCCTGGCCTTTTAAAATTTTTATTTTGAGCCAGGGTCTTGCTAAGTTGCTAGGTTTCCTAGGCTGGGCTCAAATTGTCAATCCTCCTGCCTCAGCCTCCCAGAGCC
>NW_004955437.1:3779511-3781024 GCF_000276665.1 Chinchilla lanigera
AAAGCTGGGCGTGGTGGCACACACCTGTAATCCCAGCACTCAGGAGGTTGAGGCAGGAGGATCATTGAGAGTTTGAGACCAGCCTGGTGTATAAAGTGAGCTCACAGCTGGCCTGAACTGCACAGTGAGACACTGTCTCAAAAAGATAAAATAAAATAAAATAGAATGACCTGAGCCACTGGGCATGATGGCACATGCCTATGATCCCAGCACTTGGGAGGCTGAGGCAGAACCATTGCCACGAGTTTGAGACCAGTCTAGGCTACGTAGTTAGTTCAAAGCCAGTATGAGCTATGTAGTGAGACTTTGTCTAAAAAAAAAAAAACCAAAATCTGAGCCATGGAATCAGGGCATCAGAAATACCTACCAGAAATAGTTCCATGGGAAATTCAATGGGATAATGATTGAAGGAAATTCGGATACATTTGTTGATTCTCAGAGCAACAACAGCGGTTAGAAAAAGTAGGATGCTGGTGGAATTAGCTTTTGGGAGAGCCACACAGTAGTTAAGGATGTTCTGAAAGAAAACAGAATTACAGAGGCTCGTAGAGGGTACAGGAATCGCCTGAATCTGGAGAAGGACACATCTCTGCGTTAGTTAAAGAAGAAGTCTGGGGGAGGAGGGTGTTACCGGCCCCGAGGCTTGTCATTGTTGGTGGTGTTTTTGTTTACGTATTTGTTTACGGTACTGAGGATTGAACCCAGGGCTTTTGCCCTTGAGGTGTGATCAAGATCTAGACTTGATGAATGTTTTAAATTTTTAAAAAATGAGCACAGTAAAAGGTACAGTCACATTAATCCCACTCAGAATATTCCCCCTCAGGTTGAACACACCCATCCCCGCCTTCCTGCCACTTTCTGAAGCAGCTCTGGAAGCGCTCTTTCATGAGGGTCTTCACTTGTGCTGCTGTACATGTCTCCGTGTGCTGAACGGATTCAAAATGTTTCCCTTTCTCGGTCGTTTTCACTTTGGAGAGGAGCCAGAAGTCACACAGTCCAGATCCAGGGGGTAAGGTGGATGAGGGCGACATGGGGTGTTTTTTATTGAGCCTGCTTTTTGGCTGGATGTCACTTAATCACATTTTTAAATAATACCTCGTAAGGACATGAAAGAGGACTTCCAGAGCTGCTTCAGAAAATGGCAAGAATGGTGAGATGTGTTTGAAACAAGGAGAAGGATTTTGAGGGAGATGAATGGGATTGTGTCTTTTACTGTAACACATTTTTAAAAATTTAACCTTTCAGACATATGTTTTGATCGCCCCTTGTATATCCCCATCCCCCTTTTTATTTTTTATTTTGAGACAGGGTCTCACTAAAGTCTCTAAATTGCCTGGACAGGTCTGAAACGTTCAACCTTCCACCTGCAGCCTCCCAAAGTGCTGGGATTACAAGCGTGTACCACCATGCCTGGCTGGCACCAAGATTTTCATGAGCATTCAGTCTGGCCTTGAGCTCACTTTGCAGCCCAGGCTGGTCTCGAACTTGCAATGATCCTCCTGCCTCAGCCTCC